>NC_066584.1:243392993-244592993 GCF_024323335.1 Lathyrus oleraceus
TCAAAATACAAATCTGTTAGCCAACCTCACTATTGGCGATTCAATTGATTTCAGCAAGATGATAGATGAGAAAATTAAGGAGATTGATGCTAAGATTGCTTCACTCAATTGACCAAATGTTATTTGAAAGTATTTATCATGATTATGAATAAAATTTGTGGATCTGAATAAAACTCATAATAAACTTCTTTTTTATAATTTTTTCTATCAAGAATCTTAGTTAAATTTTGATGATTTAAATTAACATTTTTATAGTATTAGTATATTCATTAAAATACAAATTGATAGTACTGATTCCAATTTACGAGAATTAAAAGTTTGCTAATGCTGCAAAATCGAATTTTAGTTAAAATTACAATTTTAATATCAGAATTTAATTAAAATTGTTTATTGAAACTCTAAACACTGACTGTCATTTAGTAATAGAAAAAACACAAATATATGCAATATAAAATTGCAATATGATATGATTGCCATCGTTTTTACACTTAAGATATTGTGTCTCTTTGATAGGATGTAGTTTGTCATGAAAATAAAACTTAGATAATAAAAAGTTATATGGACATTTTATGCGTTGGAATTAGAGATGTTAATTTGTCTCTGTTAAAGGTGATCTCCTGTGGGGATTGTAAACTGTAAGTGTTTCAATTGAATTGCAAATGCACCAGAATGATCACTTTATTCATAGGTTCCAATGCCTTTTTATAAGGAATACATAAAAAACTGTAAACAACTGCAAATCCTAAAATAAAGGACATGACTCAACTAGCTCCACTAACTCCACTAATAGCAAGAAAATAGCAAAACAGAAATTGACTTGCTCTAGCCTAAAGAATAGGTCTTTATTGGAAAAACTAAAAGAACTTACACAACAATCCCTCCCTTGAACTGAACTCGATCAAGAGTTTCAGTTCACAACTCTCATCACAAAAGCTTCTTTGATTCTTTGAAATGATGCCATCTTCAAAGGCTTTGTCATTATGTCGGCCAGCTGCTCCTCGGTGCTGCAATAGACCAATTTAACGACACCTTCCTTTGTCAAATCTCTGAGAAAATGGTATCGGACTCTTATGTGCTTTGACTTCCCATGCATGACTGCATTATTTGACAACTTGATAGTGGACGTGTTATCGCAGAACAGAACCATCTCTTCATCTTGTTCATGCCCGATTTATTTCAATATCCTTCTCATCCAAATGGCTTGACAAGCACATGTAGTTGTTGCTACATACTCTGCTTCAGTAGTTGACAGAGTTACGATTGGTTGCTTCCTTGAGGACCATGCCACAACTCCTCCACTCATCAAGAAAACATAGCCTGAGGTGCTCTTACTGTCATCCACATCTCCCGCATAGTTACTGTCGGTGTAGCCTAAGAGTTCACTCTTTTCTTCACGTTGATACCATATCCCAAATTCTAGAGTTCCCTTCAAGTACCTCATGATTCTTTTTGCAGTAGCAAAGTGTAACTCAGTGGGATTTGCCATAAAACGACTAATAAGACTTACCACAAACATCAGGTCAGGTCGGGTGGCTGTGAGATACATTTGCTTATATAGCGTTGAGTCGACCTTCACACCAGCTTCATCTCGGCCAACCTTCTGTCCAGGAACTATCGGATTACAAACGGAGTTGTAATTTTGCATCCCAAACCTCTCGATCAACTCAGCAACATATTTTCTTTGACATATAAAGATGCCATCAGCCTTCTGCATCATTTTAATGCCAAGAAAATATCTCATCTTCCCCAAATCAGTCATGTCGAATTCATCCTTCATGGAGCGTTTGAACTCATTCAGCAACTCCTCATCATTACTAGTGAACAATAGATCATCAACATAAATGCTCACAATTAAGATTTTACCTCCCTTTTGTTTGATGAATAATGTTTGTTCACTAGAGCTGCTTACAAACCCTTCCTTGACGAAATAAGCCTCAATGCGACTGAACCAAGCTCTAGGTGCTTGTTTTAGTCCATAAAGAGCCTTATGTAGCTTATAAACCATGTCCTTCTTCCCTGCTACTTCATAGCCTTGTGGTTGCTCTACAAATACATCTTCCTTTAACTCACCATGCAGAAAAGCTGATTTGACATCGAGCTGATAGATTCCCCATCCTCTTTGTGCTGCTACAACAACGATCATCCTTATTGTGTCCATTCGAGCCACCGGTGCGAATACCTCTGTGTAATCTACTCCGTACTCTTGAGCATACCCTTTTACAACCAGCCTAGATTTGAACTTATCTACCTCTCCCAGTTCATTTAATTTGGTCTTGTAAATCCACTTAACCCCAATAGCCTTGGCTCCAATGGGCAGTGCAGTCAGCGACCACGTGTGGTTCCGTTCGATGGATTGTATCTCAGCATCCATTGCTTGTTTCCATTTCTGATGTCCTGATGCTTCTTGAAAACTGGTCGGATCTGATTTGACCATGAAAGCTAGGTTTTCAATCTCGACTCGAGCCATGTTTGCTTCTTCCTCTATATCTGATAGCCCTTCTCCTGTGACATAATCTGCAGACCAGATTGGTGGTTTTCTCACCCTGCCCGTCGTTGCTATCGTTTCTACAGTTGGTGAATCGTTTGGTGAAGGAACGACATCAATGTCTTCTTCCGCTTCTTCCGCCTCCTCTGCATTCTCAACATCTTCATAATCATTCTCCCACTCAAGTTTAATACTTTCTTCACCAGAATAACCAACATCTTCCCAGTTCCACTTCTTATCTTCCTCAAATATCACATCTCGGCTGATGTGAACCTTTTTCTCCACTGGATCAAACATCTTAAAGGCCTTGGATTTGCTGCTGAAACCTAATAGGACACACTTTACGCTTTTGTCATCGAGCTTGCTTCTTTTAACATCAGGGATATGAACATATCCGATACATCCAAAAACCCTAAAGTGTTCGACTGATGGCTTTCTTCCACTCCATGCCTCTTCCGGAGTCATATCTTTTACAATGAGTGTAGGAGATCTGTTAAGAACGTGATTCACCCATTGTACAACATCTGGCCAAAAAGATTTTGGTACCTCTTTCTCTAATAACGTTGCTCTTACCATGTTCATGATTGTGCGGTTTTTGCGTTCAACAACGCCATTTTGTTGCGGCGTGAAGGCGGTGGTCAGCTGTCTTTTGATTCCATGCTCTCTACAGAATTCCTTGAACTCATTTGAGTTGTATTCTCCTCCTCTATCTGTTCTTAGACATGTGATGAACAATCCAGTTTGCTTCTCCACAAACGCTTTGAATGTCTTGAACTGATGAAATGCTTCTGATTTTTCTAGCACAAAATATATCCATGTCTTTCTCGAGAAATCATCAATAAAGCTTATCAAGTACCTTATTTGACTGTTTGATGGTGGATTGATCGGGCCACAGAGATCAGAGTGGATAAGCTACAATCTTTCAGTGGCTCTCCACTTGCTCTGTTTTGGAAATGGAACACGGTGGTGTTTCCCTTTGACACACGTCTCACAGGTGGTTTTCATATCTCCAATTTTAGGTAAACCCACAACCATCTCTTTACTGCATAATGTGTGAAGTCCCTTGTAGCTGAGATGCCCATATCGATGATGCCACAACTCTGTCTTGTCTGAGATATCAACCTGCAGGCATCTCTCCTTCTCTGTTTTGTCATTTGATTCACCCAGTAGGATAAACATCCTATTAGCACTCATAACAGATTCTGCAATTTTTCCTCTCGAGGGATGAAAGATGCTGCATGTTTTTCGATCTCCTCCTTTGAATAGCACGTCTAAACCCCTTTCTTGAAGTTGCCCAACACTCAGCAGGTTGTTCTTCAATTCCAGAATATAATGCACATCATTGACCACATAACTTATTCCCTTAAGCATTATCTTCACCACTCCTTTCCCACCAACCATCAGTTTGTGATTGTTCCCAAGCTTGACATTATGTGTGAAGCTAGTGTCCAAGCTTGAGAACATGTCTCTTTCTCCACACATATGGTTTGAACATCCAGAGTCCACGAACCACACATCTCCTCTTCTAGTACCTTGAAGTTCCACATATGCCATGAGAAGAACTTCATCCTTTTCTTCGATCTCTGCAAAATGTGCTCCATTGTTCCTATTTGGACATTCATATTGGAAATGTCCAAGTTTGTGGCAGTTGTAACACTCGATTGTTGCTTTGTTGAATGAGCGTCCTCTGCCTCTGCCTCGACCTCTGTATGATCCTCTGCCTCTGCCTCTGACATTGAGAGCTTGATCATCTTCTTCATGACTGATCTTCTTAAATTTCTTTTCATGTACGGACAGAGAGCTCTGAAGTTCGTCAATCGTCATCTCTTATATGTATTTTGACTCCTCAATGGACACCACCACATATGTGAACTTGTTAGTCAAAGTCCGAAGTATTTTCTCAACAATCTTCGAATCTGACATGTCTTCTCCGTTGCTTCTCATCTTGTTGGAGACAGACATTACTCTTCCAAAGTAATCATCGATGCTCTCTTCATTCTTCATTGCAAGAAGCTCAAAATCTCTTCTTAGGGTTTGAAGAAGGGACCTCTTCACCCTTTCGTTGCCTCCAAACTTTCTCTTCATCGAATCCCAAATGATCTTGGATGTTTTGCGATCCAAGATCTGTTCAAACACAACCCGGTCAATTGCCTGGAACAGGTAGTGCTTCACTTGACAGTCCTTCATCTTGAGATCCTCTAGAGTCTTCTTCTGCGCTGTAGTCGATTCGGTTCCCTCCGCCAGTTCGGTGTAACCCTCTTGTACTAGACTCCACACACCCTTGGCACGCAAGAGGTTTTCCATCAGTTCACTCCAATGATCATAGTGACCATCAAACTGTGGAATCTTGGTGACTGTTTTGTCGTCGCTCATCTTCTCTCTCTGGGATCACTTTGCTTTGCTTTGGCTCTGATGCCAATTGTAAACTGTAAGTGTTTCAATTGAATTGCAAATGCACCAGAATGATCACTTTATTCATAGGTTCCAATGCCTTTTTATAAGGAATACATAAAAAACTGTAAGCAACTGCAAATCCTAAAATAAAGGACATGATCAACTAGCTCCACTAACTCCACTAATAGCAAGAAAATAGCAAAACAGAAATTGACCTGCTCTAGCCTAAAGAATAGGTCTTTATTGGAAAAACTAAAAGAACTTACACAACAGGGATTATCTTTTCGAAGTTCCAAAGTCTGGAATTTTTTCCTCTGTTGGGATGAGGATGGGGATGGAGGGAAAGTTCCTCCGATGACACTTTCCTTTGTTCATTGTGTTTATGGTAATTACTCTTCAACTTCACTATACTTATGTTAGTAACTTATTTTTCATTCAATTAGTAAATTACTCGTTATGTTTCCATAAGTGCAAGTGCACGCGTAGTAAACTATTTTAATTGACAATGATTTTTTTCTTAATGATAATAAATTTATTTAATTTCTCTTCTTTACACTATTTCTACTTTGGTATAACACAAAAGTGTATTAGAGAGACATTGAGAACATGAGAGAAGACAATTATACAACCACAAAAACATATATCAATTCCTCCCCCTCGCGTGTGTGATTTTTCAAAAAAGTACATATATCACCTTCGTAAACCACCCTATTCTCAACCTCACTCAACCTTAAAATCACCCTTCACCAATCTACCATAAACCTCTCCTCCATATTAATCAAAATAACACCATCATCTTCACTTCAAACCAACACAACCATTAACATACATCCCTTACCTTCACCATTCAATAACCAATCCACTCTTATCAACCTTTAAAAAAATCACAAGAACAACATTATCATACAAAAGCATTCTTCAACCATTCTTCAACAACATTACACCAACTCTTCTCATTCATAAATTTGAAAATCTAAAATCATCCACAACTAACAAAAATCAAACAACAACAACCAAATTGTAACATATCAAACTCATAAAATCAACGAAAATTCGAAAATAAACGAAAGTAAAAGAGGAAGAACAAAAATAGAAGTGAACATCTTCATTGGACAACAAAATCGTGTCAGTCACCGCCCCTAACTGCGTACGCCACCCTCACATGAAGCCACGGTCCCCGACTACAAGTTGTCACCATTGCCGAATTTAGGGTTTGCTTCTTTTAATTTCCATTTTGCCTTTATATGATTGTTGTAGGATGGGATTTGCTTGTGTTTGTATGTTTTATTTGATTTATTGAAAATGAAGAGAGATAAGTGTGTTTAGGTTTTTTTTTGTGATTTTGTTGTTTCCGAAAGTATCTATAACTATATATAAAGGGGATAGGAGATTTTGGAGTGACCTATTTTTATTCCTCAATTTCCCTCAACTTCTATTTATAATTAACTGATTTATTTTTTTGAATTTGATAACTACCTTTGTATTTGTCCTATAACTTCTCTTTCTTCATTATTTTTTTGAATTTGATAACTATCTTTGTATTTGTCTTATAACTTTTCCTTCTTCATTTTAGCTAATATAACTGAATGCTTTATATTTAAAACCCAAGAAGAAAAAATCGAAGATAACTTCTATTCAACCTCCCCTTCCATTTCTTCTTTAGAGATGATCATTTTACTATGTCCAAAAAATCAAAGATAACTATTTGTATATTGACCTGTGCGTATATTAAAAAAAACTGACAAACAGGCACGGGAGTGTCTGTTTGGACGCTAGTGGTGAATAACGAGAATGAGAGAGATGGAAGGGATGAGTGAATCTTTTTATTATTCCTCTTTATTTTTTCTATTAATTGTTTTTATTTTATTACTAAAGTACTGGCCACGTGTCCCGAAGATTTTTTATAAATAATCATATTTTTTTATAAAAATTCAAAAATAACCATAATTTAAAAAAATTACAAAAATGGGCAGTTTTTTGCCCTAAATTACACATGGGCGCCACCCTAGATGGCGCCTATCCTTTAATAGGAGGGCAAGTCGCCACTAGGAGTGGCGCCTACTCCTAAATGTTTTTTTTATTTTTTTTTATTTTTTTTAATATGTTTTTAATTAATTTTTTAATTTTTTAAAATCTTTTTTAACTAATTTTAAGTTTATTAATTTATGTTTATTATAAATTATATTAATTTATATTAATACATATATATAAATAATGTTATTTACAAGATATCGATATATATATATATATATATAATATATATATATATATTATAATATTTATATATTAATTTAATTTATAACTAAATAATATTATTTATAAATTTTGGGGAGAATTAGGATTAATCATGTTAGGGTTAATTAATCAATTATAATTAGGATTTATTGATCGGTTATAATTAGAGTTTAGTAGTTATGATCTAATTCAAACCCTAATTCTCCCTAAGACTAATTAATCAAGTGCGACACTAATTAGGGTTAAGTACATTGGTGTACAAGTTGAGTTATTTCCTTGCATTTTCTTCATCACTTTTTCCTATCACTTTCTCTATCAAGTTGAGTTCATGACATCCCCCAGACCGTCACCATGGCAGCGAACATCATCAAGGCGGCCGGATCCTGAACGAGTAATCTTAAAAAGGGATGGGCGTGTTATTTTCTCGCCTGTCAAACCCCCAATGGAGATGAAATTTTGGAACATCCGTTCGTTGGACCAACTAAAAAGGTCCTTGATGTCTTGGTTAGAGGGAGATTACCAACCTGGTGAAGTCATCAGAAGGATTCAGAGGCTTAGAACAAGGTTCTCATTTGAAACTGGAGAAACGGTACGTTGGTGGGTTGAAGTTGAAAGCGATATTGATTGCATCCAAATGATGCATGGATCAGATGACATAGTGTTAACTGTTGTAATTTCCTAGATTTTAATGGTTGTTTGTGTTGTTGTTCTTGTATTTGTTATTGTTCTAGTACTTGTTCTTGTTTTAGTACTTGTTCTTGTTCCAGTATTTGTTTTTGTTTTAGTATTTGTTGTTCTAACGTTAGATGTTTGTGTTTGTTGTTCCAATGTCATCTTCTATTTGGAATAAAAAGTAGACTTTATTGATAAATAGCATTGGTACACAGAGTTATGAATATGAAAACTATGTTGTGGAACTAGATCCACGATATGGACATTTGTTCTTATTATGCCCCAGTTGTCGACATATGCTACACTTCCTCTGCATTCTCTCTGCGACATCCATTTCAGTTCTAATGCGCCTGCTGTTTGGGCGACCACTTTTATTCCGCCGCATCGAATCGTTGTGCTAAACAATTTCCCCGTCATACTCTGGCCAATATGCCTCCAATGCTACCACCGGAAAGGGATTGTCGTATACATTTAGCAATGTTGCAACTTTATAGATGGGAGACACTAGCGATAATGCATCGAAGTGGGTGTGTGAACACCCTGCAATGACATGGGAACAAGGCATACGATAGGCCTGAAATTGACCACAGTCGCACCAACAGTCTGGTATTAGGACCCTATACTCTTGTCCGGGAAGCCCTGGTTGTGGTCAATTGTTTCCTTGACACTAAAAGTGTGGCCATGGCGGTCGAATTCCGTAACCCGATGGCTGCTGGCTTTGGCAGATTCCTGTCTCATAAACTTCATGCAGGCATCACTATACACTTGACTCGTTTGTAACATCGCATGCCAGCGCTTGCCTCTTGTTACGAATAACGTTGCTATCCGAAAATAGGTGGCACTCACCAAAGCCGTTACCGGGAGGTTACGTATGCCCTTAAAGACGCCGTTCATTGATTCCACAAGATTTGTTGTCATGTGGCCCCACCTAACCCCATCGTCGTATGACCTAGTCCACTTTGCTCTGTCAATATTATCGATCCACCTCCCTGCATCAGAATTTGCCAACACTATTTCCCGGCGGTAGTATTGGAATCCAGGTTGGTTTAATGCATACTAGGTGGATAGGTTAGCATGCATTGGTACAGGTTAGGTTGCACTTGTCTTGTCTAGGCGAAGGCTTAGTGGATGTGTTGCATGCAAAAATGTGAGTATAAGTATTCACACAAATTTTCACACAGGTATTCACAAAATCTTCACAATATCTTCACATATTTCACACATATCTTCACATATCATGGCATCTTCATCACAATACAAAATCAAAGCTCACGTGAATGGTGAGACTTATGAATGTGATATGTTTGGCTTCCTATTTAGAAACACCGATTGCACTCGTTTTTGTCCAAATAGAGGAGCTGACTTCTCTTATCTGAAAAAAAAAGATTGAGTCCAAACTTAGACAACCTGTGTCCCAAATTTTTTATCAACAACCTTTTTTTTTCTGAAAATAACTCAGTCAGGTTTTATAAGTCACTGATTCAAAATGACATGGAGGCACAATACATGTTTCGTAACCATGAGTATTCTGGTTACGATTATATAGTGTTGTACATTATCTTGGAACAATTTCAACCAACTCAGAATATTCAGTCACAGGTTATTGATCCTGTGGTTGATGACGAACAAGATGTTGAACACCCCGTTGAAGACGATGTGGTTGATAATGCAGAAGACGTGGTTGATGACTTGGTGAACCGTGATTCCGAAGACGAAGACCAAGTACAAATACCTATAGCGCAACGCTACTCACCACCTGCGCACTTCACAACCCTTAACTTGGGCGAGGATGAGCCCTCGTCAGATATGTTCTACAACCCATATATGAGGTATGATGAGGAGTTAAAGAAGGGTGACCAATTTCGGACCAAGGAAGAGTGTCTGTTAACAATAAAAAACTGGCACTTGAAAAACTGTGTTGACTACGATGTTAACAAATCAAACCCGGAAAGATACGTTATTTTATGCAAAAATCTGGAGTGTGGGTATAGGTTGATGGCATCGTACAAGAAGAAACATAATGCGTGGGTGATAGGGTCCATTTCTCAAGCTCACACTTGCGTCAACACAAACATGGCACAGGATCATCGCACAAAATTCTCCCGGCGTTTATCAAATTTTTCTTCAAGCATTTATCTTTGAACTCCCGCACAAAATTTTGAGCAATATGCCTGATGCAGTAGACATGCGTAGACGGGGGGTCATGCCAACCATTTGCTAGATTATTGTATGCACTGTCTATAGAAGCGTGCCTGTCAGAAATCACATAGATGCCAGCTTGTGGAGTCACGTGTGTTCGGAGATTCTTAAGAAAGAAACTCCAAACAGCAGTCGTTTCTCCTTCTAACAATGCAAAGGCTATTGGGAAAATATTAGAATTTCCATCTTGTGCGACCGCCATCAGTAACGATCCTTTGTATTTCCCATACAGCCAAGTTCCATCGACTTGAATAAGTGGCTTGCAGAATGTGAAACCGATGATGCAGGGACGGAATGCCTAGAAGAGTCTATGGAATATTCCATTACCTTCTAGACGAGTTCCGTCAGGGGATTGTGCCGGCGAGGTCTCTATTATAGAAACCGTCCCAGGTGAATACAAATGTAGTGCAGCCAGGTAGCGCGGAAGTTGTTTGTATGATTCCTCCCAATTACCGTATACCAGTTCAATTGCCTTGGTTTTTGCTAACCAAGCCTTTTTGTACGACGGTGTATATTTGAAAACAACAACACAATGGGAGATAATAGTTTTGACCTTGAGTGACAGGTCAGCTTCAACAAGAGGTATTGTGGAATGGCAGATCATATCATGGCTAAGTTTGCGATGATCCTGTGCCATGTTTGTGTTGACGCAAGTGTGAGCTTGAGAAATGGACCCTATCACCCACGCATTATATTTCTTCTTGTACGATGCCATCAACCTATACCCACACTCCGGGTTTTTGCATAAAATAACGTATCTTTCCAGGTTTGATTTGTTAACATCGTAGTCAACGCAGTTTTTCAAGTGCCAGTTTTTTATTGTTAACAGACACTCTTCCTTGGTCCGAAATTGGTCACCCTTCTTTAACTCCTCATCAGACCTCATATATGGGTTGTAGAACATATCTGACGAGGGCTCATCCTCGCCCAAGTTAAGGGTTGTGAAGTGCGCAGGCGGTGAGTAACGTTGCGCTATAGGTATTTGTACTTGATCTTCGTCTTCGGAATCACGGTTCACCAACTCATCAACCACGTCTTCTGCATCATCAACCACATCGTCTTCAACGGGGTGTTCAACATCTTGTTCGTCATCAACCACAGGATCAATAACCTGTGACTGAATATTCTGAGTTGGTTGAAATTGTTCCAAGATAATGTACAACACTATATAATCGTAACCAGAATACTCATGGTTACGAAACATGTATTGTGCCTCCATGTCATTTTGAATCAGTGACTTATAAAACCTGACTGAGTTATTTTCAGAAAAAAAAGGTTGTTGATAAAAAATTTGGGACACAGGTTGTCTAAGTTTGGACTCAATCTTTTTTTTTCAGATAAGAGAAGTCAGCTCCTCTATTTGGACAAAAACGAGTGCAATCGGTGTTTCTAAATAGGAAGCCAAACATATCACATTCATAAGTCTCACCATTCACGTGAGCTTTGATTTTGTATTGTGATGAAGATGCCATGATATGTGAAGATATGTGTGAAATATGTGAAGATATTGTGAAGATTTTGTGAATACCTGTGTGAAAATTTGTGTGAATACTTATACTCACATTTTTGCATGCAACACATCCACCAAGCCTTCCCCTAGACAAGACAAGTGCAACCTAACCTGTACCAATGCATGCTAACCTATCCACCTAGCCTGCAAGATTCTCACGCATGCCTATCCATCAAAGTCATATCCACCTAGCCTGCAAGATTCTCACGCATGCCTAGATACACGGATTCAATTGTGATGCATGCGTTAGACGTGTCACATTTTTGCATGCAACACATTCACCAAGCCTTCCCCTAGACAAGACAAGTGCAACCTAACCTGTACCAATGCATGCTAACCTATCCACCTAGCCTGCAAGATTCTCACGCATGCCTATCCATCGAAGTCATATCCACCTAGCCTGCAATATTCTCACGCATGCCATATCCAACTTTGCATGCGTTATACGTGTAAAATTTTTGCATGTGTTAGATGCCCAAAAGTGCTTATTTGAGCAATCAAATATGGGCATCTTTCACTCCTTTTTGTCGAAAAAGTGTTCGAAACCGCCCTTGCTTTTGATGATTTGCAATACAATGTGAAATGATCTTGGTACCCTTAATTTGTGTGTTATTGTGCAGGAATTAGGCATGAAAGAGTAGAAAACAAAGACACAATAAAGTTGGCAAAGGAACCAAGAAAGGAAGCAATCATCAGCATGCTCGCTAGGCGAGCACCCAGCGAGCTGCTAGTGAACATTCCCAGAATTTTACAGTAGCATAATGATCAAACTCGTTGTGGCAAAGGAAGTAGCGAACACTCCCAGATTTGGACAAAACCATAGCTAGCACTTACTCGCTAGGCGAGCCACTAGTGAGCTTCCAGCGAGCAATTCCAGTAGCAAAACATCAAAACTCGCTGGAGCGAAGGAGGAAGCGTGTGCTTCGCCTAGCGAAGGATTCTTCGCCTAGCGAACACATGAAATATGGACTTGGATATTTCTTCTGGGCGCAGGTGCCTCAGGTGGCTTACTTTGGGGCTCACTAGGCGAACCTTTCTGCTCGCCTAGCGAGCATGACAGCTCAGGAACCAGTACTATAAGTAGCAGGGGCTACTTTTTGGAAAGGACACTTAGCATTTTTTTAGATATTTTTTCAGCATTTCTTGGGATCATATTTTGTAACCTAGAAACCCATTTTGCTCATTTTTCTTCATCTCTTAACAATATTCCATAAAAAGAAGGTGAATTCCCATCCAATCTCGATTCTTCGACTTAGATGTTGATCAACCTTCAACTGAAACTTGTTGTACAAGCTACCATGAAAATGAGTAGCTAAGTCCTTCATTTTGTCAAGGTTAGATGTAGATGATCGTAAGCTTTGTGTGTATATGGGATGATCTTCATTTGTAAACTCTTTGATGATGAATATATGGTGAAAACTTTGTTTTATTGATAACTCTTTGTGTTGGTTTATGATCGAGAGATGTTTTCCAACTCTTTACCTAGGTTTTCATCCAATCTTGTTTGTTAGCTAGAGATAGTAATGAATGATTTTGTTCACCATAAAGTTGAACCAAAAAGTTGTCATTTTGATAGATTGTGTGAGAGATCAACAATGGATCAAAATGGGAAAACCCACAATGTGTGTTAGAGATAAACACATTGGGAGGACTTTGTGAAATAGTTTATCATCTAAAGGAGTTTATGAGTTTTGTTGATCGAACATATGCATGCAAAGTGATCGTCGAACCCTAACTTTGACAATCTTTCTCAAATCGTAAAACCAAAACTTTTACCGCACTTTCTTACTTTTTATGCAAGTTACCGTGACCTAAAACCAAAACCCCCCTTGTTACTACGAGTTAAGAACTTAACAACTGTCGAACGGCGGCGATATCTCATAATCCCTGTGGAGACGATAACAAAAACCCGACACTCTGACCCCTAACCAACAGCATTCGTTACACGTGTCCAATTTTTTTTACATATTCATACTATTTGAATACGGTTATAAATAGCAGGTCATTCTTGAAAATTTTCATCATCCACTAACACTTTTTTTCAGAGAACACCGGCGAAACTTTTCATCAACGAACCTACGTTCTACATTGCAATCATGTCTCTTCTTACCATGGGCCAAGAACACAGAGGCACTAGGGCGAACATTGCCTCATTCGTAAGTTTTTCTTGAACATTGCCTCTTTCGTATGTTTATAATTTATTTTTTAAAACTCCAATCTAATGATTGTTTATATTGTTTGTTTTTAAAGGATCCCAAGAAATTTCGTCAACGTTCACACCCTATGGCTTATCCAGACCCATGGTGCGTACCTTACATAGAGCGTGCGGGGTTCGGTCATGCTATGCATGTGGTAAATGCCACAATTGATGTGAAATTTATTCTTGCTTTGTGTGAACGTTGGAGACCACAGACACACACTTTTCACCTACCAACTGGTGAATGTACCGTCACACTAGAGGACGTGTACATGCTTTTGGGTCTTCGAATAGATGGTAAGCCTGTGACTGGAAATGTTCAACAGCCCAATGAACTATGTGTTCAAATGATGGGCGTAGATCTAGTCGAGGGTGAGGGATGTGCGAAAGCAAGGGGCCAGGGTATTAAACTATCGAGCCTCCAATTCTACCACGACGCTATAATTTTGACTGAGGATTCGTCCGAACAAGAAAAAATAATAAAAACAAGGTTTTACATTATGTTATTATTTGGGAAATTGTTATTTCCCGAAGGCACGGGAAATAGCATAAACTTTATGTACTTGAGTTTGCTCGAGGACATAGATAGAATAAGCACGTATAGTTGGGGTTCTGCTGTATTGGCTTTCCTATATAGCTCTTTGTGTAAAAATGCACAAAATGACCACTGTACATTTTCTGGATGTGCTTTTTTGCTCCAAACATGGGGGTGGTGGAGATTGCCGAGGCTAGCCCCCGAAAATCCTAACGTCTACTCCTTCCCCTACGCAACTAGGTAAATTTATGATGTTATTTCATTTTGTATATTTATTCTATAAATATTTGTAAATAATATTATTTATCTTTTTCTGTTTAGGTTCATTGCAACTGGACTAGATTATAGTCTTACCCCAAAAAATAAAATAATATTTTATCGTCAACTCTTGGATCGTCTCCGAGCACAAGATGTATTACCACTAAATCATTCATCTTCTAACTAATTTATTAATATCAAGCATTCTCAATAAATAACATATTTATTTTTTTCTTTGCAGTTTATTTGGAGACCATATTTGGGATTGAAACATCAACCCGACCCCGAAGATGCAGCTGTTTGGACAGTAAAAACGGCTATCATGCGGTTCACCACTGTGGAGATGCACCAAAGTGACTGTGTCAAACTGCAATTCGGAATGCATAAAGAAATCCCAGGCCCCCCAATGTCTTTGGAACCTTGGCATCTTAAAAAAGTCAGCCACCAGTGGTATGCCCAAAATTGGAAGGCATTTGCAAAGGAGTTCCGTAAAATATGGAAAGAGCGTGCCCACTATGTTCTACAATTTCCGGTGGCGTCCAACGAAATAAAGCCGACAAGGGAATATGTGGATTGGTATATAGCAAATACAAATCCAGAAATGATTGTGTCTGACCCGTTCTATTTGGACGATCCCCCAATGCAACAACCATATTTCCAACAACAACAACCACCACAATATTCCCAACAACAACAACCACCACAATATTACCAACAACAACAACCACCACCATATTACCAACAACAACCACCACCACCGTATTACCAACAACAACCACCACCACCGTATTACCAACAACAACCACCACATCACATGTCCACCCCCCAACCAAATCAACACTACATACCACAAACTCAACCCCAATATCATGAAGATTACCAACACCAACCTCAACATTCCCACCACCATCAACAGTCCCAACACCTACCACAAACTCAATCCCCCCACCAACACCAATCCCAACACTTCCATCACGACGATGTCCCGGGCTCTTCCAGTCCTCCATTTAGCCCCGACACAGGTATATAAGAGGATTACCAACAAGACTACTACACACCACAACAGACATTGTTCTTTAGCCAACCCGATTCAACCCTCAACTACCAAAGGCCACATTTCGACGGCGCATCCAACAGGAGTCAGTTTGTCCCACCGAGACAAAGCTTTGAGGGCGTAGAGGGCACCCGCCTTTCCTACAGCATTGAAGGGACTTCGACCCAACCACAACGGCAAAGGGCAAGGGGACGCGTTAGGACTAGGGGTGGGAATAGGGAAGCACCACCACCACGTGAGCCGTCTAGACGAGTAGTTAGACCTCCCCCGTGCGGATCGTACCAGGGACCGCATAATATGTAAAAAATCCCAAATTAATAATGCATTTTAATTAAACTTTATAATATTTGTCTTGTGTATTATTTTAATATAAATAAATTGTGTTTATTAATATAAATTAATATATATTTATATATATATCTTGTGTATTTTACAAATATATACATAATATTATTTATTTGCATGTATATAAATTAATATATTTTAATAATTTATAAATTAATATTATATATATATATATATTATATATATATATATATATATATAATATATATATATATATATATATATAATATATATATCTTGTAAATAATATTATTTATATATATGTATTAATATAAATTAATATAATTTATAATAAATATAAATTAATAAATTTAATATAAGTTAAAAAAGATTTAAATTTTTTTTAAAAATAATTAAAAACATATTAAAAAAAAAATTAAAAAAAAAACATTAGGAGTAGGCACCACTCCTAGTGGCGACTTGCCCTCCAACTAAAGGATAAGCGCCATCTAGGGTGGCACCCATGTGTCTTTAGGGCAAAAAGCTGCCCATTTTTGTAATTTTTTTTAAATTATGGTTATTTTTAAAATTTGTTTAAAAAAATATGATTATTTAAAAAAATCTTCACGTGTCCCCTTTTCCTTGACTAAGACTTGTTTTTTATTTTTTAAAAGTCAATATCCATTTTGATTATTATTATAACTATTAATTAAGTTAATATGTCATTAAAATCAGGTTGTGAATGTGACGGCTCCCGTGTTATTTTTTTCCTTTTCTGTTTATTTTTTTTATTTAATTATTGTTAAAATCAAATAGTTTTTTTAGGGTTTATTTGTCCTTTGGGGTTTAGGCATAGTGACTTTATTTGTCCACCATTTACTTTCTCTTGCATCCTTTGTTTTTATTCCTAGTTTTTTTTATAATAATTATTTTTTATTCAATTAATAAATTAATTATTTAATTTGAATATTAAAATTAATCAAAACTTCTTATTCATCAAAAAAATATTTTACTTTCGCAACTAATTCAATTCATTCGTAATCAAACGTGTTTTTTCCAAATATAGTCTTAATCAAATATTTTTCTTACAAATAAAAACCCAGATTAAAATGATGATCAAATGAACATCCTATCCTCTTCATCTAGAATAACCGAATGCAACGTGTACGCCTTGTTCAATGTTGATTATTCGTCTTTCGTTTAAAAGTTATTAATTAAAATTCATATTAGAATGATGATCGGATAAACATCCCTTTTGTCTAGAATAAATGGACGCAATGTGCACACCTTGTTTAAATCTGATAGTTCATCTTCCACCTGAATTTTCTAAATTTAAAAATTGGATGGAAAAGGACTATTGGATGCACATCCTCCTTGTCTTAGAATAATCAGACCCAAAATATGCACTTTATTTGAAGTCGGTAATTCATCCCCGTTAAAATTAATTCCAACTCGCTACACCACTTTTTTCCGCTTCCGCCTTAGCGTGATCAAATCAAAACTTTTTTTATTATTGAAATCAACCAACCCACAAACTTTTACTATAAAGAACTACGTAGTTTTGATTTCTTCATCGGACTTGGGGATACATGTTGTGGTATAATCCAAGTTTTAGCCCAAACCCAAGTTAGTTAGGGTTTGTTAGTTACCTAGTTACCAAGTTAGTCAATTAGTTCGTTACTTAGAGTACAAGTAACTTTTTATATAAATACATGTATATTTTAATTCAGTTTTACAACATTCAATAATAACAATCCTTATTCTTCATTGTCTCTCTTTCTCTCCTTACTAGAAGTCACGCACTAACAAATTTGTATCTTGAGCTCTAGTTAATTTCTTAATCGTGTTTTTAAGAATCACATGTCGGTGATCGTGTTTCTGGGATCGTGGGTTATTAATCGTGTTTGATGCAAAGATGAATGGTAACAATGGTATTCCAAATACTCTTCCAATTCTTGACGACAAGAATTGGAACCGATGGAGAAAACAAATTCAATCTCAGTTTGGCTTTCATGAAAACCTAGAAGTGGTTACCAATGACGCCTCTGAGCCTGCTAATAATGCAACTGATGCTCAGAGAGTCGCGAATAAGGAGGCCAAGATGAAAGACTGTAAGGGAGCATTTTATATTCAATCGGCGGTAGACGCGACGAACTTTAATTAGATTTCTCATGCTGAATCAGAGAAGGAGGCATGATATATTCTTGTTAAGTATTACGAAGGAGTTGAGAGTGTTAAAGTCATCAAGTTGCAGACGTTACGAAGGCAGTATGAATTACTGCAGATGGGAGAAGAAAAAAAGATTGTGGGCTATGTCTCAAAGGCGCAGAAGCTTGTTCATCTCATGAAAGGTTACGGTGAAACCCTAACTGATAAGATGATAGTTGGGAAGGTTATGCGTACATTGACGTCTCCTTTTTATCATGTTATCATATTTATTCAAGAATTCAACAATCTTGAAACATTGAAATTATAATATTTGGTTGGTTCGTTTGAGGCATATGAGATGAGGATTATTGAAAGGAAAGGTCTTCAAGATTCGATACAAACTCTATAGGATCAAACATGGAAGAAATATGGTGGTTCCAACAAGTTTAATGGCAAAGGAGACAAGACTCAGAGCAAGAAGTCTTGGTCGAACCCTCAAAAGCATAAGGTAGATGATAGGGCTTCTAAATCCTCGAAAAGGGGTCAAGGAAACTCCTATCAGAAAGACAAAGAAAATAAAAAAGGTGTGCAGTGCTATAACCGTGAAAAATGGGGTCACTTGCACGCCAAGATTCAAATGATTATGAAGATTTTATGGTTATGGCTGCATTTGCAGATGACCATGTCGACTCCAAAATCTGGTTCCTCAACACAGGTTGCTCGAATCACATGACTGGTTGGAAATGAAATAAGAAACATAAAATAATTTTTTCAGAATATTAAAATGCATAAAAGTATTTTTAAACCAATTAAAACAAAGGATAAAAGAGGAAATTTAAGAAAAATGGAAAATCAAGAAAATAAAATATGGAAAAATAAAAATCAGATGGAGAAAATTTAGAAATTATTTTGGGATTTTTTTTGGATAAAATATGGTTTTTTTAATTAATTTTTAAAGAAAAGCAATTTAGAATAAAAAAGAAAAAGAAATAAAATCAGAAAAAGGCAGAGGCGTTGGATTTGGCCTCATTAATTGACGTGGCAGATCCAACAACCATCAGCCTAGGGTGCATGGTGGAAAATAGCTAGAATAAAACATGGAATCACATTAAAAATGGACCAATCAAAACATTTCAAAATGCCAACGTGTATAGCCAACTCAGATGACCTGAAACAACTTTGATCATCTTCCCCGATGATCCCTTATTGGAGATTCATCATTTGGCAAAGTAAGGACATGAGACTACCACCAATGTGATCGTCTCCTTATTATGAATTCAACCTCATGCTCAAAGTTCATTTATCTAAATTGATCTTGGAGAATTTCATAGAAGTTTCAGAAACAAGCAAGCCACAAATAGTAAAATTAAATGATGAACATGACTAAATAAACACTAGATAAGTAGGGGAAAGCATCAGAGAGTGAAGGACTACTTTGTGGTAACTTGTTTGAGTTCAAATGATGCTCAAAACCACCTTGTCCAAATGATGATTAGAGGTTGAAGAAGCTTGATCTTGTTAGGGCACTTTAGAAGGTCTTAAAGCTTAGGAATTGTTGCAAAAGCTTCAAAGGAGACCTAAGGTGATAATAGAATCAAGAAATTGGATTGAAACAAGGTAGAAATCAAAACACGATAGCTCAATTTTCCTGAAAAGTTTCAGAGTGAAGTAGAGGTTCTTTGGCTCTCCAAAGCTTGGGAATGAAACAAACATGTTTCTCTATTTATAGGGAAGTGATTGGTGATCTCATACGTGCCAAATGATGCTCAATTCGTGCAAAATAAATTTGCTCATGACATGAGAAAAGTGAGACCTACAAAACCATCAAAACTCAGCCAAATCATGCATTTTATGAGTCACTTAACTTCTAGAGACTTGATTAAACATGTTTATATCCAAAACGTGTGGTAAGTTGACTTGTAATTGAGGATTAATGAAGTTTACAATTCTGATCATGATGATTTCTTCAGTTCCAAATCACAGTGTTTAACTCAATGGGGCATCTTGCTTAGGAAGCTTTTTGATCTCATTCTTCTTAGAATTTGTTGACATCATATCAAAGATCACAATGTGCCAAGAAATGTGGCATTTGGATGCTTGAGCACAAAGTTGTGGCATATTGAAGTTGACACAAAAATCTGGTAATGCAAATTGGAAAGTTCTAAGTCCCAAATGGATGACCTGTAATGTCTCAAAGAATTCCACGACCTTCCAAGCATAATTTGACTTTGATCCTGAAAGCAAACTTATAGAGGGCATCACAAATGATATTATGCAAAAAGGACCATCCTCAAATGTTGAAAATTGAAGAAGTTATAATCCTTGAAAGTTGAGAAAAAGTCACTTGAAAATAGGTCAAATTTTACTAAGTCCACAAATTACCTATAATGTCTCCAAACTTTTAATGATCCTCCAAGCATAAGTTTCTCTTGTCGTGTAAAGAGAAGTTGTAGATGAAGGAGAATAGCAATCCAAAACACAGTGGAATTTAAAAAAATTCTCCTTTAGTGATCCTTACGAATGGGCATGATTAGTGATAGAATCGTTACCTCTTGTGGCGATTGAAACCTTTGATGCAGATCTAAGGAGCGTTCATGAACGTTGAATGGTGACAACGCCTCTACTCAATCCACATGAACGACTTCCTTCAGTCTCAGTGCTAGCTGCTATGAATGAAGGCTTTGAGTGTGAGAGAGAGAAAAAAAATTCCATCTGATCAAATGCTTATGAATAAGGATTCTATTTATAGAACCACTTGTGTGGGATGTGTCGCATCACGCGAAAAACCGGCGGGAAACAAGACACAACAGAGCCGCCACCGTGCGTTATTTATCCCAAAAGAGGGAAAGGAAACGCTCAGAGTAAACCTGGAAAAAGCATGGTCTCGCGACCAAAGAGAATGGGTTCGGGAGTCGGTTATGCGAAGGGAAGGTGTTAGCACCCCTACGCATCCGTAGTACTCTACGGGATCCACGCACAAAAGGAAGGAAAATTGGTTGCTAAACACTGCTCAAACTCACACACACTGGCTGAAAAGAGACAAAAGAAACTGACTGAAACTGACTCGGCAGGACATCGTATCCTGGGCCTACTTAGTCTATCAGGCATAGACATCAGAGTCGAAGTAGTTCGGACCGGGGAGACGACACATGCTCGCTAGGATATCGCATCCTATGCATACGTATCTTCTCGGACGAGAGAAGAATCAGAGCATTCGTAGCTCGGCTGACACGCACACAAACAAAACATAGGCAAAGGCAAACGTGGAGCCTGAACGCCAATCGTTGGACTTACATCAGCATCCGAACCAAAACACACACAAGAAGGCAAACATGGAGCCTGAATGCCAATAGCTGGGCTTACATCAGCATCCAGACCAAACACACGCACACTGGAACCTAACTGCCACTCGATGGACTTACATCAGCTTCCTAGCACACAACAAGACAAAACAAAGACACAGGCGCCCGGAGAGATCAGCTCATCTCCTGCCTACGTACCTCATCTGGTATGAGGATCAGGGCGACGTAGTTCCCCTACAGAGGGATAAAGGACTAGCCTAACCAGATAACAGAGGGAGACACAACTAGGGAGACTACGACTCGAGCCTAGATGTTATCATGCAAGATCATCCCTAAGTTAAGGTTTCTAGCTAACTGGCACAGGGAGCCAGCCTATCCTAATCATGACTTGCACAGGAAGCAAGCCACACACACACCTAACTTGCACAGGAAGCAAGCCAAGCAAAACCTAACTTGCACAGGAAGCAAGTCTAAACTAACCCTAACTTGCACAGGAAGCAAGTCAAACAAACATACAAGCACAGATAGCACACACTATACGCAAGCAAGTGGCTCAAACAAGGGTTAGGTTTTAGTCGAGGGGTCATATCAACCTCAACAAACAAACCTCTGGAACTGGGTGAATGTGCTCTTAACCTTGCCATTGAGGGGCTAAGGTGAAGCAGACGAAAGGTGAGTGAAGATAAGACTTCACAGCTCTTATCCCTGGCCTGGGAGAGCTTAAGACAAGAATGTGTGGGTTCAGAAAGTGGGAACCCTTCTACACATTTAAAACTGACTCAACTGTACAATTGTACAAGATCTTGGGTTTTTATCTGTAATGCATCAACACAGTGGTGTGAGCAAAGCAGATGACACACTGAATAGCAGGGGATAGCTTGCATGTCCCTTGGGTTCTGCCAATTGCCTCTTCACTTAGGAGGGCTTTGACTCTATGCAAGGACAAAATTAAACATCCACAAACATTGCCTCTTAAGGAGGACTTCAGACAGTTGCCTGGCCAAGTAACAGGCCAGGTCTTCCAGACTACATGAAGATTAGAAGCATACCTCAATGCAAATTGCTTATACAAGCAAAGCAAAGCAAAAGTTCACAAGGAACTAAGCAACTAAAAGCACCTGAAACAGTCAAGCAGATGTTAGTATGCAACTTCAAAACAAAGCAAAAAGAAACAGACATCAACAGCTAATTGGAGGCAAATGGATGTGCAAGGCACAAGGCTTAAGGCATGTGAGCCAAGCCACCTACAAAACAAACAAGTTAGACAATGATATTTGAGCAAGCTCAATCAAAAAGAATTGGTCTCATTGGTCATTTGTTGGTCAACCTGAAACACAAGCTCAAAAGTGAGTAACAGGACCACTAGGGCAAGCCTAGGGTCAAAAAGGAATGAGAAAGTCAAAACAGCAAATGAAAGTCAACCAAAATCATGTTCAAACAATTAAGAAACAAGACCAATTGGGTTCACATTCATATCAATCATCATCATCATTTCATGAACAAATTAGGTCAAAACATGGCATTTAGAAGCTCATAGAAGTCAACAGCAAGACTTGCATCAAAAGCAATCTCAAACATTTCCAAAAATCACCAAATAAATCATGATCCATCACAATCCATAGCATGGTAAGCATGTCAAATTTCATCTCATTTGGACAAGTGGAAGGCAGTCAATGAAAATCAGAAAGTCAAAGCAATTTTGAACATGCTCAAAGAAGTCAACCAAACATGCATCAACTTAGAAAAATCATAAATCAGTGATGGTGTATGATAAATGAATGGGACTAAAACCATGTCAAAGATTAGGATGTCTAGTTATCTCATGTCAAATTTCATGTCCATCTAATAAAGTATGAGAATTTCACAAATGAAATGGGAACATGTGTCACACAAAGTCAACATATGACCAAGCAGGGGAGAAAATCCCAAACAATTAGGAAATGCCACAAATAATTCCAAGAAAATTCACATGTAAACTAGACATACAAGAGTAGGTTCATGCAAAAAATCAGATCAATTGGAGGCCAAGAAGCATGGTAATGAAAATCATGAAGTTGGACATCAATGGTGTGACACAAATTGTCACACCCTAATTCAAAAAATCATATCTCACAAACCAGCAATGATAAATTCACAAACTCTACACCAAAATCACCATGAGTGTGTCTAGTTTAAGCACAAAAAATTTGGGAGCCATTGGATAAAGTATCACCATTTCACAAATGTTTTGGCAAAGTGTACAATATTTGGTCACATGTCACAAACCCTAATACCAATCAAAAACCATTGATCACAAAATTCTGGAAAAAATATGATAAAAAAGTAGAGATCATGATGAAGCTAATGCAAAAAACCCCACTGGATTTGGAATTGAAATAAACAAGTTATGATTTTTGTAAAATGATGAAACAAAATGAAATAAACATTGAGATGAATTGATTTTAATTGGAATAAATATGTAATAAAATGCCAAAAGACCAAAACGCCCCCTGCTGAGTGTTGAAACTCAGCGTTTCATTTAATCATAGAAAGTCAAAGCGCGGTCCACAAGTGATAAGGACCAATCACGCTGCCTGGCCCACTTTCAACAACCAATTACATTTCACCTTCTTCATGCAAGTAAAAAAAAACCCTAATTAAGCTACAGTAACGTGGAAATGAAAAGGAAAGAAAACTGGGCATCGCGTTTTGGCTCACTGTAGCAACATCAGTTTGTTCATCATTTTTAAAAGACAGCACGAGCATTTGTCAACCAAACTCAAAAAACAGCATATCAACGTGATCCTCTCATCATATACAACAACAAACCAACAACCATTAACCCTAAATCATGCTGAAATGGAAGCATCATGCAAAATAAAGTTTAATAACCAAACTTAAATTCCAATTTTCTCTCTCGATAATCAACCATTTTCAAAACTACAACAATCAATGAACTCAGCATGGCAAGATCTTCATGAAACATATCATAATTTTGAAAAAGGTTGAGGTCGAAAACTCACCTAAATTGGAGAACAGTCGTGGTATAGTGGTTTTTTGATGTTGTTGATTCGAAACAGATGAAGCACAACTCTCCAAATGATGACTGGTGAAGAAAGCTCGGTTCAAAACAACTTGCAATGGCTTAAAACAAACTCTGCCATTAATGACACCTTGGAGAAAACAGTCGTGTGCTGTGGTTCCAGTTGGAGAATGGTGGTAAAAACAGTTTCACAATGATGCTTGGATGGTGAAACAATGTTAGCCAGGCTTGGTTCTTTGGAGTTTTTTGACTGGTTTTGCAAAAGTGTGAAAAATGAAGTTTTTTTTTTAGAATGAGTGATTTCTTAGTGAGTGAATGATTTTCTGTATTCTGGCTGCAACTGAGGTTTATACTTGACAGAAAATCATGTCTAATACTGCTATGTTGGTGAAATAATCCATGGCCAAACTCAGTTCTTTTTTGAAGTTTTGGACAGCTTTTTCAAAAGTGTGAAAAATGTGATTTTTTGAGAGAATGAAGTTGAAGTTCTGTTGGTTTGTGTCTGCAGCTGCTAGCGTTTTCCAATGACAGAAAATCATCCATACCTCTGCTGTTTTGTGGTACAAGGCATGGTTCATGAAAGCATGGAGTAGAGTGGTTAAAAGTGTACTTTTCTTCCCATTTCCAAGCAAGTTAGGCATGGCTTCATGTACTGCACAAGAATGGGCTTGCAACAAGTTTTAAATGCATTTTCAGAACATGTTTGATTGGTAGAATTGGTTAGAAATGATTATTTTCAAAAGTCAACCATTGGTCAAACTTGAATTTTAATGAAACAAGTCAAAAAATGCCATTTTGATTGGCAAGGTTTTGGTACATGATGTTTATATTTTTGGAAAGAGGGGATCAAATGTGGTTTGTAGGAAAAAAACCCCACCAAAATTGGCCAAATGGTTTGAGAGATATGGCCTTTTGAAGTTCCAAAATTTCTGAAATCGATTCGATCATAACTTGCCAACCACACATGGGAATTGAGAGTTCTTGGACTTTTTGGAAATGGGAGAACAAGATCTTCAACTTTCATGTTGGGCAAAAATTCATTTGGAGCTTGTATCATGATGTAAGTTTGAGGATCAAGACTTTCCATTTTTGGTAAGTTTCAGTTACAGGTCCAGTTTCCATTTTTGGAAATTTCTGATCTGGCTTCAAATTCTTCCATGATGGTGTTTGACATGATATATGAGGCCTATTTGGACATGAATGAGACCTCTCAAACCAAATCCAACCATCAAATCACTGATTAAATGGACAGTTGACCAACAGTTGACTTTTAGGGTTTTTGACTGACTGTGCATGAACTGATGACTTCTGAACATCCAATCCTTGACAAAAACACTTCAAATGGATCCTCAAGTCATGTGAACGTGTTGGACCAACCCTAGGGCCTTGGCTCCTTGGGAATTGTGCTTGCTTGCTTGACTGACTGATCTCCTGATCAGTTTGACCTAATTCCTTGATTGGCTTGCACTTGAGGCAAAAGAGGCAATGCAATGCTATGCAATGGGCCATGATATGCTATGTCCTAATATGAAAATGTATGTACAATGATGGGTGCAAATTTGAGGTGCTACAGCTGCCCCTATTCAATCAGCTGGGAACCCGAATGGATGAGAGCAACGGCTGTCAGACTTTCAGGGTAAACAGGGATTGAATACCAAGAACCGTAGAATTTGCACAACAGGGATCCACCGATGGAAACGTCCACTGGGATTTGATTTTTATTACTGGGTATTTTTTGTTTTTTGTTTTCAAAGGGTACAGCCACATCCAGACATCGCAACGACGATGAATGAGGGAAAGAAATCACAACTAGATGCCAACGGACAACTAGGAAAAACTCAACGTTTACCAAGACCAACGGAGAGGTAATCAGACATTAATGAATGACTGGAAAGGATACAACCATTCGTCGACGGACGAAATGGGAAAAACTCAACGTTTACCAAGACCAACGGAGAGGTAACCAACTGGGGACGACCAGGAAAAACTCGACGTTTATCGAAACCAACGGAGAGGTAACCAACTGGGAATGACCAGGAAAAACTCGACGTTTATCGGAACCAATGGAGAGGTAACCAAACATCTGCTGATGAATGGGAAAACTCGACCAGACATCGACGGATGAATGGGAGAAAACTCGACGTTTACAGACATCGAAAGATGATGTTTACAGACACCAAAAAAGATCGACCAGACATTTACTGATGAATGGGAAAACTCGACGTTTACAGACATCGAAAGATGATGTTTACGGACACCAAAAAGATCGACCAGACATTTACTGATGAATGGGAAAACTCGACGTTTACAGACATCGAAAGATGATGTTTACGGACACCAAAAAGATCGACCAGAGATTTACAGATGAATGGGAAAACTCGACGTTTACAGACATCGAAAGATGATGTTTACGGACACCAAAAAGATCGACCAGACATTTACAGATGAATGGGAAAACTCGACGTTTACAGACATCGAAAGATGATGTTTACGGACACCAAAAATATTGACCAGACATTTACTGATGAATGGGAAAACTCGACGTTTACAGACATCGAAAGATGATGTTTACAGACACCAAAAATATTGACCAGACATTTACTGATGAATGGAAAACTCGACGTTTACAGACATCGAAAGATGATGTTTACAGACACCAAAAATATCGACCAGACATTTACAGATGAATGGGAAAACTCGACGTTTACAGACATCGAAAGATGATGTTTACAGACACCAAAAATATTGACCAGACATTTACTGATGAATGGAAAACTCGACGTTTACAGACATCGAAAGATGATGTTTACAGACATCAAAAGAAAACGAGACACTTACGCATGACTGGGAATCACCGAAAGATGGTGTTTACCGACACCAAAGAAACAACACACGCGGGTGCTGACAGGATACTGACATTCTCAAAATGAGCGGGCAAGGCTTGAACACTTGCAGGGGGGGTCTCACTGGGGAGAAACAAACTTTCTGTCACCAACAGGTGAGGAAATAAACCTCTGTGGGGATTATAAACACCAAATGTTGACTGGAGCAACTGTAGCCAATGCGTTGTACAGGTTGAACAAAAATCCGTCTCTGCAGGGAATACGGTCTAATGGGGTTTCGAACATATGAATGCATATGTTTGATTTTTTCTATGGCGTAATGCTCCATTTATGAATGGAAATGCTACGCGATTTTTGAGGATGCAATGATTACTACATGCAAAATGCAAATGAACCCTGGCTAGGGAGCCAAAATGATCAGATACTCTGACTCTGTGGGGAGACTCCTCTTGGGGAAATATTCTGCGGGGAACTCTGCTTGGGGAGTGGCGAAGCGACTCCGCTGGGAGGAAGACTCAACCAATCTTCAGATAGGATAAACCCTGCTTTGGAGAATGTCTGTTACTCCGCTAGGGATAACCCACGCGATCCATAGGTAGAATCGACTCAGCTGGGGATGCCGATATCAGTCTACTACAGAAACCCGCCCAATCCACTGGTAGGATGAACTCTGCTGGAGATAACAATCGAAAGATTGACCAAAGAGTGCATGAGATATATCATATATAGCCGTCAAAACGTAGATAATAACCTCGCATGGAATATTATCCATAACCGGGTTGCAGGTTGTTAAATGAATAGTCGACCGAAAAGAAAGGCATCAGGGTACCAGGACTAGGTATGCAAAAGATGACCAATCAGAGGATAAAGTTGCTAACTCGGAGCAAGTATCCAAAAAGAAGGGCAGACCCAATGGGGACAATACTGCTTGATCAAGGCAAGACTACCAATACCACAAAGAGGGGATTACATCTACCGGTTTGTAGGCAGAAAACCACGGAAAAAGTAACCGTCATCAATCAGGATGAGCACAAAGGGTTAACTCCTCCAAAGGGAGAACGTGGGATTTTACAACTACCAGCTTGTAGGTAGGAAACCACAAAGATAGGACTTACAACTACCGGTTTGTAGGTAGAGGCCAACGGAAAAGTAACCAGTCATCATCGGGATGAGCACACAGGGTTAACTCCACCAAGGGGAGAACGTGGGATTTTACAGCTACCAGCTAGCGGGTAGAAAACCACAAAGATAGGACTTACAGCTACCGGTTCGTAGGTAGAGGCCAACAAATTCCGCCGAGGATGAAATGAATGAGTGTCGGTTAGTGAGCGACTATTCATTTATGCCCCAGGGAAGCACAAGAGATAGTCAACAAGCAGCCAATTTAGGATCGATCCAAGAAGGCAGACTGAATCAAGACTCATCCTAATGAGGAAAGAACTCAATAGGGAAAACCCATCCCATTAGGGAGGGAACGGAAGCAACCGTCATCCACGAGGATGTATCTCAGTGGGGAAATGGCAGGAAAAGATTGACACTTTCTGCTTAAGGGGTAGACTCTACATGGAGAGATCAGACACACCCAACTCTGCTAGGAGGATCTACTGGAGAGATCTGTATCACCAAATAGCAGGAGACAACCATCAACAGATACACGGCAACAGCTGCATCATGAGTATCCGAATGCTATGATTATGCATGTATGCATTATGCATGATGAATGTATGATGGATGCTGACAAACAGACATGCTCAACACGCAGGTCCGGGAATCAAACGTCCGGAGAGAAAACCAAAGTCACCAGAGAGCCAAGAAAATCCACTGGAGACTGGGACAATAGGGAACAATCATCATCCTGCAGGGGAGGAAGGCCACCAGAGGCTTCCGGAGGGATCGTCAGTCGCAACCGGAGAACAGAGTTCAACATACAGGCGGATGTGCCACAACAACTTGTGCTGGAAATCAGGGATACCGAGAAGCAACCAGATTTCTGATGAGAAATACAAAAGCATTGATAAAGCTCCTTATGCGAACAACTCCACTGGGGGATCTATCTGAGGGAATGTTGGATTACGGGGATGTCGATCCACCAGGTACTGAATCTTCAAAGAAAAACACCCATGTTGGGGGAGAGAGGAAGACTGCTCTGCTGGAGAGGCGAAAGTTGAAGTCTTCAGTAAACACTCTGCTAGGGGAGCTGCCCCACAATAATGTCCGAAACAGCAAACTTGCTGGGGATGCCCCACGATAGGGCTAACAGGGATTTGGAGGAAGAATATGTACTGCCGGGAACATGAAGATGAACAACTTCAAACGACACTGCATCGGGCAAATTCCCTGAGGAGAGACCATACGAGGTTCTGCAGGACAAAGATACAGTCATGCTCGGGATACGAACAATTGTCTCACCTGTTGGTAATCATACCACCCCCGGGAGAGCACTGTGGGTCTCCTAGGTATCCTTTCATCATTGTGAATGTTCACTTTGTTTAAGAACAATTTTTTTTGAAAAATTTGTTTATTTTGAAAACAATGACACTTTATCAATTAAAACATGCAAAACATTGTTGAATTGAAACAATAAGAGTGCAAATAATTGGATAAAAGCTCAAATTGATGTGATGGAATGGTAGTCTGCAAGGGGCGAGACTCCATAGATCTGTACAAATTTGAAATCGGTGATATATATTGGAGAGGGCTACATTGAACATAATGACCTTTCCTCTACCATTCTGAATTTTCGATGTATTCAGAGCTTCAGTCGATGATGAATCGAGAATCCCTGACGGATGACAGATATAGAGCACAGTCTTGTCAAGATGCAGTTACTTGCCAAATCCCTAATTTTTGCCTAGATTGCCCCAGTGTGAGGTGTTCAATCTAGCGGGATGCAAATTCTTTTTCAATGTCTCTAACTTTTGCCTGGATCGCCCTTTCGGGTTTTCAATCCACCGAGACGCTCCTTTTTAACTAAGTCGCCCTTTGGGGTGTTCGACTTATCGAGCTTTTGCTTTTTTTTTGTTTTTTGTTTTAGGCGAAGTATTTCTTGACTGCATCGGAATTCACAGGACGAGTGAACTTTTTCATCCATTGATGTAAGTGTCAAAACATTGCCTGAAAAGGCTCCCTTGACAACATATGGACATTCATAGCTTGGGGGTCACTTGCCCCTGGAATCGGGCACGAAAGACAAGACTTTCTTGAGCACAAGGTCACCTTCTCGGAACACACGAGGCTTGACCTTTTTGTTGAATATTTTCTTCACTCTGCTGATATGACTGTCCATGACACATGGCAGTTGATCTCTTCCTTTCGATCGAATTCAGCATCAGCCAACTTGGGACTTTGAGGGTGCTATTTTTTTGTTTCTTTCTTTCTTTTTCTTTCTTTTGATCTGGATTTCTTTTGATTTTTTTTTTTTTGATTTTGCACCCTCCTCTTTCTTTTTCTTTTTTCTTTTTCTCTCTTTTTTTTCGATGCCCCAGTTGGCTGTTCTGCTGATTCTCGAGATGCAGCTGAGTGATCTTCTTTTCTTGCTCAAGAAGTCGGGAAATCTCGTCAGGAATCCCTTCAACATCATCTTCTTCCGCTTCGAATACAGGGAATTCAAAATTGGGAGATGACGTCCGATCATTATGTTCAATGGGTTTGAGAAACGACCTGCATAAAGATTTAGGGATGAAAAGCTTTTTGAAAAACAAACAAGACAATCGTTATGCAGATGAAAAGATTGCTTTTATTCTTGTTTTTAGGGTTTTTTGTGATCACCAATTTCATGCAAAAAGCACAAAGGAAAAACAAATGGAAAAACAAATGTTTAACATGAATTTATTTGAATGAAAATATCATTGCACAAAATGCTGCCAACAATGCCATCACTTCTCCTTTTGGCATGGGAGAAGGGGTTTTTAAACAAAGTGATTATTACAAAGACTTATGAACAACTGTAGGAACGCCCACAGTGACCCAATTGTGATAGATCCCTCCAGGGATGACAACTGTCAGTATCCTTTGCATCAGCAGCTTCTGTTTTCTGAACAACCCTTCTGAAGAAAAAGTCGGCGCCAGCCCAGGACTTGCTATCTTCAAGCTTGATTATCACGGGGACCCAAGTCCTCAAAGCTCAGAATTCCTGATCTGACAAGGTCTTGAACCTTCATCTTCAGCTGAAAGCAGCTATCCACATCATGACCAGGAGCACCCGAATGATACACACAATGCTGTTCAGGCCTATACCACCACCGAGGGTTGACGGGTATGGGCGGCGGGTCTCTAGGAGTAATCAAGTTCCGCTCTATCAGAGTGGGATACAGTTCGGCGTAGGACATGGGGATTGGATCAAAAATGATCTTCTTCCTCTCATTACTTGTACCAGCTTGATTGTCAATGGGAGGCTGGTAAACCTGCTGCTGAGGACGATGTTGCTGACGCTGATGCTGCTGAGCTGGTCTTCTCTGTTGCTGTTGAGTAACTGGAATAGTCACAGCAGCAGCATGACGGTTCTGTCCTTTGTTTGCACTCCTCCGACGGTGCACAGCATTTGTTTCACTTTCTCCCCTTTTGGGTGCCCCAGAGGATGGCTTCTTAGAACCGGAAGAACTTGAAGAGCCAGGATGGCGAACCGGAGCGAGGGTTGCTCTGACATTAACAATCTCTGCAGCAAGAGGCTGTTCACTGATTCTGATCCCCTTCAATTCATCACCCACGGCATAATCATCGACGAGAATAGTGACAGCAACATTCTCATGAACGGGTTCATCCACTGGTGGAGCACGATGGACTGGTGGAATCACGGCTTCCAGTCTCTGGGCTAAGGCACGCAGCTCCTCTTGCCCCTGAACAACTCCTTGCATCATCGTCATGAACTGGGCCATGTTCGCCCTCATCTCAGCCAACTCTGTCTGAACCTGGTCCATACTTCTCTGTTGATTCAATCTGGTTGAGTAACGATGCGGTCGGCGGTCAGCAATCCTGTCTCAGTCAAGAACCGAAGTGAGAAATCTCTCCAAACATGTCTGCAATGCAAGGATGTACATGATATGCATGATATGGGTACTATATTTTATCATGAATGATCCTGAAAAGGATATGCGTATGCGAGTTAACTTTTTTTCATTTTCATGCATTACTATTTTTTTGGAAAATAAACATGCTATGATGCAAATGATGGAGCCAAGACTGGCAGGAACTGGCATCTGAGGAACCATCTGAAACCCCAAAGTCATCTGAGGAGCTGGCATCTGAATCCAAGTCTGGAGAACTGAGTCACCATCTGAGCGAGTACCCTCAAATTCAGCCCAGGGATCCGAAATAAACGGAACCCTCTGATCAATACCAGGGTCGAACCTCCGGCGTCCAGAAACGAATGTCCAGAATTCATAGTCACCATCAGTACTGGGAGTCACCAACTGTACCTGTTAAAATGATCAATCCTGCCCCGCTCACGGGTGTCATCTAGGCCAGGGTAAGGTCGAGAGAAACGCAGCATAAATAACCTTTCGCAGAATATCATCCTGTGCACACCCGATGTATGCACCGATAATATCCCACCAGGGTCTGAACTGCTCGTGATATCAATGTTCCGCTAAGTGGCGCAATACCACCCGCTTCCCATGAATCACTCTATTCCTAGGTTTCCTAGATTTCACTCATAGCCTGGGTATTGGGCCTTTTACCTCGAGTAACTCCCACCCCAAACAGAGAAACACAGCCAGATGAACAGACGAATATGAATGAATGCAAACATTAATGCAAATAATAAATGCAAACAGTAAATGCAAATATATGCAAAGAATGCAATAAAGCAGTGCAAAGCAACCAAAGCCCTAACCTAGAGAGCGCTAGGAGAGACTCGCTTAGGGAAGACGGACCAGCACAGGTCAACTTCTCTATGTCCCCAGCAGAGTCGCCAGCTGTCGCATCACACGAAAAACCGGCGGGAAACAAGACACAACAGAGCCGCCACCGTGCGTTATTTATCCCAAAAGAGGGAAAGGAAACGCTCAGAGTAAACCTGGAAAAAGCATGGTCTCGCGACCAAAGAGAATGGGTTCGGGAGTCGGTTATGCGAAGGGAAGGTGTTAGCACCCCTACGCATCCGTAGTACTCTACGGGATCCACGCACAAAAGGAAGGAAAATTGGTTGCTAAACACTGCTCAAACTCACACACACTGGCTGAAAAGAGACAAAAGAAACTGACTGAAACTGACTCGGCAGGACATCGTATCCTGGGCCTACTTAGTCTATCAGGCATAGACATCAGAGTCGAAGTAGTTCGGACCGGGGAGACGACACATGCTCGCTAGGATATCGCATCCTATGCATACGTATCTTCTCGGACGAGAGAAGAATCAGAGCATTCGTAGCTCGGCTGACACGCACACAAACAAAACATAGGCAAAGGCAAACGTGGAGCCTGAACGCCAATCGTTGGACTTACATCAGCATCCGAACCAAAACACACACAAGAAGGCAAACATGGAGCCTGAATGCCAATAGCTGGGCTTACATCAGCATCCAGACCAAACACACGCACACTGGAACCTAACTGCCACTCGATGGACTTACATCAGCTTCCTAGCACACAACAAGACAAAACAAAGACACAGGCGCCCGGAGAGATCAGCTCATCTCCTGCCTACGTACCTCATCTGGTATGAGGATCAGGGCGACGTAGTTCCCCTACAGAGGGATAAAGGACTAGCCTAACCAGATAACAGAGGGAGACACAACTAGGGAGACTACGACTCGAGCCTAGATGTTATCATGCAAGATCATCCCTAAGTTAAGGTTTCTAGCTAACTGGCACAGGGAGCCAGCCTATCCTAATCATGACTTGCACAGGAAGCAAGCCACACACACACCTAACTTGCACAGGAAGCAAGCCAAGCAAAACCTAACTTGCACAGGAAGCAAGTCTAAACTAACCCTAACTTGCACAGGAAGCAAGTCAAACAAACATACAAGCACAGATAGCACACACTATACGCAAGCAAGTGGCTCAAACAAGGGTTAGGTTTTAGTCGAGGGGTCATATCAACCTCAACAAACAAACCTCTGGAACTGGGTGAATGTGCTCTTAACCTTGCCATTGAGGGGCTAAGGTGAAGCAGACGAAAGATGAGTGAAGATAAGACTTCACAGCTCTTATCCCTGGCCTGGGAGAGCTTAAGACAAGAATGTGTGGGTTCAGAAAGTGGGAACCCTTCTACACATTTAAAACTGACTCAACTGTACAATTGTACAAGATCTTGGGTTTTATCTGTAATGCATCAACACAGTGGTGTGAGCAAAGCAGATGACACACTGAATAGCAGGGGATAGCTTGCATGTCCCTTGGGTTCTGCCAATTGCCTCTTCACTTAGGAGGGCTTTGACTCTATGCAAGGACAAAATTAAACATCCACAAACATTGCCTCTTAAGGAGGACTTCAGACAGTTGCCTGGCCAAGTAACAGGCCAGGTCTTCCAGACTACATGAAGATTAGAAGCATACCTCAATGCAAATTGCTTATACAAGCAAAGCAAAGCAAAAGTTCACAAGGAACTAAGCAACTAAAAGCACCTGAAACAGTCAAGCAGATGTTAGTATGCAACTTCAAAACAAAGCAAAAAGAAACAGACATCAACAGCTAATTGGAGGCAAATGGATGTGCAAGGCACAAGGCTTAAGGCATGTGAGCCAAGCCACCTACAAAACAAACAAGTTAGACAATGATATTTGAGCAAGCTCAATCAAAAAGAATTGGTCTCATTGGTCATTTGTTGGTCAACCTGAAAACACAAGCTCAAAAGTGAGTAACAGGACCACTAGGGCAAGCCTAGGGTCAAAAAGGAATGAGAAAGTCAAAACAGCAAATGAAAGTCAACCAAAATCATGTTCAAACAATTAAGAAACAAGACCAATTGGGTTCACATTCATATCAATCATCATCATCATTTCATGAACAAATTAGGTCAAAACATGGCATTTAGAAGCTCATAGAAGTCAACAGCAAGACTTGCATCAAAAGCAATCTCAAACATTTCCAAAAATCACCAAATAAATCATGATCCATCACAATCCATAGCATGGTAAGCATGTCAAATTTCATCTCATTTGGACAAGTGGAAGGCAGTCAATGAAAATCAGAAAGTCAAAGCAATTTTGAACATGCTCAAAGAAGTCAACCAAACATGCATCAACTTAGAAAAATCATAAATCAGTGATGGTGTATGATAAATGAATGGTACTAAAACCATGTCAAAGATTAGGATGTCTAGTTATCTCATGTCAAATTTCATGTCCATCTAATAAAGTATGAGAATTTCACAAATGAAATGGGAACATGTGTCACACAAAGTCAACATATGACCAAGCAGGGGAGAAAATCCCAAACAATTAGGAAATGCCACAAATAATTCCAAGAAAATTCACATGTAAACTAGACATACAAGAGTAGGTTCATGCAAAAAATCAGATCAATTGGAGGCCAAGAAGCATGGTAATGAAAATCATGAAGTTGGACATCAATGGTGTGACACAAATTGTCACACCCTAATTCAAAAAATCATATCTCACAAACCAGCAATGATAAATTCACAAACTCTACACCAAAATCACCATGAGTGTGTCTAGTTTAAGCACAAAAAATTTGGGAGCCATTGGATAAAGTATCACCATTTCACAAATGTTTTGGCAAAGTGTACAATATTTGGTCACATGTCACAAACCCTAATACCAATCAAAAACCATTGATCACAAAATTCTGGAAAAAATATGATAAAAAAGTAGAGATCATGATGAAGCTAATGCAAAAAACCCCACTAGATTTGGAATTGAAATAAACAAGTTATGATTTTTGTAAAATGATGAAACAAAATGAAATAAACATTGAGATGAATTGATTTTAATTGGAATAAATATGTAATAAAATGCCAAAAGACCAAAACGCCCCCTGCTGAGTGTTGAAACTCAGCGTTTCATTTAATCATAGAAAGTCAAAGCGCGGTCCACAAGTGATAAGGACCAATCACGCTGCCTGGCCCACTTTCAACAACCAATTACATTTCACCTTCTTCATGCAAGTAAAAAAAAAACCCTAATTAAGCTACAGTAACGTGGAAATGAAAAGGAAAGAAAACTGGGCATCGCGTTTTGGCTCACTGTAGCAACATCAGTTTGTTCATCATTTTTAAAAGACAGCACGAGCATTTGTCAACCAAACTCAAAAAACAGCATATCAACGTGATCCTCTCATCATATACAACAACAAACCAACAACCATTAACCCTAAATCATGCTGAAATGGAAGCATCATGCAAAATAAAGTTTAACAACCAAACTTAAATTCCAATTTTCTCTCTCGATAATCAACCATTTTCAAAACTACAACAATCAATGAACTCAGCATGGCAAGATCTTCATGAAACATATCATAATTTTGAAAAAGGTTGAGGTCGAAAACTCACCTAAATTGGAGAACAGTCGTGGTATAGTGGTTTTTTGATGTTGTTGATTCGAAACAGATGAAGCACAACTCTCCAAATGATGACTGGTGAAGAAAGCTCGGTTCAAAACAACTTGCAATGGCTTAAAACAAACTCTGCCATTAATGACACCTTGGAGAAAACAGTCGTGTGCTGTGGTTCCAGTTGGAGAATGGTGGTAAAAACAGTTTCACAATGATGCTTGGATGGTGAAACAATGTTAGCCAGGCTTGGTTCTTTGGAGTTTTTTGACTGGTTTTGCAAAAGTGTGAAAAATGAAGTTTTTTTTTTAGAATGAGTGATTTCTTAGTGAGTGAATGATTTTCTGTATTCTGGCTGCAACTGAGGTTTATACTTGACAGAAAATCATGTCTAATACTGCTATGTTGGTGAAATAATCCATGGCCAAACTCAATTCTTTTTTGAAGTTTTGGACAGCTTTTTCAAAAGTGTGAAAAATGTGATTTTTTGAGAGAATGAAGTTGAAGTTCTGTTGGTTTGTGTCTGCAGCTGCTAGCGTTTTCCAATGATAGAAAATCATCCATACCTCTGCTGTTTTGTGGTACAAGGCATGGTTCATGAAAGCATGGAGTAGAGTGGTTAAAAGTGTACTTTTCTTCCCATTTCCAAGCAAGTTAGGCATGGCTTCATGTACTGCACAAGAATGGGCTTGCAACAAGTTTTAAATGCATTTTCAGAACATGTTTGATTGGTAGAATTGGTTAGAAATGATTATTTTCAAAAGTCAACCATTGGTCAAACTTGAATTTTAATGAAACAAGTCAAAAAATGCCATTTTGATTGGCAAGGTTTTGGTACATGATGTTTATATTTTTGGAAAGAGGGGATCAAATGTGGTTTGTAGGAAAAAACCCCACCAAAATTGGCCAAATGGTTTGAGAGATATGGCCTTTTGAAGTTCCAAAATTTCTGAAATCGATTCGATCATAACTTGCCAACCACGCATGGGAATTGAGAGTTCTTGGACTTTTTGGAAATGGGAGAACAAGATCTTCAACTTTCATGTTGGGCAAAAATTCATTTGGAGCTTGTATCATGATGTAAGTTTGAGGATCAAGACTTTCCATTTTTGGTAAGTTTCAGTTACAGGTCCAGTTTCCATTTTTGGAAATTTCTGATCTGGCTTCAAATTCTTCCATGATGGTGTTTGACATGATATATGAGGCCTATTTGGACATGAATGAGACCTCTCAAACCAAATCCAACCATCAAATCACTGATTAAATGGACAGTTGACCAACAGTTGACTTTTAGGGTTTCTGACTGACTGTGCATGAACTGATGACTTCTGAACATCCAATCCTTGACCAAAACACTTCAAATGGATCCTCAAGTCATGTGAACGTGTTGGACCAACCCTAGGGCCTTGGCTCCTTGGGAATTGTGCTTGCTTGCTTGACTGACTGATCTCCTGATCAGTTTGACCTAATTCCTTGATTGGCTTGCACTTGAGGCAAAAGAGGCAATGCAATGCTATGCAATGGGCCATGATATGCTATGTCCTAATATGAAAATGTATGTACAATGATGGGTGCAAATTTGAGGTGCTACAGGATGTAAGCTAAAAAGCCCACTTAAGTGTATGTGGCCCATACTTATGATATACCAAAATCACTTAAGCACGTGGTACCTTACCATATTTTGTATTCTACTTAAGTGCATCGTACCTTACGATGTTCTACAATTCACTTAAGTGCACTGTACCTTACGATGTTCCTTATTTACTCTATCTCTCATCAATTCGTACTTTTGTGTGTGACCCTGTAGGTTTTCGTGGCATTGGCAATTATATTAAATCACGTATTTAACATAATAAATAGTGAGCGATATCAAGGAACACATCACTGCTACCCAAGACACGAAAATGTCATATGATCTGACAAATCCTTTTGTGATAATAGTTATGTGTATAATTACTCTTTTGCCCTTATATCTATATTGAACAAAAGGCATAGACCGTGTCATCCTTGTCCAGTTCAATATTGGGTCCTTAGACATTTATCCTATTATGCAGGATGGGAAAATTCCATCTAGGTCACTCATGTCCCTCAGCATGCTTTGTTGAGTACCCATCAACTGTCTTTATGGTCATCCAGTTACAGACAATGTTTGATCAGCAATAAAGCATTCGACTCTACATCTAGGGTCAATAGTGGTTTCAGGTCGAATGGTGTTATACACCACTATCACCAATAGAATAACTTATGACACTTTGCATAATATTCTATATAGTATTCTCATAGCGAGTCAATCCAGTATAAATATTACTCCTAATATTCATACCTATGTTTAAGACTTGATAACTCCTTATCTATGATCCATGAGATGTGATCATCAGTCTATATACGTAATAGTCTTAATGCTTTAACGTTATCCCACTTCATAACAGAGCTCGACTACGAATACTTTAATAATAATGTCCTTATGTTTAATGGGATCTAATGATTAAGTCACACTTGATACATTAAACGGACTAGCTATTCTAGGGACTTTATTAAACAAACATAATAAATAAAAAGCCTTTTATTATTAATAAATAATTCAATACAAGTACGAAAAGTATTAGCCTCTAGGGCTTACACAAACAATCCCCCACTAGCACTAGAGCCAATCAGGCATACCCCTAATGCCCATAGATCTAGTATGGCCATCATGCTTCTGCTGCACAAGAGGCTTTCTCAGTGGGTCAGCAATATTGTCAAGTGTAGTGATCGGAAAAATAGCAAGTGTATTATTTTGCCTGTTATAATAATAAAAGGGAAATTCCCTGAATGTCGATCTCAAGGACTGCACGTTAATATTGAGTTCAATTCATCATTCAATTAAACAAAAATTATAATTGGGATTTTTAAATTCAAAATTACAAAAATAAAGGCAAAGGAAATAATAATAAAAAATAAGGGTTTACAAGGTAAGAGGAACAATGTTAGGGAAGGTGTATGATTCATCCCTGTAGAAACTCCGAGTCATTATTGCATCAATAAATATCAATTACTACTAGTTCTTAAGGGTATTTTCTCCCAAGTCTTTGGTGAGAAAACCTTTAATCATTCTACCCTAATTTCTATGTCCATATGCAATTAGGGTGAAGTTAAGCTTTATTATATCAAGAACGCTCTAATTTATACAGGGTATCCCTAGTCCTAGGTAATATCTAATGTAGAGTAATCTAATGAAAACCTTATCAATGGCGGTCCAGCCTTATTGATAACCATACAATAATCTCGATTGGTCCAAAAGAGAAAGCATTAAACACATCAAAAGATTACCGTAAAAACAATATTATAAATGCAATCGTAAACTCATAGTCATTACAATTCTAAATCAGGGACACCCCCTAGTATTGGGGGGTTTAGCTACTAATATTGTTCAAAACAAATTCAGGATTAAAAAAATACAAATTACAAGTAATTGGATGACTTGGATATTCAATTGCTTCCGCTCATGAAAACCTTCCGCTCTCCGAATTCCTTGATCTCTATAATCCTTGCTCATCTGACAATTATGTGTTCGCCTCGTTCCAAGATGATCTTTTCTTTGGTAGAAGGTCCCCTAATATAGTGAAAAATACCTAGGCAAAAGGTGGAAAACTCTAAAACATCCTTGCAGCTCAAGCCCGATAAAAAAGCCCAAAAACGGGAAAATTTTGTGCCTGGGCTGACACGGGTGGTCGTTTCAGCTTACTGCCCAGCCTGACACCCCCATGGTGATGTAACACGGCTTGCTGTTGGCCTGACACGGGCCGTGTCAGCTGACATGGCCGGTCGTGTCAGCTGACATGGCCGGTCGTGTCAGGCTTCTGCCTTCAATCTTGGTTTGCCTTTTGCCAGATACGGCTCGTGTCAGGTGACACGGGTGGCCGTGTCAGGCCTCCTGTACTGAGTATTTTTCCTTCCTCTGCTTTCCAGAACTCCTTATTGTCTTGCCTCGAGTCCCTCGGTTTTTTTACCTAGACCTGCAGGACAAAAACACAGACATCCCACGCATAAAATCACGAAAACATAAAATAAAAATGACAGTTAATAGAAATACTAAAATATCTTATGAGAATTAAAATTGACTTTAAAGGTACCAAAATGCTTGCACAGTGTCTCAAGATCCTTCGTTTCTTGTTGGATAAGTAACGAAAACTCAATGAAAATGGTGACTGATCACAACCCTAAACTTAGCTCATTACTTGCCCTCAAGTAATGTTTTAGAAGACACAGCGTGTCACTTCCCAAAATTTTCATTATTATCCGGGTAATGTTGAGATCTTTCGCTAACGTCTTCACTCTCCCTTTTATAGTTCCTACTTTTCCTCGTGAGTTTTCCGTCGCACTTCCACATCGAGGTATCGCTTCACCTGTCAGCTTATATCACACTCTCACCAAGTCTCTTAGGGTTAACGTGTTTTCACTCACAATTCAGAATATGCAATACCAACTCATAAGTTTGAATAGTTTCTCCTTTCATATTGCCTACACACAACACACACTTTTTGAGATCTTTCGGGTTGTAACGGGGCTTGGGTTATGGTGTGGTAAATACAAACAAAACAGAAAACAAGTGGTTTTGGATTCAGAGTCAATGTCAATATTATTTTCACTGTGCTTGTTCATTTTCCTTCTTTTCTTTTTTTTTTCAATCGCTCGGGTTTTTTCTTTGATATTCTCTTTTTTTTTCAACCGAGTGCTCTTCCTTCGGTGAGTGCTTCTTTCGAACCATCAAGTACATTTTGTTTTCTCTTTTTTTTTTCCGATGATCTTCTTTTCTTATTCTATATTTTTTTCGCACTCACCTGGGTTTTCGAAACATACGGGGTTTACCCCAAACTTAGAATTTTAACACAACTTAATAATATCACCTTGACTCCGAACAGGGTAAGGAAGTGTTTGGGTCGCAGGTTACATTTACGTGGTTAAACAAAAAATGTGTACATGCTCAAATGGGGTTCACAAAGGATAAAATTATCAGGATGGCTAGAAAGGCTTAAAGGCTATATTAAAACAATGTGCCTCAGTGTGTGTATATATGTAGTGACAATCCCAGAGAATCTACGCAAATTCAGAGTGATAAAGACATACCTGAATATCGCTCATGATGATCAATGTGTTTGGCTCTTTATGCACTCACCATGTTAGGTAAAGCTTGATAACATCCACAATACCTCTAGGATGGTGTGACTTCTTTCTTACTTCGGAATGCACAGGGAACTTATATTGGTTAAGATCTACACGTTGTGTTCAATCTTTTCTTCAGCAGTATCGACTTCCTAGGAAGATCCTTCACAACAAGCAATGGTAAGTGGAGTGATCATTTCATCCACTACCACTCGTGGTCATCACCTAATTCCACAATAACACCACAGACCTGAAACACCTGCAGCATATCGTACCCTACAAACAAAAAAAACTAAATTCAAAACAGTAATAATGGTAAAATAACAAAATACTTAGAAAAATTAACAAAATACTAAACATAAAACCTCCCCCCACACTTGAACTAAACATTGGCCCCAATATTTGTGAACAAGGACGAAGGAGGTAACTCACAGCACTCTCCTGAGGAGGCGGGGATGGAAAATACAACATCAATTTCCGCATCATGAGGCTCATTTTATCCAACATTACCCCTTGTCGGGCCTGCTCGATGCCTTGTCGTGTTTGCTCGGTCCTCAGACCGCCGAGCTCGATTTGTACCCAGGCCCATTGGTTGGGACCTCAGGAAGAGGATCCTGCTTCCTGCTGGACAGGTTTCAGAGGTAGGGGTACAAACTGCTCCTGAGGCTCCTCCTCTTCTGCTTCTGTTGCATCCGTATGGTCACCTACAAACTCATCACCTTTTGTAAAGTGCTCAGCATCGTAGCCTTCCTCAATGTCGGGGTCAACACTCACATATAGCCACTTTGCACAGTCAGTAATATTAATTCTGTCCGGATCCGGAAGAGCCATAATAAACTGTTTATGAATTAGAACAGAATAGTAAGTGGGGTAACGGAAATTATACCTTGTTGTATCGGAGTTGCCATGTCAATTTTGGTCTTACCTGCCACCGGAGTGTCTTCAAGTAAAACTGCATGATACCCGAAATGTTCTGCAATTTGGATGATCATGCCTCCAATGGAGATACCTCTAGAATCCGCCCGACCAACTCTGCTCAGATAATCAGCTACAAAGGCAGCAACATTGATGGACTTGTTTTGTGCCATTGAGTACATAAAAAATAACTCCCACTGAGTTACCACACCCGTGTTATCCCCCCGTCCGAACAGGGTGTATGCCAAGCCCTTCTGGGCATAGCAAAAACACGGGTTCTGGATGTCAGAGGCTTTATCACCCTTGGAGGTGTAATCTGTCCTCCCCATGATGGAAATCCAGAAATCTTTTGGCGAAAACTCATCTGGGACCGCCCCCGGTCCGTACAGCGGGAGTCGGAGGATCCCTGCCAACTCTTCCACAGATAATTCATGATAATTATTGAACAGACAGAAACGTAATGTCCCAAAATAATACTTGGTTGTGTCAATCCATCTCTTTTCGAGTTGGAATTCCAGCGTGCTTAAAAATTCGAGTGTGATGCACTCATACGTCGGCGCTTCAAGGCTCATAAATTCCAGCATCCCTAATACGTGGAACATCTTGTCCACTTCAATTTTTAGCCCTTCATCATAGACTTTGAGGGTCATCGTTCCTTCCTCTATGTCTATCATGCACCGTCCTATCTCTAAAAATGGTCTGCCCAATATGAGAGGAATCTCCTCATCTTCAGGAATTTCCAGAATGACAAAGTCAACTGGAAAAACAAACTTATCTATCTTTACCAGAATGTCTTCCACTATTCCATAAGGTCGCCTAACAGAGTGGTCGGCAAACTGAAGTGTCATATGAGTATCTTGAACGGTACCAAGGCCTAATTTCTTGTAGATGGATAGTGGCATCAAACTCACACTTGCTCCCAAGTCAATCAGAGCCTTCTTGAATTTTCTATCACCAATAGTGCAAGGAATAGTAATCGATCCCCTATCTTTCTTTTTCACTAGGATTTTCAGACATTGAAGAATGGAACTACATGTTTCAGTCAGGATGATCAGGTATATATCAGTGGAGCGCTTTTTGGAGATGATGTCTTTCATGAACTTGGCATATATTGGCATTTGTTCTAGCGCCTCAGAAAATGGAATATTTATTTCAAGCTTTTTGAACATTTCCAAGAACTTCTCAAAAAAAATTCATGTTGATCTTTCTTCTTCTGTCTCAGAGGGTAAGGGAGTTTGATGACTGCTTTAGGAACTTTTTCTTTCTCCTTGACAGGCATCAGTACTACTTCCTCATCCTTGTTCTTGGTTTCCTTGATTTCTAAATCCACTTCTAAGAATCCATCTTCCTCCATACTGTTTTCTTCCATTGACTTTCTACTCCTGGTTACTATAGCATTAACATTGTTATGCTCCCGCGGATTTGTCACCGTACCACTGGGCAAGGTGTCCGGAGCTTGAGAATTTGAAGCTAACTGTTGTGCTATCTGACCCATTTGGAGTTCGAAATTTTTTATGGAGGCAGTGGTGTTTTTCTAATTGGTTCTAGTTTCTTCTTGGAATTGCATATTGTGAGTGGCTAATTTTTCAATGGCAATCTCCCATTGCCTTTTTAGGTGCTTGTTGTTGCTGTTGTTATTGATACCGAGTCTGATATTGTCCTTGACCCTGTTGCGGAACATTCCCTCTTTGATCCTTCCAGGAGAAATTAGGATGATTCTTCCAACCTGGGTTTTAAGTGTTGGAGTGGGGATTATTCTGCTTTAAGAATTTGATCTCTTCAATTTTTTGGGGGTACCAAAGCAATAAACCGTGTGATGAGGTCCATTAAAGATTTCACAAGTGATGGCTTGAGTCGGTTGGACTTGAGCTATCTATTGAGTACCTATATTCATAGCTTTTAATTTCTTTTCTACTTCGGTAGCAACTGTGTCTTCCAAACGAATTTTATTAGCTTCCAATTTTAGATCAATTACCTCTTCCGGCTGGCTAGTACACGTATCGTATAATTCTAGATGCTCATTGGCAGCTATTTCTTCAATAATCCTTTTAATACCGATGTCTGTTGAGAAATTTGTTGAGCCACCAGTTGCTGTATCAATCAACTATTTTGTCTTTATTTTCAACCTGTTAACAAACATTTGCATTTGTTCAGTTTGATCCATATTATGAGTTGGACACGCTAGTAAGACCCCTTTGAATCTTTTGTAGGCATCTCCCAATGATTCACCATCCTTTTGTTTGAAGTTCAGGATTTCATACATTTTTCTCAGGAATACTGATGATGGAAAGTACTCATTTAAGAATGCAGTTTCCATCTCCTCCCATGATGTGTAACTGTCGGCTGGGAGAGAATAGAACCATTCTTCCGCATCTTCAGCTAAAGTGAACGGGAACATTCTCAATTTTTTTGCTTCATCAGTATGACCATCAATTTTCAATGTGGTGCTCATGGTCAGAAATCTTTGTAGGTGATTGTTGGCATCTTCATTAACCTTTTCGGTGAAAGGTTTTCTCTCAAGTTGATTGATTGTGCTAGGATGCAGTTGAAAATTCATCACATTTATCGACTGATTGACAATGGTTAGTCTACCACCCGGCGTGTTTGCACCTCCATAGTCATCTAGGAGTCTTTTCGAAAGTGGAGGAGGTGGAATCAAAGGATTATCAGCCATTGGTTCTTCTTCGGAGTCAGAGTGATCAGAGGAAACTTCTTCTTTGAAAACCACTCTTACGTTCCTACGTCTCCGGTGAAGGGTTCTCTCGATTTCTGCGTCAAAAAGAAATTCAGCTGAGGGTTCTCCTTGCATACACAAATTAGTAAATTATACAATATAAATGACAGAAAAATAATTTTATTGCAGAGCAACAAAATTTTAATTGAACTTTAAAAGTAAACTCTATTTTTGGCAGTCCCCGGCAACGGCGCCAAAAACTTGATCGGAAAAATAACAAGTGTACTATTTTTCCTGTTATAGTAATAAAGGGGAAACTCTATTTTTGGCAGTCCCCGGCAACGGCGCCAAAAACTTGATCGGAAAAATAGCAAGTGTACTATTTTTCCTGTTATAGTAATAAAGGGGAAATTCCCCGAATGCCGATCTCAAGGATTGCACGTTATTATTGAGTTCAATTCATCATTCAATTAAACAAAAGTTATAATTGGGGTTTTTAAATTCAAAATTATAAAAATAAAGGCAACAGAAATAATAATGAAAAATAAGGGTTTGCAATGTAAGAGGAATAATGCCAGAGAAGGTGTATGATTTATCCATGTAACAACTCTGAGTCACTATTGCATCAACAAATATCCATTACTTCCAGTTCTCAAGGGTATTTTCTCCCAAGTCCTTGGTGAGAAAACCTTTAATCATTCTACCCTAATTTCTATGTCCATGGGCAATAAGGGAGAAGTTAAGCTTTATTATATCAAGAATGCTCTGATTCATACAGGGTATCCCTAGTCCTAGGTGATATCTCCTGTAGAGTAATCTAATGAAAACCTTATCAATGGCGGTCCAGCCTTATTGATAACCATACAACAATCTCGATTGGTTCGAAAGAGAAAGCATTAAACACATCAAAAGATTACCGTAAAAATAATATTATAAATGCAATCGTAAACTCACAGTCATTACAATTCTAAATCAGGGACACCCCCTAGCATTAGGGGGGGGGGGGTTAGCTACTCATATTTTTCAAAACAAATTCAGGATAAAAAATACACATTACAAGTAATTTGAGGACTTGGATCTTCAATCGCTCTCGCTCATGTAAACCTTCCGCTCTCCGAATTCCTTGATCTCTGTAATCCTTGCTCGTCTGATAATTATGTGCTCGCCTCGTTCCAAGATGATCTTTTTTTTGGGTAGAAGGTCCCCTAATATAGTGAAAAATCCCAAGGCAAAAGGTGTAAACCTCTAAAACATCCTTGCAGCTCAAGCCCGATAAAAAAGCCCAAAAACGGGAAAATTGTGTGCCTGGGCTGATATGGGTGGTCGTGTCAGCTTACTGCCCAGCCTTTCACGTCCATGGTGATGTAACACGGCTTGCTGTTGGCCTGACACGGCCGATCATGCCAGGCTTCTGCCTTCAATCTTGGTTTTCCTTCTGCCTGACTCGGCCTATGTCAGGCCTCCTGTAGTGAGTGTTTTTCCTTCCTTCGCTTACCGGAACTCCTCAATGTCTTGCCTCGAGTCCCTGGGTTCTTTTACCTGGACCTGTAAGACAAAAACACAGACATCCCACGTATAAAATCAGGAAAGCATAAAATAAAAATGATAATTAATAGAAATGCTAAAATATCTTATAGGAATTAAAATTGACTTTAAAGGTACCAAAATGCTTGCACATTGTCTCAAGATCCTTGGTTTCATGTCAGATAAGTAACAAAAACTCAATGAAACGGTGACTGATCATGTAGGTACTCTGCATATTTTCACATCTCCTCTATCTATTATCTCTCGAATAAGGTGATAACGCCTAAATATGTGTTTGGATCGTTGGTGAGATCTAGGCTCCTTAGCTTGTGCGATAACACCATTTTTATCACAATAGAGACCAATGGGATCCATAATACTAGGAACTATGCCAAGTTCACTAATGAACCTTTTGATCCAAACAACTTCCTTTGATGCGCTCGAGGCAGCAATATACTCGGCCTCGATTGTAGAATCAACAATAATATCTTGCTTTGAACTTTTCCAGCTCACAGCACCACCGTTTAAGCAAAACACATAACCAATTTGTGATCTAAAGTCATCCTTATCTGTCTGGAAGCTAGCATCGGTGTATCCAATTACAGCAAGCTCTTCCTAATCTCCATATATCAAGAATAAGTCCTTAGTCCTTCTCAAATACTTAAGGATATTCCTGACAGCTACCCAATGAGCATCATCGGGATCAGATTGGTACCTACTCGTTGCACTTAAAGCATATGAGACATCCGGTCAAGTACATAACATGGCATACATGATAGATCCTATTGCAGATGCATATGGAATCTTATTCATGTGACCCCTTTCTTCCTTTGTTGAGGGGGATTTTATTTTTGATAGACACATGCCATGTTGCATAGGTATGAATCCTTTCTTGGAATCATGCATACTAAAGCGTATCAACACTCTATCTATGTATGCACTTTGACTTAAGCTATGCAGTTTTTGTGATCTATCTCGATAGGTCCTGATTCTTAATATATAGGCTGTTTCACCCAGGTCCTTCATAGAAAAGCATTTCTCTAACCAAGACTTTACTTGTTGCAGGGTAGGGACATCGTTTCCAATGAGTAATATGTCATCTACATATAATACCAGGAACATGATCATGCTCCCACTAACCTTCTTGTAAGCACAAGACTCATCTTCATTCTTGATGAATCCATATTATTTTACTGTTTGATCAAAATGAAGATTCCAGCTTCTGGAAGCTTGCTTCAATCCATAGATTGATCTTTGTAACTTACATATCTTTTGAGCTTCTTCTGGTATGTCAAATCTTTCAGGTTGTGTCATGTATACATCCACAAGAAGATCCTCATTAAGGAAAGCAGTTTTGACATCTATATGCCATATTTCATAATCATGATATGCAGCGATAACAAGTAAAATCCGAAGATTTAAGCATTGCAATTGGTGAAAAGTTTTCATCATAGTCAACCCCATGAATTTGTTTATATCCTTTTGCAACCAGTCTTGCCTTATAGGTATGTACCTTACCATCCATGTCAGTTTTCTTTTTGAAGACCCACTTGCATCCTATAGGGTTAACTCCTACAGGAGGCTCTACCAAGGTCCAAACCTGGTTTGTGTACATAGAATCCATTTCAAATTTCGTGGCTTCTAGCCACTTCTCAGACTCTGGACCAATTATGGCCTCTTGGTAGGTCACGGACTCATCTTGATCCATGAGTAATACATCACCTTGATCAGTTGTGAGATATCCATATCTCTCAGGTAGGTGACATATCCTACTTGACCTACGCTGGTCTTGTTCTACTTGAGCAGGTTGCTCTTCCACAACTACTTGTATTTCCTGCTCTAATTCCTCCATAGTTGTATCAATGCTTTGTGATTCTTGAATTTCTTCAAGCTCTACTTTCCTCCCACTGATTCCTTTGGAAATAAAATCCTTTTCTATGAAAACTCCAGTTCGAGCGACAAACATTTTTCCCTCAGAAGGATTGTAGAAGTAACACCCTCTTGTTTCTTTAGGATACCCCATAAATAAGCATTTGTCATATTTGGGCTCAAGCTTAGTTGAAATTTATCGTTTCACATAAACTTCGCAATCCAAATCTTCATGTAAGACATATGTGGTTTCTTACCACTCCATATCTCTTATGGTGTTTTCTCAACCTTTTTGGAGGGAACACGGTTAAGTGTGTAAGCTGCTATCAATAGTGCATGTCCCCAAAAGGAGCTTGGAATATCGGCATGACTCATCATGGATCGGACCATATCTAACAAGGTTCGATTTCTTCTCTCAGATACACCATTCCATTGGGGTGTTCCAGAAGGAGTAAGTTGGGATAGAATCCCACACTCTTTCAGATGGTCATCAAAGTCTAGGCTTAAATATTCACCACCTCGATCTGATCGAAGATTTTTAATATTCTTACCTATTTGGTTTTGTACTTCATTCTTGAATTCCTTGAAATTTTCAAAGGACTCTGATTTGTGTTTCATTAAATACACATATCTACTGATATCATCAGTAAATGTGATGAAGTACTAAAAACCTCCTCTGACTGGTATGTTCAATGGTCCACATACATCAGTATGTATGAGGGCCAAAAGATCATTAGCTCTTTCACCTTTTCATGTGAATGGAGACTTTGTCATCTTTCCAATTAAACAAGATTTATATGTCTCATATGATTCATAATCAAAAGAGTCCAAGAGTCAATCTTTATGGAGTTTAGAAATGCGTTTCTCATTTATGTGGCCTAATCGACAATGCCAAATGTAAGTTGGATTTAACTCATTAGGTTTCATTCTTTTAGTATTAATGTTATAAATAGGCATTTCAAGATCAAGGACATATAGTCCATTGTTCATTTGTGCAGTAACATAGAATATATCATTCAAATAAATGGAGCAACAGTTGTTCTTTATTATAAATGAAAAACCAAACTTGTCTAAACAAGAAACATAAATAATATTCCTTCTAATTGCAGGTACATAATAACAGTTCTCTAACTGAATTATTAAACCACTAGGTAAAGTCAATACATAAGTTCCTACGGCTAAAGCAACAACCTTTGCTTCATTGCCAACTCATAGGTCAACTTCACCTTTTGCCAAATCTCTACTCTTTTTTAGCCCCTGCACATTAGTACAAATATGATAACCGCATCCAGTATCTAATACCCATGATGTAGAAGTAGATAAATTAATTTTAATAACAAAAATACCTGAAATTGAAGTCTCTACTCCATTCTTCTTATCTTCCAGGTACTTTGGGTAGTTTCTCTTCCAGTGTCCGGTCTTACCGCAATGGAAGCATGTGCCTTCCTTTTCTATTCCTCCACCAGGCTTCAAAGTAGGAGTTGTGGGTTTGGGTTTCGCAACTTCCTTGCCTTTCCGTTTACCACCTTTCTTGGTGGGTGTTTTGTTCTGTCTCTTTCCATTTTCGATCATCAGAATGGACTTCCCTTTTGACTTCAGATTCTGCTCAGTAGTTCTTAACATGGCCAGCAGTTCACGAAGAGATTTATCCATATCATTCATATTGAAATTAAGGACAAATTGACTAAAGCTATCTGGAAACAATTGCAAGATCAAATCAGTCGCAAGTTCCTTTCCGAGGGGAAAACCCAACCTCTCAAGGTTCTCCACATACCCAATCATCTTGAGCACATGGGGACCTACAGGGGCTCCCTCAGCTAACTTGCCTTGAAAAAGTGCTTTTGAAACTTCAAACCTTTCATGCCTTGCCTGCTCTTAATAGAGCATCTTCAGGTGTTCGATCATAGCGAACGCTGCCATGTTCTCATGTTACTTTTGCAACTCTGAGTTCAAGGTAGCTAGCATGAGGCAAGCAGTTTCATTGGCATCATCGACATGCTTCTTATAAGCATCTCTTTCTGCCTTAGGTGCAGAACTAGGAGGTTCCTCTTCAGGAACAGGTTTCTCTAAGACATACAACTTTCTATCATGTTTGAGGAAAATCCTCAGATTTCGGTGACAATCCAGAAAATTTGTCCTAGACAACTTTTCCTTATTAAGGATTGATCGCAAAATATTATTAAAGGTGTTTTTTGTCATGGTAATCTACATGAAAAATAATGAAAATATAAGTATCACTAAAATAACATATTTAATTAGGCCTTTAATAAAATATGCTCCCACTATTTTACTCAAAACAAATGACCCTCATCATTTGACTCACTACTTAGTCTCTAAAACAAAGCACCAGAGCATTGACTCACTACTTAGTCTCTAAAACAAAGCACCGAAGCTCTCCAGCTAATCTCGAGTGAGCTACCGTCCACTTACTTAAACAATACTACTCTGGAGTATTTGCACGTTGCCATGTAAAGCAACATTCCAACAGAAGGGTGAGAATTCAAATCATTATGAAGAAGTATAATAAAGCACAATGATTAAATCAACAATTAACGGAATTCATCACACCTTGTATAACCATGTAAATAATACTAACCAATATTTATTTCACAGGTTTCAAGCATACATCAAAACTCAAGGAGTATAATATTCAAATCCAATATTATATTCCCAAAAATACACATAACTACAATTATCACATAATCACATACTTTGCCAAGTTATGTATCCAAACATCATCAAATTCAATTACCATATCTAATACACGCATCGCAATCACAATAATGCATACACTCAATTATCACATAACTCTAATGTGACTCAATGCAAGACATGTGACTCTATGCATGTGGTACCGTAATGTGAACCTAAAGTTTCACCGCTTTCCGATTCAATATCTAGAATCCAAGCCACGCTTCGGATCCGGACAAGATCAAAGCCACCACGTCTATTTCCAATTAAGGATCAACGTCTACTACGCCTATTTCCAATTAAGGATCAACGTATGCTACGCCTATTTCCATTCAAGGATCAATGTCTACTACGCCTATTTCCAATTAAGTATCAACGTATGCTACGCCTATTTCCATTCAAGGATCAACGTCTAATACCATGTGAACCCACAGTTTCACTGCTTCCACCATGAAGCCGACCATGCCATGAATGAATGTACAAATACCAACACATATGCAATTAAGATCATCTCTACCATCTTAACATTCCACATATCACCATAATTCAACTCTATGAATTATCCACCAATGGTACATATACACATTCATAACAATATACCATTCACAAATATAGGCTAATTATCAACTACGCACACTAGATCTCATTGCAATTGAATACGACTTTTTAAAATCTCAATTTTTCATTTTTTCAACAGCGGTAACCGGTTAACGCTCGTCGGGTAACCGGTTAACACAAAACATAGCAAGTAACCGGTTAACGCTCGGTGGGTAACCGGTTAACACAAAACAGAATCAACTTCCTGCGCAGATTTTCAAGCAAGTAAACGGTTAACACTCGGTGGGTAACCGGTTAACATAAAACAGAATGCAGAATTTTCTGCATTTTTCATCGTTGGAGGACTTTCGGACCTCCGATTTCGATTCCGTAAAAATCCGAACATTCAGAAAATTATAACTCATACAATACTCTAAGTATATAACATTAATTTACAGTTTTAACACAATCAAATCACCATAAATCGAGAATACTCATCAAGACCTAACAATTCCAAAACCATGCAAATTAGGGATTTCAACCTAAACATATTTCTACCCATTGCCCCAATTATACTAACCCATAATAATAAGAATTCTCCCCCTTACCTCTTCAATTTTCTAGAAACCCTAGCTCCTCTCTTGTTCTTCCCCTCTTCTCCTTACTTTTCCTCTTCTCTTTCTCTATTGTTGTCAAATGATCAAATGAATCCTAATCCTCACTCTCTTCACCTCTTATATACTAGTATTCTATTTGGGCTTAAAGAATGATACCTCTAATTTAATTAATAGGCCCAATAAGACCTAATATTATAATATCTCTATTTAATTCAAATAAATTAAACCAACTCCATATGCACACCAAGTTAATTAATTCAATTATTCATTATATCTCATATCAACTAAATAATTAATTAACACACCAAATTAATTAATATAATCGATTATTATACTACCTAACAACCAATTAATTAATTAACACTCCAAATAAATAAAATAAAATATAGTAATAATAATATAAGAAATAATTACTAAAATTGGGTTGTTACAACTCTCCCCCACTTAAAAGATTTTCGGCCTCGAAAATACCTCAAACGAACAACTCCGGATACGATTCCTTCATCTTATCCTCGAGTTCCCAAGTAATATTGCCATTGGCGGCTCCGCCCCATATCACTTTCTCCAAAGCAATCTCCTTACCACGAAGCTTCTTCACTTCTCGCTCTTCGATTCGCATAGGTGATGTATCAACCGTCAAATTATCCCGCACTTGAACATCATCTAATGGAACAACATGCGATGGATCCTCAATGTACCTCCTCAATTGAGACACATGGAACACATCATGAAGATTAGAAAGTGATGGTGGTAATGCAATCCGATATGCCACTTCACCTACCCTCTCGGAAATATGATAAGGACCAATGAAACGCGGCGTCAACTTACGCGACTTCAAAGCTCTACCAACACCCGTTATTGGCGTAACTCGAAGAAACACATGCTCATCTTTCTCAAACTCAAGGGCTTTCCTCCTCTTATCATGATAACTCTTTTGACGACTCTGAGAAGCCTTCATCTTCTCTTGAATCATCTTAATCTTATCCATAGTCTCTTGAATCAACTCGGGTCCAACCACAACACTCTCTCCCGATTCGTACAAACATAAAGGAGTTCTACACCTTCTCCCATAAAGAGCCTCAAAAGGTGTCATTCCAATACTCGAATGGAAACTGTTTTTATACATAAACTCGATCAAAGGCAAGAAACTATCCCAATTTCCTCCTTGTTCCAAAACATAAGACCTCAAAAGATCTTCAAGTGACTGAATAGTCCTCTTCGTTTGACCATCAGTTTGCGGATGATATGCCGAACTCAAACGCAACTTCGTACCCAAAACACTTTGCAAACCTTCCCAAAATCTCGAAGTGAACCTCGGATCTCTATCCGAAACAATACTCGACGGAATACCCTGCAAACACACAATCCTCTCGATGTACAACTTAGCAAGTCTCTCCATCGAATAATCCATCCTCATCGGAATAAAATGAGCACATTTCATCAACCTGTCCACAATGACCCAAATCGCCTCACAATTACTCAATGTCCTCGGCAAGCCCGAAACAAAATCCATAGAGATACTATCCCACTTCCACTCGGGGATAGATAACGGTTGCATCAAACCAGACGGCTTTTGATGTTTAATCTTTGACTTTTGACAAGTCAAACATGAATACACAAATTCTGCTACATCCTTCTTCATACCTTGCCACCAAAACATCTTTCTCAAGTCTTGATACATTTTAGTAGCACCAGGATGAATACTCAAACCACTTCTATGCCCTTCCTCAAGAATCCTCTTTCTCAAATCCGCAACATCCGGAACACAAACTCGATCACGACACCTCATGATACCATTCTCATCAATCCGAAAGTCACCACCTTTGTCTTGATTAATCAATGTCATAACATCGACTAATTTCAAATCTGACTTCTGACCTTCTCTAATCTCGTCAAGAATGCCACACGTAAGCTTTAACATACCAAGCTTAACACACGAAGGCGTCGCTTCACAAGCCAAGCTCAAATCTCTAAATTGCTCCAACAATTCAAACTCTCGAATCATCAACATAGACATGTGCAATGACTTCCTCTTCAATGCATCGACTACAACAATCGCCTTTCCAGGATGATAATTCAAACCAAAATCATAATCTTTCAAGAATTCCAACCATCTTCTTTGCCTCATGTTCAATTCTTTCTGGTCGAACAAGTACTTCAAACTCTTGTGATCACTAAATACCTCAAATCGCGATCCAAACAAATAATGTCTCCAAAGCTTCAACACAAACACAACGGCGGCCAACTCTAAATCACGCGTCGGATAATTCCTCTCATGAACTTTAAGTTGCCTTGAAGCATAAGCTACCACTTGCCCTTTTTGCATCAGAACACCTCCCAAACCCAACAAAGAAGCATCACAATACACAACGAAAGGTTCTAACGGATCCGGTAAAATCAAAATGGGAGTCGTAGTCAATCTTCTCTTAAGCTCTTGAAAATTCACTTCACACTGCGAAGTCCAAATGAAAGCTTGACCTTTCCTAGTCAACTGCGTCAATGGTAACGACAACTTAGAAAATCCTTCAATGAACTTTCTATAATAACCAGCCAAACCAAGAAAACTTCTAATCTTAGCAACAAACTTAGGAGCTTCCCAATGAGACACAACTTCAATCTTCGTAGGATCCACAGAAATACCACCACTCGAAACCACATGTCCAAGAAAACTTACTTCACTCAACCAAAATTCACATTTAGAGAGTTTAACAAACAACTTCCTCTCTTTCAACACCGATAACACAACCTTTAAATGCTCGGCATGATCCTCTTTTCTCTTAGAATAAATCAATATATCATCGATGAACACAACAACAAACTTATCCAGATAGTCATGAAAAATTCTATTCATATACTCCATAAATACACCAGGTGCATTAGTCACACCAAAAGGCATCACGGAGTACTCGTAGTGACCGTACCTTGTCCGAAAAGCAGTCTTTTGAATATCCTCAGCCTTTACACGAATCTGATGATACCCAGACCTCAAATCAATCTTGCTAAACACACAAGCTCCAACCAGCTGATCCATCAGATCGTCATTCCTCAGAAGTGGATACTTGTTCTTAATCGTCACTTTGTTCAGTTGTCTATAATCAACACATAATCTCATAGAACCTTCTTTCTTCTTGACCAACAGAACCGGTGCACCCCACGGCGACACACTAGGATGAATAAACTTCTTCTCGAGCAAGTCTTCAAGTTGACTCTTCAATTCTTTCAACTCAAAAGCAGACATTCGATAGGGAGCCATTGATACAGGACTAGTTCCAGGAACTAAATCAATCGAAAACTCAACCTCACGTTCTGGCGGTAAATCACTTATATCTTCCGGAAATACCTCCGCAAACTCACAAACTATTGGCAATTCTTCAATCGTCCTCTTCTCACGAATATCCAAAGTTGCCAACAACATAAACAACCCGGCACCATCTTGCACCGATTCATCAACTTGCTTAGCAGACACAAACCAATCTTCCTTCGCACCAACCTCAGGAAAAATAACCGTCTTCTCGAAACAGTTGATATACACCCGATTAAATTCTAACCAATTCATACCCAAAATCACATCAAGTTGCTCTAAAGGAATACAAACTAAATCAATTCCAAAATCCCTACCAAAGATACTCAACAGACAATTCAGACACACATAGAAAGTAGAAACAAAACCCATAGCAGGTGTATCAATAACCATACTTCTACGCATATCAGATAATATAAGATTCAATCTCTTAGCACAATCCAAAGAAATGAAAGAATGTGTTGCACCGGTATCAATAATGGCAGTCAAAGGTGTATCATTAATAAAGCACGTACCCTGGATTAGCCTATCATCGGTAGTGGCCTCCGCACCAGACAATGCAAACACCTTTCCCTTCGCCTGCTCCTTCTTTGGCTTATCACATTTGGTACTAATGTGACCTTTCTCACCGCAATTGTAACAAGTCACACTCGAACCAACTCCACACTGGTTTGCTTTGTGACCACTCTTGCCACAATTGAAACACGTCACATAATTCTTACTACAATCAACAGCACGATGACCTTCAACGCCATATTTGAAACACTTAAGTGGAGTAGAAGATCCTCCTCCACTTGGCTTCTTGCTAAAACCAGATTGTCTCCTCTTGTCATCATACGGTTTCCCATGATCTTGGTTTTTCCCCTTCAAACTCTTGTAGAAAGAAGCACTCTCCTTACTATCCTCATCATAAATCCGACTCTTGTTAACCAACTCCGCAAAACGAGTAATCTGTTGGTAACCAATGGCCTTCTTGATGTCATGTCTCAAGCCATTCACAAACTTCAAACATTTTGATCTCTCAGCATTAGCAGTATTGTAATAAGGACAATACTTGATAAGCTCCTGAAATCTAACAGCATATTCCGCAACAGTACCATTTCCTTGCTTCAATTCAAGGAACTCCACCTCTTTCTTCCCAAGACAATCTTCTGGAAAATAGTTCTCCAAGAAGACATCACGGAAAAGAGCCCAAGTAACCTCAATGATGTCTCCTTCAAACCTCTGAAGAGTGTTACTCCACCAATCTTCAGCTTCCTTCTCAAGCATATGAGTACCAAACTGCACTTTCTGAGCATCAGTACAGTTCATGACTCTGAAGATCTTCTCAATTGCCTTCAGCCAAGCTTGAGCTTTATCAGGTTCATGCTCACCCTCAAAGACAGGAGGATTGTTCCGTTGGAATCTCCCCAAAGCACGAAACTCATCATCATCTCCATTTCGGTTACCAGCATTCGCTTGAGGGATCTGACTAATGGACTCAGCCAACATCCTCAGCGCCTCAGCAATGGCATCGTCATTCCTGCCTGCAACCATCGTCCTGAACAACCTGAACAACCAGACAAACAGTATCGATCGTGTCAGATACACAAATTAAATATGACGGGATTGGAAAACCCTAACGACTATTGACCAACTGGTCGACCATGCTCTGATACCACTAATGTAACACCTCTTTTTCTACCCCAAAAAACTTAACATATAATCAGAGTAAATAAGCACGCATATAAACAAAAGGGCGTCACATCGACGTTTTCAAAAACTAAAAGCTTTCAAAAACCAACATCATTCATCATCAATATACAATACACCCGGTCATTTAAAATAACACATTTCAATTATCACGAATATTCAAGAATATGCGTTCGCAGTGGAAAATGATGAATACTCATGTATTTCATAAAATGATCCATGTCCCATACCATGATCATCTCTCAATAATCTCCTCAAGATAAAAAAAACCATATCCAGAATATTTGGCACTATGGCCTCTCAAACAGCAATTGCAATTAAGCATGTTCACGAGAAATAATATAATACTTAACCAAATAGGATACGAGTTCAATACTACTAATCTACCCTGTGTTACATGACCAAAGCATTGACTCACTACTTAGTCTCTAAAACAAAGCACCGAAGCTCTCCAGCTAATCTCGAGTGAGCTACCGTCCACTTACTTCAGCAATACTACTCTAGAGTATCTGCACGTTGCCATGTAAAGCAACATTCCAACAGAAGGGTGAGAATTCAAATCATTATGAAGAAGTATAATAAAGTACAATGATTAAATCAACAATTAACGGAATTCACCACACCTTGTATAACCATGTAAATAATACTAACCAATATTTATTTCACAAGTTTCAAGCATACATCAAAACTCAAGGAGTATAATATTCAAATCCAATATTATATTCCCAAAAATACACATAACTACAATTATCACATAATCACATACTTTGCCAAGTTATGTATCCAAACATCATCAAATTCAATTACCATATCTAATACACACATCACAATCACAATAATGCATACACTCAATTATCACATAACTCTAATGTGACTCAATGCAAGACATGTGACTCTATGCATATGGTACCGCAATGTGAACCCAATGTTTCACCGCTTTCCGATTCAATATCTAGAATCCAAGCCATGCTTCCGATCCGGACAAGATCAAAGCCACCACGTCTATTTCCAATTAAGGATCAACGTCTACTACGCCTATTTCCAATTAAGGATCAACCTATGCTACGCCTATTTCCATTCAAGGATCAACGTCTACTACGCCTATTTCCAATTAAGGATCAACGTATGCTACGCCTATTTCGATTCAAGGATCAACGTCTAATACCATGTGAACCCACAGTTTCACTGCTTCCACCATGAAGCCGACCATGCCATGCATGAATGTACAAATACCAACACATATGAAATTAAGATCATCTCTACCATCTTAACATTCCACATATCACCATAATTCAACTTTATGAACTATCCACCAATGGTACATATACACATTCATAACAATATATCATTCACAAATATAGGCTAATTATCAACTACGCACACTAGATCTCATTGCAATTGAATACAACTTTTTAAAATCTCAATTTTTCATTTTTTCAACAGTGGTAACCGGTTAACGCTCGGTGGGTAACCGGTTAACACAAAACAGAGCAAGTAATCGGTTAACGCTCGGTGGGTAACCGGTTAACACAAAACAGAATCAACTTCCTGCGCAGATTTTCAAGCAAGTAACCGGTTAACGCTCGGTGGATAACCGGTTAACATAAAACAGAATGCAGAATTTTCTGCATTTTTCATCGTTGGAGGACTTTCGGACCTCCGATTTCGATTCCGTAAAAAGCTGAACGTTCAGAAAATTATAACTCATACAATACTCTAAGTATATAACATTAATTTACAGTTTTAACACAATAAAATCACCACAAATCGAGAATACTCATCAAGACCTAACAATTCTAAAACCATGCAAATTAGGGATTTCAACCTAAACATATTTCTACCCATTGCCCCAATTATACTAACCCATAATAATAAGGATTCTCCCCCTTACCTCTTCAATTTTCTGGAAACCCTAGCTCCTCTCTTGTTCTTCCCCTCTTCTCCTTACTTTTCCTCTTCTCTTTCTCTATTGTTGTCAAATAATCAAATGAATCTTAATCCTCACTCTCTTCACCTCTTATATACTAGTATTCTATTTGGGCTTAAAGAATGATACCTCTAATTTAATTAATAGGCCCAATAAGACCTAATATTATAATATCTCTATTTAATTCAAATGAATTAAACCAACTCCATATGCACACCAAGTTAATTAATTCAATTATTCATTATATCTCATATCAACTAAATAATTAATTAACATACCAAATTAATTAATATAATCGATTATTATACTACCTAACAACCAATTAATTAATTAACACTCCAAATAAATAAAATAAAATATAGTAATAATAATATAAGAAATAATTACTAAAATTGGGTTGTTACACGAATTACACAAAACTAGGTTATTTAGGTAGGAACTCCTTCCAATTGTATCTAATACAACTCTCGAATATTTTAGTTAGGTGAATAACTCCTTATTCCAATCCATCATATGGATCATTTCCAACTCTTGCTTCTAAACGTATATAATCTTATTATAATTTGTTTAATTAAGTTTGACCCATTGTTTTAGCAATTGGATATTACAATTATCCCATCGCATCTTACTAATATAGAACATGCACCTCGTGTAGGCGAAACCCTACATTATTCGATACTAGTATTAATGAGTGTTAAAACTTGGAAAGCATAAACTTAATATTTAATTTGAGGGAATTTGCAATTATTCTGATCTCACCGGCTTATTTATCATATAAATTGTCTCTCACATGCATCAACATGCATCAACATACATACAGAATGAAACAGTTGTGGCCCCTAGCACAATTGTTCTCCCAAGCCAATGAGAGAACCTAAGCTAACCTAATAACGATCTAAGCTTCTCCAAGAAAGATCTTCAAGGATGTCCTCCTTTGATATTGTATTCTTCTCTTTCTTCATAATATTACATTACATAAAATAAACTCGTTTTACATACGAGGGAGTGAGATGAGAAAAGAAGTTACATTAAGAGATTAAAAGAGAGACACGACACGCAGGTCGCAATTTAAAATCCCAAAACAAAATAAAGGAAAACTAAGGCCATAACCGATCACCATAATATAATAATAATAATAAACACATTATTATTATTATTATTAATTTAAATTCTGTTAATTAAATAAACCAAATTAAATTTCGACGATTGATCACACTATGCAGAGTTAGCCGGGGATTCCGCTGCCCGGTCAGCGGAGGGTGGTTCCGCTGACCGTTCAGCGGACGGTGATCAAGGGGGCAGCACCCCGAAGAATTTTTTTATGAACAATTCATTTGAAATCAACGCCGATTTTTGCATCAACACTTGATACTTTAAAGCACAACTCTTGCGCAGTCACAACCCTAATCGCATAACTCTTTGACAGCATAACCCTTGTACCGTCATGAACCCTAATGCACTAATTTCATACCATCAAACACACCTAGATTGTTAATTTAGTATGATTGATCAACACGTCATTGCTTCACCCTACTTTCGTCGGATTCTGAAGCAAATGACCATTGATCGCTCAAAGGAAAACAACCATTAAGTGTTTGAATGAATGAAAGAGAAACAGTATATCATATATATCGTATTTTGCATCAAAATTACTTTATATATATATATATATATATATATATATATATATATATATATATATATATATAATTTGATCGGTCTCAATTATGTAACCTATGGACAATCGATGTATCGCTGCTTCACCATATTAACATTGGAATCTGAAGGATAGTCAACATCAATCATCCAAATCGTACACACATGATGCCAAATTTAATTACTCATTTATTCTTTGATTTATTCTGTATTTTAATCGTATTAATACAGAAAATAAACAGCTATCAGATGCATGGTTTCGTAAGTGGCTCTGATACCATTGAAGGAGAATAGCGATCCAAAATGAAATGAAATTTAAATTTTTTCTCCTTTAGTGATCCTTACGAATGAGCATGATCAGTGATAGAATTGTTACCTCTTGTGACTATTGAAACCTTTGATGCAGATCTAAGGAGAGATCACGAACGTTGAATGGTGACAACGCCTCTACTCAGTCCACACGAACAGATTCCTTCAGTCTCAGTGCTAGCTGCTAGGAATGAAGGCTTTGAGTGAGTGAGAGTGAGAGAGAGAGAGAGAGAGAAACGAAACTTCATCTGATCAAATGCTTCTAAACAAGGGTTCTATTTATAGAACCACTTATGTAGGCTGTAAGCTAAAAAAACCCATTTAAGTGTATGTGGCCCATATTTATGATATATCAAAATCATTTAAGCGCATGGTATCTTACCATATTTTGTATTCTACTTAAGTGCTTCGTACCTTACGATGTTCTACAATTACCTTAAGTGCATCGTACCTTATGGTGTTCCTTATTTACTCTATCTCTCATTAATCCGTCATTTTGTGTGTGACCATGTAGGTTTTCGCGGTATTGGAAATTATATTAAATCACGTATTTAGCATAATAAACAGTGAGCGAGATCTAGCAACACATCATTGCTACCCAAGACACGAAAATGTCATGTGATCTAACAAATCCTTTTATGATAATACTTATGTGTATAATTATCCTTTTGCCCTTAGGTCTATATTGAACACAAGGCATAGACCGTGTCATCCTTGTCCAGTTCAATATTGGGCCCTTAGACATTCATCCTATTATGCAGGATGGACAAATTCTATCTAGGTCACTCATGTCCCTCAGCATGCTTCGTTGAGTACCCATCAATTGTCTTTATGGTCATCCAGTTACGAACAATATTTGATCAGCAATAAAGCACTCGACTTTACATCTAGGGTCCATAGTGGTTTCAGGTCGAAGGATGGTATACACCACTATCACCATGAGAATAACTTATGACACTTTACATAACATTTTATATAGTATTCTCATAGCAGGTCAATCCAGTATAAATATTACTCATAATATTCATGCCTATGTTTAAGACTTGATAACTCCCTATCCATGATCCATGAGATGTGATCATCAGTCTATATACATAATAGTCTTAATTCTTTAATGTTATCCCACTTCATAACAAAGCTCGACTACTGATACTTTAAGAATAGTGTCCTTATGTTTAATGGGATCTCATGATTAAGTCACACTTGATACATTAAACGGACTAGCTATTCTAGGGATTTTATTAAACAAACATAATAAAGAAAAAGCATTTTATTATTAATAAATAATTTGATACAAGTACCAAAAGTATTGGCCTCTAGGGCTTACACCAACAGTAGAGGATACTAGCTGAGGAACCATGTTTGATGCTCTTGATGAAGAAGTCATGCCTTACACAATAAACTTAAAGAAAACAAGACATATTTTTGTTATTTTGATTAGTGGTTAGATAAGCAATGAATATATAGACACAAAGGTAAAACACTAAGAAAGAGGTGTTTGATGATCCCTGCAAAAGACAAATCCAAAGATGAGAGGGGAGGGACAAAGATGTGACCTTGTTTGTATGCGAGGATGCAAATGATATGTGGGATCTTAGGGTTTAAAATTAGGGTATGATAGTCACCTTCAATTTTGTTTACGTGACAATGATGACTGGGAAAAAATGGTTTTAATGAATTAACAATGATGACTATGACTATTAATTATTTAATATTTTTTATAGAATAAATTAATTTATAATTGATTATGTTTTTGATGAACAGGCACTATGACTATTTATTATTTAATATTTTTTATAGAATAAATATATATTTTAATAAACTTTTGTTCTATATTTATTTCAAATTTAATGAATAGATTCTTAGATATTTCAAAAGAAATTGTAGGACCTTAAGCCCAAACCACTTTAACATCTCTCCAACCCATTTAAGATAACATATGTAATATATATGTATATGATATATAAACCCTAATACTATTTATAAACAAATCAATATGGGACTTTAGTCTTCATTCACATCCCAACATTAAGACAAAAATACACCTCTCTTTGCCATGGTTCTCTGTTAAACACTCTGGTGGATGATGATTCCCATTTATGGAGCTTATTGAAGCACCACTCTGGATTCCATATGCATCTCCATTAATCTATTATATCTTGACCCACCTGATCTCCACAAAGCGTAAAACAATATATCATGATTTCATTGTTACTTAGAGCAATTGATCCCCTTGGAATAAACACAAATAGACAAGCTGATGTAAAAAGGATCAAATTTTGAAGTATGTCAATTATGTATTGTAACCACTCCAAAGCAACATTGGTATGCAAGAATAGTGCAACATCTCTGTCATTAATTCCAAAATTGGTGTTTTTGTTGTTCCATTAATTCTTACTAGCTCCCTTGCAGTCGCTTGATAATATTACTTCATGATAGGAAATAACACATGAATTGTTACTTACTGTCACATAAACTAGTAACTATCAAGAATTGACATTGTTCACTAGACAAATATATGAATTGTCATACATTCATCCCATTTCACAATACATATATAGCACTTTAGAACAATTCAACCATTTACTTTCCATCATACACTAATTCTAGACAAATATCCAAATTACATGCATTTTGAAACCTTTAATATTTATTTCCATTAAGACACTAATTAATTATAGAATGGCTAACAAATCCTTAGGCGTAGAAGTGATATTGATTCTTCTTCTTCTTCTATATAAGCCATTAATGGTAGTAGCAACAGTTGAAGTTTGAAGAAAATAAAGATATAGACGAAAATGGCGACGACATTAAAAATGACGATGTGGCGACCTCATCTGACTGTATTGAATAATGCATTTCAATTTGCCTGAAAATCAAATATGCAAAAGATTCACTTTGTCAAGATGCATGTGATCCAGCATGTAAACAATTGCAAGGCAAAGGTTATGTATTATCTAAGAAGTGAAAAATATATTACTTTTAATTACATGTATATATTATTATTACTTATTTACAAATTGTGTTTTTAAGAGTTTTTTTCTCTTGCTATAGTTTAGCTAATCTAATATACAAACATGTAGAGGTAAAAGCAATAAAGATGTATCCGAAGATGAATTTGTAGTTTTCGAAAGTGCTCATGAAGCTAGAACAATAGATTTCATATTAGTGAGTCTCACGTTGTTTTCTGTAAAACTAAAATAAGTGTTTATAATACTCATTTGGGTTTCTTCATCATATAAAGTGGAATGTCCATAATACAAATTGGGCTTCAGGCCCAATAAATTTCTTTTAAAATTTAGATTATTTTCTAAATAAATTTCTATAAAAACTTAATAAACATTGTTAATTATTAATTGGATTTAATTAAAATAATAATAATAATTAATAAATAAGTCTAATTATCAATGCCATGTTATTAGAAATATTTTTTATTCTAATTATCACTCTTATATATGCAAAATTAGAGGGGATCATCAAAATTCAAAGTGATGTAAAGTTGAAGGACCAAAAAACTGATTTTTAAAATGGAGGATTAAAAGTTAAAAAACATAAAATTAAAGGGATCAAAAGTGAATTTAAGCTTAATAAATTTAAATATATAAATCAAATTTTAGATTAAACCATGGATTATAAAATACCAATCTTGTTATATAAATTTTGTTTCAATATAATTTGTTTGTTTCAGCGTCTTAATATACATGCTATCTAAATTTAAATATATTTATGGTGTACAATTTTAAATTTATATAATAATATGGAAGACTTGAGTTGTGAACAAAGAAATTACATAAAAGGAAAACAAATCGAAGTGCTAATTATAATAGGTGTAAAGTTTGAGGACATTAAAAAGTATAATCTAATTATTCACAAAACAAATCTAATGAAAATATATAAACATGTATACAAAACAAATATTTATATGTTTTAATAAAATTAAATATAATAATTAGAATTGACTAACAAAAAAATACGAAACACGAATTTCATATTTTAATTATCATAATGAATGAAAGTAGGTTAAAATGAAAGCTACTAAAAATAATTAATGAGAATATTAATTTAATTGATGAAAGAAATATGGACAAGATAGAAAATAACTATTAAAATATACAAATATTTGAAATTAAAAAATATGCTAGAAAAATAATAATTTAATTTAATTTGTATTAACTTAACTTATATTTACATCAATAAATAAGAGTAAATAATTATTAAAAAAGTTATTTAACTTTATAAGATTTTGACCAAAATCCAATAAATACTTCTTTCAACTTTTAAGAAAATAATTTGATTCTTAAATACTCATTAAGTAGTCGGAATAAAAGAAAATAGTCACTAATTTTATTTTTATTAATATAAAAAAACCATTTTTAATAATAATAATAACTATTATTATATAAAAAGCATTAAAAAATTACAAACAAAAATAATTTGTGGTCGTTAAGAGTTCAACAACGGATAATATATGACATGAACATGTCTTTATAATTGTGCACAATTATGATCCTACAAACCGATTTTGTAGGGTTGAATTAGGCTCAAACCAGATTTTTTAATATGGTATAAAGTCGTGTTTAAGATTCGATGAGTCAATTGCTATCAGGTTTTCATTATCGAGTTACACACATTTTATTTTCACGCTCCAGATATTCAATTCTGAGCATAAGGAGTGTGTTAAAAGTCTCACTATTATAAATCCATGAACATTAAATGCCCATGAGTATATGTTCTAATATGATAAGAAAAATGGAATAGAGTAAAAGCAAATAAACACAAGGGAAATAGTCTCACATAGAAAGATTTCCTCACATTCAAAGCCTTTATAAAGAGTTAAGAACATTAACTCAACAAATGACAAAAGAGGATAGAGTGTCAGATGGACAAATGTGGTGGTCCCAAGTATTATGCAACTTGTCTCATCCATACATCCCCGTCGATGTCGTCACTGACAACACCGACCATGGGACCGGGTCCGAGGGCATGAACGTAGAGGCGTTAGTGGCGGTTTGTAGGTAGCACTTGCGCACTTACACATCAGAATTTTTGGTCGATGCATGCGTTTTGGTCGATGCATGCGTTTGAACTTTTGAATTCGAAGAGAAGCATCACTTCGTGAAATGTTACTGCGAAATAAAAATAGACAATGCTTGAAAATAATGTTGTTTTATACAAAACTTTATAAATTATCCGCAATTTATAAAAAGTAACATTAAAAATATTATAAAAACACAAGAGTTTGTAAATTTCTTAAATTATATATATATATATATATATATATTTAATTATTTATTCTAAAACATTATCTTAATTATAAAGAAAAAATATATTAAATCACCATAAAATTTAATATTTATAAATTTATATAAAACTTTATAAATTATCCGTAATTTATAAAAAGTAACATTCAAAATATTATAAAAAAATAAGAGTTTGTAAATTTCTTAAATTAAAAAAAAAGTGTTATTTCATCTTCATCTTCATTAGTATCAAAAATATGAAATAGACATGTTAAAATTTGAACCAAAAAAAAAGTAAAATTGAGTCAAATAGTAAAATCCAATAATTTTACATGATTTCATCGATTTTAGAATGATTTAAATCGTTTAAAATCATTCTATAATACGATTTTACATAAAAACATTTTTACCCATAATATAACACAAAATATTGATCTAGAACATGAAATCTATAAAATTTAGATTTTAAATCGCAATTTTAACGACCTTAGGTGTAACTTTATAAAACTATATTAATAAAAATAAACAATACTTTGTAAAAAGCATAATAACAAAATTTAAAAATAAATATTATTATGATTATAATTAATCATATTAAAACTAAAAATTTATAGATATTTTAAATAAATTTTTTTAAATTAAGATATAATATAATCATATAAAATTACATTTAAATGGAAACAAAATATAAATAAATATTATTTTTAATTGAATTTCAAATGAAAACCCCAAAAATAAATCTGGGGGCATAATTTTTAAATCCATTTTTAAAGTTGTATTTGAAAAAGTAGAAAATATTATTAATAACACTAACACTTTAATGGTTATTTAATAAATATCTTATATATACTTGAAATTTATCCTTTTAAGATTATAAAGTCAATCTCTTAATGATAATAATTTTACATATTTATATAAATTTCTTCAAATTTACTGCATTCCTCTTTCTGTTTCATAGTGAATGATTTAGTTGATCATTTTATACATATAAAAAAGTGTATAAATAAAAAGAGAGAAGAATATTTTTACTAAAATATTTTTTATTAAATATTGAGAATGATGGAAATAATATTAATTAGAGAAAAAAATATCAAAAGCAAATAATATTATATTAGATATTAAAAAATAATTCATTTTAGAATACTTTTATTATATAAATCAGTATGTGATGGAGGAAGTAAGAGGAAAGTATTGCATGTTCATTGTATTGAGTTTCAAATTTTATTAAACTTTTAAAATAACCCTTTGTACCACTTTAATTAATAAAAAATATTTTTCTCTAATTTTTCATTTTTATACAAATATAATTAAATTCAGGGACGGAGCCATAAATATTAACAAGTTTGAGCAAATAAATTTTAATTAAATTATTGTATAATTAATTTATTTTTAATGTTATTAAAAAAAATATTTTTATGATATAATCAAATTTTATTTAATATTTAATATTTTGTATTGTTAGATATTTAATTTTCACAAAGTTATTGTTGAAACGAGAAAAAAGAATATATATCAATAATTTAAAATAATGTTACATTGTCGATCAATCAACAATTTATATTCCACCAAATCACATTTATATTTTAAAATTACATTAATGACATGGCATATTAATGGATTTTTTTCACATTAATGAATTTTTATTGAAAAATAATGTAAAACTATTTTATAATTTCAAGGCACCATCTTTAATCTTTATTAAAAAAATTTTTTGTCCACAACAAAAAATAATTTTTAAAATAAATACTTTATTTTTTTTAAAATTGTTGATTTATAATATCAAAAAATAAATATATCAATAAAGACAAAATATTTTACCAATATATTTTTAAGAAAATATTAATTTAGTAGGAGAAATATCTTAAATTATATTTAAAATAAATTAAGTTATTAAAATACAATTACTTAAATAATATTAAAAAAATTATATAATTAATTTTAAAAAGTAAGTGGGGGCAGCATCCCCATTGCTCTATATCTCCCTCCGTCCCTGCGTACATTAGAGCATGATGATTTTTAAAAAAAGATTTTCAATTAATTATCAATATAACACACAAAATTAAAAAATTAAAAAAATGAAAATAATACATTCTAAATTTCTTTCTTTTTTTAAATCAAAAAGAATATCTAGTATCCAAACAAAGACTTAATGATGTTTGAGATATAACTCTATAAAAGCATAATGGTATAAGGAAAATAACACACACAAAATTTGATTTCGTGTTAATTTTTCGAAACATTGTTACGACCATGAATAAGAAGGGTGACTCGAATAAGGTAAGAAAAATTCAAACTCTTTATGATGTTTCAACCATTGTTATAATTTCCAGCCTTTTAATTTTAAAAATCAGATCTCTCATAATTCACAGGTAGGCAATCAAGATGTTGAGGGGTGTCAGAATTCATCTCTGACAGTTGAAACAGAGAATGTGAACCAAGAGAGTTTCATCCGACAGAAAATTGTTGAAGCTAGAGACAAATTGGAAAAGCAGAAACAAGACAATCGGAAGAAAGAGTTGGATCTTCTTACAAATCTGTTAGCCAACCTCACTATTGGTGGCGATTCAATTGATTTCAGCAAGATGATAGATGAGAAAATTAAGGAGATTGATGCTAAGATTGCTTCACTCGATTGATCACTCGATTGATCAAATGTTATTTGAAAGTATTTATCATGATTATGAATAAAATTTGTGGATCTGAATAAAACTCATAATAAACTTCTTTTTTATAATTTTTCTATCAAGAATCTTAGTTAAATTTTGATAATTTAAATTAACATTTTTATAGCATTAGTATATTCATTAAAATACAATTTGATAGTACTGATTCCAATTTACGAGAATTAAAAGTTTGCTTACGCTGAAGAAAATTTTAGTTAAATTACAATTCTAATATCAGAATTTAATTAAGTTTTTTTATTGAAACTCTAAACACTGACTGTCGTTTAGTAATAGAAAAAACACAAATATATGCAATATAAAATTGCAATATGATATGATTGTCATCGTTTTTACACTTAAGATATTGTGTCTCTTTGAGAGGATGTAGTTAGTCATGAAAATAAAAATAAGATGATAAAAAATTATATGGACATTTTATGCGTTGTAATTAGAGATGTTAATTTGTATCTATTAAAGGGGGTCTTGTAGCGGTAAATTCATCACCATCAAGCTATAGATAAGCTTAACGTCAATAAAACCAGAGTCGCCGTCGCGCTTTTATTGTTTCCAAAGGAAAAAGAAAAAGTACAAACAAAATCCAAAGATAAGAAGTTTTCAAATCAAAACTAATAAAATGTCAGAGATTACAGGTAAGGGGGTTGGTTACATAGAGGGAAGATGTTAGCACTCAAAGTATCCTAGATACTCTTAGAGAGCCCTTTTTTATGTATGCATGTGTCTTTGGTATAAATGATGTTTGATAAAATAGAGTTGGGGGGGGGGGGGGGGGGGGGGGTGAGAAAAGAAATCATTGATTATATTTTTGTGTTTGACAAGATCTTCGATCTTGTGCCTACGTATCAACATAAAAATGAGGGATCAAAACCTCGTAGTTCATGGTAAAAATTTCAAATGAGTTGGTGAATTGTTTTTAACAAAAGTTTAACAAGAAAAGGGCACAAAAGGACAAAATTTTGAGTGGAGTTGTTAGTTCTTTTTTGTCTTTTTTGAAATCTCAAGTCAATATGATTAAGTTTATTTACAAATTTGATTTAAGGAAGAGTTTGAAAATTTAATGGCATAAGGCCAAAGTTTCTAATTATTAAAATAAAGTCTAAGTTTGAAATCACAAGCAAAGAAAGTTTTTGAAAAGGGGGAGGGGTTTTGAAATTTAAGAAATGGGAGGAGATGAAGAGGTTATCATAAGCACAAAATTAAAAGTTAAGAGTTGAAAAGATCTGACCAATGTGATGCAATTCAACAGACAAGAATGTCATATAGAAACCCATTTTCCTTTGAACTTTAATCAAGCAACAATTAAATAAGCAATGAGCAATATCCAGGCATCATGAAGACCAAGGCATCAAATAAAGATAGCCACATCAAAGCAAACAACTCTAATAGCTAGCAGTCTTCATTGTCTTCTCATGTATCAGATGAAATATTCCTTGATCAACTCAAAACAAAGCATCAAACAATAACAATTAAGCACAAAGATAGAATAGAAGATGAACCCAATAAATTCCCAAGGCTTGTATCAGATAAAGGCACGGTTTAAATAGCTCAGTCTAAAAATGTTGGCATTGGCCAAGTCCTTTTAGCACAGTGGATGTTGTCTGATCCTAAGTCCAAAAGTTCAGATCAAGTTCAACAGTCCACCAGATATTTTTTTAGGGTTCTTGTTGTTATTAGGCGTTTTAGAGTCTAAGACCGTAAACAAAATCAAAACACACAAACAAGTATATACAATCACAAGATATGGCTCAAATGAGCACAGTGAAAAAGACATAATCATAAACAAGTTATATGAAATGTAAATGGAAATGAATGATAAATGACTGCAATTTAAATTGCATAATAGTAAATGACTTGAAAGTAAAGCAATATTAACAAGAATTAGTCAAATGTTAGTCAAGTGTTAATGGTGATTTTAATTGATTAAGTCATTCTTTGGAGAACACTCAACCATTCATTCATAATATGAATCCTTAAACCAAGATATCTTCTATGAGAAAGACTCCAACTTGGATAATTCAACAAGTATGCCACTAGCTCCCATGAAAGAAAAAAGGTCAAGTCTCCACACAATGCCATGAAGAATTGGAGACTTACAATCTCACTTAATAGAATGCTATGCCTTGAGGGTTAAATTTAGCTCTATATTAAGAAATCATAATTGGACTTATGTAGAAGTCACAACTATCTGAGGTCGGGCAATAGAAATTTAGGTGTTAATGCATGTTAGAGATTCTGTATGAAGAAATAAACTCCTAAAATATACCATACACTAAAAGAAAAGTCAAAAGGGAATGACTTATCTCAGTCATACTTGTATTGATTCATCTGACACAAGGTCATTGATGAATCAATTAGCCTTTAGACATTAGAGATTTCATTGGTCAAATGAGGGAATGAGAAAGAACAGGGATGAAGATAAAGAGGAAGGGGAAGATAGAAACACAAATTGATCATGGGAAGAATTTTATCTAATCAAAACCATCCATTCATTTTGGGAGATGAAATGTACATTTCATCAATCCCCTAAATCCAATGGCTTTGATCCAACAAAAGTCAAATCAATCTTGACCAAGGTCCAAACAGAAAGTCAAACATCACAAGACCATAAAAATGGCTCAACATAATTTTTATACATTTAATCAATTAAAATTCAATTTAAAAATGAATTAAAATGCATTTTAATTTGGTCAAAATCTAAAATCCCTTCAAAACACCAAATAAATGGCCAATGGATTTATCCTAGGTCAAACAAGGTTAAATGACCTTAGACAAAAAATTTCACAATTTTTAAAAAGTCAGAATTATTTTTAAACAATTAAAAATATGCATAGAAACATTTAATTTATGAAAAATACCAAAAAATAATTTTAATTCAGAATATGGAAGAGAAAAATATTTAAAGATTTTTGGTGAAAGTCCCATATTTTTTGGATTAAAAATGAAATTAATATGAATTAAACAAAATAAAGGGATTAAATGAAAATTCAGAAAATAAAAAGAAATTGGAAAAAACAAGGGCCATCAGATCTCACTCATTAATTGAGGTGGCAAATCTGATTGCCAAGCATGTGTTATCCACGATGTGCTTCAGTCAACGCACCATACACATGGTAATCTGAACCAAAGGATGTGATTAAAACGTTTGAAACAAATCAGAAGGTTGGGAAGGTGCCAACGCACCATCGGAGCCCTAACTTCGGTCTTTTTCTCCGGTGGACCTCACTGGACTAGTCCACCCTCAACCCAATGGAAAATGAAAAGTGAGTACATGTTTTTGAAGGAAAAATGCTCAGGAGCATGAATCTGACCTCCATTTCTTCCAATTCCAAGTATATAAAAAGATACATGGATTTGAAATTTGAGGTTCATGATTTGAGTTGCTTCGATTTGACCTCAAAGCAACCCAATCTTGTTGCATATATTGGTAGGATTTCATCCAACGAAAAATCAAAGAGAATAATGAAGAACTGAGAGAGAATCGAAGGCTCAAAGTTTCTGAAAAATCACCTTTGGGTAGCTTCAAATTGGCTTGATCTCGATTTGGATTTGCTTGATTCTTCGTCCTCTTGCTTGCAGTGAATAATTGAGATGAGAAAGACTATGAATCCTTGGAGTTTGAACTTCAAAACAGAAGGTGTATCTCTTTCAATCCTATTCAAAGTTGTATCTCTTTCAATCCTATTCAATTTGGTCACAAATTTGACCTCATTTGGATTTGGCATGAAGGCATTATGTATTTTATAAGTTGAGGAAAAATTGCTTGTTTAATGGTAATGACCCAAAATGACCTATAATGTTTCCTCTTTGCACATGCCCTTGCAAGTTGAATTTGAAGTTTATCAAAGAATAAAAGTTGGAGAGTACATCTTTAAATTAATCATAAAACTTGGATGGCCTTCATATCATACAAATTGAGCAAGTTATGGTCCTTGGAAGTTGACCTCCTAACTAGGGCACAAACAAAATGACCTATAATCTTTCACCATAAAAAGTGACTTTGCAAGCAAAACTAGCTCTTGACCTCAACATGAAATTTGTTTGGGATGTCATAAGGAGTAACTTTTATCTTGGAGTCATTTTCATATGACAAAACTTGTAGGAGATAGTAGATAGTGAACCCCAGTTTTGACTAGTTGACTTTCTCTGGTCAACCACAATGAACCAACTTGCAAACTTGAAGTTCTCTTGGTCTTTGGGACTCATGGAGGATCATATATGCATAAGATGATGTATAATGAAGTATAATTTGATATATTTGATCAATTGCTAAAGAAACTTGCTGAGGAAGTCACACAAGATGCCCAGATGAATTAGGGCTTCCAAGGCAAACAAGCTTCAAACTCTTGATGATTTCTTGATCAAATTGATAAATGAAGATCATGGGGATCCATATATTATGTCTAGAAACAATGTGAACCATATATTTATTAATATCCTTGCCTTTAGGGTCTCAAATCCTAGTTGTGAGCTTGATAAGGCATTGGTGGATGCACACACTACCTGCAAAAGAAACAAAGCTATACATAGACATATTTTTGGTATTTTGGTTAGTAAATAATGAAAAACAAAGTATGATACAATCAAATATGTTTGGTGATCTCTCCCAATGCAAACCCAATGAATGAGGGGTAAGTAGGATGCCAAGATGTGATCCCAAAGCCAATGCAAATGATGAGATAGCATGAGGGATCTTAGGGTCAAAATTGGGGTCTTACAGCTGCCCCTATTTAAGGACATTCTAACTGAGGATATGAAGGTTAAAATCTTTGTATCAACTCAGTAGAATGGACTTAAATAACAACTTATAGAAACAAATTTTGGTCCCTAAGAGACCTCATGATGCATATGATATGAATGCTAAAATAATCTTTGTGGGAAATATATTACTACAAAGGAAAAGAATCCGGGAGAGTCTTAAGGTCCACAGGAGCACCATGCATTCTGTAAGGAAAACTCACTGGGGAGACAGAGACCTTGGGGGGAATAAAAATTTATGTATATGCCAGGCTACGACTTAAAACTGTTGGAGACACGAGGGGAATTTCCATGAAAATAAATTAATGGAAGGACTCAGTCTAGGGATAAGGGGAATCTGTAGAGGAAATGGGGACATCAGAACAAAACTGAAATACTTCGAATCAAACAGGAAAAGGAGATTCCACTGAGGAAATACGCACTCAAACTTAACTAGGGAAGAATGAACTTCAACACAGGAGTACCAAAGATCTATTATCTATTAGCGGTTACTGGGTAGAAAGATAATATTCTCTGATAGAGGGACATCCGTTACCGGTTAGGGTAAACATATCAAGGATGACTCGTTGAGGAGAAAGAGGTGTATTCGTTACCTATTACTGGGTAATAATAACCTATTGGGGAGAGAACTTAAATAGGATTTACAACTACCAGTTACTGGGTAGAAGACCAAAGAGAGAGTATCTGTCACTTATTTAAAGTGAACATATCAAGGATAATTTCAAAGGAAAAATATCCATCATCGGTTAGGATGAACATATCAAGGATAAACTGTCGGGGAGAAATGGAAATTATATATCAGTTACTAGATAGAATACCAAAGAGATAATGTCTGTCACCGGGTAGGATGAACATATCAAGGATAAACTCAGCAAGGGAAAGTAGGAATTATAACTATCGGTTATTGGGTAGAATACTGAAAAGGGAGAGAAAATCTGTCACTGGTTAAAATGAACATATCAAGGATAGACTCTCTGGGGAATAAAATAGGGATTACAACTACCTTTTTACTGGGTAGAAAACCAAGAAGGAAGAATATCTGTCACCTGTTAAGATGAACATATCAAGGATAGACTACCTAGGGAAACATGAAAACGAATCCGCTGGGGAGAATAAAAGAAGTAGATTACATTTTACCGGGTATTAGGCAAAAGTAATATACTCAAAAATTGAGAAGAATATTACCAGTTACTGGGTAATAGACTCTCAGGGGACCGAAATATCTATCTAGGTAATAACTAGAAAGAAATGGTCAAACAAAGACTCAACCCAATGAGGATATAACTCAAGGGGAGTGGTTCCATCCAGACAATTAACTGGGGAGGAAAATGAAATAATAATCATCCACGAGGAAATAACTCAGTGGGGAGTGAGAAAGGTTAAATTCTTTCTGCTTAAGGGGCCAACACTCTATAATTGAAGGAGGACAGACACACCAAATCTGCACGGGTAAATAATATTACCGAAGCAGGGGATCAGAAGAAAAATCAAATGCGATAAAATGCATAATGAAATATCTGATGTTGTGTTTTATGCATGAATATGTATGTATATGATTATGATTATGCTGACAAAACGATACAAAGGATACAAATAACAACAGATTTGAATCACTATTGTAACACTCGACTAATCTCAACATGATAGAAACACCAACTGGAGAAAATGCTAGGGAAAATAGATCATCTAGCTCTGCATAAATCAACTCTGGCTGGGGAAAGTCATGTAGAAAATGATTCCAAACAATCACGACAAACTCTACGGGGAGAGAGCATTGTTGAAGGATGATCAACCAGACATGCCAAGGATAGAGAAAGGATCTGCTGAGGAAATAGATTATCAACACTGCAGGGAATTTTAGGTCAACACCATATCAAATGGGAGACAACCTTGTAGGGGACTAAAATCAAATACTGCTCATAATCCAACACTGTCGGGAACAAGGGATCTTCTATCAGAAGATGAACTCCGCCGGGGAATACAAGAGGTAAAACTTTGCATGAGGATTTAAGAAAATTGCTAGGGATGCTGCGACTTGTTGGAACAATCCAATCACATTCCTCAATAATCATCAAATTCTTCTCGGAAATTGTGAAATAAACCAACTTCAAGGCAACGATAACCAGGTCTGATTCGCTCAAAGGAGAAACTGCCGAAGTTATGCAACACAATCAAATGCAAAATGGAAAGCAAATAAAGGTTCCGGATCTCCAGGGTCCCATCACAAATCACTAATAGGGGGATACAAAACATGAGCACCTTAGATGGGGAATATGAATTTGCAAAGGGGACCGATTACCAGCTCAACTAGAGATGAGATTCACCGTCTCTAATGGGGATGAGAAATCACACAGGGAGAAACTCATCGACCAAACTCGGGGATAAACAATGAACTGTTGGGAAGGAAAGTAATTACCAAACCAACTACTTGGGGAAGACCAACAATGCTTCACACTTCAAGACTTACCTGTTCTCAGATTGTTGTTGACATTCCTTGCTGAAATTGATTATTCTTAAAGTGATTGTTTTTATTATTTTAAGAAAAATGAGTATTATTCATTAATTTATTTCAAAATTATCATCATAAAATTCAATTTTATTTAGAAGAAGTAAGTAAGAATAGAAACAATTGGATAAAAGCTCAACTTTATTTAATAGAATGGTAGTCCGTAAATGACGAAACTCCATAGATATTTACAAAGTTTGAAAATGGTAATTTACATGGAAAAGGGCTACATTGAATACAATGATCAATACTCTCCCTACCAACTTCAACATCCATTGTGCTTGTCTTCAGTTGAGAATGATGAGTCAGAACCAAATGACTTGCTCAAAACTGCTTCCATGATTTGGACCAACCGAATGCAGTTACTTGCCACAATCCTTCATTTTTGCCTAGATTGCCCCAAGATGGGGTACTCAATCTACCGGGATAAACTTTCTATTTTATGTCTCTAATTTTTTCCTTGATTTCCCTTTCGGGTTTTCAATCCACTGAGACGCTATTTTTTCCCTAAGCCTCCCTTTCGGGTTTTCAACTTAGCGAGTTGTTCTTTTCTTTTTAGGCGAAGTATTTCTTGACTGCATCGGCATTCACAAGATGTGTGAACTCTTCACCATCCATAGTTGTAAGAATCAAAGCACCTCCTAAAAAGGATCTCTTAACAACATACGGGCCTTCATAATTAGGAGTTCATTTGCCCCTAGCATCAGGTTTGAAAGATAAAATCTTCTTGAGCACAAGGTCACCTTCTCTAAACACACGTGTAGCGGTAAATTCATGATCATCAAGCTATGGATGAGCTAGAAATCAAATAACAAGATTCGCCACCGCGTTTTTATTATTTCCAAGGGAAAAGGGAAAAGTACAAACAAAACCCAAAAATAAGAAGTTTTTAAATCAAAACTAATAAAATTCTAGAGATTACAGGTAACGGGGTTGGTTACACAGAGGGAAGGTGTTAGCACCCAAAGTGCCCTAGGTACTCCTAGGGAGCCCTTTTTTTGTGTGCATATGTATTTTGTACAAAATGATATTTACAAACAAATAGAGTGGGGGGGGGGGGGGTGAGAAAAGAATTCATTAATTATATTTTGTGTTTGACAAGACCTTCGGACTTGTGCCTACGTACCAACCTAAAAATGAGGGATCAAAACCTCATAGTTCGTGGTATAAATTTCAAAGTGGGTGCATTGCTTTTTTAACAAAAATTAAGTTTGAAAGGCACAAAGGCCTAAAATGGTTTGAATGGGTTAGTTCTTTTTGGCTTTTGGAAATTTTAAGTCAAGTATAGTTAAGTTTATTTACAATTTTTTGATTAAGAAAAAAGATTTAAAAATGCAATGGCATAAGGCCAAAGTTTCTAGTTTGCAATATGGTCTAAGTTTAGGAAAAAAACAAACACAATCAAAGAAATTTTTTAAAAGGAGGGAGAGATTTTAAAATTAAAGAAGTGGGGAGGAGATGAAGATACTAATCCTAAGCATAAATTTAAAAGTTGAGAGTTGAAAAGATCTGATCAATGGGCTACAATCCAATAGACAAGAATATCATATAGAAACCCAAATTCCCTTGGACATTAGAATTAAGCAACCAACAATGCACAAAATATCAACTTGAAGAGCAAGGCATCGAATAAAGATAGCCACATCCAAACTTAGCAACTCCATGATCTTCTTCAAATTTTCCCATGTAGCAGATGAATTTCACAAGCCACAGGTTCAAAGTAACAGCTTCACAATGATCATGTTGCAGATGAACTCAAATGGATCTTCAATGATCTATCAGATGAAGTTTCAAATTACAAGCACTTGGTTACATGAAAGTTGGCATTGGCCAAGTCCTTTGCATAGGGAGTGTTTCCTATATTCTAAGTCCAATTGTCTCAGATCAAACCAACAGTCCACACAAGATATTTTTTAGGGATTTTGTTCTTATTATGTACATTAATGGTCCAAGACCACACAAACAAACACAATATATACAAACAAGATATATCATACAATATGCTCCAAGTGGACAAAGTGAAAATGGCATTAGCATAAACAATTAGAATGGTATGAATAATGACAAGTGAATAAAGACTTGAAATTAAATTGCATTAAAAGTAAATGACTTGAAATTAAATATTAGTTGTTAATGAGTTAGAAGTTAGTATTTCTTTTGCTTTTGCTTTTGTTTAAGTCATTCTTTGGAGAACACTCAACCCACTTATCACAAGCATGGATCCTTGAGGGGAGACTTACAATCTCACTAACTAGAATGTTATGCCTTTTGTGTCAAAATTTAGCGCTATGTTAAGCAATCGTAATTGGACTTATGTAGAAGTCACAACTATTTGAGATCGGGCAATAGAATTTTGGTGTTAATGCATGTTAGATACATAGTATAATGGACTATGCTCATGAAACATACCACACACAAAAAGAATATGCAAAAGTGGTGGCCTAATCTCATTCATACTTATGTTGATTTTGCAATCAACTAGCCTTAGGATGTAGAGATATCATAGGTCCATGACATGAATGCATAAATAAAGGGAATGAGATGAAGAGGGAGGGGAAGTGGATCAAACTCAAATTGGACAAAGGAGGACTTTTACCAAATTAAGATCATTCATTTATTTGGGAGATGGAATATATGTTCCATCAATCCCCTAAATCCAATGATCTTAACCTAGCAAAGTCAAATCAACCTTGACCAAGGCCCAACAACACAAGTCAAACTTACAAAGTCAATCAAAATGGCTCAACACAATTATTTGGCATTTGTTCAATTTAAAAATACTAAAAATAATGCATTAAATTAAATATGGTTTGTCAAATTCCTAAAACCTCATCAAAACACCAAAGAAATGACCATGAGATTTATCATAGATCAAACAAGGTCAAAGGACCTTGAAGAAAAAATTTCAGAATTTTTAGAAACTTAAAAGTATTTTTAAATAATTAAAAATATTCATAAAATCAATTAAATCATGAAAAATATTAATAATGATCCAAAAAATAATTTTAATTCAAAATATGAAAGAGGATTTTATTTAAATTTTTTTGGTGAAACTCTCATATTTTTTGGATCAATATTAAAATTAATATGAATTAATGAAAATCAAATGAATAGAATGAAAATCAGAAAATACAAAAAAAACGTGGACACTTAATCTCCCTCATTAATTGAGGTGACAGATCAAGTGGTCTAAAACGTGTGTTCCACCAAACACATGAGTCAGTGCGCCACACCAATGGTATTCAAAAGCAACGCTCAAGATTAAAACGATTTGAACTGATCATGTGGCTCAGAACCTGTCCAGCACATCACCAGAGCAAATGGTCGATCACCTTCTCAGGCGAACCTCGCCGGACTGGTTCAGTCATCACCATCATAAAAATGAAAAAGAGGGACATGATCTAAAAGGAAAAATGACGTAGAGCACGAATATGACCTGAATTTTGACTAACTCCAAATATATAGAAAGATATGAGGAGTTGAATTTTGAGGTATGTCAACTGAGTTGCTTCGATTTGACCTCAAAGCAACTCAATCTTCTTGCCTACATTGGTAGGACTTCAAACAACCAAAAATCCAAGAGAATTGATGAGAATTGAGTAAGAATCAAAGAGAAGAAAAATTCTAGAAAATACCTTCAATGTTGTGCAGAACTTGCTCTTCCTTGCTTCAATTCTTGTTTGATCTTGCTCCAATGACTTGCAGAAGTGGATTAGGAATGCTAAGAAGCTTTGGATCCTAGAGTTTTTGAATCTCCAAACAGTGAGATTCAAACTCAACTTTCAAGTGAAAACTATCAGGTTTTCCTTTGGATTGGGAGGGTTTGAAGAGAGGGGGCAAAGCTGGCGCGCAAGAGTCCTCTGAAATGAGCTCAGAGGGTCTCTATTTATAGTAATTTGAAGTGTTATTTGCACACTTGAAGTTTCTTCCAAAATTGGAAATATCATGCACAAGCTTGCATGGGCATGTACAGGCCCATGAACCAACCCAATTAGGTCCAAATGCAACTGTTATGAAGTTGGAGATCATTTGAACTTTTGATTTTCACCAATGATTCAGGCCTGTTAACACCATGCGCAGCCATAGCAATCTTTGTCCAAAATGAATGAAATAGGACTCTTTGAAAATCTTAGTTTAAGAGGAACAACTCTTATGTTGAACACTTTTCCATTTGTAACTTGGATCAAGGTGAATTTTGAGGTGGAAGTTTGGAGATTTCAACATGTTGAAAATTTTTCTAAGTGTCAAGTCATATACTTCAATATTCCATCTTGCTTAACTTTTTATGTGAGCTCCAAATGAGAAACATGTATTCATCAATGTTATGGCTCTTTAAAATACCTTCAAAATGGTCACCAATTTGACATCATCTGGATTTAGAATGAGAGAGTTATGCATTTTCGAAGTTGAGGAAAATCACTTGTTCAATGGCATTAGTCCAAAATGACCTATAATGTATCCTCATATCAGATGCTCATAAAAGTTGATTTAGCTTTCACTCCAAACATCAAAGTTGAAGTAGACATCTTGAATTTTATTGTTAAACTTGGAAATATTTAATCTCATAAAAATTGAGCAAGTTATTGCCTTGGGAAGTTGACTTTCAAATTAGGGTTTAGACAAAATGACCTATAATGTTTCAACATAGAAAATGATTTTCCAAGAAAAGTTAGCGCTAGAACTCAAAATGAAAGTTGTTTGTAATGCCATTTATATTAACTTTTATCTTGGAATAATTTTCATATGATGAAAATTGTAGGAGATAGGGTCTAGGGAGACCCATTTTTGATCAGATGAATTCATCTGGCCAATCACCATCAACCATCTCGCTAACTTGCAATTATCTTGACTTTTTAGGCTAATGGTAGATCATATATGCATAAGATGATGAATTTTGAAGTGTACCTTGAGAAATTTGATCAATTGGTGAGGAAGTTTGTTGAGGAAGTTACTCAAGATACCCAGACAAACTAGGGTTTCCAAGGCAAACCAACTCCAAACTCTTGAAGAAATCTTGACCAAAATAACATGAAAAGATCATTGGGACTCATATATGATTCTTAGAAAAATTGTGGATCAATCCTTGGTTGTGCTCTTAGCCATGAGGGTCTTAAACCCTAGATATGAATTTGATAGATCAATGGGGATCATGCCCAACCTACAAAAAAGTTAGGCAAATGCAAAGACATATTTTTTTGATATTTTGGTTAGTAAAATGATAATACACAAGTATGATACAATCTCATGGTGCTTGGTGATCTCTCCTAGAACAAACCCAATGAAAGAGGGGTAAGGAGGATGCCAAGGTATGATCCCAATGTTAATGCATATGATGAAATTGCATGAGGGATCTTAGGGTCAAAATTGGGGTCTTACAACACGAGGCCTGACCTTCTTATTGAAAGCTTTCTTCATTCTTTGTTGATATAGATGACCATGACACATGGCATTCAATCTCTTCTCTTCAATCAAATTCAACTTATCATATATGGTCTAGCACCATTCAGCTTCTGTCAACTAGGCTTCCATCAAAACACGCAATGATGGGATCTCAACCTCCACGGGGAGCACAACTTCCATACCATAAACAAGAGAGAAAGGGGTTGCCCTTGTTGAAGTGCGGATGGATGTACGGAACCCATGCAAAGTAAATGGTAGCATCTCATGGCAATCCTTATATGTTACAACCATCTTCTGGATGATTTTCTTAGTGTTCTTATTTGCAGCTTCAACAACCCCATTCATCTTGGGTCTGTAGGGAGAAGAATTATGATGTGAAATCTTGAAGTCTTTACAAATAGCTTCCACTATATTATTGTTCAAGTTCGATCCATTATCAGTAATGATCTTGCTTGGCACACCATAACGACATATAATTTGATTCTTGATAAACCTTACAATAACTTGTTTGGCCACATTTGCGTACGATGTTGCTTCAACCCACTTTGTGAAGTAATCAATAGCCACCAGAATGAAACGATGTCCGTTTGAAGCTTTGGGCTCAATCATGCCAATCATATCAATTCCCCACATGGAGAATGGCCATGGAGAGGAAATGACGTTCAATAGTGTCGGAGGAACATGAATCTTATTTGCATAAATTTGACACTTATGGCATTTCTTCACAAACTTGCAACAATCAGATTCCATTGTTAGCCAATAGTAACATGCTCTCAACATCTTCTTTGCCATAACATGTCCATTGGAATGGGTACTAAAGGAACCTTCATGGACTTTTGTCATCAACAGGTATGCTTCGTGTCTATCCACGCATCTGAGCAAAACCATATTGAAGTTTCTCTTGTAAAGCACATCATCATTTAGGTAGAAGTTGCCAGCTAATCTTCTCAAGGTCTTCTTATCTTTCAAAGATGCCCTAGACGGGTAAATTTGACTTTGAAGAAAACATTTAATATCAAAATACCAAGGTTTTTCATCTTTGACTTCTTCGACAGCAAACACATGAGTTGGCCTATCAAGACGCATCACAATCAAATTGGAAACTTCGTTCCAAAATTTCACCACAATCATTGAAGCCAATGTTGCAAAAGCATCTGCCATCCGATTTTCATCTCGAGGGATATGATGAAATTCAACCATTGTAAAGAAAGTTGAAATCCTTCTCAAATAATCTCTATATGGTATCAAACTGGATTGATTCATCTCCCGTTCACCTTTGATCTGATTCACAATCAAAGCCGGATCTCCGTAGACGTCAAGATACTTTATTCTGAGATCGATGGCCTCTTCAAGCCCCATAATGCAAGCTTCATACTCAGCCATATTATTTGTACATTTGAAGGTCAATCTAGATATAAACGGAAAATGAGTGCCTTGAGGAGTAATAATCATTTCCCCATTGCCATTACCATACAAATTAACAGCTCCATCGAATACCATGCCTCAACGGGAACCAGGTTTTGGACCTTCTTCAAGCAATGGTTCATCATAACCTTTCATCTTCAAGTAAAAAATCTCTTCGTCAGGAAAATCATATTGCATTGATTGGTAATCTTCAATCGGTTGGTGAGCCAAATGGTCAGCCAAGACACTACCTTTAACAACTTTTTGAGATCGGTATTCAATATCATACTCGGATAACAACATCTACCAATGGGAAATTCTCCCCGTTAAAACAGGTTTCTCAAAGATGTAGTTGATTGGATCCATTTTGGATATAAACCAAGTAGTGTGATTCAACATATACTAGCGTAGATGCTTAACAGCCCAAGCCAATGCGTAACATGTTTTCTCAAGCATAGAATATCGAGTCTCACAGTAGGTGAACTTCTTACTGAGGTAGTAAATTGAATATTCTTTCTTTCCAGATTCATCTTATTGACCAAGAACACAACCCATACTCTTATCAAGCATAGTAAAATACATGATCAATGGTCTTCCTTCAACAGGCGGAGACAGAATGGAGGCTCAAGCAAATACTCTTTGATACTATCAAAAGCTTTCTAGCAAACTTCGGTCCAATCACAAGACTAATCTTTCCGAAGAAGCTTGAAAATAAGCGCACATGTGGCAGTCATATGCGATATAAATCTTGAGATATAGTTCAAGCGACCGAGAAAACCTCTGGCTTGCTTCTCAGTTTTGGGCGCATGCATTTCTTAAATTGCTTTGACCTTGGCAGGATCAACTTCAATACCCTTCTCACTAATAATAAAGCCTAACAACTTACCAGAATGAACACCAAAAGTACACTTATTAGGATTTAAGCGGAGTTTATATTTCCTCAAACGCTGGAATAACTTCAACAAATGCTCAATGTGTTCTTCTTCATCGCTAGATTTGGCGATCATATCATCAACATAAACTTCAATCTATTTATGCATCATATCATGAAAAAGAGTGGTCATAGCTCTTTGGTATTATTGCACCAGCATTCTTTAAACCGAAAGGCATCACTCTATAATAGAATGTTCCCCAGGGCGTAATGAATGTGGTCTTCTCCATATCTTCAGATGCCATCTTGATTTGATTATAACCGGAAAATCAATCCATAAACGAAAAGACTTTTAATTTAGCTATATTGTCTACCAACATATCAATGTGTGGCAAAGGAAAATCATCTTTTAGACTAGCTTTGTTCAAATCTCTATAATCAACACACATGCGGACTTTTCCATCTTTCTTCAGAACAAGCACAATATTGGGCACCCATTGCTAATATTTGGAGGTAATAAGAAAACTAGCATCAATTTACTTATGCACTTCCTCATTTATCTTTACTGCCATATCAAGATGAGTTCTTCCAACTTCTGCTTGACCGGAGGACATTCTGGCTTCAACGGAAATCTATGCTCCATAATCTCAGAATCCAACCCAGGCATGTCTTGATAGGACCAAGCAAACACATCAGAATAATCTCGAAGAAGATCAATCAACCCCTTCTTATCTTCTGGACACAATTGAGACCCAATCTTGACTTCCTTCACATCATCATCGGAACCCAAGTTGACTAAATCAATTTGCTCTTCAAACTGCTGAATGGATTTTTCCTCGTGCTCAAGTAAACGGGATAACTAATCCGATATTTATTCATCATCAATCTCTTCCTCAACTTCAAACACAGGGAAATTAAAGTTTGAAGAGGGAGTAGGATCGTTATATTCAATGGGTTTGGGAACCAACCTGCATAATGATTTGATATTTTGATTTTAGAGAAGTGGAGTGCACACAAATATTATGCAGATGAAAAGATTATTATTTATTTATGTTTTTTGTGATTACCATTTTCAGAAAAAGAAAAAAGGTAAAATAAAATATCATGGATGTGGATGAATAAAATTGTATTTTATTGATGATAATAATAAAAATTCCCAATAATGTTCACTTCTCCCTTAGGCATTGTAACACCCCGAATTAAATAAGAGGATTATTTAATTAAGTTAATAATATATTTAATAATTTAATTAAATAAATTGAATTATTGGATTATTATTATTATTATTATTATTTGGAATAATAATTAGTGGAAAATATATAAGTTGGAATAAGAGAAAAAGGGTCATTCATTTTTGGTAAAGAGTTTTTCACGTGAAACAGAGAAACGGCTGAAAGGTGAAAAGTGGAGAAAGAGCAGAGGTTGAAGAACGGAAAAGCTTGAAGCTTAGAGATTGCCGGATTATCTCAGGTAAGGGGGGTTTATCGTCGCTTAATGGGTATTATAGATTAACATGTCATGGGTAGTGAGAAACCGTTGAATTGACCCTAATTGGGATTGTTGAATGCTGAAAGATTGTGATGAATAAACTGAGTTTAAGCTGTAATTGAGTCCGTAATTGTGTGAGTCGTGTTTCCCCGAACGTGTAGCTTTTTACGGAAATTGAATCGGAGGTCCGGAAGTCCTCCAACGGCGGAAAATGCGGAAACTCTGCATTCTGCCTTGTGTTAGCGCAGGAACTGCTGTTTTGTCTGCGTTAACCGGTTAACCCAGGGCGTTAACCGGTTAACACTGTTATATTTTGTGAAAATGTGCTGTTTTGCCTGCGTTAACCGGTTAACCCAGGGTGTTAACCGGTTAACACTGTTGCGTTTTGCCAGAAAATGTATTTTTGTTCTGCGTTAACCGGTTAACCCAGGGCGTTAACCGGTTAACACTCTTGGAAATTAGAAAAATTGGTATTTTAATGTTGTGAACGTAATTGGTGATTGGCCTATTTTAGTTGATTGTGAGGAATAATTTTGTTGGGTTTATGTTATGAAATGTTGATCCAAATATGTGGATCAGTTGTGTTAAAGTTGTTGAAAATACTGAGTTGGAGGCTTGATGAGCCAAAGTTGATTATAAGTTGATTTTTTTTGTTGAAAACGTTGTTGTGTTGATATTATTATTATGTTGTTGACAGTTTAAAGTCGTGTATGCCATGTACATTCATATGCATTAAGTCGGAGCTTTGCTCACACCACGTTGGCCTGGATTGGCAAAATTTTAAGTTGAAAGTTGAAGGCTTATGCCTTGATGCCCACTAAAATGGCAATGATTTTAAGTTGGGAGTTTTACTCCGAATGGTACCACATGCATGACGAGTCGAGTCTCATTAGAGTTGCATTCTGTTGGTTTGTTGTATGTGTATCAGTAGTATTGATCTTGAGTATGTATATGAGCTGTGCTGATATTGGGTGATTAATGAGTTAAATTACTTAACATAACATGATAATTTATAATGTTTGTTACATCGATTGAGGAACTCACCCTTACAATTATTTTTCAGGTAACGAGCAATGAGTTGAGTAGAAGCTAGTGCTTGGAGCCTAGTGTAGTCACCGTAGTGGGTCATGCTCTGATAGATGTAACATCGGGACGGGATGTTTTAATTGTTTATTGTCGGTTGTTGAACCATTTTTCATGTAATACGTTATATGTTTGTGGAATGGTTGAGTTGATTTTTATCCGCTGCGAATTGTGCAAACAAAAATGTTATTTTGATTAAATAATGAGCATGACAGTTATTATGTTGTTAAGTGTTGTGTGACACCCTTGGTGCATAATTACTCTGATTGATATGTGTTATTTTAATTAAATATTTGGGGTATTTTAGAAGGGTGTTACATTAGTGGTATCAGAGCAGGTCGGTCTGTCCGGCCAGTTGTCGTGTCATTACTGTCTAACAATTATGTATTGTTACCAATCTAACTTTAAGTTGTGTTGTATTGATAAGTTGAAATGGCTGGAAGGAATGACGCTGCAATGGCTGCCGCAATGCAAGCAATGGCACAAGCGGTGCAGAACTTGCCAAATGCTGGTGGGGATGCTGGATCACGTAGCTTGGCGACTTTTCAAAGAGAGAATCCGCCGGTGTTTAAAGGGAAGCATGATCCAGATGCAGCCTTGGGATGGTTGAAAGAGATTGAGAGAATCTTCCGTGTTATGGATTGCACTCCAGCTCAGAAGGTTCGGTATGGTACTCACATGCTAGCAGTCGAAGCTGATGACTGGTGGCTAGAGACTCACGAGAGGTTGACCGTGGCAGGTGAAGACATTACTTGGGATGTATTCCGTAGGGAATTTCTGAGAAAGTATTATCCGGAAGATGTCCGTGGTAAGAAGGAAATCGAGTTCCTTGAGCTGAAGCAAGGAAACATGTCTGTCACTGATTATGCCGCGAAATTTGTGGAGCTGTCCAAATTTTATCCTCATTACACTGGTGCTGGTGCTGAATTTTCAAAGTGCATCAAGTTTGAGAACGGATTGCGCTCTGAAATTAAGAAGGCTGTTGGGTATCAGAAGATACGCATTTTTACTGAACTGGTTGATAGCTGCAGGATATTTGAAGAGGACAATAATGCTCATTACAAGATTGTCAGTGACCGCAAGGGAAAGCAGCATCAAAACCGTGGCAAGCCGTATGATGCTCCAGTGGGAAAAGGGAAACAAGGAGCTGCTCCGGCTCAGAGGACTAGTAGGGGAGGTGCTCCTGCTGGTATAGTTTGCTTCAAATGTGGTCAGGCTGGTCATAAGAGTAATGTATGCACTGCTGAAGTAAAGAGGTGTTTTCACTGTGGTAAGACTGGTCATGCAATGGCTGATTGCAAGCACAAGGAAATAATTTGTTTTAATTGTGGCGAAGAAGGGCATATTGGAAGTCAGTGTCAGAAGCCAAAGAAATCTCAGACTGGGAAGGTGTTCGCATTGACCGGAACTCAAACCTCCTATGAGGACAGACTTATCCGAGGTACATGTTTCATATATGGTACTCCTTTAATTACTATTATTGATACCGGTGCTACCCACTGTTTTATTTCTGCTAACTGTGCTCGAAGACTGGGTTTAAAATTGTCCGCTTTGGATGGTGAATTGATTGTTGAGACCCCAGCTAAGGGATCAGTAACTACTTCTTTGGTATGTTTAAAATGTCCTTTGTCGATCTTCGATAAAGATTTCTATGTTGATTTAGTATGTTTGCAGTTGGATGGGATGGATGTAATTCTTGGTATGAACTGGTTAGAGTATAATTATGTTCATATAAATTGTCATCATAAGTCGGTGAGGTTTTCCACTCCTGAAGAGGAAGGAGTTGACTTATTACCTTTCGGAGAATTGCGAAAATTGATGAAAGAGGGAGCTCAAATGTTTTCTTTGATGGCGACGTTGTCGGTTGAGAGTAAAGCTAAGATTGAGGAACTGTTAGTGGTGAAAGAATTCCCTGAAGTTTTTCCTGATGAAATTCCTAGTGTGCCGCCAGAGAGGGAAGTTGAATTTACTATTGATCTGGTACCTGGTACTAGGCCTGTTTCGATGGCACCGTATAGAATGTCGGCATCTGAATTGTATGAATTAAAGAAGCAATTGGAAGACTTACTTGAGAAGAAGTTTATAAGACCAAGTGTGTCACCGTGGGGAGCTCCAGTGTTGCTAGTAAAGAAGAAAGATGGTAGCATGAGGCTTTGTATCGATTATAGACAATTGAATAAAGTAACGATCAAGAATAAGTATCCACTACCGAGAATAGATGATTTGATGGATCAATTAGTGGGTGCTTGTGTGTTCAGTAAAATTGATTTGAGATCGGGCTATCATCAGATCAAAGTGAAAGATGAAGACATCCAGAAGACAGCGTTCAGAACTCGGTATGGACATTATGAGTATTCTGTGATGCCTTTCGGTGTGACTAATGCGCCGGGAGTATTTATGGAATACATGAATCGTATTTTCCATACTTATCTGGATCATTTTGTGGTAGTATTTATTGATGATATTTTGATTTACTCTAAGTCCGAAGGAGAGCACCAGGAACATTTGAGATTAGTATTGGAGGTTTTGAAAGATAAGAAATTGTATGCGAAGTTGTCCAAGTGTGAGTTTTGGTTAAGAGAAGTCAGTTTTCTTGGCCATGTAATTTCAGGAAAAGGTATTGCTGTAGATCCTTCCAAGGTAGAAGCTGTATTGCAATGGGAAACTCCTAAGTCGGTTACCGAGATTAGAAGCTTTTTGGGATTAGCTGGATATTATAGAAGATTTATTGAAGGATTTTCTAAGTTAGCACTTCCGTTGACTAAATTAACTTGCAAAGGTAAAGCTTTCGTGTGGGATGTTCAGTGCGAAGAGAGTTTTAATGAATTAAAGAGGAGATTGACGTCGGCGCCGGTTTTGACTTTGCCAAATCCGGGGGAACCGTTTATAATTTACTGTGATGCTTCGTTGATGGGTTTGGGAGGTGTGCTCATGCAAAATAATAAAGTAATTGCTTATGCGTCGCGACAGTTGAGAATTCATGAAAAGAACTATCCTACGCATGACCTTGAACTTGCTGCTGTAGTGTTTGCGCTAAAACTTTGGAGGCATTACCTTTATGGTTCCAGATTCGAAGTTTTCAGCGATCATAAAAGTTTAAAGTATCTATTTGATCAGGAAGAGCTGAACATGAGACAACGTAGGTGGTTCGAATTGCTTAAGGATTATGATTTCGGTTTGAATTATCATCCAGGAAAAGCAAATGTTGTGGCCGATGCTTTAAGTAGAAAGACCTTGCATGTGTCAGCAATGATGATTAAGGAGTTGGAATTAATTGAGCAATTTCGGGATATGAGTTTGGTTTGCGAAGTGACACCGCAGAGTGTGATGCTAGGAATGCTAAAGATTAATAATGATTTTATGGATAGTATCCGAGAGGCACAGAAATTGGATGTGAAATTAGTAGATATCCTTAATCGTTGTGGTCAATCAGAGAAAAGTGACTTTACGGTTGATGCGAGAGGTGTGTTGAAATTAGGGGAAAGAATTTGTATTCCTGACGACGCAATTTTGAAGAGAAGTATTCTAGAGGAGGGTCATAGAAGCAGCTTGAGTATTCATCCAGGAGCTACTAAAATGTATCAGGATTTAAAGAAATTATTTTGGTGGCCCGGAATGAAAGAAGATGTGGCTCGTTTTGTGTATGCGTGCTTAACTTGTCAGAAGTCGAAGATTGAGCATCAGAAGCCTGCTGGGTTGATGCAACCGTTAGACGTTCCAGAATGGAAATGGGATAGCATTTCTATGGACTTTGTAACGGGGCTGCCTGCTACCTTACGAGGGCATGATTCGATTTGGGTGATCGTTGATAGGCTCACGAAGTCGGCTCACTTCATACCTATTAACATCATTTACCCAATTGCGAAGTTGGCAGAGATTTACATCCGAGTAGTTGTAAAGTTGCATGGTGTTCCTCTGTGTATTGTGTCGGACAGAGATCCGAGGTTTACATCGGGATTTTGGAAAAGTCTGCAAGATTCGTTGGGATCTAAGTTGAGGTTGAGTTCGGCATATCATCCTCAAACTGATGGCCAAACTGAGAGAACTATTCAGTCATTGGAAGATTTACTGAGGGCTTGTGTTCTTGAACAAGGAGGTTCGTGGGACACTTATCTTCCATTGATCGAGTTCACATACAATAATAGTTACCATTCTAGTATCGGAATGGCGCCTTTTGAAGCATTATATGGTCGTAGATGTAGAACTCCGTTGTGTTGGCACGAATCTGGCGAGAGTGTAGTACTTGGACCAGAGTTAGTTCGAGAAACTACCGAGAAAGTGAAGTTTATCCGGGAGAAGATGAAAGCTTCTCAGAGTAGGCAGAAGAGTTACCATGACAAGCGGAAGAAGGATTTAGAATTTCAAGCTGGTGACCATGTGTTTTTGAGAGTCACGCCTGTGACCGGAGTTGGGAGGGCTTTGAAGTCTAAAAAGCTCACTCCTCGCTTCATTGGTCCGTATCAAATCTTAGAACGGGTTGGAAGAGTTGCTTATCGGATGGCATTACCACCTAATCTTTCGAATTTGCATGATGTATTCCATGTGTCGCAGCTTCGGAAGTATATCTCAGATCCTTCTCATGTGGTTAGTATGGATGATGTGCAAGTGCGAGATAATTTAACAGTAGAGACAAAGCCTGTGCGAGTTGAAGATCGTGAAACAAAGACTCTTCGAGGAAAAGAGATTGGGTTAGTTAAAGTCGTTTGGTTGGGAGCTGCGGGCGAAAGCATGACATGGGAACTTGAGAGTCGGATGAAGGAGTCTTATCCAGAGTTATTTGCTTGAGGTATGTTTTCGAGGACGAAAACTCTTTTAGTAGGGGAGAGTTGTAACACCCCGAATTAAATAAGAGGATTATTTAATTAAGTTAATAATATATTTAATAATTTAATTAAATAAATTGAATTATTGGATTATTATTATTATTATTATTATTATTATTTGGAATAATAATTAGTGGAAAATATATAAGTTGGAATAAGAGAAAAAGGGTCATTCATTTTTGGTAAAGAGTTTTTCACGTGAAACAGAGAAACGGCTGAAAGGTGAAAAGTGGAGAAAGAGCAGAGGTTGAAGAACGGAAAAGCTTGAAGCTTAGAGATTGCCGGATTATCTCAGGTAAGGGGGGTTTATCGTCGCTTAATGGGTATTATAGATTAACATGTCATGGGTAGTGAGAAACCGTTGAATTGACCCTAATTGGGATTGTTGAATGCTGAAAGATTGTGATGAATAAACTGAGTTTAAGCTGTAATTGAGTCCGTAATTGTGTGAGTCGTGTTTCCCCGAACGTGTAGCTTTTTACGGAAATTGAATCGGAGGTCCGGAAGTCCTCCAACGGCGGAAAATGCGGAAACTCTGCATTCTGCCTTGTGTTAGCGCAGGAACTGCTGTTTTGTCTGCGTTAACCGGTTAACCCAGGGCGTTAACCGGTTAACACTGTTATATTTTGTGAAAATGTGCTGTTTTGCCTGCGTTAACCGGTTAACCCAGGGTGTTAACCGGTTAACACTGTTGCGTTTTGCCAGAAAATGTATTTTTGTCCTGCGTTAACCGGTTAACCCAGGGCGTTAACCGGTTAACACTGTTGGAAATTAGAAAAATTGGTATTTTAATGTTGTGAACGTAATTGGTGATTGGCCTATTTTAGTTGATTGTGAGGAATAATTTTGTTGGGTTTATGTTATGAAATGTTGATCCAAATATGTGGATCAGTTGTGTTAAAGTTGTTGAAAATACTGAGTTGGAGGCTTGATGAGCCAAAGTTGATTATAAGTTGATTTTTTTTGTTGAAAACGTTGTTGTGTTGATATTATTATTATGTTGTTGACAGTTTAAAGTCGTGTATGCCATGTACATTCATATGCATTAAGTCGGAGCTTTGCTCACACCACGTTGGCCTGGATTGGCAAAATTTTAAGTTGAAAGTTGAAGGCTTATGCCTTGATGCCCACTAAAATGGCAATGATTTTAAGTTGGGAGTTTTACTCCGAATGGTACCACATGCATGACGAGTCGAGTCTCATTAGAGTTGCATTCTGTTGGTTTGTTGTATGTGTATCAGTAGTATTGATCTTGAGTATGTATATGAGCTGTGCTGATATTGGGTGATTAATGAGTTAAATTACTTAACATAACATGATAATTTATAATGTTTGTTACATCGATTGAGGAACTCACCCTTACAATTATTTTTCAGGTAACGAGCAATGAGTTGAGTAGAAGCTAGTGCTTGGAGCCTAGTGTAGTCACCGTAGTGGGTCATGCTCTGATAGATGTAACATCGGGACGGGATGTTTTAATTGTTTATTGTCGGTTGTTGAACCATTTTTCATGTAATACGTTATATGTTTGTGGAATGGTTGAGTTGATTTTTATCCGCTGCGAATTGTGCAAACAAAAATGTTATTTTGATTAAATAATGAGCATGACAGTTATTATGTTGTTAAGTGTTGTGTGACACCCTTGGTGCATAATTACTCTGATTGATATGTGTTATTTTAATTAAATATTTGGGGTATTTTAGAAGGGTGTTACAGGCATAGGAGAAGGATTTTTCTTAAAACAATAAAAAACAAATTACTTAGAACGGTGAATGACAACGGGAACATCAACAACAACACAATTATTGCAAGTTTGGCTACATGTCACAAAGTTGGCATGAGCTTTGTATTCATCACCACTATCTTCAATAATGGCAGCTAAGTGTTGATTGTTCCCAGGAATGAACCTTCCACTATGGAATGCTGGTTGCATAACTTTGACTTTGGCGTTGAATGACCCTGGTTGAAATCCTAGCCCGACTCTGTTCTTGTTCTCGGAGATCTCCACAACACGGCTCCACTTGTCAATATTACCAGCTTGAATAGCCTTTTGTGCATCTTTCAAAGAAGACATGGGTGCCCTAGTTTTCTTCAATTCATCAACAATATATAAGGCTTGGAAGGGTGTTCCAACCTCCTCCTTAGCATCAACATACGTGAAAGATGACAAATGGCTCACCAATAATGCCTTCTCTCCACCAACAATGACAAGCTTGTCGTTCTTCATAAATTTCAGCTTTTGGTGAAGATTAGACGGCAGTGCTCCAGCTTCATGAATCCATGGCCTTCCTAATAATAAGCTATAGGCCGGGTGGATATCCATTACCTGGAAAGTAATTTGGAAATCACTTGAACCTATCTTCATAGGAAGGTCCACTTCTCCAATGACAGTTTTACGAGAACCGTCGGACGCTTTGACAACCACACCATTGTACCTCATTGGGGCTCCTTCGTAGGAGAGTCTTGACAAAGTTAATTTTGGTAGCACATTCAATGATGGCCCAGTGTCAACCAACACATCGGACAAAGCGTCCTCCTTGCAATTCATTGAAATATGTAATGCCAAATTATGGCCAAACTCAAATTATTACAAGAAGTAATGTTAGCCACTATATGGTCAAACTGATTCACAGTAACATCATGCTCAACATAGGCCTGTTCCAACACTTTCTGCAATGCCTCTCAGTGTGCTTCAAAATTCATTAGCAGTGACAGCACATAGATCTTTGACAAAGTATGGAGCAGCTGCTCTACAACATTGAATTAATTTTTCTTTATTAACCTTAACACCTCATCATCATCATTAGTCTTCAACTTGCTGGACTCACCAGACTGACACATTGGAGTACTAATTGGATTCGCTACAGGAATCTTTGCTTTCTTACTCATGGATATATCTTCTACTTCTTTTGGAAACACTGGACTGAACACACGACCATTACGTGTCACCTTTGCAATATCTGCAATATTCACCACTGAGTCTGCAACTGGTAGAGGAAACTCTTGACCATTTTCAATCATAGTCGCATTGTATTGATATGGAACAACTTTATCAGATGAGTATGGGACAAGGCCCACCAACCGTATAACCAACGGTGATACCGATCTATTAACATTATTGTTGCTGCTACTATCAAACTAAATAACTACCCGCTCAGGGGTCTTAAACACTGGTACAATGACATTCACATCATCTCCCCATATCCCTCGACTGTTTAATCTAGATTACATTCTCATCCATTAACTTCTGGATATCCCTCTTGACAATCATACACCCACGGGGGTTCACACTACAGATTACACAACCCTCATGGTCATGTTCACAGTCACTGATTAAACACAAAGTATTATGCATCTCCGCCAAAGATCTTGGGATACGTCTCACATTAAAAACTCGGAAATTCCCTGGACATCCGTCCACCATGTTGACAGAAGCGTTACCATGAGCAGGCAACAGATTGGCTTTCACATTTGGCTCTCTATCCTTAAAGGACGCCATAGCACTCTTGACAAGCTTATGAACTTCGTACTTCAGCGGATAACAGTTCTTAATATCATGACCAGGAGCTCCCTGGTGAAAATCACAATGAAGATTAGGCTTGAACCACCATGGTAGTGGCTTAGAAATTTGTGGAGGATTTCTTGGCTGGATTAGATTCTTGAGGACCAATGACGGGTATAGTTCTGCATAAGTCATAGGGATAGGGTCAAAGGAGACCTTATTTCTCTCAAAAATTTGTTGGTGATAATTATTGTTATTGTTGTTGTTGGTTCTTTGTTGCGGTTGCTAATGTTGTTGTTGCTGAACTAGAACTGATTGATTATTAGAATTGTTGGAAAAAACTAGAATTACTGAGGAAACTTGATGTTGATGTTGAAGTTGACGAGGTTGAGAACTCTTTCTAACATGAGGCCTCCTATGCCTCCCTACTGATACTGAATTAGTTTCTCCCTCCTTCCTCTTGGAGAAACTACCACCGTACTTCTTGCTGGCTGATGCCTCTTCTTTAGACAAACGTCCTTCACGGACTCCTTCTTCTAGCCTCATCCTCATGTTTACCATTTCAGTAAAATCATTGGGGGCACTTGCAAGCATACATTCGTAATAAAACGAACTCAACGTCTTCAAGAAGATTTTCATCATTTCATTCTCTTCAAGAGGTGAACTTATCTGGGTAGCTAGTTCTCTATATCTTTGGGCATATTCTTTGAATGTCTCTTTATCCTTCTGAGACATAGACCTCGATTGGTCTCTATCAGGCACCATATCCACATTGTACTTATACTGCTTGACAAAGGCCTCGCTTAAGTCATTGAAAGTACGAACGCTTGCACTATCCAAACCCATGTACCACCTCAAGGCAACTCCAATTAAATTGTCTTAGAAATAGTGAATTAATAGTTGATCATTATCAGTCTGAATAGACATTTTTCTGGCATACATAACAAGATGGCTTAGCGGGAAAGTATTCCATTTGTACTTTTCAAAGTCTGGGACCTTGAATTTCACCGGGATCTTAACATTTGGGACCAAGAAGAGTTCAACAACACTCTTCCCAAACAAATGTTTCCCTCTCAGAGTCTTCAACTCTTTTCGCAGCTCGAGGAATTGATCTTTCATTTCGTCCATCTTCTCATATGCATATGGACCTTTAGATGGTTCATAATGGTAGATAATGTCCTTAACACGAGGAAGAGTGTGAACAACCAGAGGTGGCACTGACATGATCGGGCTAGATGCCGACAGAGAAACAAATGTGGGTGCATACCCTTCTGGCATAAAATTTGACGGCATTCCTCAAGGGAATCCAGCAGACATAGAAGGAATGGATTGACTGGCAGCAGCAACTGGAACAGTTGAGGTAGCAACCTCAGAAATAATAGCCTTTTGAGGAGGAGGAGTTGCAGGAGTTGGTGATCACTGATTCTGGGCGGCAATGACAGACTCCATCAGTGTCGTAAGCCTGGTGATCTCATCCTTCATCTCTCAGTTCTCTTGCTCTAGATGCTCCATTCTCTTCGTTTGATTAGCACGAGTATTATAGCGGTGAGTCAGCTTGGCTGATGCATGGAAGAAGAACTGATAAGACATCTGGCGACAGAAACCTGCTATGCAAATGATGCATGAAATGCAATGTTTTTTATTGTTTTTAATTTCAAGTAACATATGAAGTCCTATTTGAAAATATATATATTTAAATAATAACAATAATAACGATTTGATTGATCATAAAATTTCTTTTTATTCATAAAATTTGGAAGGATTACACTGAGTACAATTTTAGAAACCAAAGTATAAATACAAGAGAAAAGGAAACTATCATCCTAAGGATCCCTTAGCAAATTCACTAGATGACTTGGCTATGGGGGCATACTTCCTTCGGATGTGTCGAATCTCGGACTCAAAGGATGTCTTCATCTGAGCCTTCTCAAGAACTAGCTGATCAACAATCTTCTTCTAAGCACCGGAAGGTTGAGGCATGCTAGAGGAAGATAGACCCTCTGGCTCTCTATGTCTTTTCACTGCCCGGTCTTCAATAATCTCAATAAGTGCATCCTTGTCTTTCGACTCAAGCTACAACTATTCATGCTTTCGGTTTAAAGCATGGAACCGCTCTTCCCACATATATTTTTCTTGCTTCATCTTGGTGAGTGCGTCTTCCAACTCCTATACATCTTGGTTAAGGAGAGTTGATGTCTCATCCATAACCATAAACATAGGTCTTTCACAAGCATACGACATCTTCAGCTCAAAAGCTCTCTTCTTCACCCAAATAGTGTAAGCTTCCAAAGCTACATAGTTGCATGGACCAAGCTTAGATCTTCCCTTCCTATGCACATTATGCCAAGCATGCACCATCCTTTACTTCAAACGTTGGGGATTTTTACCCTCTTGATAGAATAGACCCTCTAACTGAGTGTTATTAGGTTTATCTCTCAAGGGGAACCCAAGTTGATGACGAGCCAAAGCAGGGTTGTAGTTGATTCCTCCTTGTGTACCAATGAGAGGCACATTAGAGAACTCACCACAACTATCAATAATATACAAGCTTCTCAATGCAGAATCATACCAAACAATATCATCATTAGTGAGAGACATAAGTCTCTGAGACCACCATAGATATTGTTTGTTCTCCAGGAAAGTAGGTGTCTAAGGCAAGTGCGAAATAAACCACTTGTACAGAAGAGGAACACAACACACAATACTCCCACCACTTTTAGAATTTCTTAAATTCAAAGCGAAATACATGTCATCCAATAGAGTCGGAACAAGATTCCCAATCAAGAAGATTCTAATGGCGTTAATATCAACAAAATCGTCAATGTTAGGGAACAAAGCTAAACCATAGATGGGCAAAAAAAATGGCTTCAAAAGCATCCATACTACCAGCTTGAGCAAAGACAATAGCTTTTCCAATGAGGAACTCAGAAGTCAACCCAAGAATACCTAATTTCTTCACCAAATGAGCATCAATCTCTGACTTTTTCATATAAAGAGCTTCAGCTATGATATGAGATCTGGGAATCTCCTCTAGTCCACTGAAAGGTACTTTGTCAGATATGGGCATACCCAAGAGATGGGCATACTCCTTCAACATAAGCATAAGCTGATAATCAGGAAAAGTGAAGCACCGGTAGAGAGGGTCATAGAACTGAACCAAAACACTCAGAAGTCCTTCAACCACATCAGCAGATAACACAGACAAGAGCTTCCCATGATGTTGCTTAAAGTCCAAGGGATCTAATGCAAAAGATGACAACTTCCTTAGCTCTTTCAAATCAGGACATCTGAAACTGTACTTCTTAGTGTTCCTTCGTCCATAATACATAGTCTAAAAATATTTGCAAATGAGACCTTAGTTTCCTTGAAATTTACTTTTCTGTGATGAATGTCATGATGCGCATGTATGCATGAATACAACAATCACAAACAAGGGATCACACACAAGGCAAACACAAACGAAGGTCAAGGGATGGATCAAGTCATCATCAAGATCAATCATCCATTTTGGTGGATTATGGTTTTCACCTTATCAACACTCAAGTTCCATTGATATTGATAAGACTTGATCACATCAACCAAGAATCAAAGGGTTTGTTGTGAGTCACGAACATGAAGTCGGGTTAAGAACCATCCCAAAGGAGTGTACTAAGGATAAAACCTATAGATCATGTTCTAAAAATTCCCAGAGTCTTAATCCCATCTATCGGATTTTATGGGTTAGGATGACTGACTCATCAACCTATAATATTCTAAAGAGAAACTCATCTGAGTGTAGTATAACATAACAACTGTTATCAAGTCTACACTTGAACAGTCTCAACACTACGTCCTAAATAGGCCAAGTTGGGTTAAATGTTCTATGGTCCTCAGCTTCTCGGACCCCAAATCAGAGAAAGTAATGCCTATCCAAAAATAACTTGTATGACATCAATAACTCCAAAAGGGTCTCTACTGAGTAGATGGGTCTCAAGCCGACTTGTTAAGGACTACTCCACACAAGTTGAACATGACTATACCATCCTCCTATCTTAATTGCACTCAAGTTCGGGTTAGAACTTATCTCACCACACAGAGATCACCAAGCACAACAGACATATTATATCATACAAACAATATGCAAACATCAAATATACAAGTATACACACATAAAAAAGTAGGCTAAACCCACTGAGGACTACTCCCCAACAGAGTCGCCACTTAATTTCTGTAGCGGTAAATTCATGACGATCAAGCTATGGATAAGCTTAACATCAATAAAACCAGAATCGTCACCGCACTTTTATTGTTTCTAAAGGAAAAGGGAAAAGTACGAACAAAACCTAAAGATAAGAAGTTTTCAAATCAAAACTAATAAAATGTCAGATATTACAGGTAAGGGAGTTGGTTACACAAAGGGAAGGTGTTAGCATCCAAAGTGTCACAGGTACTCCTAGGGAGCCCTTTTTTATATGTGCATGTGTCTTCTGTATAAATGATGTTTGATAAAATAGAGTGGGGGAGTGAGAAAAGAACTCATTGATTATATTTTTGTGTTTGACAAGACCTTCGGTCTTGTGCCTACGTACTAACATAAAAATGAGGGATCAAAACCTCGTAGTTCGTGGTAAAAATTTCAAATGAGTTCGTGAATTGTTTTTAATAAAAGTTTAACAAGAAAAGGGCACAAAAGGCCAAAAAATTAAGTGGAGTTGTTAGTTCTTTTTTGTATTTTTTTAAATCTCAAGTTAATATGATTATGTTTATTTATAAATTTGATTTAAGGAAGAGTTTGAAAATTCAATGACATAAGGCCAAAGTTTCTAATTATTAAAACAAAGTCTAAGTTTGAAATCACAAGCAAAGGAAGTTTTTGAAAAGGGGGAGAGATTTTGAAATTTAAGAAATGGGAGGAGATGAATAGGCTATCATAAGCACAAAATTAAAAGTTAAGACTAGAAAAGATCTGACCAATGGGATGCAATCCAACAGACAAGAATGTCATATAGAAACCCATTTTCCTTTGGACTTTAATCAAGCCACAATCAAATAAGCAATGAGCAATATCCATACATCATGAAGATTAAGGCATCAAATAAAGATAGCCACATCCAAGCAAGCAACTCCAATAGCTAGCAGTCTTCATTGTGTTCTCATGTATCAGATGAAATATTCCTTGATCAACTCAAAATAAAGCATCAGACATAAGATCAGAATAACAATTAAGCACAAAGACAGAATAGCAGATGAACCCAAGAAATTCCCAAGGCTTGTATCAGATGAAGGCACGGTTCAAAATAGCCCAGTCTTAAAATGTTGGCATTGACCAAGTCCTTTTAGCACAGGGAATGTTGCCTAATCCTAAGTCCAAAAGTTCATATCAAGTTCAATAGTCCACCAGATGTTTTTTAGGGTTTTTGTTGTTATTAGGTGTTTTAGAGTCTAAGACCACAAACAAAATCAAAACACACAAACAAGTATATACAATCACAAGATATGGCTCAAATAAGCAAAGTGAAAGTGACATAATCATAAACAAGTTATATGAAATGTAAATGGAAATGAATGATAAATGACTGAAATTTAAATTGTATAATAGTAAATGACTTGAAAGTAAAGCAATATTAAAAAGAGTTAGTCAAATGTTAGTCAAAAGTTAGTCAAGTGTTAATGGTGATTTTAATTGATTAATTCATTCTTTGGAGAACACTCAACCATTCATTCATAAATATGAATCCTTAAACCAAGACATCTTCCATGAGAAGGGCTCCAACTTGGATAATTTAACAAGTATGCCACTAGCTCCCATGAAAGGAAAAAAGGTCAAGTCTCCACACAATGCCATGAAGACTTGGAGACCTATAATCTCACTTACTAGAATGGTATGCCTTAAAGGTCAAATTTAGCTCTATGTTAAGCAATCGTAATTGGACTTATGTAGAAGTCACAACTATCTTAGGCCGGGCAATAAAAATTTAGGAGTTAATGCATGTTAGAGATTTGGCATGAAGAACCAAACTCCTAAAACATACCACACACTAAAAGAAAAGTCAAAAGGGAAGGACCTATCTCAGTCATAGTTGTATTGATTCTTCTGATACAAGGTCATTGATGAATCAATTAGCCTTTAGACATTAGATTTTTCATTGGTCAAATGAGGGAATGGGAAAGAACATGGATGAAGATGAAGAGGGAAGGGAAGATAGAAACACAAATTGATCATGGGAAGAATTTCATCAAATCAAAACCATCCATTCATTTTGGGAGATGAAATGTACATTTCATTAATCCCCTAAATCCAATGGTTTTGATCCAACAAAAGTCAAATCAACCTTGACCAAGACCCAAACAGAAAGTAAAACATCACAAGACCATAAAAATGACTCAGCATCATTTTTATACATTTAATCAATTAAAAAATCAATTTAAAAATGAGTTAAAATGCATTTTAATTTGGTCAAAACCCAAAATCCCTTCAAAACACCAAATAAATGGCCAAGGGATTTGTCCTAGGTTAAACAAGGTCAAAGGACCTTAGACGGAAAATTTACAATTTTTAAAAACTCAGAAGTATTTTTAAACAATTAAAAATATGAAATTTAATTCATGAATTAAACAAAATAAAGGGATTAAATGAAAATTCAGAAAATAAAAAGATATTGGAAAAAAACGAGGGCCATCAGATCTCCCTCATTAATTGAGGTGGTAGATCTGATGGCCAAGCGTGTACTATCCATAATGCGCTTCAGTCAATGTGGAATACACATGGTAATCTAAACCAAAGAGTGTGCTTAAAATGTTTGAAACAAATCAGAAAGTTAGGAAGGTGCCAACGCACCACCAGAGCCTTAACTCCACTCTTCTTCTTTGATGGACCTCACTGAACTGGTCCACCCTCAACCCAATGGAAAATGAAAAGTGAGTACATGTTTTTGGAGGAAAAATGCTCAGGAGCACGAATCTGACCTCCATTTCTTCCAATTTTAAGTATATAAAAAGATACATAGATTTGAAATTTGAGGTTCATGATCTGAGTTGCTTCAATTTGACCTCAAAGCAACTCAATATTGTTGCCTACATTGGTAGGACTTCAGCCAACCAAAAATCAAAGAGAATGATGAAGAACTGGGAGAGAATCAAAGACTCAAAGTTTCTGAAAAATCACCTTCGGGTAGCTTCAATTTTGCTTGATCTCGATCTGAATTTGCTTGATTCTTCCTCCTCTTGCTTGCAGTGATCAATTGAGATGAGAAAGACTATGAATCCTTGGAGTTTGAACTTCAAAACAGAAGGTGAAATTCAAACTCGATTTCAAAGAAATCTTCAAGGAATTCTATGATGTGAGGTTCTGAGATCTCTTGGCAAAGCTTGGGCAAGGTATGTGTGTTATTTCTAAAGCCAGGGACTTGTTTAAATAGACAATTGAATTCAATTTTTCACCCTTTGAATTTTTGCCAAAATTAGCAAGTTGGTGCATGGATGCATGGGCAATTATTTGGGCCCAATTCATGATGCAATTCAACTCCAATTCATTCACATTGAGTACTAAAAGAATAACATGTGAGCATGCAATAGGAAATGGTTATTTGAATTCAAGTTTCGCCAAAACAAACCTATGAAAGGACCCATGCGCAAGTCCCTCAATATTGGTCCAAATGAGGTGATTTTGGACTTTTTGGAAAGGTGACATCAACGGGAACAACTTGGATGTTGAACAATTTTCAATTTGGAGCTTAGATCATGATGAATTGGAGGTGGAAGTTTGAGAAATCAAACATATTTGAACATTTTCTAAGTACCAGGTCAAATGACCACTTCTTCCACCTTAAATAACTTTTGCTATGAGCTTCAAATAGAAAAAGTTCCTTCATCAAAGTTTCAACTATTTAAATCCTATTTAATTTGGTCACAAATTTTATCTCATTTGGATTTGGAATGAAGGAGTTATGCATTTTAGAAGTTGAGGAAAATTGCTTGTTCAAAGGTAATGGCCCAAAATGACCTATAATGTTTCCTCTTGGAAAATGCCCTTGCTAGTTGAATTTGAAGTTTATAAAAGAATAAAAGTTGGAGAGGACATATTGAAATTTATCATGAAACTTGGATGACCTTCATATCATAAAAATTGAACAAGTTATGATCCTTGGAAGTTGACCTCCTAACTAGAGCACATACAAAATGACCTATAATCTTTCACCATAAAAAGTGACTTTCCAAGAAAAAACATCTCTTTACCTTAACATGAAAGTTGTTTGTAATGTCATAAGGAGTAACTTTTATCTTGGAATAATTTTCATATGACAAATATTGTAGGAGATATGGTCTAGTGAACCCCAGTTTTGACCAGTTGACTTTCTCTGTTCAACCACCATGAACCAACTTGCAAACTTGAAGTTATCTTGATATTTGGGATTCATTGAGGATCATATATGCATAATATGATGTATAATGAAGTATCCCTTTATATATTTTATCAATTGCTGAAGAAACTTGTTGAGGAAGTCACACAAGATACCTAGATGAATTAGGGTTTCCAAGGCAAACAAACTTCAAACTCTTGATGATTTCTTGATCAAAATGATAAATGAAGATCATGGGGATCCATATATTATGTCTAGAAACAATGGGAATTATCTCTTGATTAATCTCATTTCATTCAGGGTCTCAAACCCTAGTTATGAGCTTGATGAGGCATTGGTGGATGCACACACTACCTACAAAAGAAACAAAGCTATACATAGACATATTTTTGGTATTTTGGTTAGTAAATAATGAAAAACAAAGTATGATACAATCAAATGTGCTTGGTGATCTCTCCCAATGCAAACCCAATGAATGGGGGGTAAGGAGGATGCCAAGGTGTGATCCCAAAGCCAATGCAAATGATGAGATGGCATGAGGGATCTTAGGGTCAAAATTGGGGTCTTACATATCCCCCATGGGGATTATCTGTTCGAAGTTCCAAAGTATGGAATTTGTTCCTCTGTGGGGATAGGGATGGAGGGAAAGTTCCTTCGCTGACACTTTCCTTTGTTCATTGTGTTTATGGTAATTACTCTTCAACTTCATTATACTTATGTTAGTAACTTATTTTTCATTCAATTAGTAAATTAGTGGTTATGTTTCCGTAAGTGCAAGTGCTTTTGCATTTTTTTGTTATTGATGAAATATGTGTTTTTATTTTTTTTAAAAGAAAGATGAAAATGTATGTTGATGAAAGATGTGTTTTGATCGGAAAGTATAGAAATTTTTTTAAGATTCGATCTGCCTGGATCTCTGATTCTCCGTGGAGATACGTGGAGATACGTGGAGATGAGGGGCATGCCCTAACTTTCCCCTAGATCAGTAAACTGATTCATTTACATGGCATTTGCATCATTTGCATGCCATTGCTTGTATTTCTTTAGACTTAATTCCTAAAAAGTCAACCCGAATAAAATATCGGTTTTGTAGACAGATCGGCTGAAGCAATTTTCAATCGCGCGTAAAATTAGCGGGCGAAAAATCTCAAGTTCGGGCCAACAACTGTCTGTTTTACTGAACTATATTACACGTAGTTTATTTTGATATACTAGTTTTATTTTTTAGTATCTACACGTGTTCGCATTTTATTCACTATGAGCCTTTTAATTCGGTTACTTTTAACTATGATATTTGACCCGCGACTATGTGTTTTACTAAAATATATCACACGTATGACAACTCGGTATCTTATTTTTATTTTTGAGTTCGCGCGCCCGTGTTCCAATCAGATTAAATCATTCTCATCGCAATAACGAATTGCGGTTGTGTTTTTCTATTTTCTTAAATTTGATTTTCGTTTTTATTATATTTTTAATTAGTTTTTTTATTGTATTTTTTTAACTTTTGGAAATTTTCTTTTTGATAAATTTTTTTATCAAAATTCTTGTATTACATGAAATATATCACGCGTAGTAAACTATTTTAATTGACAATGATTTTTTTCTTAATGATAATTAATTGGTTTAATTTCTCTTCTTTACTCTATTTCCACTTTGGTATAATACAAAAGTGTATTAGAGAGAATTTGAGAACATGAGAGAAGACAATTATACAACCACAAAAATAGATCTCAATTCCTCCCCCTCGCGTGTGTGATTTTTCAGAAAAGTACATATATCACCTTCATAAACCACCCTATTCTCAACCTCACTCAACCTTAAAATCACCCTTCACCAATCTACTATAAACCTCTCCTCCATATCAATCAAAACAACACTATCATCTTCACTTAAAACCAACACAACCATTAACATACATCCCTCACCTTCACCATTCAATAACCAATCCACCTTCAAAAAATCATAACAACAACAATATCACACAAAAGCACTCTTCAACCATTCTTCAACAACACAACACCAACTCTTCTCATTCATAAACTTGCAAATCCAAAATCATCCATAACTAACAAAAAGCAAACAACAACAACCAAATTGCAACATATCAAACTCATAACATCAACAAAAATCTGAAAAGAAACGAAAGTAAAAGAGGAAGAACAAAAATATAAGTGCACATCTTCATCGGACAACAAAATCGCGCAGGCCACCGCTCCTAACCCCGTACGCCGCCCTCACATGAAGCCTCGGTCCTCGACTACAAGTCGTTGCCACCGCCGAATTTAGGGTTTGCTTCTTTTAATTTCCGTTTTGTCTTTATATGATTGTTGTAGGATGGGATTTGCTTGTGTTTGTATGTTTTATTTGATTTATTGAAAATGAAGAGATATAAGAGTGTTTAGGTTTTTTTTGTGATTTTGTTGTTTCGGAAACTATGGTAAATAACGAGAATGAGGGAGATGGATGGGATTAGTGGATCTTTTCATTATTCCTCCTTATTTTATTTTATTTTAATTGTTTTTATTTTATTACTTAGAGCAGCTCCAGCGGTGGATTTTTCACGTGATGCTCCATCGCAAACGAAGCAGGCAGTTTCCTATTGAATGGAGTTGACTAGACTGACCAACATAGCAATGCAATGCAACGATACCTTAAATAAAATAATAATAAAATTGATATTTTATAAATAATTTACAATTAAATAATATATATTTTTTTATAGTTTATTGTTCGATTGTAGTGGGTCCAATATGAGATATTTCAAAGTTGTACCATTGAAGACAAAAACTCAACGAGTTATTTTAAAATGACTTGGCACAATGGGACCCATAAAGAACCATTAGATGTAGATGCTCTTAAAGTATTCACCATGTGTCCCCTTTTCCTTGACTAGGATTTATTTTTTATTTTGAAAAGTCAACACTATAACTATTAGTTAAGTTAATATATCCTTGAAGTCGGGTTGTGAATGGGGCGGCCCCCCATGTTTTATTTTTTTATTTATTTAATTATTATTAAAATTAAGTAGTTTTTCTAGGGTTTTTTTCACTTTGGGGTTTGGGTCTAGTGACTTCATTTGCCCACCATTTACTTTCTCTTGCATCCCTTTATTTTTATTCTTAGTTTTTTTTTACAATTATTATTTTTTATTCAATTAATAGATTATTTATTTAATTTAAATATTAAAATTAATCTAAACTTTTTTTCATCAAAAAATATTTTATTTTGGCGACTAAATCAAGTCATTCACAATTCAACGTGTTTTTTTTTCCAAATTTAGTCTTAATCAAATCTTTTTCTTATAAATAAAAATTCGGATTAAAATGATGATCGGATGAACACCCTCTTCATCTAGAATAATCGAATGTAAGGCACATGCCTTGTTCAATGTTGATTATTCGTCTTCCGTTTTAAAGTTATTAATAAAAAGTTCAGATTAGAATGATGATCGAATGAACATCCGTTTTGTCTAGAATAATTGGACGCAATGTGCACACCTTGTTTAAATCTGATAATTCGTCTTCCACCAGAATTTTCAAAATTCAAAAATTGGATGCAAAAGGACGATTGGATGCACATTCGCGTTTCCTAGAATAATCAGACCCAAAGTATACACTTTGTTTGAAGTCGGTTATTCATCCCCGTTAAAATCAATTCCCACTCACCAAACCTATTTTTTCGCTTTTTCCTTAGTGGTACCAAATTAAAACTTTTTTATTATTAAAATCAACCAACCCACAAACTTTTGCTATAAAGAACTACGTAGCTTTGAGTTCCCCACCGTACCTGGGTAACTATGTTGTGATATAACTCAAGTTGTAGCCCAAGCCCAAGTTAGTTAGGGTTGGTGTTTGTTAGTTACCTAGTTACCAATTTAGTCGGTTAGTTTGTTACTTAGAGTACAAGTAACTTTATATATAAATACATGCATATTGTAATTTAATTTTACAACATTCAATAATAACAATCATTATTCTTCATTCTCTCTCTTTCTCTCATCACTAGAAGTGACTCAAGCACTAATAAATTGGTATTTAGAGCTTTGGTTAGTTTCTTGATTGTGTTTTTAAGAATTACACGTCGGTGATCGTTTTCTCGGGATCGTGGGTTGTTAATTGTGTTTGCTGCAAAGATGAATGGTAACAATATAATTTTGAATTCTCTTCCGATTCTTGACGGTAAGAATTGGATCTGATGGAGAAAATAAATTGAATCTTTGTTTGGCTTTCATGAAACTCTATAACTGGTTACTAATGACGTCCCCGAGCTTGCTGAGAATGCAACTAATGGTTAGAGACTCACGAACAAGGAGGCCAAGAAGAAAGGCTACAAAATTGCATTTTACATTCAATCGGCGGTAAACAAGGCGAACTTTGATCGGATTTCTCATGCTGAATCAGAGAATGAGGCATGGTATATTCTTGTCAAGTATTACGAAAGATTTGAGAAGCTTAAAGTCATAAAATTGTAGACGTTGCGAAGGCAGTATGAATTACTGCAGATGGGAGAAGAAGAAAAGATTACAGGCTATATCCGAAGGTGCAGAAACTTGTTCATCTCATGAAAGGTTATGGTGAAACCCTAACTGATAAGATAATAGTTGAGAAGGTAATTATTACATTGACCTCTCACTTTTATCATATTATCGTTACTATTCAAGAATCCAACAATCTTGAAACATTGAAATTAGAAGATTTAGTTGGTTCATTGGAGGCGTATGAGATGAGGATTGTCGAAAGGAAAGGTGTTCAAGATTTGACACAAGCTCTACAAGATCAAACCTGGAAAAAACATGATGGTTCTAAAAAGTTCAAGGGAAAAGGAGACAAGACTCAGAGCAATAAGTATTAGTCAAACCCTCAAAAGCATAAGGTCGATAATAGGGATTTTGAATCCTCGAAAATAGGAGAAGGAAACTCATATCAGAAAGAGAACGAAGAGAAAAAAGATGTGCAATGCTATAAATATGAAAAATAGGGTCACTTGGCCAAGAATTTTTGGTACAAGAAAGGCAAGAATGAAGGAGAAAACCTAGTATGCCAAGATTCAAATTATTCTAGAGATATGGTGGTTATGGCTGCAGTAGCAGATGACCATCTCGACTCTAAAACCCGGTTCCTCGACACAGGCTTCTCGAATCACATGACTGGTAGGAAAGTGTGGTTGGCAGATTTCGATGAGTTAAAGAAGAGCAAGGTTATGTGAGGGAAAATATGCCTAGTTATTATTTTAATGATGCCAAACCTTTATAGTAGCTCATAACGTGTACTTTGGACGGTGTCATCATGTCATAAAATGCATTCGTCCCCTAACATGTTCAAAGTATAAGTTCAACGTGTCCAGGCATATATGAGCATATCATAGATGTGAATCATGCACTTGATCATCATTAATACCCTAGGTTCATAAGAGATTGGTTTAAATTGATCAAAATACATCTCAAAACTCATTTTTGATAGTTTAAGAACTGTGAGTCGACTCATGACTCGGAGCGTAACTCTCGGGTCTGAACAGGTCGACTCAATCCTGGGAAACTGAATGAGTCGACTCATCCACATGTTGCATCGACTCGTTGCCTATTTCCATTTGAACCATATAGCCACATGTCTGAACAGGTCGAGTCATAGGTCGACTCAACCCTGTAAAAACTCTATTTGAATCGACTCATCGCCTACTTCACTTGAATAATTTTGCCTCGGATCTGAACAGGTCGAGTGGTCGCTGCTTGGACTCAATTTTTTGTTGTGTAATTGTGTAAAATAATTCTATTATGTCTGTTATTTGGTTCATGCGTCATATATATATTCTAGAGTCTCTTCTTCAATAAAAAACAAGAAAAGTGAAAGATATACGCCAAAGTGCTCTTCATCTTTATTCTCCATTGCATTTCTCAACAATTACACATAACAATTTTTGTTGATCATTATGAATTCCTGTGGTGATAATGTCCAAATATGATTGTGTAATCTTAGTTTAGGTTGAGTCTTTGTGTGGGTTTTTCTTGAATAAAACCATTGGGGTTTTGTCCTCCAAGAATTAGGGGTTTTTGCACTAACCTTTACTTCACAGATTCAGCCGAGTGAAAGATTTAAAGAACGATGAGTTCGATCAAACAAGTAACGGTAACCGGAGGATTGTGAAGAAAGCTTGGGGTTCAAGCGACTTATGATCGAAATCAGCCGAGCTGAAGTTTTGGAGAACGTGGAGTTTTTGCAATAAGGTAGCTATAACTGGAGGTTTGTTAGAAGCGCTTGAAGGACTTGGTTCAACTTGAATTAAGGGGAGAGAAGTAAATAGGATCTGCAACAACACTAGGGGTTGATTGGTGGTGATCATTTATTCTCTTGTATCAACTTTGCAACTTAATAATAAATATATCTCAATTCTAGATTTAGAATTGAGGGTAGAGGTACCCTAAGCGAGGATAATAGGGGAACTGCCTAAACAAATCTGGTGTTATTATCTCTTTCTCTTAACTCTTTAAATTCTGCACTAATTACGTTTTGTGTGAAATTAATAGTAAAATCAATCTCGCTTGATTGTTGCGCATAGTAGTTCTTCGATAAATTGGTGTAATCACTTTGATTGCAACTAAGTAAAATTCTGCACATTTAATTTGAGTGAAATTGAGACTTGGTGTGGAGTGCTCACCAAGTGTTCGATAAAATTAATCTCACAAAAATCTATTAATATTCTACTTGCTCTCTTATTGTATTAACACATTATTAGAGGTAACGATATCAAGGAGTGTGATAGTTAATCGATTGATTTAGATAGTGGTTGATTATCTCTATCGTAGTTATTCCATTCGGTTTCATGCATATCTGATCTTTCCATTAATGGATCATTTAGATGATTGTAATCTAGAGAGCTTTCGCAACCGTTGTAAATATTTTTAAAAATCACTAAATTTCAAATATTGATCTATTCATCCCCCCTTCTAGATCGGTACTATCATCTAACAAGTGGTATCATGAGCGCTGGTTCATCTAGTGCTTCACATATAACTTTTTAGAAAATCAGTAATGATCCTAAAGGGGCGTACAAAATAGGGTGCCTATTTTTATTGGTGAAAACTAAAGTTATTGGAGAGATTTTATGCGTATCCATATCAACTTTATTGATAGGAAAGTATGGATAGTCATCCAAGATGGTCCTATGGAAATAACCATGACCAATGCAGACGGTGTTGTTATACCTAAACCCGAAGCACAATGGAATGAAGAAGATGAGAAAAAGTATAACTATGATTGGAAAACCAGAAACATACTCATCGCCGCCTTAGGTGTTGATGAGTATTATAGGGTTTCCCATTATACTAGTGCTAAAGCTATGTGGGACTCATTGCAAATTACCCATGAGGGAACAAATGATGTCAAACTATCTAGAATCAACACTTTAACTCAAGAATTTGACCTTTTTCATATGGAGGATGGTGAAACCATTGCCGATATGCAAAAGTGATTTTCTCATCTAATTAATCGGTTAAACGCTCTTGATAGAACTACCCCTAACGATGTTGCTACTAACAAATCTTAAGATGTCTTAACAGGGATTGGCTACCAAAGGTCGCCATGATTAAGGAAGCAAATGATCTAAGAACATTGGACATGACAACATATTTTGGTAAGATTCAAGAGCATGAGCAAGAGCTCATGAACCTTGGAAAATATGAGAAGAGTCAAAAGAAGGAAAAGAAGGAGAAAGCTAAGGACACCGAAAGGAAGTCTATCGCTTTAAAGGCTTCAAGATATAAGTCATCCATCGATGATGCGTGTGAGAGTGAATCAAGTGATGATAGTAAAGATTCGAATGAAGACATGGGGTTGTTCGTAAATAGGTATAGTTGATACCTTAGAAAGAATGAAGTTCAACATTCGGATAAAAATATTGTCAACTATAGAAGACAGTCAAAATTCCTGAATCGAGAGGAAGGTAAGACAACTAAGTCAAAAGGATCATGCTTCAATTGCGGAAAGGTCGGCCACTATAAGCCAGACTGTCCCCTGTTGAAGAAAGAAAAAGGAAGAGACAAAGGTCACAACAAATCTAGCAAAGCTAGAAGAGCATACATTGCATGGGAAAGCGATAGTGAGTCCTCAAGCGATGATAACTCAAGTGATGAAGAAGAAAATGCCAATCTTTGTCTTACAACTCATAAAAAGAAGAAAAAGAATGTAAGTCATTCTAAATATGATCATGTTGATAAAATGTCTTATTGTGATTTGCAAAATGCCTTTAGTACTCTACACAATGAGGCCTAGGAAGCTTTCAAACGCCTAGCCTCAAATAAGAAAATTTTATGTTATTTAGAAAAGAAGATTTCTGATTTCGAAAATGAATTAGAAACTCTTAAGAAATATATGATAGAGGTTACTAAAGGCAAACCTGAAGATGATAAGGGATTTTGGTTTAGATGGTCTGGATGTGAAACTTGTCACATTTGGCAAAGAAAAGTTAGAACTCTTCAAGCTAAATTAGACAAGGCTTTACAACTTAAAGTTACCTCTTCTATTGATCAATCACATTTTAGAAGTAACATGAATAATTCTTATCAAAAATACACTTATGTGGTAAAGGATCAAGTTAGCAAAAGCAACTCTCATCCGAACTTAAATTGTCTATGTTGTTGCAAAGGGGACATACTATTGCTAAATGCCGATTTAGGAGATTCTTGGTTCCTAAAGGCATTTTTCAATGGTTGCCCAAATGCAACCAAAGTTTCACTCACACACTAGGACCCAATGAAAATTGGGTACCTCCTTCCCTTGCTTAAATTTGTAGATGGGATGTCTTAAGGATATGGAGAGAACATGGGTTCTCGATAGTGGATGCTCAAGACACATGACGGGTGACATTTCCTTGTTCTTTGACTTTGTGGCTAAGAAGAAAGGGTTTGTAACCTACAGTGATAATAAAAAGGGAGCTATACTCAGAAACGGTAGTGTAGGTAATCCCTTCTTTACTACTATTTCAGACGTCCTTTTAGTTAAAGGCCTTAAGCACAATCTTATTAGTATTAGCCAATTATGTGACAAAGGATATAAAGTATCATTTTCAAAAGATTTTTGCATGATTGAACATAATGATAAAAAGAATGATGTGCTTAAGGGCTGGAGGGAAAATAATGTATACAAGCTTGACTTGAATGAAGTATCTTTGACTAGCGCAAAATGTCTCGTCTCCATGAGTGAAGACTTGTGGCTTTGGCATACGCGATTAGCGCATGTCAACTTTGACTTGCTAAATAAAGTTGTTGCAAAAGATCTAGTAGTTGGTATTCCCAAAATCAAATTTTCAAAAGATCACTTATGTGATGCATGCCAAATGGGAAAGCAAACAAGGATCTCTTTTAAATCTAAAAATATTGTTTCCACAACGAGACCCCTTGAACTTCTCCATATGGACCTTTTTGGGCCATTTAGAATTAAAATTCTAGGTGGAAACTACTATGGTTTTGTTATAGTATATGACTACTCTAGATTTTGTTGGACCATCTTCTCAGCAAGTAAAAATGACACTTTTTCTGCTTTTGAAAAGTTTGCCAAGATGTCTCAAAACAAATTGAACACTAGCATAACTACTATTCAAAGTAATCACAGAGGTGAATTTCAAAACCACCTCTTTGAGGAATTTTGTGAAACAAATGACATTGATCATAATTTTTCTGCTCCAAGAACTCCACAACAAAATGGAGTAGTGGAACGTAAAAACCGAATTTTAGAAGAGCTTGGAAGGACTATGATCAATGAAAGCGGCCTTCCTAAATATTTTTGGGCCGATGCCATAAATACGGATTGTTATGTATTGAATAGGATACTCATTTGTCATATTCTTAACAAAACCCCTTATGAATTGCTAAAGGGAAGGAAGCCTAATGTTTCACATCTTCATGTCTTCAGATGTAAATGCTTTGTATTAAATAATGGTAAAGAAAACCTTGGTAAATTTGACTCAAAAGTCGATGAAGGTATGTTTCTCGGATAATCTCAATATAGTAAAGCATATAGAGTATACAACAAAAGGTTACTTATTGTTGAAGAATCCGTGCATGTTTCCTTTGATGAATCTTATCCAAAAATTGTTGGAAAAGGTATTATTGTTGATGGTGCGGGTGTTCCTTTGAAAGACATGATAAAAGATCAAGAAGAAAAGAGTGTTGAACCCCATCCGGAAAAAGCTAAGGAGGAGCCGGATCACATATCTGAAAAGAAAGAGAAGGATAATTCAATTAATAAAAATGATCTTCCTTTGGAATAGAAATCTTCTAAGGATCATCCCATCGATAATATTCTAGGAGATATCTCAAAGGGAGTTACCACACAGTCAAAGATGAGTAATTTTTGTTATCATTTCGCTTTCGTCTCTCAAAGTGAGCCTAAAAACTCCAAAGACGCATTAATCGATGAACATTGGTTTTTAGCGATGCAAAAGGAACTTAATCAGTTCAAAAGAAATGAGGTGTGGGATTTTTTCCCTCTGCGAGACCATCGAGTAATCGACACTAAATGGGTGTTTAGGAACAAGTTAGACATAAACGGAGTTATAACTCGCAACAAGGCTCGCCTTGTTGCTCAAGGGTATAACCAAGAGGAAGTCATCGACTATGAGGAAACTTATGCTCCGGTTTCCTGACTCTAGGCTATATGTCTTTTGCTTGCCTATGCTTGTTCTCAAAATTTCAAATTATTTCAAATGGATATTAAGAGCGCTTTCCTAAACAGTCACATTGATGAAGAGGTCTATGTATCTCAACCTCTCGGTTTTGAAAACTATGAGCATCATAACTATGTCTATCAACTTAAATGTGCTTTGTACGGTCTCAAACAAGCCCCTAGGGCATGGTATGAGCGTCTTAGCAAATTTCTACTAGAACAAGGATTCTCAAGAGGGAAGGTTGATACAACCCTTTTTATTAAGCGTCAAGGAAAATACTCTATTTTAGTTCAAGTCTATGTAGATGACATTATTTTTTGATCTACTAACATAAATTTGGTCAAGGAATGATCTAAGTTGATGCAGGGAGAATTTGAAATGAGCATGATGAGGGAGCTAAATTACTTCCTCGGATTTCAAATCAAGCAACTTGAAGAAAAAACTTTTGTGAGCCAAACAAAGTATTGCAATGAGTTACTCAAGCGCTTCGATATGGAAAACTCCAAAGTAATCGACACTCCAATGCCTACTGCGGTTAATATGGATCAGGATGAAAGTGGTAAGGTTGTAGACATAAAAATGTATAGAGGTATGATCGGTTCCCTCCTCTATCTTACCGCATCTCGACCAGACATTATGTTTAGTGTATGTATGTGTGCTAGGTATCAATCATGTCCCAAAGAATAACATTTAAAGGTCTTCAATCGCATACTTAGATACCTATGTGGTACTTCAAAGTATGGGCTTTGGTTTTCTAAGGGAAGTGATTGCTTTTGGTTGGCTACTCCGATTCCGACTTTGCTGGTTGCAAATCGGATAGGAAAAACACTAGTGGCACTTGTCATTTTTATTCAAATTCCTTAGTGAGTTGGCACAACAAAAAGCAAGTTTTAGTTGCTTTGTCAACAGCCGAGGAAGAATACATTATTGCGGGTAATTGTTGCGCTCAAATTTTGTGGCTCAAACAACAATTACTCGACTTCAATGTTAAACTTGAACGTATTCCCATTTTTTGTGACAACACAAGCGCCATCAATTTAACCAAAAATCCTATACTACATTCGTGCACTAAACATATTGAAATTCGACATCACTTCTTTAGGGATCATGTTGATAAAGGTGATGTTGTCTTCGAGCATGTTGATAGCAAAAATCAACTTGCCGATATTTTCACAAAACCACTTGCGACAGAGCCTTTCTTCCACATTCATATGGAACTTGGTGTTCTCGACATCTCAGACCGTGTTTAAATCTATATATGATGCCTGCTCTATATCTATGTCTGTCTATTCCTTGATTTATAAGTGCGGGCTATGTGAGGGAACTCGTCGTCTATCATCATTGGAGGTAATATCGTTCCTATATATTTGACTTATATTGATAAACTATGTATGTATATACTTGATCTATGTAATTCTTGATGTTCATTTTATGGTTTGATCTAAGTTTGGTCAACTTCTATGTTTGAATTATACTTGAACTTGCTTATGTATCATATTTAACATGCACGCTACTGTATTTAGTTATTTGTCTTAAAGTTTATGCTAAACAAATGTGGCAATGTTATTTACTTATTTTCTTTTGCTCCGTGCAATATTTATGCCTATACTTCTTACATTGACTTCATGTTATGTGCATGGTTGTTAATGTCTATATGATGCAAAGTAGTTGACTAAGTGCTTATGAATATCTTTGTTTCATGTTGACAGTTTCATTGTTTCTTTTTGATGTTGTCAAAGGGGGAGAAGCAATGGAAACACAATAGAAGATTTAGTAGATTTATAATAGTAGAATGCTTGAAGGCATGCATAAAATTAGGGGGAGGATGTTTATGCACGCGATTCTGCCACGGTTTACCATCACAAAAAAGGGGGAGTATTGTAACACCTCAAAATTTGCCCTCCTCTCTTGGGACTAGCTTAGCATATTGCATTTCATTTCTTAGGACATTAGTCATTGCACTTTGCATATCATGTGGCTACATCAAGCAAGTCATCCTCCTATGGTCTTGATCAGAAGATAAAGAGGTTGAGATTCAAGCTGAGGGTTTCATTGAACTGATCACTAATCATCTGAGGGTTGGTGCTTCAAATTAGGGTTTCTTGGTTCTCAAGGAGATTGATCATCATCTTGGTTGAAATGGTACATCATCATCATCATGGTTTTATCATCACCAAGAGATTCATTATGCTTGATTAGATGCCTTGAGATTAGGGTTTTGACCTCTGGTCAACCCTAATCATCTGCATTGTGCCATTCAGGGCTTGTTAAGGAGATGAGGTCTTCATTGAGATGGGGGATCATCATATGATTATATTGAGCTTATGGAAGCTAGGGTTTCATCATTGAGTCATTTCATCAGGAGTTTGAAGCTCAATTTCATCTATGCGTAGCCAATTCATCTATCAGTCAGAAAAAGTCAACCAAAGGTCAACTGATGGATTTGGAGGTGGGAGAGGGTTAGAGACACTTCATTCATGTCCAAACAAGTTTCATTTGACATTTTAAACATAAAGAATGAAGAAAATAAAGTCAGATGGAAACTTTCCAAAAATAGAAAGTGACTTGTAATTCAAAATTGCCAAAAATGGAAAGGTTTTCTCCTCAAAATTACATGTCCAAAAATGCTTCAAATGAAATTTTGTCCAACATGAAAGTTGTAGATCTTGCTCTCACCTTTCCAAAAAGTCCAAGAACATGAATTTCTCATTTGTGGTTGGCAAGTTATGATCAAATCATTGTCCAAAAAAGTTGAATTTCAAAGATGGATAACTTTTGATTCAAATGGCCAAATGGAGTGAGACTTTTTGGAGCAAATTTCTTTTGATCTCTTCTATCCAATTCAAGCATTACATTTCATGAATTTTGCTCACACAAAAAGTGCATTTTTCAAGTGAACTTAATTTGAATTTTGGAGGGAAAAAGGTGATTTTGAGAATTAAGCATGGCATTCACTTGATTCCACTTGCATTAGCTTAGAAACATCATTTGCAATTGATCCAAACCAGAAAATGCACTGTTACATTGGTTTGCACATGGTGAGGGTGAATTGACCAATTTTCCAATTTAGCATAAAACTTGATTTCACTTAAACACTTGCATTTTGGCTAATCATGATTAGCAACACCATTAACATCACATATAAAACCATAATCATAACTGTTTTCTGATTAACCATAACAGAATTGTGAATTCTAGATCTAGATCAAAACTTTTTCATTTTTCTCTCAACTTTCTTCATCAATTTTCTTCATTCTTTTTGCCTTGCCTTTGATCAATTCATCATCTACATGCATATTGGAAGTGGATTGAAGCGAAATCTTGGAGAAATCTTGAAGAATCGTGGACTGTAGAAAGTGAACTCTCACATGGCAGTTGAAGATTTCGTCGTATTCAAGCACTGTTGAGCTAAAGCCTTGCATTCATTCATTTTCCACATCATCATAGAGCATCTGTTTTGCATCGCCATGGCCTGAAACACACGATTCAACATCTGCAATTCCAAGAAGGTGAGTTTTCGATTTTGATAATCCATGCAATTGATATATGCGTTTGGTAGATCTTGGAACATAGGTTAATCTGCAAGTTGTTTCATCGATTTTCATGCTGAAATGAGAAAGTTATGTCGATTAGAAGTTTGATGCACCAATATGTTTTGGTTCGAATCTCTTGAATTAGGAGGAATTAGGTTAAAATGATTTGAGATTATTGATGTGCTTGGAAAGACCTTTCTAGTGATATAGGTTTTGTGGATTTTGGTGAAAAATTGTTCATGCGCTGGGTTTGGATGATGAACATATGATGAATGTTTGAAATTTTTTCCAGAAACCTTGTTAGATCCAGTTTTTCGCGTTTTGCATGGTTGTTGGTGTTAGTCACACTGTAGCGCGCCAGGATTTGAAATTGGCCTGGCTTCGATCCTCCACTAGAGCATTTCCACTTTTGCCTTTTCCATTTTTTCTTCATATATGCTATACATATTTCACCATGCCATTTCACATTTTTTTTATTTTTCTCCTTCATTAAAAAATCCATAACTTCAAAAATAATAATCCAATTGAGATGAAACTTTTTGTGCCATGATCCTTGCAATGTCCTCTATTTTATGAATATTTTTCCAGGATTTGTGCATGTGTGGATTTAAAAATTGCCTAGGGTTTGTTCATATGTGTTCTTCCATGCACCTTGCTTGATGTTTTGATTGTGAAATGATGGTGCTTAATCCAAAATTCTTGAAACTTTGCATGCATAAACTAGAGACCTTAAGTGACATTTTGGCTTTGAGTTTGTGATTTTTGCTTTCCTGGTTGATGAGATATGAGCTGTTGAATCTAGGTGTGACAATGTGTGTCACACCATTTCTTGTCTAAATTCTTGATTTTATTTGCCATGCCATATGAACTTGAAATGAGCTGAATTTTTGCATGTTGATACTACTGGATGTTAGGTTCACTTGTGAAGTTTTGTGGAATTTTTGGATGCATTTCCAATTTGGTTGAGAATTCCTTTCTGTTTGGCCAATTGTGGACTTTTTGTGAGTCATGATTTTAAATGATTTGTGAAATTCTTGATATGTATTGGATGGACTTGAAATTTTGTGGAGTGATGCTAGACACTTTAAAGTTTGCCATGGCTTTGGTTTGATTCATTTATCTTGTGCCAATTCTGTTTTGTGCTTGCTTGAAGTTGATGCATGATTTTGTGCCTTGTATGAGCTTATTTGAGCATGCTTTGACTTATGGATTTTAAATGACTTGCTTCCAATTGTCCAAATGGCTTGAAATTTGGTGTGATGATCCTTTAATGAGTGCTGTTTAGCCATGATTTTTCTTGGGATTTATTGAATTAGTTTTGATTGAGTTTGGATTGATTCATTCTGTTTGGTCCAATGCGCTTTGAAAATGCACACTTTGCACTAAATCCTTCATGAAATGAAATTGGTGAGTGATATGAATGTGAGACCACTTGGATTTGTTTCTAATTTGATTGAACTTAATTTTTGATAATTTTCATGTTCTGTTTTGGTTTATTGCTCCCATTTTGACCCTAGGCCATGTCCTAGGGGTTTGCTTCTCATGATTGAGTTGTATTTTCAGGACAAAAGGCTTGTGGCATGGAGGAATTAATTCACTTGGCTTGAGTTGCTTATTTGATTGATGTTGATTAACATTAAGTTTGTTTTGTAGGTGGCTTCTAAGTCATTTGTGTTGAGCATTGGCTTGTGCTTTGCTTGATGCATTGCTTGTGTACAGTTAACTGTTGACTTTTAGTTTGTCTGTTTGACTGTTTGAGCTGTGTACTGACTGAATTAGATTGATTTCAGGTACATTAGTTGCTATAGTTCATTGTGAAATTGCTTTTTGCTGTTGCTTGGTTGCTTAACCAATTGAGGTAGAACTCACTAACTCCATCTCCTGCTATTCTGTTGAGTCATCCCATGGCTCACATTACATGTTGATGCCTTGAGGATAGTAACCCAAGATCCTTGTACAGTTGTACAGTTGAGTCAGTCATAAGTGTAGAAGGGTTCCCACTTTCTGAACCCACACTTCATTTGTATGAAGCTCTCCCTTGCCAGGGATAAGAGCTGTGAGGCACACCCCTCACTTCCTATTTCATCTGATTCACCCTAACTCTCAATGTTAGGGTTAAGAGCTAACATCACCCTGATACAGTTGGCTTGCTTTTGCAGCCTAACCCTTGTGTGAGCCCACCTTTGTCTGTATATAGTGTGTGCTAATTGTGAAGGTTTGCTTTGTTTCGATTGTGCTTGCATGCTTTGCTTTGCCTGGTTAGGATTAGCTTGCTGTTTGTGCAAAGTAGATAGAAAAATCAACCTAGGACCATTGTGGAATACATGATAACTATTAGGCTCGAGTCAGTCTCCCTTCTAGTTGGTCATTTCCCAGTCCCTGGTTAGGAGATAGTTTCTCCCCTGTTAAGGGGAACTACGTTGCTCTGATCCTCATACCAGATGAGGTACGTAGGCAGGAGGTCGTGCGAGATCTCTCCGGGCACCCTTTTTGTTTTCACCCTTTTTTCTTTTTGTGTGTGTTTTGCTTGACAGTTGCTAGGCTCGAGTTCCCGACTCCTTAGTAACTTGTTGTTTGTTTCTTCTTGTGTGTGTAGGAGATGGATGTAAGCCCAGCAATTGGCATTCCGTATCCTCTTGTTGTGTGTTTGGAGTCCGGTATAAGTCCATCAAGTGGCATCTGGTTTCTAGTGTGGGTTTGTTTGGTTCGGAAGCTGATGTAAGTCCAGCGATTGGCGTTCGGGTTCCATGTTTGCCTTTTGATGCGTGTATTTGTTTCGGCGTGCGTGAGCCGAACTACGGTAGCTCTGATTCTCATTCCAGATGAGATACGTAGGCATAGGATGCGATATCCTAGCGAGCCCTCTCCCCTCTTCTCCCACCTGTGTTGTCTTTAGTGTGTGTGTGTGATGTTTGTTTTAGCAACCTTTTTCTATCGTTTGAGCGTGGATCCCGTCGAGTACGACGGATGCGTAGGGGTGCTAATACCTTCCCTTCGCATAACCGACTCCCGATCCCATTCTCTTTGGTCGCGAGACCATGCTTTTCCCAGGTTTACTTCGAGCGTTTCCTTTCCCTCTTTTGGGATAAATAACGCACGGTGGCGGCTCTGTGTTGTTTTGTTTTAGCCTGCCGGTTGTTTTTCGCGGATGCGACAGCTGGCGACTCTGCTGGGGAATAGAAGTTGACCTATTGCTGGTCCATCTTCCCTAAGCGAGTCTCTCCTAGCGTTCTAGGATAGTTTAGGTTGCTTGTGCCGCTCTATTTATTGCATTTATTATTATGTTGTGTATATATTTGCATAAATATTTGCATGCATCATACTATCATGTTGCTGTCCTCTGTACAGGTGGTTCTTCTGTTTTGGGGTGGGTGTTCTGAGTGGGGCTAAAACCCAGGCCCGAGTATACACCTAGGATTAGTGTGGTCTCACGTTCCTCATTTGCTTTATCAGCATATTGTTGCAACGTGACATACCACAAGCCGGACGAGGTTCATCTGAGAGCTCTTCCTCAGTGGGGTTTTCCACTTTGGTTGAGTCACCTCTTTTGAGCTATTGACTTCGGTGACCGATCTTTCCCGGAAATTTGGTTTAGACGATCTTAAGGGAGCTACAATGGCACACCCGAAAGGGGAAACCCATTGAGTATCTCTGCCCGATTGTCGAGACTATTATCCGCCTTAGGATGACCTGATTAGAATTTACCTGTGAGGGGAGGGTGATTCTTACAGATGCATGTTCAGATCGTGACTTTGATGGTGACTATTGGTTCCGTGGATCAGAGTCCTATTTATAAGTCGGATTTATGGACATTTATTTCTGAGACACCGGAGTGTTGTCCGTGTTATTTATCAGCGGGGATCCGTTTATTTCAGGATTCCCCGGGCCGATTCAGAGATTGTTGTGGTTATCTGCTCAGAGATTGTCTGGTGATGATGATGATGTATCTTTCAGTTCCGTTTATTTCGGAACTCCCAAGTCGGATTTGTGGTTACATATTCCTTCACATGGTTGTGATCGGTTCAGAGGCCGTAACTCAGTGCAGTAAATGTTCAGATGACTTGGAGGATGGCACAGTGCATTGCATTCACGCATCAGTATCATCCACATTTTGCATTCATCGGCATCTAACTCATGTCTATCCATACTCAGGGTACATTCTCGATTGAGATTCTGGTTGAGAGACATCCTGATGTCAGAATGTTATTGTCGAAATTTTATCTATCTCGATGAAACCAGGATCGAAAGATAGAAGCTTCCTCGTATGGATAGACGTTGCATTCATGCATATTAACCTGTTTGCTGTTTTGTAGGTGTCAGTATCTAACCAGTGCGCACAGCTTTTCCACTCAGATACCCTGCCAGACTTAACAAACCCAGACTGATGGATCCACCCAACACCGACATTCTCGAATTGAAAGAGATGATGAGGGAGTTGTTCAAATTCGTGCAGGGGCTCGCCTTGGGGCAGAAAGCGATCGTTGAGAGGTTGGAGAGGATTGAACAATGGCTGAGAATGGGGGAAACCCAGGGAGATACTCTGTCGTCTGGAGTAAAGAAGCCCTCTGGAGGTATTCAGCACAAGAAGGAGGTTGAATCAAGTGAGGTGCATGCCAAGAGGGGTAAGGATCGTTACCACCCATACACTGCTGCAGTGACTATTCCTGTTGGTAAGTCATTTGTACTACAGCCGCGACAGTCACCTCCACAGAGAATACAGAAAGCTGGGTGCCAAGTGAGAAGAAGGATGACAGACCGTCATTTCAATAGGCCGCCTGTGACTTACGCCTCGCTGTTTAAAAGGTTGAAGGATATTGGGTTGGTGCAGCCGAGGATATTGGTTCCAGGGAAACCGGATCAGAGGGTTTCCAGTTACGATGAGAATGTCAGGTATGAGTTCCATGCTGGGGCACCCGGACATCACATTGAGGATTGCAAAGCTTTTAAGCATGTGGTCCAAGACTTGGTGGATTCTAAGGCAATCAACTTTGCACCGACGACAGATGATAGTGATAACCCCGCGACAAGGCATGGTCCTGTAAAAGTGAAACTGATGTCGACGGACAGGAAAGGGATAGAGGTGACTGAGAAGGATCAGTTAAAAATGCCGATGTTTGTGGTCCCAAAACGTCCGACGAAAAATGGAGCTTCCCCTCGTGTTGATGATTGTTGCGCGGCTGTCGCCACAAAGAGGCATGCAATGATGAGGGAAACAATTCAAGGAATGATTGAAATAGGAATGGACGATGTAAGATGTAAAGTACCCAGGCTGGCAGTTGAAACTGTCCAGGTGAAGAATGCCATTATTGTTGGGAAAGAGAAAAGGCCGCCCATTTCCTCTTACAAACAGGCAGTAGAAGTGGTGAGAAATGGAGGGATCCCAGGCTGGGGAAGGATCATAGGCATTGTGGTGAAGGTAGATATGTTTGGGGTTGGCTATCGGGAAAGCCAAGACTCGTCTGAGCAGAACAGAGGACGTCGTCCACCGTTCGCATTTGTCAGTGCCGGAGTGCTGGATCCATATCACGCCTATACAGTGGGTGAAGAGATTGACAGTGACCGTGAGCTGGAGTCGTGGATAAAATCGTGCGTACCAGGAAGCTGGAAGGCCTAACAGATTAGCACTGTCACTCATTCGGAAGAGTAATATTTTCTGTTGTCAGTTTTATTTGCATGAAAGCCATATGTGTTTCCCGACACGTGATGGTCCATTGTAAGGGCCATCTCATATGTTTCATTCTGCAACATTTTGCATCATAAATAAATGGATGTTTTTCAATTAAAAACGGTGTTCCCTGTTTTTCATTTATTTTTGCAGTTTAAAAACAAATAAAAACGGCAATGTTTGTTTTCATTTTCTTTCCTTTTGATTTGTCTCGTTCCGACTTCAAAAAATAATTCTCCGGATCTCATTGATAACGATTTGGTTACACCTCATATGACTTCGACAATCCGATCTATCATGCCGAAGAAGAAGGCGAAGAAGATTGTGATCTGCTGGAATTAGCCAGGTTGTTGAAACAAGAGGAGAAGGTGATTCAGCTGCATGAAGAGCGAATTGAGATTGTTATTCCAGGCACCGCCGAGGTCAGAAAGGAAGTGAAAATTGGGAGCCGCTTCAGAGGCAAGTCGAGAGAAGAATGGTAGCCCTGTTGAAAGAGCATGTGGATACCTTCGCCTGGTCGTGTCAGGATAGGCCAGGGTTGGATACTGATGTCGTTGTGCACAAGCTACCATGGAAAGAAGACTGTCCTCTAGAGAAGCAGAACGCCGGTGCTACTTATCAGAGAGCCATGGTGACTTTGTTTCATGATATGATTCATCATGAAATTGAATGCTATGTTGATGACATGATAGCAAAGTCCCAAGCAGAAGAGGGGCATCTGGTAGATCTGGCCAAGCTGAGTAGACCAGTTGAGACAATTCAAACTGAGGTTGAATTCAAATAAGTGCACTATCAGAGTGTGGGCCGGTAAGCTGCTGGGGTTTATTGTAAGTAAGAGAGGAATCGAGGTTGATCCTGCTTTAAAAAAGAAAAAAAGAAAAGAAAAACAAGAAGTGCCTGAACCGAGAATAAAAAAGAGGTTCGTGGTCTATTAGGTAGATTGAACTACATGTCATGGTTCACATCTCCTCTAACATCCACGTATGAACCCGTATGAAAACGGATCAAACGGTCAGGTGAAATAATGATTCCCAAGGGGCATTGAAAAATAAAAGAATGAGTTGCAGGAGCCTCCGATTCTGTTGCCTCCCTATGGAAGGAACAACTGTTAATCTGGTACTTGACAACCCTCGAGGGGTCTATGAGGTGTGTATTGGGTTAGCATGACGAGTCTTGTCGAAAAGAGCATGCAATTTACCTTTGCAAAAAGTTTACCGATTGTGAAACAATACATTCACTGTTCGAGAAAACTTGATGTACTTTGGCATAGGCTGCTCGCCGACCGAGACAGTGTATGCTGGTTCATACCACTTTGTGGATTTCGAGATGGATCTGATCAAGTACGTATCTGAGAAGCCAGCAGTGACCGGACGGGTTGCAAGAGGGCAAATGATTTTGATTGAATACGATATTCAGTACATCTCTCAGAAGGTGATGGAGGGGAGTGTATTGTCTGGTTACCTCGCCTAACAACCTTGAGGATTGTCAACCGGTAAAGTTTGAGTTCCCTGATGAGGACATCTCGAGGTGCTCAAATCGAAAGATTGTGAGGAACCGATCCCGGAGGAGGGGCCTGACCCTGAATCCGAACGGATTCTGATGTCTGATGGGGTTGTTTATGTGAATGGTAACAGAGTTGGTACCGTTTTGGTTACGCCAAAAAAGATCCTGTATTCTTTTTGTTGCCCGGATAACATTTGAACGCACCAGCAAGTGTGGTTGAGTACGAAGCTGGTATACTGGGTATCGATCTCCGGTGCGTACATCTACTGGGGCAACGCCTTTCTAAGCTGGTATATGGAATGGAAGCGGTGTTACCGATTGGGGTGCAAATTCCCTCTTTGAGAGTCCCGATGGACGTGAAGTTGCAAGAGGCCGAATGAGTGAGGACCCGGTGTGAGGAGTTAAGCCTGATTGAGGAAAAGAGGCTGGCAGCCATTTGTCATGGGCAGTTGTACCAGCAAAGGATGAAGCGTGCTCTTGACCGAAAGGTACGACCTCGGGTATATCACGTAGGTGATCTGGTGCTGAAAAGGATCATTCCTCCCCAAAACGATCGTAGGGGCAAATGGACACCCAATTATGAAGGTCCATTCGTGGTCAAGAAGGTTTTCTCTGGCGGAGCCTTGTTGCTAACGATCATGGATGGCGAAGATTTTCCATCCCGTGTGAATGCGGACGCAGTTAAAAAATACTTCGTATAAGAGACCCGCTGGACGAAAAGAATAAAATAGTCCAGGCAAAAATGGGCATCCCGGCGAACCGAAAAAACAGAGAGAAAAGGTTCGGGCAAAAATTAGGGATAAAAAGAAAAAATGTACACCCGGCAAGTCGAAAACCTGAAAAGGCGACTTGGGCAAAAAGGGGTATCCCGGTGGACTGAAAACCCGAAAGGGAGGTCCAGGCAAAAGAGGGATTGAAACGAACAACTGCGTCTGGCATGATCGTTTGTACTTTGGATATGACATGGATAATCCCCGGTAGGGATCGGTCGGAATCGTCTTGTTCAGAAGGCAGAAAGCACGGAGAGTCTGAGGACATATGGGGTGTAACCGAGTTGGAACTCGATGAGATCACGAGTTTCACATTGCCATTAGGATAGATTTTTCCTTTTATGCGCAATTACCTCTTTTCAGGAATTGCTTCCTTTGTATTGCTCATTTGAGCCACGCTTTTTCAATCAATAAAATGCATATTCAGTCAAATAATTTTGTTTTTGTTTTTCATTACCGCTTTGATTGCAAAAACATCCAATTATGTTGATAAAGAATCTTGCTTTTTAAGACATACATGTCCCTTCCAATGCATGTTTATAAGATTGAAAGCTTGAAATCTTATTCGGAAGGTTGAGTGACCCAAGTGTTGAAATCTTGACACACCTGGGGCACGGTTTTATCTAACGATCTCTTTTGCAGGTGCTGTTAGATATTTTTCACTCACTTACAGGTTGTGATGTGGAAGCTTTTGACAAAACAGTCCCCATGGAGTCCAATCAGGGACGAATGAATAGAAGAATGGTGAAAAGACGGCGATGGACGTACGACGATCCTTGAGAATTAATCAAGAAGACTCTTCAAAGTCGGAAGATTGAAAAGTCTGTATAAATCACAGGAGTTCGTTCTCCGTCGAGCACGGAGCGATCGGGAATACAAGGTGATGAATCAGAAAAGTCCAGACGAGTCTGGGGAGTTCTCAAAATTGGAAAGTTGACATTGGATTTGGATGGTGAATACCATGGTTCGATGAGTCGTCTGGTGTTCAGTATCGGACTGTCTTCCTCCCCAAGCAGAGTCGGAATGACTAATTCCCCAGCAGATTCAAGGTTTGTGGCTTCCCTAGCAGGGTCCGGATGGTTATCCCCCAGCAGGTTTTAGATCAATGCTTCCCCGATCGCCAGGCCTGAAGGTTGCTATTTCCCAACGGAGGTATCTGTGGGCGGTGGATTCCCTAGCAGAGTCTGGAGTGTTGCAGGTTCAGCAAGTCAAAGACCGTTGTTTCCCCACATAGTGCGTTGTTGGTTCTTTCCCCAGGAAGGTCCTCAAGCGGATCGGGTTCAGTAGAATTTATCCCCAGCAAGGGTTGCCTTTTCCCAGCGGCATTGCTATTCCCAGCAGGGTGGAATCGGAGTGTTGTCGAGTTCCTCAGCAGAGTGTCTCGAGCTCCCTAGAAGAGTCCCTTGAGGGGGATACTTTTTATACATTCATCATGTAGAATAAGCATAGCATATTGCATAATAAATCGCGTAGCATTTCCATGACTATGGAGCATTACGCTGAAAAAATCAATCATGCATCATCATGGCAAGCATCAGCTAGTCTCAAGCCGAGGTTACCGTTTGAGATTTGGTTTCGCCAGCGGGTGAAGATGCTACTCAAGCTGTGGTTACCGTCTGAAAATTGGTTTTGTCGGAGGATGAAGATGTTACTCTAAGGAGTTTAGCATCGTGGTGTTGGGTCAACAATATTCCCCAGTAGTGCGATACTGGAGGAAATTTCTGTTGTGCGAGATAGAAACTTGAAGGTGTTACTCTGAGGAGTTTAGCATCATGACGTCAGGTCAGCATTGTTCCCCAGTAGTGCGATACTAGAGGAAACTTTTCCGTCGGACAGAGATGGAAATGAAGATCGCGATCAGCGCGACTCGAACCGTGGTTACCGCTTGAGGTTTGGTTTCGCCGGATGGTGAAGGTGTCACTCCGAGGAGTTCAGCATCGTGATTTTGGAGCAACAGTATTTCCCAGATAGTCCCCGGCAAGCGTCTGCCTGGTTTTGGACAAGTGTGGATGTCGTTCCTACGATACTAGTAAGTGTCGTGTCGATCCTCGTAATGTCGAGTTTTCTTTGGTGTCAGTAAACATCATTGTTCGATGTCCAGTAAACGTCGAGTTCCCTCCCAGTCATCAGTATATGTCTGGTCGAGTTTTCTTTTGGTGTCAGTAAACATCATTGTTCGATGTCCAGTAAATGTCGAGTTTCTTCCCAGTCATCAGTATATGTATGGTCGAGTTTTCTTTGGTGTCAGTAAACATCATTGTTCGATGTCCAGTAAACGTCGAGTTTCCTCCCAGTCATCAGTATATGTCTGGTCGAGTTTTCTTTGGTGTCAGTAAACATCATTGTTCGATGTCCAGTAAACGTCGAGTTTCTTCCCGGTCATCAGTATATGTCTGGTCGAGTTTTCTTTGGTGTCAATAAACAACATTGTTCGATGTCCAGTAAATGTCGAGTTTCTTCCCAGTCATTAGTCAGTGTCTGGTTGAAGGTGTTACTCTGAGGAGTTTAACATCATGATGTCAGATCATCAATGTTCTCCAGTAGTGCGATACTGGAGGAAACTTTTCCGTCGGGCGGAGATGGAAGTGAAATCAAAGGACGTTACGCGATCAGCGTGACAATCGGGGTCCAAATGGAGAAAGGGAAATGTTGAGACATTTTCTGGAGAGTGGGGTTCAAATAGAGATTGGAGTTAAAGATTATATCCGGGATGAGGTCCTCAGGATTATCTTCTGTTCATGTGTCACCTTAGACTTTGGTTGAGGCTAACGGAGGTCGTTATGGGTGTCTTCTGAGGAAGAGATGCACATGTTACCTTCCTTTTGTGAAGGTGTACCCTCTGATATGTCGCCCTCAGAGTGGTGTTTGGTGTTATTTCCGACGTTGCTAGCGGAATTATCACAAGAAAGCGGAGAACGGGGTTCAAATGGAGAAAGGGAAATGTTGAGGCATTTTCTGGAGAGCGGGGTTCAAACGGAGAAAGGGAAATGTTGAGGCATTTTCTGGAGAGCGGGGTTCAAATGGAGAAAGGGAGACACGAGGTGTTTTCTGGAGAACGGGGTTCACAATGGCGATCGTGAGCTATCGTCAGGCGACTGGGGTTCAAATGGAGAATGGGGTTCATTATTTTGGCAAACAAGATGTCGGGATTCAAATGCAGTGATCCGGGATCATTTGCGTAAAGGAGAAAATTTTCGGGGTTCAAGAAAACGAAAAAAGAGAAAATTTTCGGGGTTCAAGAAAAGCATTAAACAGAGATGATAGTCCCCAGTGGATGTGGTGTTCAGGCCATGGTTATCCCTGCGTTACCATTTATTTTGGTATACAGGTCGACGTTTCTGTTTCGGTATTCAGGCCGACTTTCTCCGTACCAGACGGATTTTTCTTCGAGATTGTTTCTTTGCCGATTCTAACAGGCACTGTTAATTATTTTCCCATTAGAGTGCAAATTGTTCGTCTGTTCTTGGTATTCAATCACTCTTCATCCTGATCATCTGAAAGCCGAGGCTCTTCATATCGACAGGTTCACAGTGGATTGAATAGGGGCAGCTGTAACACCTCAAAATTTTCCCTCCTCTCTTGGGACTAGCTTAGCATATTGCATTTCATTTCTTAGGACATTAGTCATTGCACTTTGCATATCATGTGGCTACATCAAGCAAGTCATCCTCCTATGGTCTTGATCAGAAGATAAAGAGGTTGAGATTCAAGCTGAGGGTTTCATTGAACTGATCACTAATCATCTGAGGGTTGGTGCTTCAAATTAGGGTTTCTTGGTTCTCAAGGAGATTGATCATCATCTTGGTTGAAATGGTACATCATCATCATCCTGGTTTTATCATCACCAAGAGATTCATTATGCTTGATTAGATGCCTTGAGATTAGGGTTTTGACCTCTGGTCAACCCTAATCATCTGCATTGTGCCATTCAGGGCTTGTTAAGGAGATGAGGTCTTCATTGAGATGGGGGATCATCATATGATTATATTGAGCTTATGGAAGCTAGGGTTTCATCATTGAGCTATTTCATCAGGAGTTTGAAGCTCAATTTCATCTATGCGTAGCCAATTCATCTATCAGTCAGAAAAAGTCAACCAAAGGTCAACTAATGGATTTGGAGGTGGGAGAGGGTTAGAGACACTTCATTCATGTCCAAAAAAGTTTCATTTGACATTTTAAACATCAAGAATGAAAAAAATAAAGTCAGATGGAAACTTTCCAAAAATAGAAAGTGACTTGTAATTCAAAATTGCCAAAAAAGGAAAGGTTTTCTCCTCAAAATTACATGTCCAAAAATGCTTCAAATGAAATTTTGTCCAACATGAAAGTTGTAGATCTTGCTCTCACCTTTCCAAAAAGTCCAAGAACATGAATTTCTCATTTGTGGTTGGCAAGTTATGATCAAATCATTGTCCAAAAAAGTTGAATTTCAAAGATGGATAACTTTTGATTCAAAAGGCCAAATGGAGTGAGACTTTTTGGAGCAAATTTCTTTTGATCTATTCTATCCAATTCAAGCATTACATTTCATGAATTTTGCTCACACAAAAAGTGCATTTTTCAAGTGAACTTAATTTGAATTTTGGAGGGAAAAAGGTGATTTTGAGAATTAAGCATGGCATTCACTTGATTCCACTTGCATTAGCTTAGAAACATCATTTGAAATTGATCCAAACCAGAAAATGCACTGTTACATTGGTTTGCACATGGTGAGGGTGAATTGACCAATTTTCCATTTTAGCGTAAAACTTGATTTCACTTAAACACTTGCATTTTGGCTAATCATGATTAGCAACACCATTAACATCACATATAAAACCATAATCATAACTGTTTTCTGATTAACCATAACAGAATTGTGAATTCTAGATCTAGATCAAAACTTTTTCATTTTTCTCTCAACTTTCTTCATCAATTTTCTTCATTCTTTTTGCCTTGCCTTCGATCAATTCATCATCTACATGCATATTGGAAGTGGATTGAAGCGAAATCTTGGAGAAATCTTGAAGAATCATGGACTGTAGAAAGTGAACTCTCACATGGCAGTTGAAGATTTCGTCGTATTCAAGCACTGTTGAGCTAAAGCCTTGCATTCATTCATCTTCCACATCATCATAGAGCATCTGTTTTGCATCGCCATGGCCTGAAACACACGATTCAACATCTGCAATTCCAAGAAGGTGAGTTTTCGATTTTGATAATCCATGCAATTGATATATGTGTTTGGTAGATCTTGGAACATAGGTTAATCTGCAAGTTGTTTCATCGATTTTCATGCTGAAATGAGAAAGTTATGTCGATTAGAAGTTTGATGCACCAATATGTTTTGGTTCGAATCTCTTGAATTAGGAGGAATTAGGTTAAAATGATTTGAGATTATTGATGTGCTTGGAAAGACCTTTCTAGTGATATAGGTTTTGTGGATTTTGGTGAAAAATTGTTCATGCGCTGGGTTTGGATGATGAACATATGATGAATGTTTGAAATTTTTTCCAGAAACCTTGTTAGATCCAGTTTTTCGCGTTTTGCATGGCTGTTGGTGTTAGTCACACTGTAGCGCGCCAGGATTTGAAATTGGCCTGACTTCGATCCTCCACTAGAGCATTTCCACTTTTGCCTTTTCCATTTTTTCTTCATATATGCTACACATATTTCACCATGCCATTTCACATATTTTTTATTTTTCTCCTTCATTAAAAAATCCATAACTTCAAAAATAATAATCCAATTGAGATGAAATTTTTTGTGCCATGATCCTTGCAATGTCCTCTATTTTATGAATATTTTTCCAGGATTTGTGCATGTGTGGATTTAAAAATTGCCTAGGGTTTGTTCATATGTGTTCTTCCATGCACCTTGCTTGATGTTTTGATTGTGAAATGATGGTGCTTAATCCAAAATTCTTGAAACTTTGCATGCATAAACTAGAGACCTTAAGTGACATTTTGGCTTTGAGTTTGTGATTTTTGCTTTCCTGGTTGATGAGATATGAGCTGTTGAATCTAGGTGTGACAATGTGTGTCACACCATTTCTTATCTAACTTCCTGATTTTATTTTCCATGCCATATGAACTTGAAATGAGCTGAATTTTTTCATGTTGATATTTCTGGATGTTAGGTTCACTTGTGAATTGTTGTGGAATTTTTGGATGCATTTCCAATTTGGTTGAGAATTTCCTTTCTGTTTGGCCAATTGTGGATTTTTTGTGAGTCATGATTTTAAATGATTTGTGAAATTCTTGATATGTATTGGATGGACTTGAAACTTTGTGGAGTGATGCTAGACACTTTAAAGTTTGCCATGGCTTTGGTTTGATTCATTTATCTTGTGCCAATTCTGTTTTGTGTTTGCTTGAAGTTGATGCATGATTTTGTGCCTTGTATGAGCTTATTTGAGCATGCTTTGACTTATGGATTTTAAATGACTTGCTTCCAATTGTCCAAATGGATTGAAATTTGGTGTGATGATCCTTTAATGTGTGCTGTTTAGCCAAGAATTTTCTTGGGATTTATTGAATTAGTTTTGATTGAGTTTGGATTGATTCATTCTGTTTGGTCCAATGAGCTTTGAAAATGCACACTTTGCACTAAATCCTTCATGAAATGAAATTGGTGAGTGATATGAATGTGAGACCACTTGGATTTGTTTCTAATTTGATTGAACTTGATTTTTGATAATTTTCATGTTCTGTTTTGGTTTATTGCTCCCATTTTGACCCTAGGCCATGTCCTAGGGGTTTGCTTCTCATGATTGAGTTGTGTTTTCAGGACAAAAGGCATGTGGCATGGAGGAATTAATTCACTTGGCTTGAGTTGCTTATTTGATTGAGGTTGATTAACATTAAGTTTGTTTTGTAGGTGGCTTCTAAGTCATTTGTGTTGAGCATTGGCTTGTGCTTTGCTTGATGCATTGCTTGTGTACAATTAACTGTTGACTTTTAGTTTGTCTGTTTGACTGTTTGAGCTGTGTACTGACTGAATTAGATTGATTTCAGGTACATTAGTTGCTATAGTTCATTGTGAACTTGCTTTTTGTTGTTGCTTGGTTGCTTAACCAATTGAGGTAGAACTCACTAACTCCATGTAGTCTGGAAGACCTGGCCTGTTACTTGGCCAGGCACCTGTCTGAAGTCCTCCTTAAGAGGCAATGTTTGTGCTTGTTTATCTTTGTCCCCAAGCAGGAAAAGACCTTTGTTAAGGCAATTGGAAGATACAAGAGATGTGCAATCCATCTCCTGCTATTCTGTTGAGTCATCCCTTGGCTCACATTACATGTTGATGCCTTGAGGATAGTAACCCAAGATCCTTGTACAGTTGTACAGTTGAGTCAGTCATAAGTGTAGAAGGGTTCCCACTTTCTGAACCCACACTTCATTTGTCTGAAGCTCTCCCTGGCCAGGGATAAGAGCTGTGAGGCACACCCCTCACTTCCTATTTCATCTGCTTCACCCTAACTCTCAATGTTAGGGTTAAGAGCTAACATCACCCTGATACAGTTGGCTTGCTTTTGCAGCCTAACCCTTGTGTGAGCCCACCTTTGTCTGTATATAGTGTGTGCTAATTGTGAAGGTTTGCTTTGTTTCGATTGTGCTTGCATGCTTTGCTTTGCCTGGTTAGGATTAGCTTGCTGTTTGTGCAAAGTAGATAGAAAACTCAACCTAGGACCATTGTGGAATACATGATAACTATTAGGCTCGAGTCAGTCTCCCTTCTAGTTGGTCATTTCCCAGTCCCTGGTTAGGAGATAGTTTCTCCCCTGTTAAGGGGAACTATGTTGCCCTGATCCTCATACCAGATGAGGTACGTAGGCAGGAGGTCGTGCGAGATCTCTCCGGGCACCCTTTTTGTTTTTCACCCTTTTTTTCTTTTTGTGTGTGTTTTGCTTGACAGTTGCTAGGCTCGAGTTCCCGACTCCTTAGTAACTTGTTGTTTGTTTCTTCTTGTGTGTGTAGGAGATGGATGTAAGCCCAGCAATTGGCATTCCGTATCCTCTTATTGTGTGCTTGGAGTCCGGTATAAGTCCATCAAGTGGCATCTGGTTTCCAGTGTGGGTTTGTTTGGTTCGGAAGCTGATGTAAGTCCAGCGATTGGCGTTCGGGTTCCATGTTTGCCTTTTGGTGCGTGTATTTGTTTCGGCGTGCGTGAGCCGAACTACGGTAGCTCTGATTCTCATTCCAGATGAGATACGTAGGCATAGGATGCGATATCCTAGCGAGCCCTCTCCCCTCTTCTCCCACCTGTGTTGTCTTTAGTGTGTGTGTGTGATGTTTGTTTTAGTAACCTTTTTCTATCGTTTGAGCGTGGATCCTGTCGAGTACGACGGATGCGTAGGGGTGCTAATACCTTCCCTTCGCATAACCGACTCCCGATCCCATTCTCTTTGGTCGCGAGACCATGCTTTTCCCAGGTTTACTTCGAGCGTTTCCTTTCCCTCTTTTGGGATAAATAACGCACGGTGGCGGCTCTGTGTTGTTTTGTTTTAGCCCGCCGGTTGTTTTTCGCGGATGCGACAAGTATGTGAGGGCAAAGATGCCTAGTTCTTATTTTAATGATGTCAAAACTTTCTAGTCTCCCATAACATGTACTTTGGACGGTGTCATCATGTCATAGAATGCATTCATCCCCTAATATGTTCAAAGTATAAGTTCAACATGTCCAGGCATATATGAGCATATCATAGATGTGAATCATGTACTTGATCATCATTAATACCCTAGGTTCATAAGAGATTGGTTTAAATTGATCAAATTACATCTCAAAACTCATTTTTGACAATTTAAGAACCGTGAGTCGACTCATGACTCGGAGCGTAACTCTCAGGTCTAAACAGGTCGAGTCACAGGTCAACTCAATCCTAGGAAAGCTGAACGAGTCGACTCATCCACATGTTGCGTTGACTCATTGCCTATTTCCATTTGAACCATGCAGACATAGGTCTGAACAGGTCGAGTAATAGATAGACTCAACCCTGGAAAAACTCTATTTGAGTCGACTCATCCCCGGAAAAACTCTGTTTGGGTCGACTCATCCCCTATTTGAGTCGACTCATCGCCTGCTTCACTTGAATAATTTTGCCTCGGGTCTGAACACGTTGAGTGACTTGTGTGAACAGGTTGAGTGGTCGCTGCTTGGACTCAATTTTTTGCTGTGTAATTGTGCAAAATAATTTTCTTATATCTGTTATTTGGTCTATGCATCATATAAATATTCTAGAGTCTCTTCTTCAACAAAAAACAAAAAAAGTGAAAGATATACACCAAAGTGCTCTTCATCTTCATTCTCAATTGCATTTCTCAACAATTACACATAACATTTTTTGTTGATCATTGTCCATTGTTATGGTGATAACGTCCAAATAGGATTGTGTAATCTTAGTTTGGGTTGAGGCTTTGGGTGGGTTTTTCTTGAATAAAACCATTTGGGTTTTGTCCTCCAAGAATTGGGGATTTTTGCACTAACCTTTGCTTTACAGATTAGCCGAGTGAAAGATTTGAAGAACGGTGGGTTCGGTCAAACAAGTAATGGTAACCGAAGGATTGTGAAGAAAGCTTAGGGTTCAAGCGACTTGCGATCGAAATCAGTCGAGCTGAAGTTTTGGAGAACGTGGAGTTCTTGCAATAAGGTAGTTGTAACCGGAGGTTTGTTTGAAGCGCTTGAAGGACTTGGTTCAACTCGAATCAAGGGGAGAGAAGTAAATAGGATATGCAACAACACTAGGGGTTGATTGGTGATGATCATTTCTTCTCTTGTATCATCTTTGCAACTTATCAATAAATATATCTCAATTATAGATTTAGAATTAAGGGCATACGTATCCTAAGCGAGGATGGTAGGGGAACTGCCTAAACAAATATGGTGTTATTCTCTCTTTCTCTTAACTCTTTAAATTATGCATTAATTACGTTTTGTATGAAATTAATAGTACAATCAATCTCGCTTGATTGTTGTGCATAGTAGTTATTCGATAAATTGGTCCAATCACTTTGATTGCAACTAAGTAAAATTTTGCACATTCAATTTGAGTGAAATTGAGACTTGGTGTGGAGTGCTCACCAAGTGTTCGATAAAATTAATCTCACACAAATCTATTAATATTCTACTTGCTCTCTTATTGTGTTAATGCATTATTATAGGTAACGATATCAAGGAGTGTGGTAGTTAATCGATTGATTTAGATAGTGGTTGATTATCTCTATCGTAGTTATTCCATTCGGTTTCACGCATATCTGATGTTTCCATTAACATATCGTTTAGACGATTGTAATATAGGGAGCTTTTGCAACCGTTGAAAACATTTTTAAAATGCACTAAATTTCAAATATTGATCTATTCAACCCCCTTTCTAGATCGGTACTATCATCTAAAAGGTTAAACTTGTAGATAATAGCTCATTATAAGTATAAGGTACTGACATCATAGTTATTCAAAGGAGAAATGGAGCAAAGGCTATGATTAAATATGTACTTTATGTACCTGGAAGGAAGTGTAACCTTCTAAGTGTTGGACAACTTGTCAAAAAAGGTTTCTCAGTGGTTATGAAAGATGGAGCCTTAGAACTGTTCAACACCCATAATAGTTTGGTCTTAAAATCTCCTCTGTCAAAGAATAGGACATTTAAGACCATGATTAGTTTGACTGAGGTACAATGCCTCAAAATTTGGTTGTGGCATTTGAGGTTTGGCCATTTGAATTTTAGATCACTCAACCAACTGATTACTCAAGATATGGTAACTTGTATACCAAGTCTTGAGATGCCCGACAAATTCTATGAAAGTTTCTTAACAGGGAAGCAATCCAGAAAGTCTTTCGTTTTGACTATGCCAACGAGGTATTCTTGCATACTAGAAGTAGTACATTTAGATGTATATGGTTCATTCGAGGATCATACATTGGTGGAAACATGTATTTTGTCTCATTTGTTGATGATTATAGTCGAAAGCTTTGGATCTATGTGATTAAGGGAAAGGACAAAGTATTTAAAATCTTTAAGAGATTTAAGATGCTTGTCAAAAACTAGAGTAAAAAGAAGATCAAGGTTCTGCGACTAGATGAAGGTGGCGAATACACATCCGAGATATTTGAGGAGTTCTATACAGAATAATGAGGTAACTGCTCCTTACACGCCTCAACATAATGGAATAGCAGAAAGAAGAAACATGACCATATTGGATATGACAAGATGCATGTTGAAGCAGAAGAATTTTTCGAAATCCTTATGGGGTGAAGTTGTCACTGTAGTTGTTTATATTTTGAACATGTGCCCTACCAAGAAGCTGAAAAACAAGATTTTAGAAGAAGTTTGGAGTGGCAAATGACCATCAATGAGTCATCTGAAGGTGTTTGGCTCTATTTGCTACAAACATGTTCCTGATGCAAGGAGAAGGAAGCTTGATGATAAAAGTGAACTTATGGTTATGATAGGATATTACAAAATTGGAGCTAGCATACTATTCAATACAATCAATGCTAAGATCGTGATGAGTCAATACATTGTGATTGATGAGAATTTGGGTTGGGATTGGATTTTAGGTGATGCGACTAACAAGCCATTGATGGGCTATGATGTTGATGAAGAAAGTAGTGAGCACGGAGAAATTTCGGTCAATAATGTTCTAGTCATTGTCGAAGTCAAAGTAGAAAATCAAGAGGGCGTGGCTAGCATAATCCAAAGACCTCAAAGAACTAGAGTACTCCCAACAAGGTTTCAAGACTATGAAGTGGTTGGTGATGATGAAGTCACACCAGATGGAGATTTGGTTCATTTCACTTCACTTGCAGGTGTTGAATCAATCAAATATAACAAGGCTTTAAAGAATAAACAATAAAATTCAGCTATGGTCGAAGATTTAAAAGCCATCGAAAGAAATAACACATGGTAGTTAGTCGAATTGCCAACACATATAAAAGATATCAAAGTGAAGTGAGTGTTCAAGTTGAAACACAATGTTGATGGGTCGATAGCAAAACAAGGAAATATTAGTAGCTCGAGGATTTCTTCAGAGAGCATGACTCGACTACTCTGAGGTATATTATCATACCATAAATTCGCCCTACCCTTCACATAATCATATAGATCACTAACTCCAAACATTTGCATATCATCCTCATCCATTCATTTCATTTGAATAAGCATGGTTCAATCCGATTTACAAGTCGCGTCAGTTGGATTCACCAATCCGTTGCATATGCATTCATCATTTTATCATGGCATCATAATCATTATCCAAATTTGTAAGACCCCAATTTTGACCCTAAGATCCCTCATGCAATTCCATCATAAGCATTAACATTGGGATCATACCTTGGCATCCTCCTTACCCCTCCTTTTATGGGTTTATTTTGGGAGAGATCACCAAGCACTTTGTGATTGTATCATACTTGTATTTTATCATTTTACTAACCAAAATACCAAATATATGTCTTTGTATTTATGTAACCCTTTGTAGGTAGGGCATGATCCTCATTGATTTATCAAGTTCATATCTAGGGTTTGAGACTCTCATGACAAAGAGCACAACCATGAATTGATCCAAGAGTGGTTATGATCATCATATAAGAGTTCCATTGATTCCTACATGTTACATTGATCAAGTTTTCTTCAAGAGTTTAAGGGTGATTTGCCTTGGAAACCCTAGTTTGACTAGGTATCTTGAGTAACTTCTCCAACAAGCTATCTCACCAATGGATCAAATTTCTCAAGGGACACTTCAAATTTCATCATATTATGCATATATGATCCATCATGATCCTAGAAAGTCAAGAGAATTGAAGGTTAGCAAGTTGGTTGATGGTGGTTGGCCAGATGAATTCATCTGATCAAAACTGGGTCTCCCTAAACCTTATCTCCTACAATTTTCACCATATGGAAATGATTCTAAGAGAAACTTTACTCTAAATGACATTCCAAACAACGTTCATGTTGAGACCTAGAGCTATTTTTTCTTGGAAAATCATTTTCTATGTTGAAACATTATAGGTCATTTTGTCTAAACCCTAATTTGAAAGTCAACTTCCCAAGGCCATAACTTGCTAAATTTTTAGGATATGAAAGATTTCCAAGTTGAATAATCAAATTCAAGATGTCTACTTAAACTTTTAAGTTTGGAGTGAGAGCTAATTCAACTTTTATGAGCATGTGATACGAGGTTACATTATTGGTCACTTTTGACCTATACCATTGAACAAGTGATTTTTTCAAAATTAAAAAATGCATAACTCTATCATTTAAAATCCAAATAACATGAAATTGGTGACAATTTAGAAGGTATTTGAAAGAGCTATAACTTTTATGAAGACACTTTTCTCATTCGAAGCTCACATAAAAAGTTAAGCAAGGTGGAATATTGTGATATATGGCTTGACACTTCGAAAAAAATTCAACATGTTGAAATTTCCAAACTTCCACATCAAAATTCATCATGATACAAGCTCTAAATGAAAAAGTGTTGAACATGAAAGTTGTTCCTCTTGATCTAACCTTTCCAAAAAGTCCAAGTTAATTCATTTTGGACAAGAATTACTAGGGTTGCGCATGGCATGAACATGGTATCATCATTTGGCAAGATTGAACTTCAAACATCCATGCAAAATTGCCTAGCATTCCAACATGACTTCAACCTTGCTTACACTCAATTATGGATCAGATGGAGTGGTTTCATGGGCATGTACACACCCATGCACTCATGCATCACACATTGCTAATTTTGAAAATTCACTTCAAGTGTGCAAATATCAATTGAATTGGCTATAAATAGAGCTCCATATGCTCAGAATTTCAGACACATTCGCGCCAGCTTTGATCCCAAACCTTTAACCCTCTCATTCAAAGGATAATCCTGAGAATTTCATTTGAAATTGAGTTTGAATTCTCACTATTTTGAGATTCAAAACTCCAGGGATCCAAGACCTTTTGTGCATTCCATTCTACTTCTGCAAGCATTTGAAGTGAGATCAAGCACGAGCCAAAACAAGAACAATTGAATCCAGACCTACATTGAAGGTATTTTCCAGAAATCTTCATCTCTTCGATTCTCTCTCAATCTTGCTAAATTCTCTTGATTCTTTGGTTGTCTGAAGTCCTACCAATGTAGGCAAGAAGATTGAGTTACTTTGAGGCTAAATAGAAGCAACTCAGTTCATGTACCTCGAGTTTCAAATCCATGTATCTCTCAACATACTTGGAGTTAGGATGAATTGAGGTCAAATTCGTGCTCTACGCCATTTTTCTTTTAGATCATGTCCTCTTTTTTCATTTTTTTTATGGTGATGAGTGAACTAGTCCGACCAGGGTCGCCGGAGAAGACGATCGGCCTTTGGATGTCGGTGATGCGCTGGCTTGGTTCTGAGCCATTGATTTCATTTGAATTGTTTTAATCACGAGCGTGCATTGTAATTACCTTTCCTGTGGCGCATTGACTCAAGACCACAATGGAACGCACGATGATGGCCACTTGATCTGTCACCTCAATTAATGAGGGAGATCAAATGGCTCATGTTTTTTGGTTATTTTCTGATTTTCTTTTATTCCTTTTATTTTCATTAATTCATATTAATTTTAATATTGTTCCAAAAAATATGAGAGTTTCACCAAAAAATTTCAAATATTTTCCTCTTTCATTTTCTGAAATAAAATTATTTTTTGGATCATTATTAATATTTTTCATGATTTAATTTATTTTTCATTTGTTTTTAATTGTTTAAAAATACTTTTAAGTCTTTGAAAATTCTGAAAAAATTTCTCCAAGGTCCTTTGACCTTGTTTGACCTATGATAAATCTCATGGCTATTTCTCTGGTGTTTTGATGAGATTTTAGGAATTAGACAAACCATATTTAATTTAAATGCACTATTTTAATATTTTTTAATTTGAATATATGCCAAATAAATTTGTTGACCAATTGTGATGACTCGTTTATGTTTAACTCTTGTTGTTGGGCCTTGGTCAAGGTTGATTTGACTTTGTCAAATTAATATCATTGGATTTAGAGGATTGATGGAATGCACATTCCAGCTCCCAAAATGAATGGATGATATTAATTTGTTAAAAGTTCTTCTTTGACCAATTTGTGATTTCATTCATTCCCCTCCCACTTCATCTTATTCCCTTTCTTCATTCATTCATTCCATTTTGCCTATGACATCTCAAAGTCCTAATGCTAGTTAATTGAAAAATTGACATGAGTGTGGATGAGATTAGGCCACACCTTTTGCATATTCTTTTTGTGTGTGGTATCTTTCATGAGAATAGTCCATTATACTATGCCTCTAACATGCATTAACACCAAAAATTTATTGCCCGGCCTCAAATAGTTGTGACTTCTACATAAGTCCAATTACGATTGCTTAACATAGCGCTAAATTTGTGACATAAAAGGCATAAACATTCTAGTTAGTGAGATTGTAAGTATCCCCTCTTTCATGGTATTGTGTGGAAACTTGGCCTTCTTTCCTTCCTTTGGAAGATGTTTTGGCTCAAGGATTCATGCTTGTGATAAGTGGGTTGAGTGTTCTCCAAAGAATGTCTTGAAATGAAAAGCAAAACAATACTAACTCCTAACCTACTAACTACTAACTTTTAATTTCAAGTCTTTACTTTAATGCAATTTACTTTAAGCACTCTATTTCATTTGCCATTATTTATATCATTCTGATTGTTTATGTTAATCCAATTTTCACTTTGTCCATTTGGACCATATTGTGTGATATATTTTGTTTGTGTACTTTGCTTGTTTATTTGGTCTTTGACCATTAATGTACATAATAATAACAAAAACCCTAAAAAACTTTTGAGTGGACTGTTGACTTGATCTTGGACAATGGATTTAGAATTTAGGCAACCTTCATAAGCTAAAGGACTTGGCCAATGCCAACTTGTTGAGAACCAAGTGCTTGCAATTTAAAATTTATCTGATACATCTTTGAAGACATCTCTAAGTTCATCTGCAACATGATCATTGTGAAGCTGTTATTTTGAACCTGTGACTTGTGGAATTCATCTGTTGCATGGGTTATTTTGGAGAAGATCATGGAATGGATAAGCTTGGATGTGACCATCTTTATTTGATGCCTTGCTCTTCAAGATAATATAATTGTGTATTTGTGTGTTGCTTGATTCTAAAAGTCCAAGGGAATTCTTGGTTTTTATTGACATTCTTGTCTATTGGATTGCTACCCATTTGGTCAGATCTTTTCAACTCTAAACTTTTAATTTTGTACATAGGACAGTCTCTTCATCTTCTCCCCATTTCTTTCATTTCAAAATCTCTCCCTCCATTTTTCAAAATCTTCTTTGTGTGAACTACTTTTATTCTAAACTTTGACCACTTTTGCAAAAAAAGATAGAAACTTTGGCCTTATGCCATTGCATTTTCAAACTTCTTTTCTTGAATCAAACTTGTAAACAAATTTAACTATACTTGACTTAAACTTTCAAAAAAAGCCAAAAAAGAACTAACTCATTTAAACCATTTTTAGGCCTTTGTGCCTTTCAAACTTAATTTTTGTTAAAAGTAATGTACCCACTTTGAAATTTGCATCACGAACTATGAGGTTTTGATCCCTCATTTTTATGTTGGTACGTAGGCACAAGGCCGAACGTATTGTCAAACACAAAAATATAATTAATGAATTCTTTTCTCATCCCCTCATTCTATTTGTTTTTAAACATCAATTTGTACAAAAAACATATGCATACAAAAAGGGCTCCCTAGGAGTACCTAGGACACTTTGGGTGCTAACACCTTCCCTCTGTGTAACCAACCCCCTTACCTGTGATCTCTGACTTTTTATTAGTTTTGATTTGAAAACTTCTTAATTTTGGGTTTTGTTCGTACTTTTGCCCTTTTCCCTTGGAAACAATAAAAGCGCGGTGGCGACTCTTATTATTCGATCTCTAGCTTATCCATAACTTGATGATCATGAATTTCCCGCTACAAAAATTAAGTGGCAACTCTGCTGGGGAGTAGTCTCCAGTGGGTTTAGCCTACTTTTTGTATGAATATATTTGTATATATGTGATGTTTGTATATATGTATGTGTGATATAATCTGTTTGTTGTGCTTGGTGATCTCTGAGTGGTGAGATAAGTTCTAACCTGAAATTGAGTGCAATTAAGATAGGAGGATGGTATAGTCGTGTTCGACTTGTGTGGAGTAGTCCTTAAACAAGTTGGCTTGAGATCCATCTGCTTAGTGGAGACTCCTTTGGATTTGGAAATGTCACACAAGTATTTGTGGTTAGGCGTTACTATTTCTAATTGGGTATGAGAAGCTGAGGACCTTAGAAAATTTAACCCATCTTGGCCTATTTAGGACGTAGTGCAGAAACTGTTCAAGTGTAGACTTGATCACAGTTGTTACGCGATACTACACTCAGACGAGTTTCTCTTGAGAATATTATGGGTCGATGAGTCAGTCATCTTAACCTGTAATATCCGAAAGATGGAATTAAGACTCTGGGAACTTTTTTAGAACATGATCTACAGGCTTTTATCCTTAGTTCACTCCTTTGGGATGGTTTTTACCCAGACTCCATGCTCGTGACTTGCAACAAACCCTTGATTCTTGGTTGATCCAATCAAGTCTTGTCAATATCAATAAAACTTAGGTGTTGATAAGGTGTAAACCATAATCCACCAAAATGGATGATTGATCTTGACAATGACTTGATTCATCCCTTGACCTTTGTTTGCCATGTGTGTGATCCCTTATTTGTGATTGTTCCATTCATGCGTATCATAACATTCTTCACACGAAAATTTCAAGGAACTAAGGTGTCATTTGCAAATATTTTCAGACCATGGATTATGGACGAAGGAACACTAAGAAGTACGGTTTCAGATGTCCCGACTTGAAAGAGTTAAGGAAGCTAGCATATTTTGTATTAGATCTCTTGGACTTCAAACAACGTCATGGAAAGCTTTTGTCCATCTTGTCTATCGATATGGTTGAAGGACTCTTTAGTGTATTGGTGCAGTTCTATGATCCTCTCTACCGTTGTTTCACTTTCCCAGATTTTCAGCTTGTGCCTATATTGGAGGAGTATTCTCATCTCTTGGGGATACCTGCTTCTAGTAGAGTGCCTTTTAGTGGATTGGAGAAGATTCCCCGATCTAATCTTATTGATGAAGCTTTTCACTTGAAGAAGTCTGAGATATAGGCTCATTGGGTGAAGAAAGGAGGATCGTTTGGGTTGCCATCTGTTTTCCTCATCAAGGAAGCTACTACTTTTGCTCAAGCTGGTAGTGCGGACGCCTTTGAAGCTATCTTTGTGTTGCTCATTTATGGATTAGCTTTGTTCCCTAACATTGACGGTTTTGTTGATGTTAACGCCATTAGACTTTTCTTGATTGGGAATCATGTGCCTACTTTATTGGGTGATATGTATTTCTCTTTGCATCTAAGGAATTCTAAAGGTGGTGGAACTATTGTCTGTTGCATTCCTCTTCTGTACAAGTGGTTTATTTCGCACTTGCCGCAGATACCTGCTTTTGTGGAGAACAAACAATGTCTAAGGTGGTCTCAGAGACTTATGTCTCTCACTAATGATGATATAGATTGGTATGATCCGTCCTTAAGCAGTTTGGAGATTATCGATAGTTGTGGTGAATTCTTTAATGTGCCTCTCATTGGTACACAAGGAGGAATTAACTACAACCCTGCTTTGGCTCGTCGTCAACTTGGGTTCCCCTTGAGAGACAAACCTAATAACATGTTGTTAGAAGGTCTTTTCTATCAAGAGGGTAAAGATCCCCAACATTTGAAGCATAAGATTGTGCATTCTTGGCATAATATGCATAGGAAAGGAAGATCTGAGCTTGGTCTGCGCAATTGTGTAGCTTTGGAAGCTTACACTCTTTGGATGAAGAAGAGAGCTATGGAGTTGAAGATGCCTTATCCTTGTGAAAGACATATGTCTATGGTTGTGGTTGAGCAGTTAACTCTCCCTAACCAATATATAGAGGAGTTGGAAGACGCGCTCGCCAAGATGAAGCAAGAGACGGATATGTGGGAAGAACGTTTACATGCTTTGAGCAAGAAGCATGAAGAGTTGCAGTTGGAGTCTAAGGATAAAGATGCACTTATTGAGCTACTTGAAGACCGAGTGACGAAGAGACAGAGAGAGCCAGAGGTTTTATCTTCTAGCATGCCTCAGCCTTCCGTTGCTTGGAAGAAGATTGTTGATCATCTTGTCCTCGAGAAGACTCAGATGAAGGTTTCTTTTGAGACCGAGATCCGTCGCATTCGAAGGAAGTACGTGCCTTCAGCCAGATCTTCTGACATTGTTGTTAGGGATCCTTAGGATGACTAGTCTCATTTTCTCTTGTATCTTTTTATTTTAGTTTCTGAAATTGTACTCAGTGAAATCCTTCCAATTATATAAATAAAAAGAGATTTTTGGTCATATCGAATTGTTGCAATTTCCATTTAAATATTATATTTGCAAATGATATAGTAAGTTCCTTGAAATAAAAAATAATCAAGCATTGCATTTCATGCATCATTTGCATAAACAGGTTTTTGCCAGATGTCTGATTGGTATTTCTTCTGTGCTTTAGCCAAGTTGGCTCACCGGTACAACACCCGATCCAATCATCAGAAAATCATGGAACATTTGGAGCAAGAGAACAGAGAGCTGAAGGACGAGATCGCCCGCCTGACTGCCATGATGGAGTCAGATCTTGCTGCTTAGAATCAAGCTTCTCCGACACCTACAACTCCTCCCGCGAGGACTATTACTTCAGAGGTGGCTACCTCTACCATGCCTGCCGTTACCGCCCACTTCGCGCCAAATATGCCTACCGGATTCCCGTAGGGAATTCCTCCCAACTTTGTGCCCGAAGGCTTTGCGCCTACATTTGCTTCCATGCCGGCATCTAACCCGGTCATGTCCGTGCCACCGCCCGTTGTGAACACTTTGCCTTGTGTAGAGGATACCATCTATCATTCCGAGTCGTCTTAGGGTCCGGATGTATATGAGAAGATGGACGAAATAAAAGATCAATTTCTTGAGTTGCGCAAGGAATTGAAAACGCTGAGAGGTAAAGATATATTTGGGAAGAGTGTTGTCGAGTTATGTTTGGTGCCCAATGTCAAAATCCCGGTGAAGTTCAAAGTGCCTGACTTTGAAAAATATAAGGGAAATTTTTGTCCGCTTAGTCATCTTGTGATGTATGCCCACAAGATGTCAACTCAGACAGATAATGATCAATTGCTTATTCACTACTTCCAAGATAGCCTGACTGGTGCTGCACTCCGTTGGTACATGGGGTTGGATAGTGCAAGCATTCGCACTTTCAACGACTTGGGAGAGGCTTTTGTGAAGCAATACAAGTATAATGTGGACATGGCGCCGGATAGAGACCAATTGAGGTCTATGTATCAGAAGGACAAAGAGACATTTAAAGAGTATGCACAAAGATGGAGGGAGTTGGATGCCCAGATCACTCCTCCTTTGGAGGAGAAAGAGATGACAAAAATCTTCTTGAAAACCCTGAGTTCATTTTATTATGAACGCATGATCGCTAGCGCCCCCAGTGATTTTACCGAAATGGTAAATATGGGGATGAGACTTGAGGAAGGAGTCCGTGAGGGGCGGTTATCAAAAGATGAGGCGTCAACGAGCAAGAGATATGGTAGCAACTTTGGTAAGAAGAAGGATAGTGAAACCAACGCAATAATCAGTGGGAGGCAGAGGAGGCCTCAGATTAGAAGAAATCCGCCACCCCGTCAACATCATCATCATCAAGTATCTTCTGTTATCCTGGTATTTTCTAATCAACAATCAACACCAGTTCAGCAACAACATCAACGTCAACAACAATAACCGCAACAAAGAAGGAACACCTACAACAACAACAATCCCAACAAAAATCATCCTCAGCAGAACTTTGAGAGGAAGAAGGTCTCTTTTAACCTTATTCCTATGTCGTGTGCAGAGTTGTATCCCTCGTTAGTTCTCAAAAACTTAATTCAACCGAGGAACCCGTCGCAGATCCCAGAACCATTTCCCTAGTGGTATAAACCTGAGCTCCATTGTGCTTTTCATCAAGGAGCACCCAGACATGATATTGAAAATTGTTATCCATTGAAATATGAGGTTCAAAAGCTTATGAAGAGTGGTATGGTGTCCTTTGAGGACCGCGTGCTGAATGTGAAAGCAAACCCTTTGCCCGCTCATGGGAACTCTTCAGTGAATATGGTGGACGGTTGTCTTGGAGAATTCAAAGTTTTTGACGTCTGGTTTATCCGAAGATCTTTGGTGCAGATGCACAAGGATATCTGTATGTTGAGTGACTATGAACATGACCATGATGGTTGTGTTGTTTGTAGTGTGAACCCAAGAGGGTGTGATGTAGTGAAAAGGGATATCCAATGTCTGATGGATGAAGGCATGATTCAAATTGTTCAATCTCGTCATGTAGATGACGACATCAATGTCATAGTGCCCGTTTTCAAGCAACAAGAGCGATTGGTAATTCAATATGATAGCAGCAACAATAATAATGTCAGTCAAAGATCAGTATCGCTGTTGGTAATACGGTTAGCAGGCTCATCCCCGTATTCATCTGATAAGGTTGTACCGTACCAATATAATGCTACAATGATAAAGAATGGTCAAGAGGTCCTGTTACCTACGACTAATTCAGTAGTGAGCATTGCCGATGTAACAAAGGTGACCCGCAGTGGTCGAGTGTTTGGGCCAGTGTCCCTAGAAAGTAAAGAGGAAATGATTGTTGGTAAGAAGGCGGAGGTGCCTAATGTAGATCTGGTTGGTTGTTCAAAGGATAAGTCTGGTGAATCTAGCAACTTGAAAGCCAATGATGATGATGAGCTACTCCGATTAATAAAAAGGAGCGAGTTTAATGTGTTAGAGCAGTTACTCCAGACTCCCTAAAAAATCTCAGTGTTGTCTCTGCTTTTGAATTCCAAAGCATACAGAGAAGTAATATAGAGAGTTCTTGAACAAGTGTTCATAGAGCATGATGTTACTGTGGATCAGTTTGATCACATCGTGGCTAACATCACTTCATGCAGTAAATTGAGCTTTTGTGACAAAGAACTCCCTGAGGGGGGAAGAAATCATAACCTGGCTTTGCATATTTCAATGAATTGCAAAGAGGATGCTTTGTCAAATGTGCTTGTTGGCACCGGTTCGTCACTGAATGTGCTTCTGAAGTCAACTTTGTCAAAGCTATCCTACCAAGGAGCGCCCATGAGGTATAATGGTGTAATCGTCAAAGCCTTTGATGGTTCGCACAAGACAGTAATTGGTGAAGTGGACCTTCCAGTCAAGATAGGTCCGAGTGATTTTCAAATTACTTTTCAAGTAATGGATATCCACCCGGCCTACATCTTTTTATTGGGAAGGCCATGGATTCATGAGGCAAGGGCTGTTACCTTCACTCGGCATCAGAAATTGAAATTTATCAAGAATGGCAAGCTTGTGATTGTTGGAGGAGAGAAGGCGTTGTTGGTTAGCCATTTGTCATCTTTCTCGTATGTTGAAGCTGAGGGTGAGGTTGGAACTCCGTTCCAAGCCTTATCTATTGCTGCTGAGAAGAGGATTAGGGCACCTATGTCCTCGTTGAAAGATGCTTAGAAAATTGTTGAAGAAGGAACTGTTGATCAGTGGGGGCGCATGGTAGAGGTCTCCGACAACAAAGGCATAACTGGCTTGGGGTTCCAAAAAGGTTCATCAATTGCAAGATCTGAAGATATGCAACTTAGCTTCCGTAGCGGAGGGTTCATTCATGGCAATGAACAACACTTAGCTGTTGTGCTAGAGGATAGCGAAGAGGAAGACTGCACCAACTTTGTAACGCATGGAAAGACATGCAACAATTGGACTGCCATTGATATTCCTATTATTTTGCATCAATCTAAGTAATTGCTTTTATATTTTAAAATCCTTCTCATATGCCTAAGGGAGAAGTGAACATTATTTGGGCATTTTAAATTGATCATCAATAAAATTAATTCTATTCATCCACATCTTTGATGTTTATTTTTATTTTTTGCTTTATTCTGAAAACGGTAATCACAAAAAACATAAATAAACAATATAATTGTCCATCTGCATAATATTTGGTCACATATTCACTTCTCTAAAATCAAGATATCAAACCATTACGCAGGTTGGTTCCTAACCCCATTGAATACAATGATCCTTCTCCTTCTCCAAATTTTGAATTCCCTGTGTTTGAGGCCGAGGAGGAAAGTGATGAAGAAGTGAGTGATGAATTGACTCGTCTTCTTGAGCAAGATGAAAAGATTACTCAGTCGTTTGAAGAGCAGATTGAGCTAGTCAACTTGGGTTCCAAAGATAATGTGAAGGAGGTCAAGATTGGATCTCGACTGTGTCCAGATGCTAAGAAGGGATTGATTGATCTTCTTTGAGAGTATTCAGATGTGTTTGCTTGGTCCTATCAAGACATGCTTGGGTTAGATTCTAAGATTGTGGAGCATATATTGCCATTGAAGCCAGAATGCCTGCCAGTCAAGCAGAAATTGAGAAGAACGCGTCCTGATATGGCTGTGAAGATCAAAGAGGAAGTGCAGAAGCAGATTGATGTTGGTTTCCTTGTGACAGCTGAGTATCCGCAATGGGTGGCCAATATTGTGCCAATGCCGAAGAAAGATGGAAAAGTCTGCATGTGTGTCGATTATAGAGATTTGAATAAAGCCAGTCTGAAAGATGATTTCCCTCTGCCACACATCGATATGTTGGTAGACAATACTTCTAAATTCAAAGTCTTTTCGTTAATGGATGGATTTTCCGGATATAATCAAATCAAGATGGCACCCGAAGATATGGAGAAGACCACATTCATTACACCCTGGGGAACATTCTGTTATAGAGTGATTCCTTTCGGTCTAAAGAATTCTGGTGCAACTTACCAGAGAGCAATGACTACTCTTTTTCATGATATGATGCATAAAGAGATTGAAGTATATGTCGATGACATGATTGCTAAATCGATTAATGAAGAGGAACATGTTGAGCATTTGTTGAAGCTATTCCAGCATTTGAGGAAATATAAACTCCGCTTGAATCCCAATAAGTGTACTTTTGGTGTTCGGTCTAGTAAGTTGTTGGGCTTTATTGTCAGTGAGAAGGGTATTGAAGTTGATCCTGCCAAGGTCAAAGCAATACAAGAGATGCTTGCGCCCAAAACTGAGAAGCACGTCAGAGGTTTTCTCGGTCGCTTGAATTATATTTCCATATTCATTTCCCACATGACTGCCACATGTGCACCTATATTTAAGCTTCTTCGGAAAGATCAGTATTGGGATTGGACCGAAGACTGCCAGAAAGCTTTTGACAGTATCAACGAATATTTGCTTGAACCTCCGATTTTGTCTCCACCTGTTGAAGGAAGACCATTGATCATGTATTTGACTGTGCTAGAAGATAGTATGGGTTGTGTTCTTGGTCAGCAAGATGAGACTGGAAAGAAAGAATTTTCAATTTACTACCTCAGTAAGAAGCTCACCGACTGTGAGACTCAGTATTCTATGCTTGAAAAAACTTGTTGCGCATTGGCTTGGGCTGTTAAGTGTCTGCGTCAGTATATGTTGAATCATACCACTTGGTTGATATCCAAAGTGGATCCAATTAAGTATATATTTGAGAAGCCTGCTTTAACTGGGAGGATTGCCCGTTGGCAGATGTTGTTATCAGAGTATGATATTGAATACCGATCTCAGAAAGCGATCAAAGGTAGTGTCTTGGCTAACCATTTGGCTCACCAACCAATTGAAGATTACCAGTCAGTGCAGTATGATTTTCCTGATGAAAAGATTTTGTACTTGAAAATGAAAGATTGTGATGAACCATTGCTTGAAGAAGGTCCAAAACCTGGTTCACATTAGGGCATGGTATTTGATGGAGTTGTTAATCAGTATGGTAATGGCATTGGGGCAGTGGTTATTACTCCTCAAGGCACGCATCTACCAGTTACAGCTGGATTGACTTTCAAGTGTACAAACAACATGGCAGAATATGAAGCTTGCATTATGGGGCTTGAAGAGGCCATGAATCTCAGAATCAAGTATTTGGATGTCTTCGGTGATTCCGCTTTGGTTGTGAATCATATAAAAGGAGAATGGGAGACAAATCAACCCGGTTTAGTACCATATAGAGATTATGTGAGGAGGATTTCAACTTTCTTTATAAAGGTTGAGTTTCACCATATCCCTCGAGATGAAAACCGGATGGCAGATGCTCTTGCAACGTTGGTGTCAATGATTATGGTGAAGTATTGGAATGAAGTTCTCAATATGTCTGTGATGCGTCTTGATAGGCCAGCTCATGTGTTTGTTGTTGAAGAGATTAAAGACGAGAAGCCATGGTATTACGACATCAAATGTTTCCTCCAAAGTCAGATTTACCCACCTGGGGCATCTTTGAAAGATACGAAGATTTTGAGAAGATTAGCCGGTAATTTCTACTTGAATGGTGATATATTATACAAGAGAAACTTCGACATGGTTTTGCTCAAATGCGTGGATAGACACGAAGCAGACTTATTGATGACCGAAGTGCACGAAGGTTCCTTTGGAACTCATTCCAATGGACATGCAATGACAAAGAAGATGTTGCGAGCAGGTTACTATTGGCTGACAATGGAATTTGACTGTTGCAAACTTCTGAAGAAATGCCATAAGTGTCAAATTAATGATGATAAGATTCTTGTTCCTCCGACACAATTGAATTTTATCTCTTCCCCATAGCCCTTCTCCATGTGGGGAATCGATATGATTGGGATGATTGAGCCCAAAGCTTCGAATGGACATCGTTTCATTTTGGTGGCAATTGAATACTTCACAAAATGGATTGAAGCGGCATCGTATGCAAATGTAACCAAGCAAGTTATTGTAAGGTTTATCAAGAATCAGATTATATGTCGTTATGGTGTGCCAAGTAAGACCATTACTGATAATGGATCGAACTTGAATAACAATATGGTGGAATCTCTTTGCAAAGACTTCAAGATTGCACATCATAATTCTTCTCCCTACAGACCCAAGATGAATGGGGCTGTTGAAGCTGCGAATAAGAACATCAAGAAGATTATCCAGAAGATGGTTGTCACGTACAAGGATTGACATGAGATGCTCCCATTTGCTTTGCGTGGGTATCGTACATCCGTCCGCATTTCAACAGGGGCAACCCCTTTCTCTCTTGTGTATGATATGGAAGAAGTGCTCCCCGTAGAGGTTGAGATTCCTCCATTGCGTGTGCTCATGGAAGCCAAGTTGACTGAGGCTGAATGGTGTCAAACCAGGTTTGATCAGTTGAATTTGATTGAAGAGAAGAGATTAATTGCCATGTGTCATGGTCAGTTATATCAGCAAAGGATGAAGAAAGCTTTTGATAAGAAGGCCAAACCTCGCGTATTCAGAAAAGGAGACCTTGTGCTCAAGAAGATTTTGACGTTCAAGCCAAATTCTAGAGGAAAATGGACTCCTAATTATGAAAGCCCATATGTTGTTAAGAGAGCCTTTTCAGGTGGTGCTTTGATTCTTACAACTATGGATAGTGAAGAGTTCACTCATCCTGTGAATGCAGATGCAGTCAAGAAATACTTCGCCTAAAAAAGAAAATAACAACTTATTAAGTTGAAAACTCGAAAGGGAGACTTAGGCAAAAATGAGTGTCTCGGTGGATTGAAAACCCGAAAGGGAGATCCGGGCAAAAATTAGAGACATAAAACAGAAAGAATTTCCCGATAAGTTGAGTACCCCACCTTGGGGAAACTTATGCAAAAATTAGGGATTATGGCAAGTAACTGCATTTTGCTGATCTTCAGTGTTTTGAAGGTTTGTTTGAGCACAAGGGTTGACATCGATTCATCATCCCAGCAGCGGTCAAGGGCACAGTGAATATCAAGAGTTGGCAGAAGCATTAAGGATCATTTGTATTCAATGTAACCCTTTTCCATGTAAATTACCATTTTCAACTTTGTAAAATCTATGGAGTCTTGTCATTTACAGACTACCATTCTATTAAATAAAGTTGAGCTTTTATCCAAATTGTTTCTACTCTTATTTATTTCAGCCAATAGTCTTAAATTTTTATTATGATCATTTTGAAATTAAGTTTTTAAATCAAAACCAAGTTTTCTTTAATATATAAAAGCAAGAATTTTTTCAAAGCAAGTAAAAGGAATATCAACAGCATTTCAATGGATAGCAAGTCCTTAAGTGCGAAACATTAGAGGTTCCCCAAGCAGTTAACCCTTCGGGTATCCCTAGACATTAGTTTTGATTCAGTTCCTCGGTGGAGTGTTTGATCCTCAGTGGAATTTCTTTGTCCCCATTTAATTTGGTTGATCCAGATACCCTACAACGTGTTGTTTTCCCCGATAGAGTTTCTGCCTTCCCCGACGAAGTTTGTATTTCCTCAAAAGGGTTGATCTTCAGAGATGGTTGATCTTCCCCAGTGGATCGCTTTGGTTTCCCTACCAATCGTTATTCGACTTGCTCCCAGACAGAGTTTCCTCCTGGTTTCTAAGCAGCTTTTGTTATGATTATTTCTCTGTGGGGTTGTCTCCCATTTTTATGGTGTTGACCTAAAATTCCCCACAGATTGGTTGGTCTATCCTCAGCAGATCTCCTCCTTCCCCAGTTAGGTTTGAACCTTTGGGATGTTGATCTCTCTGTTCTCCAGCTTTTGTCTCCATATTTTGTGGATTGACCAAGGATTGTACTGGTGCTTCAAATTCTTTGTGACACCTTTATATCCTTCGTGATCGTTTTGTCAGCATAACCATCATATATACATACACATTCATATAATTTCATAATTTGCATATCTCGCATCTTCATATTTGATTTGTTTGAGATTCTTATTCTCCGTTATGGCGGTATTTTATCCCCATACCAAATCTGGTGTCTATCCTCATTCAATTGTAGAGCGTCAACCCCTTAAGCAAAAAGACTTTAACCTTTCTCTGTGTCCCCACTGAGTTTGTTTCCTCGTGGATGATCGTTATTTCAGTTTCATCCCCAGTTGATTATCTGGATGAAATTACTCCCCTTGAGTTATGTCCTCATTGGGTCGAGTCTTGATTGACCGTTTTCTCTCTAGCGCTTACCTAGATAGATGTTTTGGTCCCCTGAGAGTCTATTACCCAGTAACTGGTAATATTCTTCTTAGTTTGCAGTTTGTTACTTCTTGCCCACTACCCGGTAAAATTACCCTTTTTTCTCCTCAGTAGAGTCCCTAAGAAGTATATCCTTGATATGTTCATCCTAACCGATGACAGATATCTTTCTTGCCCCTTCCTGAGTCTATCCTTGATATGTTCACTTTAACCAGTGACGGATATTCTCATTTTTTTGGTATTCTACCCCGTGAAAAGGTAGTTGTAATCCCTATTTTGTTCCTCATAGAGTTAATCCTTGATATGTTCATCTTAACCAATGACAGGTTTTCTTCTCCTTGTGGTTTTCTACCCAATAACCGGTAGTTGTAAATCCAATTTTTTCCCCTGTGCAGAGTTAATCCTTGATATGTTCATCCTAACCGGTGACTGATTTTCTCTTCTATGGTATTCTATCCAGTAACTGATAGATATAATCCCTATGTTTGCTCCCCTTTTCAGAGTCTATCCTTGATATGTTCATCTTAACCGATGACGGATTTTCTCTTTGATTGGTTTTCTACCCAGTAACCGGTAGTTGTAAATCCTACTTTGTCCCCTCGCAGAGTTTATCCTCGATATGTTCATCCTAACCGGTGGTGGATTTTCTCTCCGACGGTTTTCTATCCAGCTTTCGATAGATGTAATTCCCCCCCCCCCCTCTTTTTTTTGTCCAGTTGGTATATCCTTGATATGTTCAGCCTAACCGATGACGGGTATCCTCCTTGGCATTTCCAGGCAAGTCTATCCTTGATATGTTCATCTTAACCGATGACGGATTTTCTTTCTTGTTGAGTATATCCTTGATATGTTCATCCTAACCGATGACGGATACTCTCACCCTTGGTCTTCTGCCCAGTAAATGGTAGTTGTAAATCCTATTTTCTGCAGTTTTCCCCAGCAAGGCTATTCTTACCCAGTAACCGGTAATGAATACTCCCTCCTGGTAGTCCTCAGCGAGTCATCCTTGATATGTTCACCTTAACCGATGACGGATGTACTCTCTGTTAGATCTTTATTATCTCCTTACCCAGTAATAGGTAGTAGATAATAGATTTCTGCTCCTCCTGTGTTGAAGTTTATTTCTTCCCCAGTTGAGTTGAGTGCACATTTCCTTAGTGAAATCGTTTTTCCTGCATGATTCAAGTACTCCAGTTTTATCCTGACTTACTCGTATCCCTTGCAGATGTTATTTCTTCGGCTGAGTCTTTCCATTTTATATGGATTTCCTCGAGTCCCCCAGTAGTTTTAAGTCGTAGCCTGGCCTACGCATAACTCCTTTTCCCCCAGAGTCTCGGTCTCCCCAGTGAGTTTTCCCTACGGAATGCATTGTGCTCCTGCGGATTTTCGGTCTCTCTGATTTCTTTTTCTTTTGTGGCAATATTTCCCCACAGAGCATTAACTTTGACATTCATATCATATGCATCATGAGGTCTCTTAGAGACCAAAATTTGTTTCTCTATGTTGTTATTTAAGCCCATTCTACTGGGTCGAGCCGAATATTTTAACCTTCACCTCCCTAGTTAGAATGTCCTTAAATAGGGGCAGCTGTAAGACCCCAATTTTGACCCTAAGATCCCTCATGCAATTCCATCATAAGCATTAGCATTGGGATCATATCTTGGCATCCTCCTTACCCATCTTTCATTGGGTCTGTTTTGGGAGAGATCACCAAGCACTTTGTGATTATATCATACTTGTATTTTATCATTTCACTAACCAAAATACCAAAAATATGTCTGTGCATTTGTCTAACTCTTTTGTAGGAAGGGCATGATTCCATTGATTCATCAAGTTCACATCTAGGGTTTGAGACCCTAATGAACAAAGAGCATAACCAAGAATTGATTCAAGAATGGTCATGAACATCATATATGAGTCCCAATGTTATCTACATGTTATATTGATCAAGTTTTCTTCAAGAGTTTGAGGGTGATTTGCCTTGGAAACCCTAGTTTGACTAGGTATCTTAAGTAACTTCTCCAACAAGCTATCTCACCAATTGATCAAATTTCTTATGGGACACTTCAAATTTCATCATATTAAGCATATATGATCTACCATGAGCCAAGAAAGTCAATAGAGTTGGAAGTTAGCAAGTTGGTTGATGGTGGTTGGCCAAATGAATTCATCTTATCAAAACTGGGTCTCCCTAGACCCTATCTCCTATAATTTTCACCATATGAAAACGATTCCAAGATAAACCTTACTCTAAATGACATTCCAAACAACTTTCATGTTGAGACATAGAGCTAGTTTTGCTTGGAAAATCACTTTCTATGTTGAAACATTATAGGTCATTTTGTCTAAACCCTAATTTGAAAGTCAACTTCCCAAGGCCATAACTTGCTCAATTTTTATGATATGAAAGATTTCCAAGTTGCACAATCAAATTCAATGTCTCTACTTAAAATTTTATGTTTATAGTGGGAGCTAATCCAACTTTTTTGAGCATGTGATATGAGGTTACATTATAGGTCACTTTTGACCTATACCATTGATCAAGTGATTTTTCCAAACTTCAAAAATGCATAACTCTATCATTTTAAATCCAAATTAGATGAAATTGGTGACCATTTTGAATGTCTTTGAGATAGATACAACTTTGATGAAGACATGTTTCTCATTTGAAGCTCATATAAAAAGTTAAGCAAGGTAGAATATTGAGACATATGGCTTGACACTTAGAAAAAATTTGGTATGTCAAAACTTTCCAAACTTCCACCTCAAATTTATCTATGTTCCAAGCTCCAAATGAAAAAGTGTTGTACATGAAAGTCGTTCCTCTTGATCTCACCTTTCCAAAGAGCTCAAATTCATTCATTTTGGACAAGGAATGCATAGACTGCACATGGCATGAACATGGTGACATCACTTGGCAAGAATTAAACTTCAAATTCAAATGCACACTTGCCTTGCAATCCAAGCTCAATTCAGACTATCTAACATTCATTTGTGGAATTATTGCAATGATCTCATGGGCCCGTACACGCCCATGCACCCATGTATCACCATTTTTCCAAATTTGGAAAGTGATTTCAAGTGTGCAAATATCAATGATTTCAGCTATAAATAGAGCTCCAATTGCTCAGAATTGGACACACGTTCGCGCCAGCTTTGATCCTCCATCTCAAACCCTCACTTCGCAAAGGATAAACCTGAGAAATTCTTTTGAATTTGAGGTTGAATTTCCACTGTTTTGAAATTCAAATCTCCAGGAATTCACAGCCTTGTAAGCATCCAATCCTTCTTCTGCAAGCAAGTGGAGTGAGACCAAGCACAAGCAAGATCAAGATCAGTTGAATCCAGACCTCCATTGAAGGTATTTTCTAGAAATTTTGAACTCTTCGATTCTCTCAAATTCTTGCTCAATTCTATTGATTCTTTGGTTGTCTGAAGTCCTACCAATGTAGGCAAGAAGATTGAGTTGCTTTGAGGCTAAATCGAAGCAACTCAGTTCACGTACCTCAAATTTCAACTCCATGTATCTCTCAATATACTTGGAGTTAGGATGAACTGAGGTCAGATTCGTGCTCTACACCATTTTTTCTTTCAGATCATGTCCTCCTTTTTCATTTTTTAATGGTGATGAGTGAACCAGTCCGGCCAGGGTCGCCGGAGAAGACGACCGACCTTTGGACGTCGCTGATGTGTTGGCTTGGTTTTGAGCCTTTGGATTGATTTGAATTATTTTAATCTGGAGCGTGCATTTGAATTACCAATGTTGCCACGCGCTGACTAGTTACCAGTATGGATAGCGCGTTCTTGGTCACTTGATTTGCCACCTCAATTAATGAGGGAGATCAAGTGGTCCACGTTTTTTCTGATATTTTAATTTTCATTTTATTTTCTTTATTTTCATTAATTCATATTAATTTTAATATTGATCCAAAAAAATTTAATATGGGACTTTCACCAAAAAGTTTCAAATAATTTCCTCTTTCATATTCTGAATTAAAATTATTTTTTGGATCATTATTAATATTTTTCATGATTTAATTGATTTTGAATTTGTTTTTAATTGTTTAAAAATACTTTTAAGTCTTCAAAAATTCTGAAATTTTTTCTCCAAGGTTATTTGACCTTGTTTGACCTATAATAAATCTCATGGCCATTTATTTGGTGTTTTGATGAGGTTTTAGGAATTTGACAAACCATATTTAATTTAAATGTATCATTTTAATATTTTTAATTTGAATAAATGCCAAATAATTTTGTTGACCATATGTGATGATTGTTTGTGTTTGACTCTTGTTGTTGGGCCTTGGTCAAGGTTGATTTGACTTTGTCAAATTAATATCATTGGATTTATGGGATTGATGGAATGTACATTCCATCTCCAAAAATGAATGGATGATATTAATTTGGTAAAAGTCCTCCTTTGATCAATTTGAGTTTTCATCTATTCCCCTTCCACTTCATCTCATTCCATTTCTTTATGCATTCATCTCATTTGGCCTATGATATCTCAAAGTCCTAAAGCTAGTTGATTGAAAAGTTAACATGAGTATGGATAATATTAGGCCACACCTTTTGCATATTCTTTTTGTATGTGGTATGTTTCATGAGCATAGTCCATAATATTATGTCTCTAACATGCATTAACACCAAAATTCTATTGCCTGACCTCAAATAGTTGTGACTTCTACATAAGTCCAATTACGATTGCTTAACATAGCGCTAAATTTGTGACAAAAAGGCATAAGCATTCTAGTTAGTGAGATTGTAAGTCTCCCCTCTTTCATGGTATTGTGTGGAAACTTGGCCTTCTTTCCTTCCTTTGGAAGATTTTTGGCTCAAGGATCCAAGCTTGTGATAAGTGGGTTGAGTGTTCTCTAAAGAATGTCTTAAAATGAAAAGCAAAAGCAAAACAATACTAATTCCTAACCTACTAACTACTAACTTTTAATTTCAAGCCTTTACTTTAATGCAATTTACTTTTAGCACTCTATTTCATTTGCCATTGTTCATATCATTCTAATTGTTTATGTTAATGCAATTTTCACTTTGTCCATTTGGACCATATTGTGTGATATATTTTGTTTGTGTACTTTGCTTGTTTGTTTGGTATTTGACCACTAATGTACATAATAATAACAAAAACCCTAAAAAACTTTTGAGTGGACTGTTGGCTTGATCTTGGACAATGGATTTAGAATCCAGGCAAGCTTCCTAAACTAAAGGACTTGACCAATGTCAACTTGTTGAGAACCAACTGCTTGCAATTTGAAATTCATCTGATACATCTTTGAAGACATCTCTAAGTTCATTTGCAACATGATCATTGTGAAGCTGTTATTATGAACGTGTGACTTGTGGAATTCATCTATTGCATGGGTTATTTTGGAGAAGATCATGGAATGGATAAGTTTGGATGTGGCCATCTTTATTTGATGCTTTGCTCTTCAAGATAATATAATTGTGTATTTGTGTGTTGCTTGATTCTAAAAGTCCAAGGGAATTATGGGTTTCTATTGACATTCTTGTCTATTGGATTGCTACCCATTTGGTCAGATCTTTTCAAATCTAAACTTTTAATTTTGTACATAGGATAGTCTCTTCATTTTCTCCCCATTTCTTTAATTTCAAAATCTCTCCCTCCATTTTTCAAAATCTTCTTTGTGTGAACTACTTTTATTCTAAACTTTGACCACTTTTGCAAAAAAAGATAGAAACTTTGGCCTTATGCCATTGCATTTTCAAACTTCTTTTCTTGAATCAAACTTGTAAACAAATTTAACTATACTTGACTTAAACTTCCAAAAAAAGCCAAAAAAGAACTAACTCATTGTAGCGGTGTATTCGTCGCTATATGATTTATTGATTAAACCATAAGCAAAGCATACAAAGAAATCGAGTCGCCACCGCACTTTTATTTATCCAAAGGACTGGCTAAAAAGCGAACAAAAGCCTAAGAAGTTTTACACATAGAAAACTAATGAAAAGATCAGAGAATCTGGGTAAGGGGTAAATTACGCAATGGGAAGGTGTTAGGCACCCAAAACGTCCTAGGTACTCCTAGGGAGCCCTTTTCACACTCGTTGTATAAAAATGTTTATTTGTTTATGACATATTGTGCAAACATGATTGGGATGATGGGAAAAGAATGTACAATTTTATTATTTTTGTGTTTGAACGGATGAACCCGTCGCCTACGTACCTTTCCATAAAAAGGCAAAGGATCAAAACGCCGTAGTTCGGCTAAAAGATTTCCAAATTGTCAGTGGGTTCATTTTAAAACAAGAGCACTAAGGCTTTTCGTTACCAATGGGAGAAAACTCAACCTGAATCAACAATCCACCATGCGAGGACAACTTCAACATACTAGTGAGGGGTTAACCCTATAATAAGTATGGAAGACTTACAATCAACTCACTAAGGACAAGGTAAGATTTACATCAACCACTATGGTAATTGAAACCTATGGCTAATGTATGAAAGCATATCAACAAATGGACCAAGCCACAAAACAATTGAATGGGTGAAGCTAATTGATTATGAGTATTCACAAAATATGGTCAAAGTATGATTAAGATTCAATTCAAAAAGAAGTGTTATCAAAAGTGAAGTTTGAAAATTCAAGGACTTAAGGTCCAGGTTTCTAATTTGAAAAGGCATGGAGATGTTTGCACAACATGTCAAAGTTTTTGAATTAACAATGTGAAAAGGGATTTTTGAAACAAAAGGGTATGGATGAAGGAGTGTAAAACTTCCTAGAAGTTCACCTCTTGAAATCATATAGAAGATGATTCAAGTGTGTCCTTTGGAATGAGGCAACAAAGCAAGAAAGCAAAATAAAAATCAAGGTGATACCGGATGCCATCAATGGACTTATACCAATCTCACAAACAAAAGCGGATATCGGATACCAATAAATGGATTTACACCAATCTCCTAAAACAAAACAATGATACCGGATGCCAATAAATGGACTTATTCCAATCTCACTCAACAAAAGCGGATACCGGATACCAATAAATGGATTTACACCAATCTCCTAAAACCAAACAATGATACCGGAAGCCAATAAATGGACTTACCCCAATCTCACAAACAAAACAAAACATGGATATCAGATGCCAATCTATCTGGACTTACTCTAATCTCCAACAGATGATCATGGGAAAGCAAATGCCAACAACATGGACTTATAATTGCATCCTCACATATAACAAACAAACATAAGCACAAAGCTAAGAGGACATGAGTGGCCAATGAAATGGTCTTACACTCAATCCCTTCCAAATCGTAGGATCAATAGCCAATGAATGGACTTATAGTTGATTCCTCAATGGGCAAACTCAAACAAGTCACAAAGATATGAAATGATGATCATGCAATAATGAACAATTAATGATGATAAATGCACAAAGGCAAGCAAGCAAACATGTACAGATGAATCAATCAATCAAGTCAACCAAAGTCATTTAGCACACTCTATATACAAGCAATTAGGCTCAAGCAAGGGTTAGACTTTAAAGTCAACTGGAATGGGGTAAATAGTGCTCTTAACCTTAACATTGAGAGTTAAGGTGAAGCAGATGAAAGGATATGAGGGGTGTGCCTCATTGCTCTTATCCCTGGTCAGGGAGAGCATTGAATATCAGAAGGCGTGGGAGTTCAGAAAGTAGGAACTCTCTCCACAAGTTAATGACTCTATAGATCTTGGGTTAGGATCCACAATGCTACAACATGTAATGTGAGCAAAGGGAAGACACACAGAATAGTAGGAGATGGACTACACATCTCTTCTATCTACCAATTGCCTTATTCAAAGGACTTTTCCTGCTTGGGGACAAAGATAAACAATCACAAACATTGCCTCTTAAGGAGGACTTCAGACAGGTGCCTGGCTAAGTAACAAGCCAGGTCTTCCAGACTACATGAAGAAGAAGATGTTATACCTCAATGCTAATGCTATCAAGCAAAGCAAAAGCATGTTCACAAAGGAACTATAGCAACTAAGGTACCTGAAATCAATCAAATATGATCAGTATACCAATCACAAAGTCAAAACAGACAAGATAAGAACCAACAGTCAACACAATCAATCACATGTGCAAAGCACAAGCTCAAATCAAATGAGCTAGAGGCATCCTACAAAACAAATCAAGTTAGTTCATAACAATCAAATAAACCAAACTCAATCAACTTGAATTAATCTCCTTAAAGCAATTGCTTCTTCAACCTGAAAATCAAACTCAAACATGAGAAATAGACCACTAGGACAAGGCCTAGGGTCAAAGGAGGAGAAATAAACCAAAACAGAACATGAAAGTTGACCAAAATCAAGATTAATCAAATAAGAACAAAGTCCAATTGGTCTCATATCAAAACTATGCACCAAATCCATTTCATAAACAAAACATGTCAAACTAGGCAAGTTGGAGTCACATTGGAGCAAACAGAATGAACACAAGCATATCAAAACCAAAATGGCTCAGTAAATTCCAAGAAAAATCATGTCTAAACAGAACACATTGAATGAGCAACACACCAAAAATCATAGCATTTGGACAAAGGGAAGCAAGTCAATTAAAATCATCAAGTCATGGTATGTAAAAATAAGCTCAAACAAGGCCACAAATGGTACATCAACTTAAGGCAATCCTAAAACAGAAATGACATGAGATAAATGACTCAAACCAAAGCCAAGATACACTTCAACATGTTAACAATCAATGTACAAAATTTCAGGTCCATATGATAAGGCATGAGAGTTTCACAAATCATGGAAGTTGAACACTCAACAAAAGTCCAAATATGACAAGCCAGAAGAGAAAATCTCAAACAAATTGGAAATGTATCAAACAATTCTACAAAAAATTATGCTCAACCTAGACTTCCATAAGTAACAACATGCAAAAATTCAGATCAATTGGCAAATGCATGGCATGGTAAATAAAATTAACAACATGAACAAGAAATGGTGTGACACACATTGTCACACCTCCAATGATCAGCTCATACCTCACAATCCATAAATGCAAAAATAGCAAACTATATACCAAAATGACCAGGAATGAGTCTAGATTACACATGTAAAATTTCAGCTCCATTGGATAAGCCATCATGGTTTCACAAATGAAATGGTAAGCAATGTGCAAGGATTGGCATGTATGAACAAACCCTAGGCAATTATTTAATCCAACCCTGCAAAAATCTTGAACAAATAACCAAAAAAAAGTAGACATGATGATGAACATTCCAAAAAAAAATTCATGTGATTTGGATTATTATTTCATGAGTTATGGATTTTTTAATGTGATGAAAAAAATAAAAATGCATGGAGGAAGCATATGAATGTGTAAGGCATAACATGAAGAAAAAAAAATACAAGGCAAATGGATTTTAGGTGGAGCGGGGAATCGAACCCCTGAGCAATTCAAATATGGCGCCAAGCAAAACGCCGCATTTCATTTAAATGAAACGCCGGCCAATCAGAATCAGGCAAATGGACCACTACATGGAAGGGAAACAACAAAACACATGCGTTCAGGCCTGGCAAAGATCAAACAAGTTTCTGGAATCAAAAACCTAACACACTCATCGTGTTCTTCCTATTCATCATCACCAAGAACTAAACCTCACAGAAATTCATGAGACCTATACCAATCGAATCATCTCATCATGCACAACACTAATCCAGCTTCAATTTGTTCTAATTTTACTCATATCAAAAGGATCGATCAAAATAAGTTCTAACATCCAATATTCAAATCAGCATAACTTCCTTAATATCTAATTAAATTAAGAGATCTAAATTGCAGAATGATCTACGTGTTAAGATCTACAAGAACCACATGATAATTGCAAGAAATGGAGCATTCGAATTTTTACCTCAATGAAGATGCAGTGTTGGAATCGTGTGAATCAAGGTCTGAAAAAGTGAAACAGATCTTTATGTTGCTTGGATGAATGTATGGAAGCCAGACTTCAGCTCAACACAGCTTGATTTCGATGAAATTTCCAACTGCCATGTGAATGTTCAAGCTTCAACAGTTCCAATTCTTCAAGAATTCTCCAATATTTGCTTCAACAGATCTTCAATACTTCCTGCAGATGATGATTAGCACAAGAACAAGCAAAAGGAATGATGAAATTCGATGAAAAAAGTTGAAGAAATTTGAGAGAATTTGAGAGAATTTGAGATGAAAAGTGTTTGGATCTGAAATTGTGAAATTGTTGTTCGATTTTCTGTTATAATTAGTGCTTTATACCAACTGCTAATGAAGCTCCTTAATCATGATTAGCAAAAGTGCAATGGATTAGTGAAATGATCATGTTATGTAACTTGGCCAAAATGCCCTCATGTAATGTGATCAATGGAACAGTGCAAATTCCCCTTGCAGCAAGTCCAAAATTCTGTTTTAAGGCCAATGCAATTGGTTTGGAATGAAAATTATGCATTCTTTTCAAAATCACCTTTTCCCTCCAAAATTCAAAATGGATTCACTTGAAAAATGCCATTTTTTTGTGATGAGAATTTGGGAAATATGATGCATGATTATGATAGTAGGGATCAAGAGTGAAATGCTCAAAAAAGAATCACATGAATTGGCCTTTTGATGCAAAAGTTATGCCTTGTTGAAGTTCAAATTTTCTTGACAATGATTTGATCATAACTTGCCAACCACACATAAGAAATGGATATTCTTGGACTTTTTGGAAAGGTGAGAGAAAGATCTTCAACTTTCATGTTGGACAAAATTCTATTTGAAGCTTTCTTGATGATGTAAAGTTAAGGAGAAGACCTTTCCATTTTTGGCAGTTTGAAATTACAGGTCACTTACTATTTTTGGAAACTTTTTGTCTGACCTCAAATCCTTCAATGTTGATCTTTGAAATGTTATATGAGGCTTGTATGGACATGAATGAGACCTCTCCAACCATTTCCCACCTTCAAATCCCTGATTTTATGCACAGTTGACCACAGTTGACTTTGCTAGGGTTTCAGCTGACCTAGCTATGATCTGATGAAATCCAAGCCTCTACCACTTGAGAACTTGATTCCAAATGATATCACAACTCATATGAACTCTTGATGAATGATCATGGTGCCCAAATTCTTCAGAATGGCCACCATCTATTGCTCAATGAATGCCTTTGACTGGCTTGACCTAATGGTTGCTTCATCTGCAAGTAACAAGGTTAGATGACAATATTTTTGTACTTTTGGTTAGCAAACAAATGAAAAGCAATGATATACAAATGCAAAACATGCTTGGTGATCAAGAATCACACTCACAAGATGACCCACCCACAAGAAAGAGGAGGCAAAGGTGCACAATGATCCTTGAGGCAATGAATGATATGATATGATGCCATGAGGGATCTTAGGGACAAAATTGGGGTCTTACAGATGCCCCTATTTAAGGTCATTCTAGCCGGAGAAGTGAAGTTTAGAAATCTTCATCTCGACGTGGTAGAATGGGCTTAAATAACAGTAATGAGACAAATTTTGGTCCCTAAGAGACCTCATGATGCAAATGTATGCATGTAAAAGACACGAACTCTGTAAGGATATGGTTCACACAGAAGAAAAGACGATCCATCGGAGTAATACACTCACCAGGAACAGAGACTCTAACAGGACTCTTATGGGGATAATAAAAAGAAAAACAATGCGTGAGCAGGACACGACTCTGAATTGAGGAAAAACAAAACTGACACGGCGTGACCGAAACACGACTGGACTGGAGACCTTACTGGGAAGTAAAGGACTCAAACTGGGGATCAGAGGATTTCCAAAGGAAACACATCCATTGGAAAGACACGAGCTGACTCAAATTATCCACAAAGGATATTTCGGATGAAAATCCGGACTCGGACCAAGGAAAAGATTCACAAAGAACCTCCCTGCCGGGAAAATGCATATATCGGGGAAAACGCCAATATAGCAAGGGTAAAAATCACAACAGGAAACTCCACTGGAGAAGATCTAACAAAGAGACTCTCGCGGGGAAAAGCAACAAGATAATGAGGTATTACCGGTATAAGGGTAACAAACTCAGGAAGAGTGAATATCTAAGACCGGTATAAGGGTGAGAGATATCAATCAACCAAACATCTGAGAAAGACCTGAAAAGGTACATCAACTCAGGAAAATATCTGACTCCACAGGGGACCAAGGTCATAATAGGGAGCAAACAGGAAGGAACACCAGGGATACCGAAGTATATAATAGGTGACCGACCAAAAACGTGAATTGGTATATATGCCAACACACTCATCATCCGAAAGGAGGGCTTGAAAAAGCAAATCGACTTACAGGATGGACATTCGAATCCACAAAGGGAAGAAGAAACTTACTCACTGGGGACACAAACCCAAAGAGTGCATGAGATATAATATCCATTACCGTCAGAACGTGGATAGAATACTCGCATGAGATATATTATCTATTACCGTCAGAACGTAGATAATATACTCGCATAGTAAGAAACACCAGAGATACCGAGGTATATAATAGGTGACCTACCGAAAATGTGGATTGGTATATATGCCAAAACACTCATCATCCGAAACACAAACTGGTTAAAGGATGGATACTCGATTCTACAAAGAATACGAATCTTACTCTATTGGGGAAGATCAACAAAGGATTCCGACCAAAGAGCGTATGAGATATATTATTCATTACCGTCAGAACGTGAATAATATACTCGAAAAGGAAGAGACACCAGAGATACCGGTTAGGGCATATAATAGGTGACTAACCAAAAAGAGAGACAATCGATACCAAGCATACGGGTAAACGAAAGACAACTCAAAGGGGATAAATTGCAAACATCCGGCAATTATCCAACAACAAAATATTCGATTCCACAAAAGGGAAATAACGAATCTTACTCGACCGGGGAAACACACAAGGCTCCGACTGAAGAGTGCATGAGATATATTATCCATTACCGTCAGAACGTGGATAACATACTCGCATGGAAGATTATCCACAACCGGTTACTGGGTTAACAAAGGATAAATCGACCGAAAAGAAAGGCATCGGGATACCAAACTAGGTATATAAAGATGACCAATCAAAAGGGAGCAACAATCATTACCAAGCAAACGGGTAGATGAAAAGCAACTCAACTGGGGATGAATTGCGAGCATCCGGCAATTACCCACAAAGACTAGCTGGGGATACATCGATAATCAATCAATGATCCAGGGAACAAATCACTAGCAAACGGTGAAAGGACCCACTGGCGACTTCAAAAGGGATAACATTGCGAGCATACGGCAATAATCCAGAAAACAACTTGTCGGGGATACAATTGCTAGCAACCGGCAATTATCCACAAGCAAAGGGAGGAATACCAACATCAAATATTGAATGAAGATAACCACAAAGAGTAACCATCATCGGTTAGGATGAACAACAAGGTTAACTCTGCGAAGGGGAGAAATTAGGGTTTACAACTACCGAATACGGGGTAGAATACCAAAAATCTGGCTGGGATAAAATTGCAAGTATCCGGCAATTATCCAACTGTGCCACAAGGTACAAAACTCCGATGGGGAGAAAAACACCGCGAAAGGATTTACAACTACCGAATACGGGGTAGAAGACCACAGACTCCACTGGGGACAGGGGGAATGAAGGCCAAATACTGAGCACTTATTCAACTTATTCCACAGGGAAACGCAAACTTTGTTGGGGATAAAACCACAACAGCACAACATCCACCATCAACCAGAATGAACCACAAAGATTACCTCTGATAGGGGAAAGGAGATAGGACTTACGACTACCGAATACGGGGTAGTAGCCATACTCTGGTGGGGATAAACACGAATTAGGGTTTACATCTACCGAATACTGGGTAGAAAACCAACAACTCCGCCTGGGGATGGGAAGAATCACAAATCCGCACGGGAACAAAAAATAGGGTTTATAACAAACCACAAACTCTGCTGGAGAGCAGGAAAACAGGATTTACGACTACCGACTACTGGGTAGAAAACCAACAACTCTTGCTGAGGAATAAAAGGTATATAACCACAAATTCCGCCAAGAAGCAAGAACAATAGGACTTACAACTACCGGTTACCGGGTAGAGGCCCACAAAACTCCGCTGGGGATAAAAGAATTATTGCCGGTTACTGGGCAGTTCATTCATTTATTCCACAGGGAAGCACAAGAACAGTTGACAAAACGCCAATTCAGGATTGATCCGAGAAGGCAGCCTGAATCAAGATTCGTCCTATTGAGGATATAACTCAAAAGGAACAATTCATCCCAATATATGTGTTGGGAGGAAACGGAAGAAACCGTCATCCACGAGGACGTATCTCAGTGGGGAACTGCAGAAGGAAAAAACAGACACTTTCTGCTTATGTGCTGACTCTATATGGAGAGACTAACCACCCGACATCTGCTTAAGGAGATCTATAAAGAGATCTATATCACCCATAACAGGAGAACAACAAACAAAAGATATATGGCAAAAAATGCAATATGAACATCTGAATGTTTATGAATATGCATGAATATGCGTGATTTATGTTTGATGAATACTGACAAAACAGACATATCTAACACAACCAGGTCCAGGAATTACACGCCCGGTACTATACTTCCAGGGGAAAACCAACTGGAAAGCCAATCTGCTGGAGATCCCTATGCTAAAAAGCAAAGATCTGCGGGGAGGCAAAACATGAGATATCACAGAATCTCTGAGTTATAGATCAGCAAGAATCCCAACCAGGGTACAGAAAGTCACAACAGGCAGAAACAGCCACAAAAGACAAATCTGTTGGGGAAGGAGAGTAATCCTGAGGTATCTGCAGGGGATTCCAGTATCAAAAAGCTCACCGCTACGAAAGCGCATCCGAAAGGACTTCACTGGGCAACAACCCACTGAGGGAGAAAAGATTACACAAGTAGGTTCTGCAACAAACCACTCTACTTGGGGGATCAAAAGCATCAGGAAATCAACCAAATATCTGGATGATAGGCCACTAACCGACCCCTCTGGGATATGGAGCTTTCAACAGGCAAAACTGCCACAACAACTCCTCTGCAGACTAAGATGGGGAGAAATGGATGAAATGTTGGGATATCAACCCAATCAACCACTGAATCTTCCAGAAAAACCCAAACAACCGCTGAGTAGGAACAATAAACACCGCTCTGCTTAAGGGATTAAACACTCTGATGGAGAGCGAACAACTCTGCTGACGACTTCGCCGAGGATAGAGACAACTCCGCTGGCAACTGCACTAGGGAGTGACGGGGTACCGGGCTTCAAACCACTGACCATAAAATCTTCTGAAAAGGGAAACAACCATGCTGAGGAGAGACTACTGCCGGAGAAGCAACTGAGTCTTCAACAAACACTCCGCTCTGGGAATCAAAATCTCAACAGAAGCTCTGCTTAGGGAACAACCCTAACAACAATCTCTGCTTGGGGAGCAACCCCGACGATAAAATCTGGAGAAAAGGATACAAACCAACCCAGGCGTATGAACAATCGCCTTACCTGTTAGAAATCATGCCACCCTCGGGAGAGCACTGAGAAGTTCTTAAGTATCCTTTCATCATTGTGAATGTTCACTTTGTTTAAAATAATAGTTTTGAAAATTATTTGTTTTAAAACAATGACATTTTATCAATTAAAACATGCAAAACATTTGTTGAATTGAAACAAATAAGAGTGCAAATAATTGGATAAAAAGCTCAAATTTATTTGATGGAATGGTAGCCTGCAAATGGCAAGACTCCATAGATCTGTACAAATTTGAAATTAGTGATATATATTGGAAGAGGGCTACATTGAACATAATGATCATTTCTCTACCAATTTGAATCTCGATGTATTCGAAGCTTCAGTTGACGACGAATCGAGAATCTCTGACGAACAGACAGCTGCGGAACAGAAAGTCTTGTCAGGATGCAGTTACTTGCCAAATCCCTAATTTTTGCCTAGATTGCCCCAGGGTGAGGTACTTAATCTAGCGGGATGCAAATATTCTTTTTTTTCAAGTCTCTAATTTTTTCCTGGATTACCCTTGCGGGTTCTCCACCGAGACGCTCATTTTTGCCTAAGCCGCCCTTTCGGGTTTTCAACTTAGCGAGCTATTCTGTTTTTCATTTGCATATACCCTTTTTTTTAGGCAAAGTATTTCTTGATTGCATCTGAATTCACAGGACGAGTGAAATCCTCCCCATCCATTGTTGTAAGCGTCAAAGCACCGCCTGAAAAGGCTCTCTTAACAACATATTGGCCCTCGTAGTTTGGAGTCCGCTTGCCCTTGGAATCGGGCGCGAAAGACAAGACTTTCTTGAGCACGAGGTCACCTTCTCGGAACACACGAGGCTTGACCTTCTTATCGAATGCTTTCTTCATCCTCTGCTGATATAACTGACCATGACACATGGCAGTTCATCGTTTCTCTTCAATCAAATTCAGCTGGTCATAACGACTCTGAATCCATTCAGCATCAGTCAACTTGGCTTCCATCAAGACTCTCATTGATGGGATCTCCACCTCTACTGGGAGAACAACCTCCATGCCGTAAACAAGAGACAAAGGGGTTGCCCCTGTTGAAGTGCGTACAGATGTACGATATCCATGCAAAGTAAATGGCAGCATCTCATGCCAATCTTTGTACGTGACTGTCATCTTCTGGATAATCTTCTTGATATTCTTATTAGCAGCTTCAACAGCCCCGTTCATCTTAGGCCTGTAAGGAGAGGAATTATGGTGTGCAATCTTGAACTCAGCGCACAAGTCTTCCATCATCTTATTATTCAGATTAGATCCATTATCAGTAATGATCTTATCTGGCACACCATAACGGCAAATCAGCTGGTTCTTGATGAACTTCACAACCACCTGCCTGGTCACATTCGCATACGAAGCGGCTTCAACCCATTTGGTGAAGTAATCAATTGCTACGAGAATAAACCTGTGTCCATTGGACGCCTTCGGCTCAATCATGCCGATCATGTCGATTCCCCACATAGAGAAAGGCCATGGTGATGAAATCACATTCAAAAGTGTCGGAGGAATATGAATCTTATCCGCATAAATCTAACACTTGTGGCATTTCTTCACATATTTGCAGCAGTCAGACTCCATTGTCAGCCAATAGTAGCCTGCTCTCAACATCTTTCTAGCCATGGAGTGTCCATTGAAATGAGTACCGAACGAACCCTCATGGACCTCAGTCATCAACAGGTTTGCTTCGTGTCTATCCACGCATCTGAGCAAAACCATATCGAAATTTCTCTTGTACAGCACTTCACCACTGAGGTAGAAACTGCCTGACAACCTTCTAAAAGTTTTCCTATCTTTCACAGATGCCCCAGGCGGGTAGACATGGTTCTGGAGGAAATTCTTGATATCAAAATACCAAGGCTTGTCATCATTCACCTCTTCCACTGCAAACACGTGAGCTGGTCTATCCAAGCGCATTACGGCAATATTGGGTACTTCATTCCAATACTTCACAACAATCATGGAATCAAGCGTAGCAAGAGCATCTGCCATCCGATTATCCTCTCGAGGAATATGATGAAAGTCAACTTCTGTAAAGAACATTGAAATCCTCCTTGCATAATCTCTGTACGGAATGAGACCTAGCTGATTCGTCTCCCATTCACCCTTGATCTGATTAACAACTAGGGCCGAATCACCATACACATCAAGATGTTTGATTCTCAAATCAATACATTCTTCTAGTCCCATAATACAGGCCTCATACTCAGCCATATTATTCGTGCATTTGAAAGTTAGCCTTGCTGTAAGCAGAATATGCGTACCATGAGGAGTAACGATTACCGCCCCAATGCCATTTCCGTATTGGTTCACAACGCCATCAAACACCATCGTCCATTTGAAACCAGGTTCTGGACCTTCATCAAGTGTAGGCTCATCACAATCTTTCATTTTCAAATACAGAATCTCCTCATCTGGGAAGTCATACTGAACAGACTGATGATCTTCAATCGGCTGGTGCGCTAAATGGTCAGCCAAGATACTGCCTTTGATAGCTTTCTGAGCTCGATACTCGATATCATACTCAGACAACAACATCTGCCAACGGGCAATCCTCCCAGTTAAAGCAGGCTTCTCGAAAATATACTTGATTGGATCCATTCTGGATATCAACCAAGTTGTATGATTTATCATGTACTGGCGCAAACGCTTAGCAGCCCAAGCCAAAGCACAACACGTCTTCTCAAGCATTGAGTATCGAGACTCACAATCAGTAAACTTCTTACTGAGGTAGTAGATAGCAGATTCTTTCTTCCCTGATTCATCTTGTTGACCGAGTACACAACCCATCGAGTCTTCAAGAACAGTCAAATACATGATCAGAGGTCTTCCTTCCACAGGCGGAGACAAGATCGGAGGTTCAGACAAATACTCTTTGATACTGTCGAAAGCTTTCTGGCAATCCTCGGTCCAATCATGAGACTGATCTTTCCGGAGGAGCTTGAATATCGGCGCACATGTGGCAGTCATGTGGGATATAAATCTGGAAATATAGTTCAAGCGGCCAAGAAAACCTCGGACTTGCTTCTCAGTTTTGGGTGCAGGCATCTCTTGTATTGCTTTGACCTTTGCAGGATCAACCTCAATACCTCTCTCGCTGACAACAAAACCCAACAACTTTCCGGAACGGACTCCAAATGTACATTTGTTCGGATTCAGGCGAAGTCTGAACTTCCTCAAACGCTGAAAAAGCCTCAACAAATGCTCAACATGTTCAACTTCCGTTCGGGATTTAGCAATCATATCATCAACATAGACCTCTATCTCCTTGTGCATCATATCATGAAACAAGGTAGTCATAGCTCGTTGATACGTGGCTCCGGCGTTCTTCAAACCGAAGGGCATCACCCGATAACAGAATGTTCCCCAAGGTGTGATGAATGTTGTCTTCTCCATATCCTCAGGTGCCATCTTGATTTGATTATATCCGGAAAATCCGTCCATAAACGAAAAGACTTTGAACTTAGCTGTATTGTCTACCAACATATCAATATGTGGTAGAGGGAAATCATCTTTCGGACTAGCCTTATTCAAATCTCTGTAATCAACGCACATACGGACTTTTCCGTCATTCTTAGGAACAGGCACAATATTGGCCACCCATTGAGGATATGTAGAAGTCACCAGAAATCCCGCATCAATTTGCTTATGAACTTCCTCTTTGATCTTCACTGCCATATCGAGATGAGTTCTTCTGAGCTTCTGCTTCACAGGCACGCACTCAGGCTTCAAAGGCAGGAAATGTTGCACAATATCTGTATCTAGACCCGGCATGTCTTCATATGACCAAGCAAAGATATCTGAATATTCTCGTAGCAAGCTGATCAACCTCTTCTTGACAGACTCTTCAAGAAATGCCCCAATCTTCACCATACGAACACAATCCTCAGACCCCAAGTTGACTGTTTCCAGATCTTCAAGGTGCGGCTGGATGATCTTCTTCTCGTGCTCAAGGAGACGGGTAATCTCATCAGGAATCCCTTCAACATCATCTTCCTCTGCCTCGAATACAGGAATTCAAAATTGGGAGATGGCGTTGTATCATTATGTTCAATGGGTTTTAAGATCAACCTGCATAATGATTTTGGTTAATAAAAAACTTTAGAATTTAAACAAGCAAATCATTATGCAGATGAAAAATGTTTGCTTTTATTCTTGTTTTTATGGGTTTTTTGTGATCACTGATTTCATGCAAAAAGCAAAAAGTAAAAACAAATGGAAAAAACAAATGTTTAACAATGCATTAATTGAATGAAAACATCATTATATATATATGCTGCCAACAATGTCATCACTTCTCCTTTTGGCATGGGAGAAGGGTGTTAAACAAAGTGAACAATTACTCTGATCTATGGATGACTGTAGGCACATCTACAGCGACCCAATTGTGGCAAACACCGCCAGGAATGACGAAATTGTCCAGATCCTCTGCATCCTCTTCCAAGATAGCAGCAGCTTCTTCAAATTGATCAGCATGGATGAAACCTCCACTCTTGAACAAACCTTGCTCATTATATGCCGCAGAACAGTAGCCAATGCCAGCCTGGGATCTGTTGTCTTCAAGCTCAATCATCTTCCCTAAACCAGCAACTGCACCACATTCAATGGCCAGTTTTGCATCACGATAGGAAGCAAATGAAGGAGACTTCTTCTCAATTGGTTTATCAATAGATAAAGCTTGGAATGGAGTTCCAACTTCATCCTCAGCGTCAATATATGAGAAAGAAGACAAGTGGCTAACCAGGAGAGCCTTTTCTCCCCCTACCACAACCAGTTTCTTGTTCTTGACAAACTTCAGCTTCTGGTGTAGGGTGGATGTCACGGCGCCAGCCTCGTGAATCCATGGTCTACCAAGGAGACAACTATATGATGGGTGGATATCCATTACCTGGAAGGTAACCTGGAAATCACTTGGTCCAATTTTGATTGGGAGATCAACTTCCCCAATCACAGTCTTACGCGACCCATCAAACGCTTTCACAACAACACCACTCTGCCTCATGGGAGGCCCCAGATATGACAACTTGGAGAGTGTGGTTTTTGGCAATACATTCAAAGACGATCTAGTGTCCACCAGCACGTTGGACATGGCATCAGACTTGCAGTTCATAGATATATGTAAAGCCATGTTGTGGTCTCTTCCCTCCTCAGGGAGATCGGCGTCACAAAAACTCAACGTGTTGCAAGCAGTGATGTTTGCAACTATACTGTCAAATTGCTCAACAGTGACGTCATGATCGACATAAGCCAGATCCAAAACCTTCTGCAGAGCCTCTCTATGGGGTTCTGAATTCAACAGCAGAGATAAAACGGAAATTTTGGATGGCGTTTGTAGAAGCTGGTCTACAACATTGTACTCACTCTTTTTGATGAGCCTCAGCATCTCATCACATTCTTCGTTCACAATGCCACTAGGGCCAACTGAAGAAGCAGGAGTCTTTTGTACAGAGGAGGGTTTGGCAACATCAAGTTCCGGATTCTGAATATTCACAGCCGTCCCAACAGGACGCTCAACGGTATCAGAAACAACAGGAGCCTTGGGAGGTGCAGAAAACACACGACCACTACGGGTCAACCCGCTCACATCAGCAATGTTTGTCACGGACGTTGAAGGCAAAGGCACTTCTACCCCATCTTCTACAGCAACGGGGTTGTATCTGAATGGCACAGCTCTATCAGAAGAATAAGGCACAGGGCCTGTAGGCTTAATCACTGGAGACGGAGAGACCTTCGGCTTGCTGCTATCATAACGAATAACAACAGGCTCGGGTAATTTGAACACCGGTGAAATAACATTCACCTCCGGTTCATCCTCATCAACATTGCGATTCTGAAGGATCTCAATGGTACCCTCATCCAGCAACTCTTGAAGTTCTCTTCGTACCTGATTACAACCCAAACGATTCACAGAGCAGATGCGGCACTTGTCATGGTCATGCTCCATGTGGCTGTACTGACACAGCAACCGATGTAATTCGACTAGCGACTGTCTAATATGGCTTACATATTTGACCTTGTACTTCCCAGGACACCCCTGGACCATATTCACAGATTTCCCATGCGCGGGCAATGGGTTCTTGGTGACATTCGGGCCTGAATCTTCAAAGCTCAGAATTCCATATCTCATAAGGTCTTGAACCTTAGTCTTCAGTGGGTAGCAGTTTTCAATGTTATGACCCGGAGCACCGGAATGATAAACGCAGTGTTGGTCTGGTTTATACCACCATTGAGGATTTGCAGGAATAGCAGGAGGATCCCTGGGTGTAACCAACTTCCTTTCCAACAAGGAAGGATAAAGCTCTGCATATGACATAGGAATTGGATCGAAGCTGATCTTTTTCCTATCATAACTCAAATTAGCTTGGTTGGTGGTACTGCCACGAGGCTGGTAAGCCTTTGTTGTGGACGGTGTTGTTGCTGATACTGAGGCTGTTGATATTGCTGAGAATTGTCTTTGAAGACGGGTGCTATATGAGCCACCTGGTGCTGATTGTTGTTACACCGTGTTGGCTTCCTCTAAACAGAGGGTCTTCTTGATTTAGTATGGGATTGCACAGCATGTGCCTCCCCATCCTTCTTCTTAAACGCCCCATACCGTTTAGAAGAAGAGCTCTCATCCTTTGTCAATCGTCCTTCACGGACCCCTTCCTCGAGACGCATCCCCATGTTCACCATCTCGGTGAAATCAGAGGGAGCGCTTGCTACCATCCGCTCGTAATAAAAAGAACTAAGAGTCTTCAAAAAGATCTTAGTCATCTCTTTCTCTTCCAGCGGTGGAGTAATCTGAGCAGCCAGCTCTCGCCACCTCTGGGCGTACTCCTTAAATGTCTCCTTGTCCTTCTGAGACATGGCCCTGAGCTGATCACGGTCAGGAGCCATTTCAACGTTGTATTTGTACTGCTTGACGAAGGCTTCGCCAAGATCGTTGAAGGATCAGATATTAGCACTGTCCAAACTCATGTACCATCTGAGTGCAGCACCGGACAGACTGACTTGAAAATAATGGATCAGAAGTTGATCATTATCCGTTTGGGTAGACATTTTCCTGGCGTACGTGACCAGGTGAGCAAGAGGGCAGGTGTTCCCTTTATATTTTTCAAAGTCAGGCACTTTGAATTTGATCGGTATCTTGACACCGGGAACTAAACACAACTCGGCAGCAGACTTGCCGAACAAATCCTTCCCTCGGTATCTTGTCACCAAGGTTTTTGATGGAGGGGCCTTAATGCTCGCAACGATGGATGGCGAAGACTTCACTTCTCCTGTGAACTCAGACGCAGTTAAAAAATACTTCGCATAAAATAGACCCGCTGGACAATAAAAAGAATAGTCCAGGCAAAAAATGGGCATCCCGACGAACCAAGAAAATGAAAAGGTTCGGGCAAAAATTAGGGATTAAAAATAAAAAGGTTGTACACCCGGTAAGTTGAAAACCTGAAAGGGCAACTTAGGCAAAAATGGGTATCCCGGTGGATTGAAAACCCGAAAAGGGCAATCCAGGCAAAAGTTAGGGATTAAGCGAATGACTGCGTTCTGAGTTAGTTCTGAATCTCATCTCATGTCGATGATTGGAAACTTTCGAAGGATAGGAAACAGTTCAATCACCTTTTTCGGAAAGCTGATCATTTGGAGGATCTTGAAGACGAGCGAGTCATAGCAAAATTGGAACCCAGTAGAAATCAATTTCACATTGCCACTAGATTAATTTCTGTTTTGCGATTACCTCTTCCTAGGGATTGCTTCCTGGTGTAAATGCCTATTCAGAGGCCATTCAATCAATAAAATCATGTTACTCAGTATATCTCTGTTTTCATTTTCATTTTACTGTTTTGTTTGCAAAAATGACGTCCGAATTTTTGATAAACATTGCATCATGACACATAAGGGCTTTACAAGTATATGCTTAATAAACATTTAAAGTTGATGTGAATTTTAAGTGCTTTGGATCATCTATTCAGAACAGATACCCTGGGGCATTTCCTAAGCATGTGTGTCAGACTATACACTCCCCAGCAGAGTTGACAGTACCAGACTGTATCTTCCCAGCAGAAGCAGCTGCTCCTCAGAGTTCGATGCCAGATCGAGGATTTCAATCCCAGATCGATGATCTCTTTCCTGGAAGCATAACCTCGGTACCGTATCGGTGTTTGCTCCCCCCTGCTGAGTCATCTCTTGTAGATTATGGTTGCCAGAACCACTATCGCTTCGCCCAACAACAGGTTTGCAGCACCGTTCTCTCCCCAGTTAGAGTCTCGGTATCTCGTCATTGCCAGAACACCGCGTGGCCGGTCATTTCCCCACAGGTTTGCAACGCCGTTCTCTCCCCAGTTAGAGTCTCGGTATCTCGTCATTGCCAGAACACCGGGCCGGTCATTTCCCCACATAGTTCATTATGTTGTGCATCTCCAACAGTAGTGCCAGGGTCCAGAAGATTGTGATCATTTCCCCAACAGGATTCCTTGCTTCAGCTTGGCATTTTCCCCAGCATTTCGCATCCCTGCATGTAGAATCATATTGCATTGCATCCTCCCAAATCGCGTAGCATTTCCATTTTCATGGAGCATTACGCCATCGCAAAATTCAAACATACGCATGTAAGCATAAAACATTCTCGGTATCCCAAGTGATAAGCCAGAGATTTGTTTCCAGTATTCAGACTGAAGGTTGTTCATGACTTATTATCCCCAGCATGGGTCATTGGCCCACGTGCCGCCTCAATTATTATTGTTCCCTATTTCTGCCGATGCTGACAGGCATGAAGTTTCCGATATTCAGATCGAAGAAGTTTCCGACATTCAGGTCGATGCAACTTGTGGCATTCAGGCCAGTTTTTCCGGTATCCAGACCGAAGTGGTATTCAGGTCAGTTTTTTCGGTATCCAGACCGAAGTGGCATTCAGGCCAGTTTTTCCGGTATCCAGACCGAAGTGGCATTAAGGCCAATTTTCCGGTATTCAGACCGAAGTGGCATTCAGGCCAATTTTCCGGTATTCAGACCGAAGTGGCATTCAGGCCAATTTTTCGGTATTCAGACCGAAGTGGCATTCAGGCCAATTTTCTGGTATTCAGACCGAAGTGGCATTCATGCCAATTTTCCGATGTTCAGATCGAAGAAGTTTCCGACATTCAGGTCGACGCAACTTATGGCATTCAGGCCAGTTTCCGTTATTCAGACCGAAGTGGCATTCAGGCCAGTTTTTCTGGTATCCAGACCGAAGTGGCATTCAGGCCAGTTTTTCCGGTATCCAGACCGAAGTGGCATTCAGGCCAATTTTTCCGGTATCCAGACCGAAGTGGCATTCAGGCCAGTTTTTCCGGTATTCAGACCGAAGTGGCATACAGGCCAGTTTTTTCCGTTTTTCAGATCGAAGAAGTTTCCGACATTCAGGTCGATGCAACTTGTGGCATTCAGGCCAGTTCCCGGTATCCAGACCAAAGTGGCATTCAGACCAGTTTTTTCCGATTTTTCAGATAGAAGAAGTTTCCGACAATCAGGTCGAAGTACTTATGGCATTCAGGCCAGTTTTTTTTTTCCGATTTTCAGATCGAAGAAGTTTCCGATGATCAAGTCGAAATACTTGTGGCATTCAGGCCAGTTTTCCGATTTCCAGATCGAAGTGGTGTTCAGACCAGATTTCCGGTGATCAGACCAACATTGATACTCTCATATTCCGATGCTTAGTGTTCAGACTAATGTGCGGCGTTCAGGCCATGGGTATTTCTGTGTTACCATTTATTTTGGTATCCAGGTCAACTTTCTGTTTCGGTACTCAGGCCAATTTTCACCGTACCAGACGGACTCTTCTTTTGAGATTGCTTCTTTGCCGATTCTGACAGGCATTGTTGATTATTTCATAGGGATTCAGGATCAAAATCCGGGTCTTCTTAGTATTTAACCATCTCCCGCTATGATCATATGAAGAGTGTCCTGCTTCATATTCTCTAGTTGAAGATACTTAAATAGGGGCAACTGTCATACCCCGATTTTGACCCTGAAATTTTTTCCCAGTCAATCACCCGTATGGTCATAAAATTTTGCTTCATGCTCAGATGATGGCCCAAGGTTTGATTGGATTTAAGTTTTGTGTTGTCCTGTGGATGAGTTGGTATATCAGGTACCATAATGTAGTTTTGAATCAGGGGAAAGTTGATTTCAATGTAGTGTTGGATCGGAGGAAAGTTGGTTTTGGGTTGAATGCTTGGAATTTGAGCCATCATGAATATTTGTTAAGGATGAAAGACAAATAATCCCGCTAATAAATAGATAACCCTCGTTGATGTTTTGATCACTCTATTGTATTTTGGATTAGAGCGTATTGAATGAATCAATGGCCGGCATTATTTATTTCCTTTAAGCGGTCAAGTATGTTCTTGAGAATGGATTAGCTTTAGAGAATCTTACTCTTTGAAGGGTACATTTTGCAAGATCACACCATACTTGGAGTGTACATTTGGTAATAATGGAAATAGCTATATAAATCAGTATAGTTAAAGGAGCCAAGCAGAACTGATATACAAAATATGTACACTGAATTGTGGCTCTAAAATCAAATTTCATATATTGATGTATCGTTGGCATCACATTTAGCAAAGGCTGCGGCTAATGCTTTTGTTTGTGATGGGTCCTGGAATAACTAATCACAGAACATGCATAATAAGTGGTATCCAGAATCTTTGACAAGACAAAGTTGTACGAGAACGATAGGCCCCAAGAGCAATTTCTCCTTCTATAGATGCATTGTTGTCACATCGTGGTTTGGCATTGGCGCAGAAACAATTGAAACCCTTTCTCTAAGCTGTTTCAGTATATGTTTAGCAGAAAATTATGACAATCAATATTCCATTTCCATTGAAAAATAAATGGTTATTGCGTGGCAGAAGGTGAAGGCAGTCCCTTCGCGTGTTGGACTCTCCTATCTCATGTCATTGACAAGCTCCTCAGTTTGGGTCAACTTGCCTGCTGCAGCTTCCTTAATTATCATTTTCCGTTATTTATCACTGGATTATGAAATGAAGAGAAAAGCTGCAGCATACAACAATAAATCAAGCTCCACCAGTATTCAGTCTTCAAAGAAGCCTACCGAGAATCCTAAAGCAGTTGCAAAATTTGAGTGGCGAGCAAAAGTGAATTCACCTGTTGTTGAGGATGCAATTGATCACTTCACTAGACATCTGGTTTCTGAGTGGGTAACAGATCTTTGGTACTCTCGCTTAACACCGGACAAAGAGGCTCCTGAGGAGTTGGTGCAACTAATTAATGGTGTACTTGGTGAAATTTCAGGATGCATGAGAAATATAAATCTGATTGATTTTTTGATAAGGGATCTTGTTAATCTCGTTTGCACTCATTTGGAGTTGTTCCGTGCTTCTATCTCCAAGATTGAAAAACAACACACAGGTTCATTAACAATTGAAAGTCGAGATACAGAACTAAAGGTTGTGTTGGCTGCAGAAAACAAATTGCATCCTGCTTTATTCTCTTCTAAAGCTGAGCACAAGGTTCTGCAGCATCAATAAATCCATCATCCAATGCTTAATTCAAATGCAAGCTACAATGGAGAGATTGAAGTCTACCTTGCCTTGTTCTCCCTTTGATATGCTTACTGTAATGTTTGGCTTACATCAAGACCACCATATCATCATCATCATGTTAACCTACAATAAAATATCTAAAAGGGCCTACACATTTCTGAATGTTGCCACAAATTCATCAGTAAATGGCCATGGCAGAAGAAGCTGGTCGAGATTAGCAAGGTTGCATATCATTCACATCACCCTGCAAAAGAAAGATTGGGGTTAACAAGCTGAAGAACTAAAACTGAAATTCATCAGACACCATATGAACTGCAGACTTGCACCTGACCGCATAACCATCATCATGAGCCCCTTCGATACAGCAGCCATTGAATATCAAGCAAGTCTCAAAAGGCCTAATACAAGACAGTAAGCCATTTGCAGGAAATGTTCAATAAACCACAAAGGACCATGCATGTTAATTCATTCAGTGGCACACAAAATTGGACACAAATCAAATTGAATGCAACAACTAGCTAATTGAACCATTCAAAAAGAAAGCAAACCTAAGATGAGTGTCCTACAAGCTGAACTAATGGTCATGGAGTTGGTCCAAGATGAGCCATCTATTGCATCAGCATGTGTCCTGCAGAGTCCAAGTAATGCAGCAATTATTCAAGATAAGCATTCAGTTCATGATCAAAAGGCAAAAAGAAAGGAGACATCCAATCCCAATATTATATTCTGTCCTGATCCAGAATTCAGTGATTTTGATAAGGATAGGATAAAGGATTGTTTTGCTGCTGATCAATACTGGGCTATTTATGATGATACTGATTCTATGCCAAGATTCTATGCTCGCATCAAGAAGGTGCACTCCCCTTTAAAACTGGAATATACTTGGTTGGAACCAAATCCAAATCTAAAAGATGAGATTGAATGGCATGATGCAGATTTGCCTATTGCATGCGGTAAGTACAGACTTGGAAGTACTCAGATAACTAAGGATATTGATATGTTCTCTCACAAAGTGCATTGTGTAAAAGGGAGTGCTAGAGATTCTTATCTGGTATATCCCATGAAGGGAGAAACTTGGGCAATTTTTAGACATTGGGATATAGGATGGGCTTCTAAACCTGAAAAGAATGTAGAATATCAATTTGAATTTGTCGAAGTCCTTTCTGATTTTGATGAGAAAGATGGTGTTAAAGTTACTTATCTGAGCAAAGTGAAAGGGTTTGTTTGTCTCTTTCAGCAAACTGTGCAAAATGCGAATGTTAAACAAGTAGAACCTGCAACAAACAACAAAGTTAGCAGCAAGACCTATCTCACAAGCAAATGCTCATGCTGAAAGCTTCATGATACCGATTTTGTCTCAATTACCCGATCATCAAAACCAGAGCTGTAATCAAACCAATGCTCCATTTTTTCACTGCAGTAAAAAGGTACGATTAGCCAAAGCTGTAAAAATCCAGAAATTCCCAAATTGGAATTAAGACAAAAACAAAAGAGAAAGCACATGCTCAGATTACCTGTTACAAATCCATACATCAAAGGGACCAATCTGTTACTGTCGCATCGCGCGAAAAACCGGCGGGAAAAGAAGAAACAACAGAGCCGCCACCGTGCGTTATTTATCCCAAAAAGAGGGAAAGGAAACGCTCGAAGTAAACCTAGGAAAGAACATGGTCTCGCGACCAAAGAGAAAGGGTTCGGGAGTCGGTTATGCGAAGGGAAGGTGTTAGGCACCCTACGCATCCGTAGTACTCTACGGGATCCACGCACAAAAGGAAGGAATATGGTTGCTAAACACTGCTCAAACACACACACACTGGCTGAAAGAGACAAAAGAGACTGACTGAAACTGACTCGGCAGGATATCGCATCCTGGGCCTACTTAGTCTATCAAGCATAGACATCAGAGTCGAAGTAGTTCGGACTGGGGAAACGACACATGCTCGCTAGAATATCGCATCCTATGCATACGTATCTTCTCGGACGAGAGAAGAATCAGAGCATTCGTAGCTCGGCTGACACGCACACAAACAAAACAAGACAAAGGCAAACGTGGAGCCTGAATGCCAATCACTGGACTTACATCAGCATCCGAACCTAAACACACACAGGAAACCAACTGCCAATCGCTGGACTTACATTGACATCCGAACCAAAACAACTCGACAGATAGATAGGAAGTCGGGGACTCAGCCTATAACTGTCAAACAAACACAAAAGAAAAGAAAAGGCGCCCGGAGAGATCAGCTCAATCTCCTGCCTACATACTTCATCTGGTATGAAGATCAGGGCGATGTAGTTCCCCTACGCAGGGACAAAGGTTCTAGCCTAACCAGATAACAGAGGGAGACACAACACTAGGGAGACTACGACTCGAGCCTAGATGTTGTCATGCAAAGTCAACCCTAAGTTAAGGTTTCTAGCTAAATGGCACAAGGGCCAACCTATCCTGAACAGACACAGGAAAAAGCAAAGTCTCGATTGCAACTAGGGCAAGAGAAAGGGGATATCTCAATCACAACAAGGGTGAGAGAAGAGAAAGTCTCAATCGCAACGAGGGCGAGAGAAAAGAGTTAGTGTTAGTGGTTAGTCAAACTCGGCAAGACATCGCGTCTCGTGCCTACGTATCTCACCTGAACGTGAGAATCAGAGTTGCCGTAGTTCGGCTACGGAGGGAAAAAGGATCTCGATTGCAACTAGGGCAAGAGAAAGGGAAAGTCTCGATCGCAACGAGGGCGAGAGAAAGGATCGCAACGAGGGCGAAAACAAGCACGGATTAGTTGTTAGTCAAACTCGACAAGACATCGCATCTCGTGCCTACGTATCTCATCTGAACATGAGAATCAGAGTTGCCGTAGTTCGGCAGGCAGGGAAAAAGGTCTCGATTGCAACTAGGGCAAGAGAAAGGGAAAGGCTCGATCGCAACGAGGGCGAGAGAAAAGATCGCAACGAGGGCGAAAGCAAGCAAGGATTAGCTGTTAGTCGTTAGTCAAACTCGGCAAGACATCGCGTCTCGTGCCTACGTATCTCATCTGAACATGAGAATCAGAGTTGCCGTAGTTCGGCTACGGAGGGACAAAGGACTCGATTGCAACTAGGGCAAGAGAAAGGGAAAGTCTCGATCGCAACGAGGGCGAGAGAAAGGAAAAGTCTCGATCGCAACGAGGGCGAGAGAAAGGAAAAGGCTCGATCGCAACGAGGGCGAGAGAAAGGATCGCAACGAGGGCGAAAGCAAACAAGGATTAGCTGTTAGTTGTTAGTCAAAACTCGGCAAGACATCGCGTCTCGTGCCTACGTATCTCACCTGAACGTGAGAATCAGAGTTGCCGTAGTTCGGCTACGGAGGGACAAAGGACTCGATTGCAACTAGGGCAAGAGAAAGGGAAAGTCTCGATCGCAACGAGGGCGAGAGAAAGGAAAAGTCTCGATCGCAACGAGGGCGAGAGAAAGGATCGCAACGAGGGCGAAAGCAAGCACGGATTAGTCTAAACTAAACCTATCTTGCTCAAGCAGCAAGTCTAAGCTAAACCTAAAGAGGCAAAGCAAACAGGCAATCACAATCACAAGAAGCACACTCTATATGCATACAAGAGGCTCAAGCAAAAGGTTAGGCACTAGGGCCAACTGGAATAGGGTAAGTGTGCTCTTAACCTTGCCATTGAGAGGCTAAGGTGAAGCAGATGAAAAGATGAAGTGAGGATGAGACCTCACAGCTCTTACCCCTGGCCAGGGAGAGCTAATAGACAAATGAGCATGGGTCCAGAAAGTGGGAACCCTTCTATACTCGAAGACTCTGACACTGTACACTTTGTACAAGATCTTGGGTTTGTATCTCAATGCATCAACACACAGCAGTGTGAGCAAAGGGATGACACAACAAGAGTAGTGGGGGATAGATTGTGTATCCCTACCTTCCACCAATTGCCTTTTTGAAGGACTTTTCCTGCTTGGGACAATTTTAAACACACACAGGCATTGCCTCTTAAGGAGGACTTCAGACAGTTTGCCCGGTCAAATAGCAGACCGGGTCTCCAGACTACATGAAGAGAGAGTAATTATACCTCAAAAGCAATTGCTAAATAGCAAAGCAAGCAAGTTCAGAGAACTTAAGCAACTAAAGTACCTGAAAAAGTCAAAACAATCAGCAAACAGTTCAAAAGTTTAAATCAAAAGGAATTGGTAAACAGTCAATACAGATGGTCAACTGGGCAAGGCACAAGACCCAAACACATGAGTCAAACCTACAAAACAAAGGTTAGCATATGATAAAACAAGCAAGCTCAAACAAATGAAAGTGATCTCAATGGCCACTTGATGTTCAACCTGAAACAGGAACTCAATTGTAAGCTCAAAAGACCACTAGGACTAGCCTAGGGTCAAGGATGAAAGAAAAAGTCAAAACAGCAAAGAAAAGTCAACCAAAGTCAAGGTCAAACATTTAAGAAGCTATCACAATTGGGCCCACATTCAAATCATGCATTATTATCATTTCATGAACATTTGAAGTCAAAGTAAGGCAAAGGAAAGCATACAAAAGTCAACAGAATGACTTGCATCAAAAGTCAACCCAAACATTTTCAAAAATCATCAAATAAATCACACTCAATCCTAACATCTAACATGGTAGACATGTAAAATTTCATGGCATTTGGATGAGAGGAAGGCAGTAAATTAAAATCATGAAGTCAACACAATTTCAAACATGTACAATAAAAGTCAACAAACATGGGTCAACTTCAAAAAATCATATCAAATTGAAAACAGATGAGAAATGAATGAGATTAACACCAATGCAAAGCTCAAGATGTCTAGTTATAACATATGAAGTTTCATGATCATACAATATGGTATGAGGATTTCCCAAATGATTTGGCAACATGTAGCACAAAAAGTCAACCATTGACTAGGCAGGGAATAAAATTCACAATCAAATGGAAAATTGCACAATTAAATCCAGGAAAAATCACACATCAACTAGACATGTAAGGGAGGGATCATGCAAAATTTGGGGTCATTTGGAGGCAAGGAAGCATGTTAACAAAAATTGGGAAAATGCACATCATTCATGTAACACCAAATGTAACACTTAACTTCAGAAAATCATATCTCTCAATCCCCAAATGATAAATGCACAAACTTTATATCAAAATGAAGGTGAGCATGTCTAGTTTTACCACAAAAAATTTCAAGACCAAAGGATGCAACATGAGTATTTCACAAAAGGAATGGCACAATGTATCAATTTGGCATACATGTTAGGAAACCAATTATCAATTAAAATCCAGCCAATGAAAAATTAATTAAAAATCACAATTAAATACTAGACACATTCATGAACATGATGGAAAAAATTGCATGATTTTTGGATTAAAATTGAGGGAGAAATGAATTTTGGAAGTTGTGTGAATAATTTGAGCAAACATGAGCAAATAGCATGATGAATGGTCAAACAAAGGTTGACCAGTGGCAGATTTGTAATATAGCGCGCCACTTACTCAAACGATGCGTTTTAAGGGGGACACGGGAAATGTTTCTATTGGCTGGCTCCAATGAAACAGTAAATTAAGCAACAACAGCCAATAGCATTCGAGGTTTCTGGGCAACTAGGGTTTATCACAAGGGTTTATGCAGCAACATGAACACTCATCATCAACCATTCGAGTTTTTCACAAAAAATTCCAGCAATCCCAAACACATACATAGACATGATCAGCAAGGTAAGGTGAACAACAATCCAACATTAATTTTCCATGAAACACGACAAGGTCCCTGAATCAAGCAGAAGAACATCAATCATCAAACATATGGTCATGCATGAAACTTTCCAGAAATGGCTAGGGAGCATATCAATAGAAGCATTGAAGCATGGTGATGACAAATCCAAGCATGGTTTGCATTATAACACAACATGGAGTGAGATTCGAACAGAAATACACATGAGCACAAAACTTATTTTCCAGATTTCTTGCAGCATATTTGACCAAATCGTATGAGATAAAGTGTATTGGATTCAGCATGCTAGACTCTACAACAAGCATGGCAAGGAATTGAAAAACAAAAGATTCGAAAAAATACCAAATGGAAGAGCAGTGGAAGATTCATCAACCCTTTTGCTTGCAAGAGCTCGAACAGAGGAGTATTATGCTTCTATGAGGTAGGTGCTTGAAAACTCCAAGCTCAGTGATGCTTGGAGACAACCAAACCATGATCTACCATTGTTGGTGGTTGGTGAAAACAGAACAAGAAGATGCAGTTACAGCAAGGCTTTGATGGTGAAAATAAACTCAGTATGTTGTCCAGGTGAAGAAAGGATCAAAGGTTGCTCGTGTGCTTTGATGATTTTGAGCCAAAATCCAATTCAAACCAAAATGCAAGAAGGAAGAAGTGAGAGTATTCTGTGGTCTGCAGCTGCTACTAGGGTTGGCAAATGGCAGAAAATTCACTTATATGTGACTGTTTAAGCTCCACTAATGAAATGCTAAAACAAGTTTAACTTAATGAACTAAAATGCAAATTGCTAAGTGTTGGCATAAGGGAGTGGAGGTGTGGTTTCTTGCACGAAAATGGGCCTTAGCCAAGCTGCTACTGACCCTTAATCCAACTGTTTTTAGTCTGCACAATGAATGGTTAATTTGTTTTACTTAATGAAACCAATTTGCAAAATTTCCAAGTTTGTGCCTTTGGTCTAAAATTGTAGTATGATGGTGGAATGAACATGATTTTAAGCTCTAGACAAATCACAAATGATGTTTCCAAGCATTTCCAATTGGCCAAAGTGTAAAAAAATCAAAGAATCAAAAAGTCAAAGTTTGGTCAAACTTGATTTTTAAATGGAAAAGGTCAAAAAATGCCATTTTGATTGGCAAGGTTTTGGAGGGTGAAATTTATATTTTTGGAAAGAGGATGAAAAATGTGGTTTGTAGGAAAAAACCCCACCAAATTTGGCCTTATGGTTTGAGAGATATGCCCCTTTGAAGTTCACAAATTTTTGAAATTGAATTGATCATATCTTGACAACCACACATGGGAATTGAGAGTTCTTGGACTTTTTGGAAATGGGAGAACAAGATCTTCAACTTTCATGTTGGGCAAAAATTCATTTGAAGCTTGTATCATGATGTAAGTTTAAGATCAAGAAGTTTCCATTTTTGGCAGTTGAAATTACAGGTCCACTTTCTATTTCTGGAAATTTTCTTGTTTGACTTGATTTTCTTCCATGATGAGGTTTGACATGATAGATGAGGCTTATATGAGCATGAATGAGCTCCTTCAAATCAATTCTATCCATCAAATCCTTGATTAAATCCACAGTTGACCAACTTTGACTTTCTAGGGTTTTGCTTGACTGTGCATGAACTAATGACCTCTGAGCATCCAACCCTTGACTTGAGCACTTCAAATGGACCTCCAAGATATGTGAACATGTTGGGCAAACCCTAGGGCCTTGGCTCCTTGGGAAACAACTTTGCTTGATTGGTTGACTGATCTCCTGATCAGTTTGACCTAATTCTTGCTTGCTTGCTCTTGAGGCAACTGGGGACAATGCAAATGTTATGCAATGGATCATGATATGCTATGACTTAATATGAGATGGTATGTACAATGATAGGTGCAAATTTGAGGTGCTACAGTTACTGAGCACAAAGAAAGTGTTTGGCAGGAACGCCTCTTTTGAATCCAAGACACCGATTGAAACCCTAATTTGTGAAGCATAAATAGAAAACGAATCAGTGGAGGAAAAGGGAGGCGAAATTGAAACTTAAAAGCAAAACAAAAACCCTAAATCCCAGAAATCAAAGTAAAAGGCCAGTATTGGAAGAGAGGAGATAGATTCAAGCTCACCTGATTCATTGTCGACGCCAAAGGTGAGATTCCCGCTTGACTTCTCTCTTTAAAACCATGGGTTTGCACTCTCTCTAGTTAACGAGGTAGAGCGATTGAGAGAGATGCTGAGGGTAAGCGGCGAGAGCGATTGAGAGAGATGCTGAGGGTTAGCGACGAGAGCGATTGAGAGAGATGCTGAGGGTTAGCGACGAGAGCGATTGAGAGAGATGCTGAGGGTAAGCGACGAGAGCGATTGAGAGAGATGCTGAGGGTAAGCGACGAGAGCGATTGAGAGAGATTTCTTCGAGTTTGGGAGCGAGTTCGTGAGAGGAGAGAGCGAGCTTGCCGAGAGCGTGAGATGGGGAGAGAACGAGTCTGTATCTTTTCCAATTTTTTTTTCTTTCTCTTTTCTTTAATTCATTTTAAATAGAATAGGTTTTTGAAAATATTAAAGGTTTTGCTTAGAATTCCTAGGTTTAGTTAATAATTATTTTTATGTTTTCAACTTATCCCCCATTAAAAAACCCAACAGCCAAGCGGCTGGGATTTATTAGGATAGTCAAACAGGTTCTTTTTTTTATTATTAGTTTCTTTATTTTAATTCCTTTTTTTAATTTATCTTAGTTTATATATTTAAAGTAGCATCAAATAATAAATAACCATGAGTGGTCTGGTGGAGAAGGGTAGTATCATAGTCTTGAGTGGGGTGGGTTCAATACTCATGTGTAGCATTGTTTTTAGTATTTTATTTTTCTTTTAGCATTTTATTTTCTTTTAGTATTTTATTTCTTTTAACATTTTTTGTTATGTTTATGCTTTATTATTTTCATAGTTTCATTATCATAACATAGATTTGTTGTCTTTTAATTTCATCATTCATTCAAAACCATTTTAAAAACTATAAAAATCATATTTTTCTCGATTCAATATCGAGCCCATTTTCACACCCTTGTAAGTCGATTGCTTTTTAAGCATCGCCATCAACCTCACATAGCTTACTCTTGGGCTTTCTTACAATGAGTCGGTTCTCTTGCACTCACACTCATGCATTATTTGTTGTTTGGGTCCGATTTAATTATTTCATGATTTTTAATCCCCATTTGACAAAATGTACCCCACTTCCCCAATGTGTATATAATGTTGTATTGTTTTATTTCTCTATTTGTTTTAGACACTAACCAAAAAGTAAAATCTACCATTTCTGAAAAAATACAATAATATGACTCGATCCAACGTCGAGTATTTTCTCAATAAACAAATCAATTCATTTCGCCCTCCTATTCTATTCCTTTTCTTTCAAACTTTCATCAAATGCTTGATTCAGCGTCAAGCCATTTTCTCTAATAAAAACTCAAAAAATATTAATTCATAAGTCAAGACTTTTGCAAATAAAGATGGAAGTGGAACATGGTGTATATCACGCACTCCTGAGACTAGGATTCGAGATGTATATCTCGCCTATCCTAGCTCTCGCCATCATCCAATTTACCCACTTTGCTCTATCAAACACTCATTCAAATCTTTCTCAAACGTCCATCAATACTTGATCTAGGTCAAGTCATTTTCACAATAAAAACTCAAAATACCTAATTCTTATTTAACACTTTTTCAATAAAGGTGGAAATGGAACATGATGTATACCATGCACTCCTGAGGTTAAGATTCGAGACGTATGCCTCGCCAATCTTAACTCTCGCCATCGCCTAAAATTGTCAATGCGGTTTCTCCAAACCCTTTCTCAATCAAATTCAAAACACTTAATTCTCTATTAAACACTTTTGCAAATAAAGATGGAAATGGAACATGGTGTATACCATGCACTCCTGAGGCTAGGATTCGAGATGTATATCTCGCCAATCCTGGTTCTCGCCATCACTCAAAGCACCTCCAACCAATCAAACTCTTTTTTCTCGTCGCCGTGCGACCAATCAAAAAACCTTTTAAAATGAAAGATATCTTGTCTTAAGAGATACAAAACATTGTTTCGGCCACGACTGTTGAGTAGAGATAGATGACGCTTTTTCGAGTGTAGATTTGTAAATCCTAACACTTAAGTACATATTGCATGACAACTCTAGGGCAGAGCTTCCCCCACTTCTAGACCTTTCCGAAGCGTCTCCGATCTTGTGGCATGTCAATTCGTCCTATTGCAAAGAGGTAACTGCCTAAGACTCGATTCAGCGAGCTGCGACACCTACTGCTAGGACGTGAACACATTGCCCACTCTCCTTTGACACAACTGGTGTCCTCCTTTATAAGTCCATATTCAGATGGCAATCCCTATGTAGCCGAACTACGGCAACTCTGATTCTCATGTTCAGATGAGATACGTAGGCACAAGATGCGATGTCTTGCCGAGTTTGACTAACAACTAACAACTAATCCTTGTTTGTTGTCGCCCTTGTTGCGATCCTTTCTCTCGCCCTCGTTGCGATCGAGTCCTTCCCTTTCTCTTGCCCTAGTTGCAATCGAGACCTTTGTTCCCGTAGTTAGCTGAACTACGTTTTGCTCTGATTCTCATTCCAGATGAGATACGTAGGCATAAGACGCGATGTCTTAGCGAGCACACGTCTCCTTCACCCATAGGTACCCGAGCTACGAAGACTCTGATTCTCATATTCAGATGAGATACGTATGCAATGGATGCGATATCTGTGCGAGTCATTTTTCTCTTGACCCTTTTAGTAAATAGTACATTAGATAAACACACACCCTTTAGACAAGAACAACAAGAGTGGATCCCGTAGAGTACTACGGATGCGTAGGGGTGCTAATACCTTCCCTTCGCATAATCGACTCCCGAACCCAAGATTTGGTTGCGAGACCTAGTCTTTTCCTTTCCTCTCTTCAGGTTTACTTCGAGCGTTTCCTTTCCCTCCTTTGGGATAAATAACGCACGGTGGCGACTCTTCTGTCATTTCTTTCTTCGCCGGTTGTTTTTTTCGTATACTGTATTTTTCAGGTTGCGACAGCTGGCGACTCTGCTGGGGACCTGGTTTCCCTAAGCGAGTCCCTCCTAGCTTTTGTAGATTTCTTGTTTGTTGGGTGTTTATGCTTTTGTACAGTCGTTTACTTTCCGCATTTACCTGCTTTATCTTATTGCATTCATGTACATATGTTTGTTGTATCTGTGGGTTCCGTGGGTTGTTTGTTTGTTGGGGTGGGATGTTTTATGAGAGATAAGCCCACTACCCAGGCTTGAGTGTACACATAGGTGTTAGAGTGGATAGTCATGAGGCTTGCGTGGCATGTTGCTGCGTTAAGTCGTTCATGAAGACCCACAGCCAGACGAGGTTTCTTTGGATATGTTTTGCCCTATGGGTGTTCCATAACGACAAACGTTCCTTTAGAAATCGTCGACTCTGGTGACCATTTCCCGAGAACTCAGTCGAGGCCTCTCCTCCGAGACGTGATTATGTTAGCTCTGGTGGGCGCATTCTCGCTGCTCAATCCGAGGACCCCGAGACTGGGAACTTGCTTTAGGATATCCTATTGAGGGGAGTCAGCAGAGGTCTTTTATCCCGTAATAATGTCAAACCTTCAGTGGTAAACGTATTATTCTCGACTGAGGGGCTGAAACTGACAAACTTCTGTTCTTAGAACCTACCAGTGAGGGGCGGGCTAAATTCAGGAAACCTTAACCTCCAACCAACCCGGTTTTCTGGAGAGGAGTTTTGATCTTGTATTATATTCCTCAGTGGGTTTCTCTTCAGGCAGTGCAACCCGACAGTTGCTCAAGCAGATACAGCAGTCCTGATTTCCATGTCACTGCATTGCATCACATCATTCTGCATTCATATCATTTAACACATGTTTATCTATTCACAGGGGTTCATATCTTCTTCTTGATTCTAGTCGGGATTTTCTTCTTACACCATTTATCAAATGTGAGACTGGACTCAAGGGGGTAGAATGCCTTTTGGAATTGATAAACATGTCAGTGCATTTGCATATCCCATAACATGTCACAATGCTGGGGCAGTCTCTTCAACTTTACATCAGAAGATTAAATTCCCAGTCAATGGGAGGATTATCACCGTCTGTGGTGAGGAGGACATCCTGGTCAGTAACCTGTCTACATTCAAGTATGTAGAGGTAGAAGGTGAAATTCATGAGACCCTGTGTCAGGCTTTTGAGTCAGTTCAGATCAAGGATGCAGCTCCGGTGGAAGGGGTTAAAGCAGGAGCCCCTATCTCATCTTTCAAGCAGGCGCAAGCCTTGGTGGATTCAGGTATTGCTCCCGGTTGGGGACGTCTGTTGGAGTTACCAATGAAAGACGACAAGTTCGGGATTGGGTATCAACCAGCGCTGACTTCTACAACTTCAGCACTTCAGACTCGTCAGGGGCCGATTACTTTCTCTAGTGCTGGCGTCATCCAATATGGCCAGATCTCTGCGATCAACGATGAAAATGGAGATAGTGATTGCGACATCGACAACTGGGTGCTTCCGAGGATCCCTGGTGAAGTCATCAATAATTGGTCTTCCGAGGAAATTGTCCAAGTCACTCTTCTAGAGGAGTAATTTTTCTTTGTTTATTCATGCATGTCCAAGTCTTACGTTCCGCCCAGGGCGTAATGACTCATTGTAGGGCTCATCTATGTGAATACCTGCATTATTTATCATAAATGAGGGTCGTCTTTTGCATTCAAATATTTTGTTCACTGTCTTTCTATTTTTGCAGTTTTCAAAATTTCAAAATAATGAAAATATTTGGCAATGTTTTGTTTAGTTTTCACTCACTGTTCACACTCATAAGCACATACCATCACTCATGCAGATGCACATCACCGGATCCTATTGATAACGATTCTGCTATGGCTCGCTTCGACTTCGAAAACCCAATCTTCCAAGCTGAAGAAGAGGGTGATGAAGACTGTGAACTCCCTGAAGAACTTGCCAGGCTGTTAAAACAGGAGGAAAGGGTCATTCAACCGCATCAAGAGTCTACTGAAGTGATTAATCTTGGCACCGAGGACGTCAAGAAAGAAATCAAGATAGGGGCTGCTTTGGAAGATGATGTGAAGAAGGGGTTGATTAAACTGTTGCAAGAGTATGTTGACGTCTTCGCTTGGTCTTATCAGGATATGCCAGGGCTTGACACAGACATTGTGGTACACCGTTTACCTCTCAAAGAGGGTTGTCCTCCGGTCAAGCAGAAGCTCAGAAGAACAAGACCAGAGATGGCTGTCAAGATAAAAGAAGAAGTGCAGAAACAGTTGGATGCAGGGTTTCTAGCAGTTACCAATTATCCGCCATGGGTTGCAAATATCGTTCCAGTACCTAAGAAGGATGGAAAGGTACGGATGTGTGTTGACTACCGGGATCTGAACAGAGCTAGCCCTAAAGATGATTTCCCATTACCTCACATCGACGTTTTAGTGGATAACACAGCTCAGTTCTCGGTATTCTCCTTCATGGATGGCTTTTCTGGCTATAACCAAATCAAGATGGCACCAGAAGACATGGAGAAGACAAATTTCATAACCCCATGGGGCACCTTCTGCTATAAGGTGATGCCGTTTGGTCTGAAAAACGTTGGGGCAACATATCAACGAGCTATGGTGACTCTGTTCCATGATATGATTCATCATGAAATCAAGGTTTATATGGACGATATGATTGCCAAATCTCAGACAGAAGAAGAACATCTGGTGAATCTGCAGAAACTGTTTGAACGTTTAAGGAAATTCAAGCTGAGGCTTAATCCGAACAAGTGCATTTTCGGGGTGAGGTCTGGAAAATTACTGGGTTTTATTGTTAGCGGAAAAGGGATTGAGGTGGATCCTGACAAAGTGAAAGCAATACAGGAAATGCCTGAGCCAAGAACGGAGAAGCAAGTCCGTGGTTTCTTAGGGAGGTTGAATTACATTGCAAGGTTCATCTCTCACCTAACAGCCACGTGTGAGCCAATTTTCAAATTGCTGAGGAAAGATCAGGCTATCAGGTGGAATGACGATTGTCAAAGGGCTTTTGAAAAGATAAAAGAGTATTTGCAGAATCCCCCTATCCTCATGCCTCCAGTCCCAGGGAGAGCGCTGATTATGTACTTGACAGTACTCGACAATTCCATGGGTTGTGTTCTCGGTCAACACGACGAGACAGGTAGAAAAGAGCATGCCATCTACTACCTGAGTAAAAAATTCGCAGACTGCGAGTTGAGATACTCAATGCTTGAAAAGACATGTTGTGCACTTGCATGGGCTGCTAAGCGATTGAGACAATATATGCTGACTCACACAACCTTATTGATCTCCAAGATGGATCCAGTCAAGTACATATTCGAGAAGCCAGCTCTCACCGGAAGAGTTGCTCGTTGGCAAATGGTACTGACAGAGTACGACATCCAGTATACATCCCAGAAATCCATCAAAGGGAGTATTCTGTCAGACTATATTGCTCAGCAGCCGATTGATGATTACGAGCCGATGAAGTTTGATTTTCCAGATGAAGACATCATGTTCCTCAAGATGAAAGACTGTGAAGAGCCAGTTGTTGGGGAGGGACCTGATCCAGATGAAAAGTGGATTTTAACGTTTGATGGGGTCGTCAATGCCAGAGGAAGTGGAATTGGTGCTGTCATTACCACTCCGAAAGGTGCTCACATGCCTTTCACCGCTCGTCTGACTTTCGAGTGCACCAATAATGAAGCTGAGTACGAGGCCTGTATCTTGGGTATTGAGCAAGCCATTGATTTGAGAATCAAGACTCTGGACATCTTCGGAGATTCAGCACTAGTGATCAATCAAGTAAATGGTGATTGGAACACTCTCCAGCCTACTCTGGTCCCTTACAGAGATTACACGAGAAGGCTGTTGACTTTCTTCACAACAGTAAAATTGTATCATATACCTCGTGATGAGAACCAGATGGCAGATGCTCTTGCTACTCTATCCTCCATGATCAAGGTGGTTCGGTGGAACCATGCTCCTAGGATCGATATTATGCGCCTTGATAGGGCCGCGTATGTGTTTGCCGCTGAACTAATGGTTGATGACAAGCCCTGGTATCAAGATATCAAGTGCTTTCTGAAGAATCAAGAGTACCCTGCAGGGGCATCCAACAATGATAGAAAGACTTTGAGAAGATTGGCAGGCAGTTTCTTCTTGAACAAAGACGATGTGCTATATAAGAGGAACTTCGACATGGTTTTGCTCAGATGCGTGGATAGACACGAGGCAGACATGTTAATGCAGGAAGTTCATGAAGGTTCCTTCGGTACTCATGCCGGCGGACATGCAATGGCTAAGAAATTGTTGAGGGCGGGTCATTATTGGATGACCATGGAATCAGATTGTTTCAAGTATGCTCGGAAGTGTCATAAATGCCAGATTTATGCTGATAAGGTGCATGTACCGCTGAATCCTCTGAATGTGATGTCTTCGCCGTGGCCGTTTGCTATGTGGGGCATTGACATGATTGGAAAGATTGAGCCGACTGCTTCCAATGGGCATCGCTTCATCCTTGTTGCCATCGACTATTTCACCAAGTGGGTCAAAGCAGCATCGTTCGCGAATGTCACCAGACATGTGGTTGCCCGTTTCATTAAGAAGGAAATCATTTGTCGCTATGGGATTCCCGAGAGAATCATTACTGATAATGGTTCCAATCTCAATAACAAAATGATGAAGGAGTTGTGCCAGAACTTCAACATTCAGCATCACAATTCTTCCCCCTATCGTCCTAAGATGAACGGTGTTGTTGAGGCAGCAAATAAGAACATAAAGAAGATTGTGCAGAAGATGGTCGTTACGTACAGAGACTGGTATGAGATGCTACCCTTCGCCTTGCATGGGTACCGCACTTCAGTACGTACATCGACCGGGGCAACCCCTTACTCCCTGGTGTATGGTATGGAAGCAGTCCTGCCTGTCGAAGTGGAGATTCCATCTCTAAGAGTCCTGTTGGATGTCAAGCTAGACGAAGCTGAATGGATTCGAACAAGGTTCAACGAGTTGAGTCTTATTGAAGAGAAGCGAATGGCAGCCATTTGTCATGGGCAGTTGTATCAGAGTCGGATGAAGAGAGCCTTTGATCAGAAAGTGCGTCCTCGTTGTTTCCAAGTCGGAGATTTAGTGTTGAAAAGGATCCTTCCTCCTCAGACGAATCATAGGGGCAAGTGGACTCCTAACTATGAGGGACCTTATATTGTCACCAAGGTTTTTGATGGAGGGGCCTTAATGCTCGCAACGATGGATGGCGAAGACTTCACTTCTCCTGTGAACTCAGACGCAGTTAAAAAATACTTCGCATAAAATAGACCCGCTGGACAATAAAAAGAATAGTCCAGGCAAAAAATGGGCATCCCGATGAGCCAAGAAAATGAAAAGGTTCGGGCAAAAATTAGGGATTAAAAATAAAAAGGTTGTACACCCGGTAAGTTGAAAACCTGAAAGGGCAACTTAGGCAAAAATGGGTATCCCGGTGGATTGAAAACCTGAAAAGGGCAATCCAGGCAAAAGTTAGGGATTAAGCGAATGACTGCGTTCTGAGTTAGTTCTGAATCTCATCTCATGTCGATGATTGGAAACTTTCGAAGGATAGGAAACAGTTCAATCACCTTTTTCGGAAAGCTGATCATTTGGAGGATCTTAAAGACGAGCGAGTCATAGCAAAATTGGAACCCAGTAGAAATCAATTTCACATTGCCACTAGATTAATTTCTGTTTTGCGATTACCTCTTCCTAGGGATTGCTTCCTGGTGTAAATGCCTATTCAGAGGCCATTCAATCAATAAAATCATGTTACTCAGTATATCTCTGTTTTCATTTTCATTTTACTGTTTTGTTTGCAAAAATGACGTCCGAATTTTTGATACACATTGCATCATGACACATAAGGGCTTTACAGGTATATGCTTAATAAACATTTAAAGTTGATATGAATTTTAAGTGCTTTGGATCATCTATTCAGAACAGATACCCTGGGGCATTTCCTAAGCATGTGTGTCAGACTATACACTCCCCAGCGGAGTTGACAGTACCAGACTGTATCTTCCCAGCAGAAGCAGCTGCTCCTCAGAGTTCGATACCAGATCGAGGATTTCAATCCCAGATCAATGATCTCTTTCCTGGAAGCATAACCTCGGTACCGTATCGGTGTTTGCTCCCCCCTGCTGAGTCATCTCTCGTAGATTATGGTTGCCAGAACCACTATCGCTTCGCCCAACAACAGGTTTGCAGCGCCGTTCTCTCCCCAGTTAGAGTCTCGGTATCTCGTCATTGCCAGAACACCGCGTGGCCGGTCATTTCCCCACAGGTTTACAACGCCGTTCTCTCCCCAGTTAGAGTCTCGGTATCTCGTCATTGCCAGAACACCGCGTGGCAGGTCATTTCCCCACATAGTTCATTATGCTGTGCATCTCCAGCAGTAGTGCCAGGGTCCAGAAGATTGTGATCATTTCCCCAACAGGATTCCTTGCTTCAGCTTGGCATTTTCCCCAGCATTTCGCATCCCTGCATGTAGAATCATATTGCATTGCATCCTCCCAAATCGCGTAGCATTTCCATTTTCATGGAGCATTACGCCATCGCAAAATTCAAACATACGCATGTAAGCATAAAACATTCTCGGTATCCCAAGTGATAAGCCAGAGATTTGTTTCCACTATTCAGATTGAAGGTTGTTCATGACTTATTATCCCCAGCATGGGTCATTGGCCCACGTGCCGCCTCAATTATTATTGTTCCCTATTTCTGCCGATGCTGACAGGCATGAAGTTTCCGATATTCAGATCGAAGAAGTTTCTGACATTCAGGTCGATGCAACTTGTGGCATTCAGGCCAGTTTTTCCGGTATCCAGACCGAAGTGGTATTCAGGTCAGTTTTTCCGGTATCCAGACCGAAGTGGCATTCAGGCCAGTTTTTCCGGAATCCAGACCGAAGTGGCATTCAGGCCAATTTTCCGGTATTCATACCGAAGTGGCATTTAGGCCAATTTTCCGGTATTCAGACCGAAGTGGCATTCAGGCCAATTTTTCGGTATTCAGACCGAAGTGGCATTCAGGCCAATTTTCCGGTATTCAGACCGAAGTGGCATTCATGCCAATTTTCCGATGTTCAGATCGAAGAAGTTTCCGACATTCAGGTCGACGCAACTTATGGCATTCAGGCCAGTTTCCGGTATTCAGACCGAAGTGGCATTCAGGCCAGTTTTTCCGATATCCAGACCGAAGTGGCATTCAGGCCAGTTTTTCCGGTATCCAGACCGAAGTGGCATTCAGGCCAGTTTTTCCGGTATCCAGACCGAAGTGGCATTCAGGCCAGTTTTTCCGGTATTCAGACCGAAGTGGCATTCAGGCCAGTTTTTTCCGTTTTTCAGATCGAAGAAGTTTCCGACATTCAGGTCGATGCAACTTGTGGCATTCAGGCCAGTTCCCGATATCCAGACCAAATTGGCATTCAGGCCAGTTTTTTCCGATTTTTCAGATCGAAGAAGTTTCCGATAATCAGGTCGAAGTACTTATGGCATTCAGGCCAGTTTTTTTTTCCGATTTTCAGATCGAAGAAGTTTCCGACGATCAAGTCGAAATACTTGTGGCATTCAGGCCAGTTTTCCGATTTCCAGATCGAAGTGGTGTTCAGACCAGATTTCCGGTGATCAGACCAACATTGATACTCTCATATTCCGATGCTTAGTGTTCAGACTAATGTGCGGCGTTCAGGCCATGGGTATTTCTGTGTTACCATTTATTTTGGTATCCATGTCAACTTTCTGTTTCGGTACTCAGGCCGATTTTCACCGTACCAGACGGACTCTTCTTTTGAGATTGCTTCTTTGCCGATTCTGACAGGCATTGTTGATTATTTCATAGGGATTCGGGATTAAAATCCGGGTCTTCTTAGTATTTAACCATCTCCCGCTATGATCATATGAAGAGTGTCCTGTTTCATATTCTCTAGTTGAAGATACTTAAATAGGGGCAACTGTCATACCCCGATTTTGACCCTGAAATTTTTTCCCAGTCAATCACCCGTATGGTCATAAAATTTTGCTTCATGCTCAGATGATGGCCCAAGGTTTGATTGGATTTAAGTTTTGTGTTGTCCTGTGGACGAGTTGGTATATCAGGTACCATAATGTAGTTTTGAATCAGGGGAAAGTTGATTTCAATGTAGTGTTGGATCGGAGGAAAGTTGGTTTTGGGTTGAATGCTTGGAATTTGAGCCATCATGAATATTTGTTAAGGATGAAAGACAAATAATCCCGCTAATAAATAGATAACCCTCGTTGATGTTTTGATCACTCTATTGTATTTTGGATTAGAGTGTATTGAATGAATCAATGGCCGGCATTATTTATTTCCTTTAAGCGGTCAAGTATGTTCTTGAGAATGGATTAGCTTTAGAGAATCTTACTCTTTGAAGGGTACATTTTGCAAGATCACAACATACTTGGAGTGTACATTTGGTAATAATGGAAATAGCTATATAAATCAGTATAGTTAAAGGAGCCAAGCAGAACTGATATACAAAATATGTACACTGAATTGTGGCTCTAAAATCAAATTTCATATATTGATGTATCGTTGGCATCACATTCAGCAAAGGCTGCGGCTAATGCTTTTGTTTGTGATGGGTCCTGGAATAACTAATCACAGAACATGCATAATAAGTGGTATCCAGAATCTTTGACAAGACAAAGTTGTACGAGAACGATAGGCCCCAAGAGCAATTTCTCCTTCTATAGATGCATTGTTGTCACATCGTGGTTTGGCATTGGCGCAGAAACAATTGAAACCCTTTCTCTAAGTTGTGTCAGTATATGTTTAACAGAAAATTATGACAATCAATATTCCATTTCCATTGAAAAATAAATGGTTATTGCGTGGCAGAAGGTGAAGGCAGTCCCTTCACGTGTTGGACTCTCCTATCTCATGTCATTGACAAGCTCCTCAGTTTGGGTCAACTTGCCTGCTGCAGCTTCCTTAATTATCATTTTCCATTATTTATCACTGGATTATGAAATGAAGAGAAAAGCTGTAGCATACAACAATAAATCAAGCTCCACCAGTATTCAGTCTTCAAAGAAGCCTACCGAGAATCCTAAAGCAGTTGCAAAATTTGAGTGGCGAGCAAAAGTGAATTCACCTGTTGTTGAGGATGCAATTGATCACTTCACTAGACATCTGGTTTCTGAGTGGGTAACAGATCTTTGGTACTCTCGCTTAACACCGAACAAAGAGGCTCCTGAGGAGTTGGTGCAACTAATTAATGGTGTACTTGGTGAAATTTCAGGATGCATGAGAAATATAAATCTGATTGATTTTTTGATAAGGGATCTTGTTAATCTCGTTTGCACTCATTTGGAGCTGTTCCGTGCTTCTATCTCCAAGATTGAAAAACAACACACAGGTTTATTAACAATTGAAAGTCGAGATACAGAACTAAAGGTTGTGTTGGCTGCAGAAAACAAATTGCATCCTGCTTTATTCTCTTCTGAAGCTGAGCACAAGGTTCTGCAGCATCAATAAATCCATCATCCAATGCTTAATTCAAATGCAAGCTACAATGGAGAGATTGAAGTCTACCTTGCCTTGTTCTCCCTTTGATATGCTTACTGTAATGTTTGGCTTACATCAAGACCACCATATCATCATCATCATGTTAACCTACAATAAAATATCTAAAAGGGCCTACACATTTCTGAATGTTGCCACAAATTCATCAGTAAATGGCCATGGCAGAAGAAGCTGGTCGAGATTAGCAAGGTTGCATATCATTCACATCACCCTACAAAAGAAAGGTTGGGGTTAACAAGCTGAAGAACTAAAACTGAAATTCATTAGACACCATATGAACTGCAGACTTGCACCTGACCGCATAACCATCATCATGGGCCCCTTCGATACAGCAGCCATTGAATATCAAGCAAGTCTCAAAAGGCCTAATACAAGACAGTAAGCCATTTGCAGGAAATGTTCAATAAACCACAAAGGACCATGCATGTTAATTCATATAGTGGCACACAAAATTGGACACAAATCAAATTGAATGCAACAACTAGCTAATTGAACCATTCAAAAAGAAAGCAAACCTAAGATGAGTGTCCTACAAGCTGAACTAATGGTCATGGAGTTGGTCCAAGATGAGCCATCTATTGCATCAGCATGTGTCCTGCAGAGTCCAAGTAATGCAGCAATTATTCAAGACAAGCATTCAGTTCATGATCAAAAGGCAAAAAGAAAGGAGACATCCAATCCCAATATTATATTCTGTCCTGATCCAAAATTCAGTGATTTTGATAAGGAGAGGATAAAGGATTGTTTTGCTGCTGATCAATACTGGGCTATTTATGATGATACTGATTCTATGCCAAGATTCTATGCTCGCATCAAGAAGGTGCACTCCCCTTTCAAACTGGAATATACTTGGTTGGAACCAAATCCAAATCTAAAAGATGAGATTGAATGGCATGATGCAGATTTGCCTATTGCATGCGGTAAGTACAGACTTGGAAGTACTCAGATAACTAAGGATATTGATATGTTCTCTCACAAAGTGCGTTGTGTAAAAGGGAGTGCTAGAGATTCTTATCTGGTATATCCCATGAAGGGAGAAACTTGGGAAATTTTCAGACATTGGGATATAGGATGGGCTTCTAAACCTGAAAAGAATGCAGAATATCAATTTGAATTTGTCGAAGTCCTTTCTGATTTTGATGAGAAAGATGGTGTTAAAGTTACTTATCTGAGCAAAGTGAAAGGGTTTGTTTGTCTCTTTCAGCAAACTGTGCAAAATGCGAATGTTAAACAAGTAGAACCTGCAACAAACAACAAAGTTAGCAGCAAGACCTATCTCACAAGCAAATGCTCATGCTGAAAGCTTCATGATACCGATTTTGTCTCAATTACCCGATCATCAAAACCAGAGCTGTAATCAAACCAATGCTCCATTTTTTCACTGCAGTAAAAAGGTACGATTAGCCAAAGCTGTAAAAATCCAGAAATTCCCAAATTGGAATTAAGACAAAAACAAAAGAGAAAGCACATGCTCAGATTACCTGTTACAAATCCATACATCAAAGGGACCAATCCGTTACTGAGCACAAAGAAAGTGTTTGGCAGGAACGCCTCTTTTGAATCCAAGACACTGATTGAAACCCTAATTTGTGAAGCATAAATAGAAAACGAATCAGTGGAGGAAAAGGGAGGCGAAATTGAAACTTAAAAGCAAAACAAAAACCCTAAATCCTAGAAATCAAAGTAAAAGGCCAGTATTGGAAGAGAGGAGATAGATTCAAGCTCACCTGATTCATTGTCGACGCCAAAGGTGAGATTCCCGCTTGACTTCTCTCTTTAAAACCATGGGTTTGCACTCTCTCTGGTTAACGAGGTAGAGCGATTGAGAGAGATGCTGAGGGTAAGCGGCGAGAGCGATTGAGAGAGATGCTGAGGGTTAGCGACGAGAGCGATTGAGAGAGATGCTGAGGGTAAGCGACGAGAGCGATTGAGAGAGATGCTGAGGGTAAGCGACGAGAGCGATTGAGAGAGATTTCTTCGAGTTTGGGAGCGAGTTCGTGAGAGGAGAGAGCGAGCTTGCCGAGAGCGTGAGATGGGGAGAGAACGAGTCTGTATCTTTTCCAAAAAAAATTTCTCTTTTCTTTAATTCATTTTAAATAGAATAGGTTTTTGAAAATATTAAAGGTTTTGCTTAGAATTCCTAGGTTTAGTTAATAATTATTTTTATGTTTTCAACTTATCCCCCATTAAAAAACCCAACAGCCAAGCAGCTGGGATTTATTAGGATAGTCCAACAGGTTCTTTTTTTTATTATTAGTTTCTTTATTTTAATTCATTTTTTTAATTTATCTTAGTTTATATATTTAAAGTAGCATCAAAATAATAAATAACCATGAGTGGTCTGGTGGAGAAGGGTAGTATCATAGTCTTGAGTGGGGTGGGTTCAATACTCATGTGTAGCATTTTTTTTAGTATTTTATTTTTCTTTTAGCATTTTATTTTCTTTTAGTATTTTATTTCTTTTAACATTTTTTGTTATGTTTATGCTTTATTATTTTCATAGTTTCATTATCATAACATAGATTTTTTGTCTTTTAATTTCATCATTCATTCAAAACCATTTTAAAAACTATAAAAATCATATTTTTCTCGATTCAATATCGAGCCCATTTTCACACCCTTGTAAGTCGATTGCTTTTTAAGCATCGCCATCAACCTCACATAGCTTACTCTTGGGCTTTCTTACAATGAGCCGGTTCTCTTGCACTCACACTCATGCATTATTTGTTGTTTGGGTCCGATTTAATTATTTCATGATTTTTAATCCCCATTTGACAAAATGTACCCCACTTCCCCAATGTGTATATTATGTTGTATTGTTTTATTTCTCTATTTGTTTTAGACACTAACCAAAGAGTAAAATCCACAATTTCTGAAAAAATACAATAATATGACTCGATCCAACGTCGAGTATTTTCTCAATAAACAAATCAATTCATTTCGCCCTCCTATTCTATTCCTTTTCTTTCAAACTTTCATTAAATGCTTGATTCAACGTCAAGCCATTTTCTCTAATAAAAACTCAAAAAATATTAATTCATAAGTCAAGACTTTTGCAAATAAAGATGGAAGTGGAACGTGGTGTATACCACGCACTCCTGAGACTAGGATTCGAGATGTATATCTCGCCTATCCTAGCTCTCGCCATCATCCAATTTACCCACTTTGCTCTATCAAACACTCATTCAAATCTTTCTCAAACGTCCATCAATACTTGATCTAGGTCAAGTCATTTTCACAACAAAAACTCAAAATACCTAATTCTTATTTAACACTTTTTCAATAAAGGTGGAAATGGAACATGGTGTATACCATGCACTCCTGAGGTTAAGATTCGAGACGTATGCCTCGCCAATCTTAACTCTCGCCATCGCCTAAAATTGTCAATGCGGTTTCTCCAAACCCTTTCTCAATCAAATTCAAAACACATAATTCTCTATTAAACACTTTTGCAAATAAAGATGGAAATGGAACATGGTGTATACCATGCACTCCTGAGGCTAGGATTCGAGATGTATATCTCGCCAATCCTGGTTCTCGCCATCACTCAAAGCACCTCCAACCAATCAAACTCTTTTTTCTCGCCGCCGTGCGACCAATCAAAAAACCTTTTAAAATGAAAGATATCTTGTCTTAAGAGATACAAAACATTGTTTCGGCCACGACTGTTGAGTAGAGATAGATGACGCTTTTCCGAGTGTAGATTTATAAATCCTAACACTTAAGTACATATTGCATGACAACTCTAGGGCATAGCTTCCCCCACTTCTAGACCTTTCCGAAGCGTCTCCGATCTTGTGGCATGTCAATCCGTCCTATTGCAAAGAGGTAACTGCCTAAGACTCGATTCAGCGAGCTGCGACACCTACTGCTAGGACGTGAACACATTGCCCACTCTCCTTTGACACAACTGGTGTCCTCCTTTGTAAGTCCATATTCAGATGGCAATCCCTATGTAGCCGAACTACGGCAACTCTGATTCTCATGTTCAGATGAGATACGTAGGCACAAGATGCGATGTCTTGCCGAGTTTGACTAACAACTAACAACTAATCCTTGTTTGCTGTCGCCCTCGTTGCGATCCTTTCTCTCGCCCTCGTTGCGATCGAGTCCTTCCCTTTCTCTTGCCCTAGTTGCAATCGAGACCTTTGTTCCCGTAGTTAGCTAAACTACGTTTTGCTCTGATTCTCATTCCAGGTGAGATACGTAGGCATAAGACGCGATGTCTTAGCGAGCACACGTCTCCTTCACCCATAGGTACCCGAGCTACGAAGACTCTGATTCTCATATTCAGATGAGATACGTATGCAATGGATGCGATATCTGTGCGAGTCATTTTTCTCTTGACCCTTTTAGTAAATAGTACATTAGATAAACACACACCCTTTAGACAAGAACAACAAGAGTGGATCCCGTAGAGTACTACGGATGCGTAGGGGTGCTAATACCTTCCCTTCGCATAATCGACTCCCGAACCCAAGATTTGGTTGCGAGACCTAGTCTTTTCCTTTCCTCTCTTCAGGTTTACTTCGAGCGTTTCCTTTCCCTCCTTTGGGATAAATAACGCACGGTGGCGACTCTTCTGTCATTTCTTTCTTCGCCGGTTGTTTTTTCGCATACTGTATTTTTCAGGTTGCGACACCTAGGCATGATATGCACGACAGGAGGAGCAGCAACAGGGATCGGGCTAGATGCCGGCATATGAGCAAAAGTTGGGGCAGGAATATCAAGCATGAAACCTGGAGGCATTCCCCAAGGAAACCCGACTGGCATAGCATTGGGCACAAAATGAGCACTGGCGGCTGGCACAGTCGGAGCTACAATTTCAGAAATAACAGTCCTCTGGACAGGAGTTGCAGGCGGTTGAGCAGGTTGATTCTGGGCAGCAAGAAGTTGCTCCATCAAAGCGCCAAGTCTGGCGACCTCTTCTTTTAGCTCTCGGTTCTCTTGTTCTAGCTGATCCATAACTCTTGCAGAATTGGCTCGAGTATAATACCGGTGAGTCAGCTTGTCTTCAAAATAAATGAAGAGCACAGAGTTAGGACAAGAAGACCAGAAACAAGGTACCTGCTTATGCAAAATGATGCATGAAATGCTTGTGCTTTATTTTATTTTCAAGGAACTTTTAGGGCATCATTTGCAATTTTGAATATTTAAAGCATTTTGATTTCATATGGAAAATATCTCATTCAATATATTTAAGACAAAGAAGTACATCATTCTTGATCATTACAAAGAGAGAAGGAAAATAAACACCCTATGGATCCCTAGAAGCTCGGGACGCTAGAAAACGAGAGGCACACAGCTTCTTGATCTCTCTCTCATAGGCTGCTTCCATGTCCGCCTTCTCCTTAGCAAGCTGATCATACTTCCTCTTCCAGAACTTGGAAGACTGAGGAAGCAAAGAAGTCCAAGTATCATTCGGATCGTCGATCACCCGATGCTCAAGAAATTCAATCAGAGCGTCCTTCTCCTTAAGCTGCTGCAGCAATTCTTCTCTTTCACGGATCCAAGCACGTGAAAGGTCTTCCTCTCTCAACTCCTCTACACGTTGGGTAGGGAGGGTTGAAGGCCCAGCCACATCCAAAGGTGTAGGTCTTGGATGATCATATGGCATCAAATACACGACAGCTCTCTGTCTGACCCAAGAGGTATACGGCTCCAAAGCAATGCAATTCTTCGGACCTAGCTCATTCCTGGTCTTCTTGCAGATCTTGCGCCAAGCGCGGACAAATCTGGCTTTCAGGCCTTGGGGATCTTTACCCTCCTAAAAGAATACACCTTCTAACAGAATGTTATGAGGTTTATCCTTTAGGGGGAACCCAAGCTGACGACGTGCTAAGATGGGGTTGTAGCTGATCCCACCACATGTACCAAGAAGAGGCACATTAGGGAATTCACCACAATAGTCAATAATCTGCACAGTATCATACACGTGATCATACCAAGAGATATCATTATTAGTGAGAGACATGAGTCTCTGAGACCACCGTAGACATCCCTTGTTCTCCTTGAAAGCAACAGTCTGCAGCAAGTGCGAAATAAACCACTTATACAGCAGGGGTAAACAGCAGACGATAACTCCTCCACCCTTTGCATTCCTCAGATGCAAAGAGACATAGGCATCACCCGACAAAGTCGGAACGGGACTAAGAACTGAGAAGATCCTAATGGCGTTCACATCCACAAATTTGTCGAAGTTGGGAAACAACACCAAACCGTAGATGAGCAGCACAAATAAAGCCTCAAAGGCATCCTCACTCTTGGCCTTCCCATAAAAGGTAGCTTGAGCGATGAGGAACTCGGAAGGAAAACCCTGAATTCCGCCTTTGGTAGTCAGATTAGCTTTAATCAACTTTTCATCTATGTGCAACAAGCTTGCAATCTCTCGAGCAGTCAGAATACTCTCTAAGCCATTGAACGGCACCTGATCCAGAATAGGAATCCCAATAAGATGAGAATACTCCTCCAAGGTAGGCAGCAACTGGAAGTCCGGAAAAGAGAAGCAGTGATACAGAGGATCATAAAATTGAGCCAGAGTACTCATCAGTCCCTCATCAACCTGAGTAGTCAGCAGAGGCAGAAGTTTCCCATAACGAGCTTTGAAACCCAAGGGATCTAGTACATAAGATGTCAGATTCCTTAACTCTTTCACATCGGGCCGTCTAAAGTTGTACTTCTTTGTATGCCTTTTTGGTCTTTCCATGTCTGAAAATTTTGCAAATAAACCCTTTAAGTTCCTTGAAAATTTCCTCATTTTTCTGATGACATGAATGCAGATGAATGCATGAATGCATGAATGCAACAATCACACTCAAGGATCAAGCAAGTCACACCAAACAAAGGTCATGGGAAATCTCATTGTATCCCTAATATCAATCATCCATTTTGGTGGATTTAGGTTTTCACCTTATCAACACCCAAGTTCCATTGATATTAACGGTACATGAACCGGCTCAAACATCCTTAATATCAACCATCCATTTTGGTAGATTATGGTTTTCACCTTATCAACGCCTAAGTTCAATTGATATTAACGATGTTTAAACGACTCAACCATGAATCAAGGGTTTGCTGAGAGTCACGAGCATGGAGTCTCGGTTAAGAACCACCCCAAAGGGAGTGTACTAGGGTTTAAACCTGCCAGACATGTTCTACCAGAGGTTCCCATAATCATCATCCCATCTTTCGGATATTATCGGATATACGAATACTCGTATTCCAAAAATATTCTCAAGAGAAACTCTTATGAGTGTAGTATCGCGTAACGATCGCATCAGATCTGACATCTGAACGACCTCCGCACTACGTCCTAAAATAGGCCAAGATGGGCTTGGTAAACTACGGTCCTTGGCTTCTAAGGCACATGATTGAAAGAATAATGCCTAACCACAAATAACTTGTGTGACATTATTAATCCAACACGACCTCCACCAAGTGAATGGACTCGCAAGTCAACTGGCTAAGGAATACTCCACACCAGTCAACAAGACTATGCCATTTTTCTATAGCGGTGTATTCGTCGCTATATGATTTATTGATTAAACCATAAGCAAAGCATACAAAGAAATTGAGTCGCCACCGCACTTTTATTTATCCAAAGGACTGGCTAAAAAGCGAACAAAAGCCTAAGAAGTTTTACACATAGAAAACTAATGAAAAGATCAGAGAATCTGGGTAAGGGGTAAATTACGCAATGGGAAGGTGTTAGGCACCCAAAACGTCCTAGGTACTCCTAGGGAGCCCTTTTCACACTCGTTGTATAAAAATGTTTATTTGTTTATGACATATTGTGCAAACATGATTGGGATGATGAGAAAAGAATGTACAATTTTATTATTTTTGTGTTTGAACGGATGAACCCGTCGCCTACGTACCTTTCCATAAAAAGGCAAAGGATCAAAACGCCGTAGTTCGGCTAAAAGATTTCCAAATTGTCAGTGGGTTCATTTTAAAACAAGAGCACTAAGGCTTTTCGTTACCAATGGGAGAAAACTCAACCTGAATCAACAATCCACCATGCGAGGACAGCTTCAACATACTAGTAAGGGGTTAACCCTATAATAAGTATGGAAGACTTACAATCAACTCACTAAGGACAAGGTAAGATTTACATCAACCACTATGGTAATTGAAACCTATGGCTAATGTATGAAAGCATATCAACAAATGGACCAAGCCATAAAACAATTGAATGGGTGAAGCTAATTGATTATGAGTATTCACAAAATATGGTCAAAGTATGATTAAGATTCAATTCAGAAAGAAGTGTTATCAAAAGTGAAGTTTGAAAATTCAAGGACTTAAGGTCCAGGTTTCTAATTTGAAAAGGCATGGAGATGTTTGCACAACATGTCAAAGTTTTTGAATTAACAATGTGAAAAGGGATTTTTGAAACAAAAGGGCATGGATGAAGGAGTGCAAAACTTCCTAGAAGTTCACCTCTTGAAATCATATAGAAGATGATTCAAGTGTGTCCTTTGGAATGAGACAACAAAGCAAGCAAGCAAAATAAAAAGCAAGGTGATACCGGATGCCATCAATGGACTTATACCAATCTCACAAACAAAAGCGGATATCGGATACCAATAAATGGATTTACACCAATCTCCTAAAACAAAACAATGATACCGGATGCCAATAAATGGACTTATTCCAATCTCACTCAACAAAAGCGGATATCGGATACCAATAAATGGATTTACACCAATCTCCTAAAACCAAACAATGATATCGGAAGCCAATAAATGGACTTACCCCAATCTCACAAATAAAACAAAACATGGATATCAGATGCCAATCTATCTGGACTTATACCAACCTCCAAAGGATGATCATAGGAATACAAAAGCCAACAACATGGACTTACAATTGCATCCTCATAAAGCAAACACATAACATGGATATCAGATGCCAATCTATCTGGGCTTACTCTAATCTCCAACAGATGATCATGGGAAGACAAATGCCAACAACATGGACTTATAATTGCATCCTCACATACAACAATCAAACAGAGGCACAAAGCTAAGAGGACATAAGTGGCCAATGAAATGGTCTTATACTCAATCCCTTCCAAATCCTAGGAACAATGGCCAATGAATGGACTTATAGTTGATTCCTCAATGGGCAAACTCAAACAAGTCACAAAGATATGAAATGATGATCATGCAATAATGAACAATTAATGATGATAAATGCACAAAGGTATGCAAGCAAACATGCACATATGAATCAAGCAATCAGTCAAACAAAGTCATTTAGCACACACTATATCCAAGCAATTAGGCTCAATCAAGGGTTAGACTTTAAAGTCAACTGGAATGGGGTAAATGGTGCTCTTAACCTTAACATTTAGAGTTAAGGTGAAGCAGATGAAAGGATATGAGGGGTGTGCCTCATGCTCTTATCCCTGGTCAGTGAGAGCTTCAAATGATAGAAGGTGTGGGAGTTCAGAAAGTTGGAACTCTCTCCACAAGTTAATGACTCGATAGATCTTGGGTTAGGATCCACAATGCTTCAACATGTAATGTGAGCAAAGGGAAGACACACAGAATAGTAGGAGATGGACTACACATCTCTTCTATCTACCAATTGCCTTATCAAAAGGACTTTTCCTGCTTGGGGATAAAGATAAACAATCACAAACATTGCCTCTTAAGGAGGACTTCAGACAGGTGTCTGGCCATGTAACAAGCCAGGTCTTCCAGACTACATGAAGAAGAGATGTTATACCTCAATGCTTAAGCTATCAAGCAAAGCAAAAGAAAGTTCACAATGGAACTATAGCAACTAATGTACCTGAAATCAATCAAATATAATCAGTATACCAATCACTAAGTCAAAACAGACAAGATAAGAACCAACAGTCAACACAATCAATCACAGGTGCAAAGCACAAGCTCAAGTCAAATGAGCTAGAGGCATCCTACAAAACAAACCAAGTTAGTCCATAACAATCAAATAAACCAAACTCAATCAACTTGAATTAATCTCCTTAAAGCAATTGCTTCTTCAACCTGAAAATCACACTCAAACGTGAGAAGTAGACCACTAGGACAAGGCCTAGGGTCAAAGGAGGAGAAATAAACCAAAACAGAACATGAAAGTTGACCAAAATCAAGATTAATCAAATAAGAACAAAGTCCAATTGGTCTCATATCAAAACTATGCACCAAATCCATTTCATAAACAAAACATGTCAAACTAGGCAAGTTGGAGTCACATTGGAGCAAACAGAATGAACACAAGCATATCAAAACCAAAATGGCTCAATAAATTCCAAGAAAAATCATATCTAAACAGAACACATTGAATGAGCAACACACCAAAAATCATGGCATTTGGACAAAGGGAAGCAAGTCAATTAAAACCATCAAGTCATGGTATGCAAAAATAAGCTCAAACAAGGCCACAAATGGTACATCAACTTAAGGCAATCCTAAAACAGAAATTACATGAGATAAATTACTCAAACCAAAGCCAAGATACACTTCAACATGTTAACAATCAATGTACAAAATTTCAGGTCCATATGAAAAAGCATGAGAATTTCACAAATCATGGAAGTTGAACACTCAACAAAAGTCCAAATATGACAAGCCAGAAGAGAAAATCTCAAACAAATTGTAAATGTATTAAAAAATTCTACAAAAAATCATGCTCAAACTAGACTTCCATAAGTAACAACATGCAAAAATTCAGATCAATTGGCAAATGCATGGCATGGTAAATAAAATCAACAACATGAACAAGAAATGGTGTGACACACATTGTCACACCTCCAATGATCAGCTCATATCTCACAATCCAGAAATGCAAAAATAGCAAACTATATACCAAAATGACCAGGAATGAGTGTAGATTACACATGTAAAATTTCAGCTCCATTGGATAAGCCATCATGGTTTCACAAATGAAATGGTAAGCAATGTGCAAGGATTGGCATGTATGAACAAACCCTAGGCAATTATTTAATCCAACCGTGCAAAAATCTTGAAAAAATAACCAAAAAAAGGTATACATGATGATGAACATTCCACAAAAAATTGCATGTGATTTGGATTATTATTTCATGAGTTATGGATTTTTTAATGTGATGAAAAAAATAAAAATGCATGGAGGAAGCATATGAATGTGTAAGGCATAACATGAAAAAAAAATACAAGGCAAATGGATTTTAGGTGGAGCGGGGAATCGAACCCCTGAGCAATTCAAATATGGCGCCAAGCAAAACGCCGCGTTTCATTTAAATGAAACGCCGGCCAATCAGAATCAGGCAAATGGACCACTACATGGAAGGGAAACAACAAAACACATGCGTTCAGGCCTGGCAAAGATCAAACAAGTTTCTGGAATCAAAAACCTAACACACTCATCGTGTTCTTCCTGTTCATCATCACCAAGAACTAAACCTTACAGAAATTCATGAGACCTATACCAATCGAATCATCTCATCATGCACAACACTAATCCAGCTTCAATTTGTTCTAATTTTACTCATATCAAAAGGATCGATCAAAATAAGTTCTAACATCCAATATTCAAATCAGCATAACTTCCTTAATATCTAATGAAATTAAGAGATCTAAATTGCAGAATGATCTACGTGTTAAGATCTACAAGAACCACATGATAATTGCAAGAAATGGAGCATTCGAATTTTTACCTCAATGAAGATGCAGTGTTGGAATCGTGTGAATCAAGGTCTGAAAAAGTGAAACAGATCTTCTATGTTGCTTGGATGAATGTATGGAAGCCAGACTTCAGCTCAACACAGCTTGATTTCGATGAAATTTCCAACTGCCATGTGAATGTTCAAGCTTCAACAGTTCCAATTCTTCAAGAATTCTCCAATATTTGCTTCAATAGATCTTCAATACTTCCTGCAGATGATGATTAGCACAAGAACAAGCAAAAGGAATGATGAAATTCGATGAAAAAAGTTGAAGAAATTTGAGAAAATTTGAGAGAATTTGAGATGAAAAGTGTTTGGATCTGAAATTGTGAAATTGTTGTTCGATTTTCTGTTATAATTAGTGCTTTATACCAACTGCTAATGAAGCTCCTTAATCATGATTAGCAAAAGTGCAATGGATTAGTGAAATGATCATGTTATGTAACTTGGCCAAAATGCCCTCATGTAATGTGATCAATGGAACAGTGCAAATTCCTCTTGCAGCAAGTCTAAAATTCTGTTTTAAGGCCAATGCAATTGGTTTGGAATGAAAATTATGCATTCTTTTCAAAATCACCTTTTCCCTCCAAAATTCAAAATGAATTCACTTGAAAAATGCCATTTTTTTGTGATGAGAATTTGGGAAATATGATGCATGATTATGATAGTAGGGATCAAGAGTGAAATGCTCAAAAAAGAATCACATGAATTGGCCTTTTGATGCAAAAGTTATGCCTTGTTGAAGTTCAAATTTTCTTGACAATGATTTGATCATAACTTGCCAACCACACATAAGAAATGGATGTTCTTGGACTTTTTGGAAAGGTGAGAGCATGATCTTCAACTTTCATGTTGGACAAAATTCCATTTGAAGCATGCTTGATGATGTAAAGTTGAGGAGAAGACCTTTCCATTTTTGGCAGTTTGAAATTACAGGTCACTTACTATTTTTGGAAACTTTTTGTCTGACCTCAAATCCTTCAATGTTGATCTTTGAAATGTTATATGAGGCTTGTATGGACATGAATGAGACCTCTCCAACCATTTCCCACCTTCAAATCCCTGATTTTATGCACAGTTGACCACAATTGACTTTGCTAGGGTTTCAGCTGACCTAGCTATGATCTGATGAAATCCAAGCCTCTACCACTTGAGAACTTGATTCCAAATGATATCACAACTCATATGAACTCTTGATGAATGATCATGGTGCCCAAATTCTTCAGAATGGCCACCATCTATTGCTCAATGAATGCCTTTGACTGGCTTGACCTAATGGTTGCTTCATCTGCAAGTAACAAGGTTAGATGACAATATTTTTGTACTTTTGGTTAGCAAACAAATGAAAAGCAATGATATACAAATGCAAAACATGCTTGGTGATCAAGAATCACACTCACAAGATGACCCACCCACAAGAAAGAGGAGGCAAAGATGCACAATGATCCTTGAGGCAATGAATGATATGATATGATGCCATGAGGGATCTTAGGGACAAAATTGGGGTCTTACACTCATTCAAACCATTTTTAGGCCTTTGTGCCTTTCAAACTTAATTTTTGTTAAAAGTAATGCACCCACTTTGAAATTTGTATCATGAACTACGAGGTTTTGATCCCTCATTTTTATGTTGGTACGTAGGCATAAGACCGAAGGTCTTGTCAAAAACAAAAATATAATTAATGAATTCTTTTCTCATCCCCCCATTATATTTGTTTGTAAACATCACTTTGTACAAAATACATATGCACACAAAAAGGGCTCTCTAGGAGTATCTAGGATACTTTGGATGCTAACACCTTCCCTCTGTGTAACCAACCCCCTTACCTGTGATCTCTGACTTTTTATTAGTTTTGATTTGAAAACTTCTTACTTTTGGGTTTTGTTCATACTTTTTCCCTTTTCCCTTGGAAACAATAAAAGCACGGTGGCGACTCTTGTTATTTGATCTCTAGCTTATCCATAGCTTGATGATCATGAATTTCCCGCTATAGATTGCTTAACATAACGCTAAATTTGTGACATAAAAGGCATAGCATTCTAGTTAGTGAGATTGTAAGTCTCCCCTCTTTCATGGTATTGTGTGGAAACTTGGCCTTTTTTCCTTCCTTTGGAAGATGTCTTAGTTCAAGGATCCATGCTTGTGATAAGTGGGTTGAGTGTTCTCCAAAGAATGTCTAAGAATGAAAAGCAAAAACAAAACAATACTAACTTCTAACCTATTAACTACTAACTTTTAATTTAAAGCCATTTACTTTAATGTCATTTAATTCTAGCTTTATTTCATTTTGCCATTGATCATATCATTCTAATTTTTTATGACTAATGTAATTTTCACTTTGTCCATTTGGACCATATTGTGTGATATATTTTGTTTGTGTATACTTTGTTTGTTTGTGTGGTCTTTGACCATTAATGTACATAATAACAACAAAAACCCTAAAAAAACTTTTGTGTGGACTGTTGGTTTGATCTTGGACAAATGGACTTAGAACTTAGGCAACATTCCTATGCTAAAGGACTTGGCCAATGCCAACTTGTTGAGAAACCAAGTGCTTTCCATTTGAAACTTCATCTGATACATCATTCAAGACCTCTCTAAGTTCATATGCAACATGATTATTGTGAAGCTGTTATTTTGAGCCTGTGACTTGTGGAATTCATCTGTTACATGGGCTATTTTGAATAAGATCATGGAATGAATAAGCTTGGATGTGGCCATCTTTATTTGATGCCTTGCTCTTCAAGATAATATAATTGTGCATTTGTGTGTTGCTTGATTCTAAAAGTCCAAGGGAATCCTAGGTTTCCGTTGACATACTTGTCTATTGGATTGCTACCCATTTTGTCAGATCTTTTCAACTCTAAACTTTTAATTTTGTACATAGGATAGTCTCTCCATCTCCTCCCCATTTCTTTAATTTCAAAATCTCTCCCTCCATTTTTCAAAATCTTCTTTGTGTGAACTTATTTTGTTCTAAACTTTGACCACTTTGCAAAAAGATAGAAACTTTGTCCTTATGCCATTGCATTTTCAAACTTCTTTTTTCTTAAATCAAACTTATAAGTAGACTTAACTATACTTGACTTAAACTTTCAAAAAGCCAAAAAAAGAACTAACTCATTCAAACCATTTTTAGGCCTTTGTGCCTTTCAAACTTCATTTTTGTTAAAAGCAATGCATCCACTTTGAAATTTGTATCACGAACTACGAGGTTTTGATCCCTCATTTTTATGTTGGTACGTAGGCACAAGACCGAAGGTCTTGTTGGAAGAACAAAATTAGTTCTACAATAGAATTCCAGGATGTTGATGATAACAAAGGATGAAACCAAAAATGGCACCCTAATGAAAATTCTCTAAGTGTGCAGGACTCTGAACAGCAACAAAGGAATCTGATCGCTTTATCAGATACAAACGTTGATCAGATACAAAGTACTAGAAGATCAGAAGCATCTAAACTTCCACTGGACTTAGTTCTGATGATCTAGAAGATCAGTACTCTTAGAAGCTCTGATGTAACCTCAATGCAATCTCCTTCTGACGCAGAAACTCCGAGATAACAAAGACTCTGATGAAGATTCTCCAAATCCAGAAAGAGTAACGGAAAGAATTTCTTCAAATGGAAAGGAAGTATTTTTAAAAAGAAGTTATTCGGGGAGACAAATTGGTTATGGCAAGAAACACATAAGTAATGACATTGAATGCTCATCAAAGGCCAATATTCTGTCATCACTCCAACGGTCCTTTCACCACTATATAAAGGACAACCTACCTCTGTGAGAGACACACAACAACGCACAGAAAATTCTTTACATTCTCTCTTAGTTTTTCACGAGCTACTGCTCATACGTGAAAACACTTGCTTGATTATTCTGCTGTAATATTTGCTTACTCTTAGAAGCACTCTCCATTACAAATTTATTTTGCTGAATTGCTTTTGTTCCTCAAGTGACTCTGCGTAGTCTGTATACTTGGGAGGACTATGAGATCACTCTCTTAGACGTTTGGTTGTATTAATCTTTCAAGATTAGTGAATTAAGTCCTTTTTGAAGGCGAAATCACCTTGGCAGGGTGGACTGGAGTAGCTTTGTGTTATAAGCGAACCAGTATAAAATTCTGTGTGTTCTTACTTTTGAAAAAGCTTTTATTTTCTAAAACAATTCAACCCCCCCTTTCTTGTTTTTCTCACCTTCAGTTGGTATCAGAGCTTCGGCTCTGTTATTGATTTTCTAATCAAACACTTAACAGTGTAGAGAGATCTAGAACGAGAAAAACTATGGCCAACACCAATGAAAGAGACAGCTACAACTCTAAGCCTCCAGTCTTTGATGGAGAGAAATTCGATTACTGGAAAGATAGAATTGAAAGTTTCTTTCTGGACTATGATGCTGATCTCTGGGACATTGTCACAGTTGGATACAAACCTCCTGTAACAGATGATGGAGTTATCGTTCCCAGAAGTAAAATGACAGATGATCAGAAGCGCGAATTCAAAAATCATCACAAAGCCAGAACGATACTTCTCAATGCCATATCCTACAATGAGTATGAAAAAATCACCAACAGGGAAACAGCTAAAGATATACTCGACTCCCTAAGGATGACTCATGAAGGAAACTCTCAGGTCAAAGAAACAAAGGCTCTGGCTCTAATCCAGAAATATGAAGCCTTCAAAATGGAGGATGATGAAGCTGTAGAGGTAATGTTTTCTAGATTCCAAACTCTTATTGCAGGTCTCAAAGTGCTAGACAAAGGATACACAACTGCAGACCATGTCAAAAAGATAGTCAGAAGCTTGCCAAAGAAGTGGAGACCCATGGTCACAGCCTTAAAGCTGTCAAAGGATCTGAACAACATCAACCTTGAAGAGCTTGTCAGTTCACTCAGAAGTCATGAGATAGAATTGGAGGAAGATGAGCCTCAGAAGAAGATCAAGTTTATAGCATTAAAGTCCAGATCTGAAAGGCGCAAGTCTGACAGAAACAAAGCCTTCCAGGCCAAAACAGAAGACACTGATGACTCTGAACAGGAAGATTCTGACGATGAGGAAGAATTATCCCTTCTGACCAGAAGAGTAAAACAACTCTGGAGAAAGAGGAATAATAACTTCAGGAGACCAAGACCCAGAGGGGACCGATCAGAATCAACCTCATAAGGTAAATCTAACAAAGATGTTACATGTTATGAATGTAAAGAAACAGGTCACTACAGAAACGAATGTCCCAAGTTAAAGAAAGACATTTCCAGAAAAGAGAACTTCAAGAAAAATTCCCTCAAAACCAAAAAGGGACTGATGGCTACCTAGGATGACAGTGAATCTGATTCATCAGAATCAGACTCTGATGAACAGGCTAATGTGGCACTCATGGCTACCACATCCAAGAACACTTCAGATGAAGAATCTGAATCAGAAGAGGTATTTTCTGAACTCTCTCGATCTGACCTAGAATCATGTCTGTCTGAAACTCTAAGCTCATATTAGAAACTCAAACAAAAATTTAAAGCTATAAAAGGCGTTCTTGAAGAAACATTAGAAGAATGTGGCAAACTTGAGATAACAATTTTAGAACTAAAAGATGAAAACAGAACTTTGACATTAGAAAGAGATGCAACAAAGAAAAATTGCTCAAAACTTGAAGAAGCGTTATCTCAAGCTCCACAAACTTCAAACATAATAATTTATAAATATGAAAAATCTTTTCAAAAGTTTCTGAAAAATGGGATATGGAGGAGCATAATGGCATCCATGATTTATGGAGTCAGTCAGAACAATAGAAGAGGAATTGGGTATGATCCTAGTGAAGATAAAACTTCTACTAATGACCAACCTAAATCTCCATTTTCATATCACTATACACATACACAAGCACAACAATTTAATAATGCTAGAAAACCCAAAGTGTTTAGAAACTCTGGGAAAACTAATCACAAAGGACCCAAAAGACTTTGGGTAACAAAGGATAAGACTGTTTATGTTGCAGATATCTTATGCAGTAGAGTTAAAACACCAGTCATGGTACCTGGACTCTGGATGCTCGCGACACATGACGGGAAGAAAGTCTATGTTCCAAAGCCTGGAACTTAAAGATGCTGGATTCGTAGGCTTCAGAGGAGATCAGAAAGGAAGGATCAGAGGCTCCGGAACTATTGGTAATGGTACTCTTCCCTCTATATCTGATGTGTTATATGTAGAAGGATTAATGCATAACCTGTTATCAATAAGTCAATTAAGTGATAACGGATATGATGTAATCTTTAATCAAAAAACATGTAAAGCCATAAATCAAAACAATGGTTCTGTCCTATTCACTGGCAAGAGGAAAAACAATATTTATAAAATAAATCTTTCTGATTTAAAAGAACAAAATGTGAAATGTCTGATGTTTGTTCACGAAGAGCAATGGGTATGACATAGACGCTTGGGCCACATTAGCATGAGAAAATTATCTCAGCTAAATAAACTCGAGTTAGTCAGAGGTCTACCTAAGTTGGAGTTTTCTTCAGATGCTCTGTGTGAAGCATGTCAGAAAGGAAAATTTTCAAAATCATCCTTCAAAAAGAAAAATATTGTTTCTACATCTAAGCCTCTGGAACTTCTTCACATTGATTTATTTGGTCCTGTGAAAACATCATCAGTCAATGGAAAGAAGTATGGACTAGTCATTATTGATGATTTCAGTCGCTGGACATGGGTAAAATTCTTAAAGCACAAGAGTGAGTCTCACTGTGTATTCACTAGCTTCTGTTCCAAAGTGCAAAATGAATTTGACTCTAAAATCATCAGAGTCAGAAGTGATCATGGTGGGGAATTTGAAAATAAATTTTTTGAGGAATTATTTGACTCTAATGGAATATCCCATGATTTATCCTGCCCTAGAATTCCACAACAAAATGGAGTTGTAGAGAGGAAGAATAGGACACTCCAAGAGATGGCTAGAACCATGATCAATGAAACAAATGTGGCTAAGCACTTTTGGGCCGAAGCTGTAAATACAGCGTGTTACATTCAGAATAGAATCTCCATAAGACCTATTCTGGAGAAGACTCCCTATGAACTGTGTAAAGGAAGAAAACCAAACATTTCTTATTTTCATCCTTTTGGATGTTCCTGTTTTATTTTAAATACTAAAGAGCATCTGAACAAGTTTGATTCCAAAGCACAAAAAGGCATTATGTTAGGATACTCAGAACGCTCTAAAAGCTACAGAGTATACAATACAGAAACCAAAATTGTGAAAGAATCAATTCATGTCAGATTTGATGATAAGCTTGACCCTGAAAAGTCAAAGCTAGTTGAGAAACTTGCAGATCTGGAGATCACTCTTGCAGGTTCTGACGAGAAGATTAAAGCTCCAGAAGCAACTGCCATTCAAACTTCAGAAGGAACTAACTCCCCAGCAATCCCAAAGAAAGCTAAAAGTCGCCTCAATATATCTGAAGAGTTGATTCTGGGAAATAAGGACGAACCTATCCGAACTAGGTCTACCTTCAAGACTCCTGAAGAAACTCCTCTGGGACTAGTATCTCTGATCGAGCCTACTTCCTGTGATGAGGCACTTCAAGATAGCGACTGGGTTCTAGCCATGCAAGAAGAGCTAGATCAATTCACAAAGAACGACGTCTGGGATCTTGTTCCTAAGCCCAGAGGCACTCACATTATCGGAACCAGATGGGTGTTCAGAAACAAGCTGAATGAGAAAGGAGAAGTTGTCAGAAACAAAGCTCGACTGGTGGCTCAAGGTTACAGTCAACAAGAAGGCATTGACTACAATGAAACCTTTGCCCCAGTCGCTAGGTTAGAATCTATTCGCTTACTTGTATCATTCGCTATAAATCATTCTATCAAATTGTACCAAATGGATGTCAAGAGCGCATTCCTTAATGGTTATATATCAGAAGAAGTGTATGTCAACCAACCTCCAGGTTTTGAAAACTCAAATTGTCCAGAACATGTTTTTAAACTTAAGAAATCTTTATATGGACTTAAACAAGCTCCCAGAGCTTGGTATGAAAGATTAAGTAATTTTCTTCTGGAACATGATTTTGTCAGAGGGAAAGTTGACTCCACACTCTTCTGTAAAAACATTAATAATGATCTCATAATATGCCAGATATACGTTGATGACATCATTTTTGGTTCAGCTAACGCCTATGTATGTCAAGAATTCTCTGAGCTAATGCAGGCAGAATTTGAAATGAGCTTAATGTAAGAACTAAAGTTCTTTCTAGGAATTCAAATCAATCAAACTTCAGAAGTCACGTACGTTCATCAAAGTAAATACATAAAAGACAATCTGAAGAAATTTGAAATGGCTGAATGCAAACCTGCAAAGACACCTATGCATCCAACCTGCATTCTTGAAAAAGAAGAAGTCACTCAAAAGGTTTGTCAGAAGCTCTATCGAGGTATGATAGGCTCCCTTCTCTATCTGACTGCTACTCGTCCTGATATTCTATTTAGTGTTTGTCTCTGTGCCAGATTCCAATCAGACCCTAGAGAATCTCATTTAACAGCAATTAAGAGAATTCTCAGATATCTGAAAGGAACTCCTAACCTGGGCCTGATGTATGAGAAAACATTAGAGTATAGACTATCTGGTTTTTGTGATGCAGATTACGCAGGAGACAGAATGGAACAAAAAAGTACATCTGGAAATTGTCAGCTCTTGGGAAAGAATCTGATATCCTAGGCCAGCAAAAGACAATCAACCATAGCCTTGTCTACTGCAGAAGCGGAATACATCTCAGCATCTCTGTGCACTACTCAGATGCTCTGGATGAAGAATCAATTAGAGGATCTGCAAATCTTTGAGAGTAACATCCCTATCTTCTGTGATAATACTGCTGCCATTTGTTTAAGTAAGAATCCTATTTTACACTTCAGAGCTAAGCACATAGAAATAAAACATCATTTTATCAGATACTATGTTCAGAAAGGGGTAGTAACATTGAAATCCATTGATACAGATCATCAATGGGCTGACATCTTTACTAAACCCTTAGCTGAAGATAGATTCCTCTTCATCTTAAAGAATCTGAACATTCAAAATTGCCTTAAATAAAATGTGCCTCTGAGTTTATAAAATAAGATTCTGATGTAAACATAATGGATTCTGCCTCTGACTCTGATACTCCTACCAAGTTAGAAGTCATCTGAGTTAGAAATCTCCAGGAATCAATCCCTTGGTATTCCTGAAGATCAGATAAAGCAAACATGTGGAGTACCTTGCGTCTGACCTTGGAACTTCTAGACAGTTGTCTAGCAGTAATCAAGGAATAGTCTCTTGAGATCTCCTCGAGCAGTGTACTGACTGTTGGGATTAGACATCATTAATGAGCTGTAATCATTTTTCCCCTAAACGTGCTGACTTGGTTTTTGTGCTAAACTCTGTTTTGTCTGTCGTTTTGCATGCGCCCTAATTTGGGTATTTAAACACCTCAAATCACACATTGCGCATTTTTCACTCTCACGCACTCTAAACCTCTGCAAGCTCAGCTCTCTCAAGGCATTCCTGCAGCATTCTTCAATCTTCATCTCAGTTATCAACAACATTCATGGATGCTCAACAACAATTTGTCTACAACTTCTCTCAACAAATGGATTCAAACAAACAAGCTCCAAGTTCAAGCAACCCAAACCCAGCGGTTACCGGTGTAGTCACAACTCCCATCTACAAAGAGCCTCACATTCTTGATCGTGAGCCTCACATCAATCTTGCAACACCATTTGAGAAACTGGAGGTGTTATGTGAATCCTTGGTGGATTTTGACAACATGCGCAGAAATGGGATTGACCTCACTGAAGAACTCAGAAATCAAGGTTGGGGAAACTACTTCAAACGTTTGTATGGTCCATTTTACACAAACTTAGTGAAAGAATTATGGAGATTCGCAGATGCTGATGATCACTACATCGTCTCCTATGTTCTGGGAGTCAAAATGGTTATAACTGAGAAGTCTATTGCTGCTCTTTTGGGCATGGAAAAAGATGGAGGAAGAAGGATCTATAACATTAACCCTAGGGCAAAATATTTGTCCCATGAGATTAATCCAACTACCTTCAAACAGAATGCTGAAGGCAACCAATCCAAGAACAAAGAACTACATCAGAAACTCCGGGTATGGCTGAAGATCATCTTGGGCACCATCCATCATCGTCCAGCTTCAAACTCTTCAGACTACATCAACACAGACCAGAAGTGCATTCTGTATTGCATCCAAAAAGGTCTGAAACTCTGCCTTCCAGCACTTCTCTTCAAGTATCTCAGAGATTCTGTACGAGATACAAGAAACAACATGAAGCCCAGAAACTACATTCCTCTAGGAAGGCTAATCTCTGACGTCCTGATCGAAAGCCGTCTCGTGGACCATCTAATAACGTTCAGACTCATGGAAGACGTGATGATTGACACTGGAAGAGCTCTCAACGCCAAAAATCTGAAGAGCATGGGGATTCTGGATCAGGTGAAGTTCAAACCTACTATGGACACCTCCTGGGAAGCTCTCAAAGATCAGAGGAAGATCCCTCATGGACTTTATCTGTTCTCAAAGATCGATCCTCCAGAGGTAATCCTTTATTACTTAGATGATCTGAGGAAACAAGGAGTGGATATCTCAGACTTCAACATAAGCCAACTGCCAGCTGAGCCTCCGAACTTCATGAAGCGTCCACGAGGACCATCTGAGAAGGCGAAGCAAGCTAAGAAGGCAAGACTGAGAGAATCCTCTGGATCAAGACCTCCATCACCTCTGCCTGGACCTTCTAGTAAGTCCGTTTCACTCGCTCCCTCTGTACAAACACATAATATTGCTTCTTCCTTCCCTCAACCCACTCTTATCTATACAAACTCAGAAACTCCCCCCTCAACCACCAGAACATCTCATCAACCATCCCAGAAATTTAACCTTACCACCACAACCTTACCTATTTCTGACGGAGAAATGCTGAATGAAACCACCTCACCATCTTCATCTTCTTCTCCAGAATCACCCCTCTACTACAACATTTCATCAGACACAGAACACTCTGACCCCTCATCTCCCACTCTGGCCCAACTTCAAGCTCAGACTCTGGCCTCACAACAGCCAACACAACCCACACCTGAACTAGAAATTACGTCATCACCCACAGAACAACCAAACCCAACAACATCTGACCCTCAACCTTCTGAAACAACTCCAGCTGAAACTCAACCAAACAACTCTGACACACACCCACCAAATAGATCCGCTGAACCACAAACTCCCATTCTCAACCTAAGCCCTCCCACTTCTCCACCTCCAACCTCTGAACCAGAAAACACCCTGCCAACCCTAGAGGAAGCAATAATGTTGTTTGCAGGAGCTTCAGTTGACAAGGTCAAGTCTCTGACCATCAACTCTGGCATCAGTGATGATCCTTCAACTGTTAGGACACACTGGAACAAAGTTATTGGCTGGATGACCGCTGAAGCCTTCAAGCTGAAGAGCCTCTCTGAGCCAGTCCGAAATGATTTCATCAGAGACGCTGAGTTAAGACTCCAGGAGCGTCTAGCCAGAGAAGCTGAGGAAAGAGCCCGCAAGAATGTAGAAGAGAAAGTCAGACAAGAGGAAATGCAAATACTTAAGGAAGCTGAAGCCAAAGCTCTAGCTGAGGCTGCTGTTGCTGAAGCTGAAGCAAAAGTTGCTACTGAAGCTGAAGTTAAAGTCGCTGCTGAAGCTGAAGCTCGTCGTGCTGAAGAATCTGCCAACATGGTAGAACCGGATGCTCTGACTCAGAGGGAGTCTTCCACCTTTGTCCCTCTGGTTCTCAAGACACTTGAAGATCTTTAGAAGGAGCAGAAAGAAGTCTGAGCCAGATTAGATCAACAGGATTCAGTCAATGTCAACATTCAGAATCTGCTGGCCCAGCTGCTTCAGAGGATGCCTCCACTTCCCAACCCTTAGGCACCTAGGATTTTTTTTGCTTGTTGCTTTTTGTTGTGTTTGTTCTCGCTTTTTGTTGTTTGTGGTTTCTAACATCTCTGAATATATATATATATATATATATATATATATATAATATATATATAATATATTATATATATATATATATATATATTTGTCTTTCCTTCATTTATCTAAGTCTTTTTTATTCTGACAAAAAGGGGGAGAACTAAAAACAGCTCTGATGAAAACATATCTAAATCCTTTCAGTACTCTGCAAACATTGTTAAATAAATTGGTTCTAATCCTTTTTGACTTAGAAATTTGCAGAAGAGTATCTAGAAACATCATCTCATAGAAGCTTCGGTAAGAACTTCTGAACTCCCAGACTCATCTCAGGGGGAGCTCACTTCTATCTGATCCAAAAATTCTTATCTATAAAATGATTCATCTCTTAATTAAGATTGTTTTGTCATCATCAAAAAGGGGGAGATTGTAAGAACAAAATTAGTTCTACAATAGAATTCCAGGACTTTGATGATAACAAAGGATGAAACCAAAAATGGCACCCTAACAAAAATTCTCTAAGTGTGCAGGACTTTGAACAGCAACAAAGGAATCTGATCGCTTTATCATAGACAAACGTTGATCAGATACAAAGTACTAGAAGATCAGAAGCATCTGAAGAAAAAGTGCACTCTAGAAGTTCTGATTCTGAGCAAAACAAGACAGTAGAAAGACCAGAAGCTCTAAACTTCCACTGGACTTAGTTCTGATGATCTAGAAGACCAATACTCTTAGAAGCTCTGATGTAACCTCAACGCAATCTCCTTCTGACACAGAAACTCCGAGATAACAAACACTCTGATGAATATTCTCCAAATCCAGAAAGAGTAACAGAAAGAATTTCTTCAAATGGAAAGGAAGTATTTTTAGAAAGAAGTTATTCAGGGAGACAAATTGGTTATGGCAAGAAATACAAAAGTAATGACATTGAATGCTCATCAAAGGCCAATATTTTGTCATCACTCCAACGGTCCTTTCACCACTATATAAAGGACTGCCTACCTCTTTGAGAGACACACAACAACGCACAGAAAATTCTTTACATTCTCTCTTAGTTTTTCACGAGCTGCTGCTCATACGTGAAAACACTTGCTTGATTATTCTGCTGTAATATTTGCTTACTCTTAGAAGCACTCTCCATTACAAACTTATTTTGCTGAATTGCTTTTGTTCCTCAAGTGACTTTGCGTAGTCTGTATACTTGGGAGGACTAAGAGATCACTCTCTTAGACGTTTGGTTGTATTAATCTTTCAAGATTAGTGAATTAAGTCCTTTTTGAAGGCGAAATCACCTTGGCAGGGTGGACTGGAGTAGCTTTGTGTTATAAGCGAACCAGTATAAAATTCTGTGTGTTCTTACTTTTGAAAAAGCTTTTATTTTCTAAAACAATTCAAACCCCCCTTTCTTGTTTTTCTCACCTTGACTTGTCAAACACAAAAATATAATTAATGAATTCATTTCTCATCCCCCCATTCTATTTGTTTGTAAACATCACTTTATACCAAGTACATATGCACACAAAAAGGGCTCCCTAGGAGTACCTAGGATACTTTGGATGCTAACACCTTCCCTCTGTGTAACCAACCCCCTTACCTATAATCTCTGACATTTTATTAGTTTTTATTTGAAAACTTCTTATTTTTTGGGTTTTGTTCGTACTTTTTTCCTTTTCCCTTAGAAACAATAAAAGCGCGGTGGCGACTCTTGTTATTTGATCTCTAGCTTATCCATAGCTTGATGATCATGAATTTACCGCTACAAAATTGATTTTAATTTCAAATTGATTTTAACTCCAAATTAGTTCTAAAGTTCAATCGATTTTTGAAGTCCACATTCATTTCAATTCAAGGTTGATTTTGGAGGATAGTTAATTTTTGAAATTTAAATTAATTTTGGATAATCATTTTATCAGATGGTGCCAAATTGATTTTTAGAGTTCATTTTAGGATTTAGATCGATTTGTGATAAGTCGAACTAATTTTTTGAGTTCTTAAAAGCCCATTTCGCTTGTTTTTGTTTAAGCCCATTCCTCTTGGGTTTTTTTGTTAAAGCCCATTCAAATTTATTCAAGTCTAATCCAACTTCATAATCCATTTAGTTTAATCCATGAACCAATTAATAATCCATCAAGACCATTCATTCTTTTTAATTCCATTTAATCAAAACCAGTTTCAATGTCTATTCCATAATCCAACTTTCATTATCCATAATACTAATCCAATTATCCATTTTTTTAACAACTATATCCATTATCCATTTGATCCAAAACAATAGTCAATTAAGCCATTTTAAATCCATCCCATATCCATACTCATGTACATATCAACATACTAATATCCATATCCAAACTCAAATAAGACAAAAACGCATGTGCAGAATTTGAAGTTGCAGCAAAACGACGCAGCAAACTGGAAACATGTAAACGGCGACTCCACAATGGAAACACATCACCTCCGAACTTCCAAACAACGTGAAGCTGTATAAAGCTAAAACACAGGTGCAAGCTAGCGGTAAACGACATTGTAATTTGTCCCAGCCAAAAACAGACCCAATAGCATAAACGACAAATGAATAACAATCCAAACGCAGCTAACACACCCAAACGCGGAAAGCAAAGCTACCAAAAGCTAGCAAAATGCAACGACATGAACGACGACATCACAATCCAAAACAATTCTTCCAAAGGAAATGCACAAACAAAAACGGCACTCAAACGCGACCTGCAACGCGCATCCAAATCCTCCAAAATTCTATATAAACACAGTGATTCACAAGTGAAGTCTTCTTCTTCCTTTTTCGAACCAGAGTCGATTCTACAGAAAGATCGCTCCTCTTATTCTCAAACCATCCATCTTCTTCAATCTTTCCACGTAACAGAACCGGACCTAACGCTTTTCATCATTCATCAAGGTCATTTTCCGTCTGCAGGTAGAAATCGCAAGACTCTTAATCTCAACGCAGATCGCGGATACCGTTATCATCAGGATCTTGCTGAAAGCGAATCAAAGGCCTTCTTGTTATCTACTCTCATGTGCATTATAGTAACGAGATTTAATAGGGAGGTCAACGAAGGAGAGCGAAGGAGAAGGCGGGAAGAACATAGAAGTAGAGGTATCTGAGCACTAAATTCGACCATCACTGAGGGCTTCACCTTCAACGTCACCGATAGACCTCCCTTTTTTCACGTTTTTTTCGATTTGTTTGTGATGATGTTGCGAATATCGTCTTGTAGAAACCTGACCGTGTAATCCTTAGTCGCGCCACGCTCCGTCGTTGGTCCACCTTTGTTTCGTCCATCGTGACGTGCGTTATCATATTATTGTGGTCGAGTGGTTAGGTTCGTTATGGGATTCATTTAGGGGATTGAGACGGAGAGTGACGTGAGAGTCGTTGGTTTGGATCGTGTCTCAAGCTGCGAAGGTCCGGCGCGGCTAGGTCCGCAACCTTTTTCTTTTGACTTTTTTCCTTAGATTGCTACTGAATATTGAATGGTGGAGAAGATGAAGGAAAGTAACCTTATGTTCCTCTTTATCCTTCACCTTGGGCCTTTGATTTGGGCCCAAGTGAGTTGCTACAATGCATACTCCCTCCTCAGCCTTTGCACCCCCTCTGGATGGGCTTGGTTTTGGAATCCATGGCCCATTCTACTGCATTTTTTAAGTCCATTTCCTTGTTTTTTTGTGATTACTATTAGGTTAGTGGTAATTAGGATTAGGCTTAGTTTATTAGATTAATTTATATTTTTAGAGTTTTATTTGAACTGTTAATTTTGTTATTGTTTAGAATTTTGATGATTTTGTTAATTATTTGGGTTCAATATTTTGATTAATTGTTTAGAACTAATAATTATTTATAATTTTGATAATTGTTTGGATTTAATATTTTGTTAATAATATGGATTTAATTCTCATATATTTTCTGTTTAATCTCGATTAATCCTAATTCCTAACAATTAACATCCAACTCTTTACTATTCCGCATCTAAACTCTAACTTTTAATTTTCGCTCCTAACATTTAATTTTTAAGTCATTTACCTTATGTTGCTTTACTTTGCTTTTATTTTCCTTTATATCCACATTGTATCATTATTATTCATCCCATTCTAAAATGAACCTAAAAATGGTAAAGACTTCAAAAATACAAAAATAAGATAATTCTCAAGCATGGAATGGACATTGGAATGGACTTAGGGACTCATTAGGACCCTTGCAAGAGACCTTGGACAATTATTTGACCCGAACATGGGAAGGAGCATTCAAGACTCAAGAAGAATTGTAATCTTTTATGCGCTTTCTAGTTTATGACACTATGCACACACAAGGTTTTCTCTTGGGCTACCTGATAATGAGATCTTTTATTTCCTACACTCCCTTGTACTTTACATGCACCCCCTCCCCTTTCTGATGTATGCTTTTACTTGATTTCTTTATTATTTCTTGATAGCTATTCCTTAGGCATTAGGAGCGCTCACTCTTTCATAATCAGTAAAAGAACCCTTGATCCAACATCAAATGGTCCTTTTTTCAAATCAAACTCAAAAACACAATAAATACGATTAGGATTGTACGTCACGAGCCTTAAGTAGTAAATAAGGGATGAGAATGGGGCTTTCCTACACTCGTTATGAATGCTTCAAACACAAGATGTTTGGCTTGGTAGTTCAAGGTATTCACCTTTATCCGTAGTCTTTAGTGCAATCTGAAACCAATAACACTTTCTCAAAACCTAAAAACAATTCAACACATTCAAACCTTTTGTTTGAGCCTTAGGGCGACACAATCGAAAACCCTTCTTCAAGGTAATAAAATTAACCAAACAAACAAACTTTTATACCCACGAACTACGAGGCTCTGATTTCTCACTTCAACAAGTGGTCATACATAGACACGAGGATCCTATTCCTTGGCGAGCACACTAATTTAAAATCTACGTCCACTCCACAAAACCTTTAGCAAGTAAACATTCGATAAACAACATCCATGTAAGCGCAAACATCTTAGATGGTTCCCATGGAGTACCATGGATGTGAGGGGTGCTAATACCTTCCCCTTGCATAACCGACTTCCGAACCTGTTCGTGGTTGCGATGACCATTCTTTGGGGTTTTCTCGATATTTTCCCTTTCCTTTAAAATAAATAAAAACTGATGGCGGCTCTGTATTTTTCGCGTAGCGTTAGCTGGAGACTCTGCTGAGGACACCTTCCTAAGAAAGTTAAGCCTAATCTAGTTTGCTTCTTCGCATGTGTGGATGTTTATCCTTTTGATTGTTTGCCTCTATTTATTGCCTTTCGCTTTAAATGTTGTAATATCTGTTATGTGGTTTTATGGTATTGATGGATGCAACTTTGATTGCAAGTAGCCTTGTGGGAAAGACTCTCTACCCGAGCCTAGAGTGGAAATTGAGATAGGAGAGGTTGAGTAGTATCGGCCACTGAGAAGCTTTTCTCGTAAGGGTCGATACGAGAACCTCGCTTAGAGTAGATTCTTTTGGAGATGTTGACGACCGTCAAGCTTTTGGCGTAAGCGATCAATAGCTTCATTAGAATCAATGACTCTAAGAACCTTTGTAGAACATTGAACCTTTGGCAAATTAAGATTGATGGTCGCGTAGTACGGATCCCCGAGAAGTTTTTCTTGTGTGGGTCGGTAAAAAGATCTCACTCAAAGTAGATTTTCTTGATGGAGTTGTCAACCGGCAAGCTTTTGCCGTAAGCGACAAACAATAAAGGAGGTACATGACTTAGAGACCCTTGTCTAGAACCCGATGTCGATGGTCACATAGTGCAGGTCCCTGAGAAGCTTTTCTCGCGTGGGTCGGTACGAAGATATCACCCAGAAGAGGCTCATTTGAGGGAGTTGACGACTGACAAGCTTTTGTCGTAAGCGGCAAACAGCCAAATGTATTGATGACTATGGGGTTCCTATCTATAACCCTAGACTACGACCAGTGAGATCCCTGTTATGGAAAGTAATCATAGTTACCTTCCATCTGTATCTCGAACATGTGATATTTTGCCAGCTTGTGTGTTCGATTTGAGAGAACCATGATTGTGTATCATTCATTCACTCACTCATGCATTCATGCATCATAAAAAAAATTCAAATATAATATTCATGCATCATTCTGCATATCATTAGACAAAAGACAGAAAAATACCATTTGACCCTTCTGTCCAGAATCATCCATAGTTAAGTTGACTTCCCGACATTCACATAACACTCGAGGAAATCGAAGATTGCACATGGATCAGTTGGAACAGAACCAAGCTGTTATGAGGGAAGATATGACCACTGTGAAGGCTCAGATGGGTCAACTTGTTGAAGCCCTACAAGCTCTGGCTAGGAGGCAAGAGGAAATACATCAGGCTAATCTGAGAGTCGTCGCCGCCAACCCTGTTGTTGTGACGATACCAGTGAATCCGCTAGGAGGAGCTGGTACACCTGTTATAGCTCAACCACCTCTCGAGAAAGGACCAGGATATCAAAATGTTGCCCAGGCATTCAATATCCCTATCAATGGGAGAGCTCAACCTGAGATTGATGATCATCAGGATGCTTTCTTCACTATAAAGGTTGATTCAGTTTATGACACTTTTGGTCCTTCTTCTGCTGACCTCGAAAGGAGATTATGTATGGTGAAGGAGAGATTCAAGGTGATGGAAGGTCCCGATACCTTTAGGTTAGATGCTGTCGACATGTGCTTAGTTCTAGGCGTGAAAAATCCTCCTAAGTTCAAAGTTCTGAGCTTTGAAAAGTATCAAGGGTTCACTTGTCCAAAGACCCTTCGAGCTTTTTGCAGAAAGATGGTTGCTCATTCTGATGACGAGAAACTCTTAATGCACTTTTTCCAGGACAACCTTAGTGGAGCTTCTTTGGAATGGTATATCCAGCTCGAGCGCACGCATATACGAACCTGGAGGGAACTTGCTGAAGCCTTCCTAAAGCATTATTAGTATAATTCAAACATGGCTCCCAATCAGAATCATCTCCAAAGCCTTGCTCAGAAGCCGGATGAATCGTTCAAAGAATATGCTCAATGATGGAGAGATCTAATTGCCAGGCTTCAACCCCCTCTTCTTGAAATAGAATAGATAGACATGTTCATGAACACCCTTAAAGGGCCGTATCTTGATAGAATGATTGGAAGTACCACCTCAGGATTCTTAGACTTGGTCATTGCTGGTGAGTGAATCGAGAATGGCTTGAAGATTGGCAAAATACAAGATACAACAATTGTGGCTAGTGGAGTAAAGAAGTCTCATTTCGGATTCTCAAAGAAAAAGGAAGGGGATACCAATGCTACCACAATCGCTAAAGGGGGAGCTGGAGTTTACCAAATGCCATACCATCTGGTGGCAACAGTAACACCTAACTCGTATCAGCAGCCAACGTATGTTATTCCTACTGGTCCTCCAGCAATGCAATATCAGCAACCCTATGCTCCTCAACCACCTTTTGCTCTACAACAACAGAACTACTATCAGCAGGGTAGACAATGACCATGGAGGCCTCCCAGAAGGTTTGATCTAGTTCCAATTCCATATGGTCTTCTGCTAGCTCATTTGCTCAAAGATTCATTGGTTCAGTTAAGAGAAGCTAAGGCTCCTCCAGTACCTCTTCCTCCCGGGTATGACATGAATGTCGGCTGTGAGTATCACTCTGGGACACCAGGGCACTCGATCAAGAACTGCAATGTCTTCAAGCACAAAGTACAAGACTTGATTGACTCAAAAGTTATATCGTTCGTGCCAGTTATGCCAAACAACCCCGTGCAGGCAAGCACATCTGCATCATCATAGTCAGAGCAACAGTAGATCTGAAGGATTTGTATCTGTGGGATTGTCCCGTCAGCTTCTTCCAGAACCAAGACCCCTAGATATTGGAGAATAAAGCGGATCACTCCAGCTATCATTGGTTCAATCATGTTCATGTGTGATTTTCTTGGTTGTCATTTGTAACATTCATTTGTAATAAACTCGTTTGTTTTTTAATAATAATGACATTGAAATGAATATGCATGTTTTGAATAAATCCTTTTGTGTCCACCCATGCTTTATTTTGTCAATATCCAAATGTTGGTTTTAATAGGAGGAGGATGAAAACAAAAACACGAAATCATTGCTCGTACACTTTTGAATAAAATCTTGTTGATGATGTAAAGCATTGTTTCAAATCCCAAACACCGAAGTTATAAGGAAGATAATCCCTAGTTAACCCCTTTGAGCCAAGAAGTAGGAGTTTCTTTCTAAATATAAAACCCTAAATCTTAAATCGGGGCAGGGTAGTCGTCAGTCAGTTTTACCAAGCGTTTAAACTTCAAAAGAGGAGTGTCCTATTTGAGGATTAACAATATCTTATCCCTCGCAATAGGTCGGAAACCACAGGTTCCAAATGATTGTCCCTCACCCATAGAGGCACGAGGCAGACACAACCCTTCCAATCAAACGGACAAGTGTCACACAATTTGTTTCAACAAAAAGAAACAAGAAAAGAAAAACCAAAAAACTCAGAAATCAAAAAAAGGAGAAAGCCCGCTAAGTCGAAAACTCAAAAACGAGTGACTTAGGCAAAAATTAGGGCATCCCGGTGGATTGAAAATCTGAACCAATCCAGCAAAAATAGGGAAATGAAAAGACAAATCTGCAAAAGAGGAAACAAAAGAAAATCCTCAGCAAGAACAAAATCGTGTGGCTACAAACCAAACAAAAGAAGGGTGATTGTCACACCGAAAACCTCGTGGGTCTATTAACCTTTTCACTCCCAAATCCCTTTTTGGAACAAGAGCGCTTGTGTCGAACTAGCTGAATATAAGACTTGATAATATCACTAAGAGAGTGTGGGTTACGATAGGTTCGAGCCTTATATCCTTTTTTTCTGAAACCATGAACCAGGCCACATTACAACCCTCAAAATACATAATTGAAGCAAGGTTTATTTTGAAGGTGTACTATAGTCAGTACAACCGTGTTAAAACTAACTCCTCAATAATTTGCTTATCATATGTGTTGGTATTGATATGACATTCTCATTAGTGATTTACTCGCTATATGTCATAAATCCAGTGAACATGCTTGGATTTCAAAACTGCATAAAAATGACATTGCATTATCCTTTCCAAAAATGAACTTGTATTACTCGTGAGTAAGCATCTGGTATCAAGGGATTTGTCACAATGAACATGAATTGAGGAACTTGATGATTCAAAAGTGTAGAACGCCTGAGACCTCCGTTGGACAAGGGTATCACACCTCAAAAAATGCGGTCCCTCGCGATGGACACGGAAAAATGTTATTCGAACAGAGTCGCCACCAAACTTTATTTATTCCAATGAAGGAATAGGAAAATATTCATAAAACCTTTAGAAAAATAGAATAATGGTCGTCGCAACCATATTCGGGTTCGGGAGTCGGTTATGCAAGGGGAAGGTATTAGCACCCCTCACGTCCGTTGTACTCAACGGGAACCTTTTAGTCTAATTTGCTATTTGAATATTAGTTTAATGTTATTCGCTTTCTTTGGGTAATTAGAATAGATAATATATATGGATGGGGACCTCAGAAGGGAGAAAGGGGGGGGGGGGGGGGGGTTATTAGTGTGTTCACAAAGATACAACAATCTCCTGCCTACGTATCCTTATGGTGCAATAAGGAAATCAGAGCATTCGTAGTTCGAGGAACTACAATTGGTTGGTGTGTTTTAATGAACGGTTGTGTAGGTCATCATTCTAAAGGCTAAACGTTGGCCTGTCTACTCTCGGTGGAGGCTCTAGCACTAGTTTGTTGTGCGTATTAGAAAGGATTAACAATGTTCTTTTTGAAAGAAGGGTTTTGGTCACACGGGGGGTGACAAGTTGAGTTAATATGTTTGATGTTTTGTTTGATTGGTTTCGATTGCGCAGGGGCGAGAAATTAGGTTTGATATGTTTGGTATTTTGAAGAACGACAAAAGATTGAGCAATGTGGTGCACATCAATCGTTCAATTCTTATGAGGAATAACAAGGCGACCGCTTTCTACTCCTTTTTCGTTTGAATTATTTTTGAAAGTTTGTTTGCGGAATTTGAATATACGCTGTAGTGAGGCGTGCGCCTCCCACGGTCTTATTCAAGGAATGATGAGGCGAACGTCATTCGTTCCTTTATCCAAGTTTATTTAAAATATTTTGATCGGAAGTCGATAATTTATGCAATAGGGCGAGCGCCAATTATTCAAATAATCGAGAGATGGTGAGGCGAACGCCTCCCATATTTTATCATCCGAAATTTAATTTATAAAAACAAATGTTCTTAGATGTTGTATTAATTTGGGAAAACAATATGAATTTGAACGTGTAGATTTTAGTCGAAAGTCGATTATTTGAGCAATGTGGTGTGCGCCAATCGTTCAATCATTCGAGAGATGGTGAAGCGAACGCCTCCCATCTTTTATTATCCGAGGTTTAGAATTAAAAGGGTTTAGAATTTTTATTAATTTGCAAGAAATGATTTGAATATTTTGGTGATTGAGATTTTAATCGGGTGACAAGAATTCGAGTAATATGGCGTGCGCCAATTATTTGAATACTTGAGAAATAGTGAAGCGAACGCTTCCTATATCCTTTTCATCCCAAGTTTAAATTATAAAAAATAATATTCTTAAGTATTATATCAATTTAGAAAAATGATTTGAATTTCGTACGATTAATGTTTTGATTGGACGACGAGAATTCAGTCTATATGACGAACGCCAATTATTTGAATACTCGAGAGATAGTGAAGCGAACGCCTCTCATCCTTTCTTATCCCAAGTTTAAATTATAAAAGAATATTTTTTTAGAAAATATATTGGCTTAGAAAAAAATAATTTGAATTTACATTTATAAGATTAACCGAGTTTGAAAATAATACTTAGCTTTGAAAAAAAAAAAAATTTGTAGAGAAAATTCATTTTAGATTGTCTTGTTCTAATTAATTAACTAAAAAAATTAATTGAATTAAATAGCTTTTTTTTAAGAAAAGAGAAATATTATTATTATTATTATTATTATTATTATTATTATTATTATTATTATTATTATTATTATTATTATTATTATTATTATCATTATTAAGACTAGTCAATAAAGAGATTCCAACATTATAGTCGAGTTAATTAAGTTCATTAGGCTGAAAATAATTAATCAATAAAAGGAGTAATTAATTTCACTAACCAAGAAAAATAGTTTTAATTTGGAAATGATTTATTGAACTTTAAAATTGAATGAGCGCAAGGATAAATTTAGAAACAACACTGAAATATACTCAGGTTTGTGTGTAATGGAAGCAGGATAACCACCACTCATATAGGATCTAACGATGTGAACCAACTGCACTGCCACTCACATTCATACAAGCATCAGATTCATTCATACTACCAATGACATCACCACTTTTCATAATAGAATCCAGTCACAAAAAAAAGTGATTACGTAAATGATAATCAGGAATGACTTTAAAACTTGAAGTTCACAGCATTTGCAATCTATAGGATTCTTATCAAGAACTAAGGAGTGTTACAACTAAATTCAAATTTATCCATGAGCCTTGGTTTTATATCGTGCTTCAGCTTATATTAGTGATTTTTAACAGGGAGGGAAATGCAATGAATAAAAGTAGCCTCAACAATCATTTACAGTAATGGCTTATGAAAATTAACAGGACAACTCATAAACTCCCCGTACACAACATAAACCCGAACGACCGGTGTCGAATATTCTTCACCATAGATCTGACTTCGACACCAGAATGCAAGCAACAACAATACGTAAACCGTTTGGATTAGGCACATTAAACACCAAACAGAAAATAGATGAATGCACAAACAAAATAATAAAAAGAAAAACAACACAGATGAATATCACGCTAGTTTTAAACACCTCGAATACCAAAACAAACATAACCAAATCCAAAGGTGAATGTGAACTTGAAACAGATTCATAATCGAGAAATGAAAAAAACCAATCGTAAATTAAAATACAATTGCAGCCTGTGTTGAGTTAGTTGTTGTTGTTGCAGACCTTGTCATTGAATTATTGTGTGATTGCTTCCTGAAGCTGTTGCATTATTGCTACTCATAGTGGATTCGTCGTCGTTACCGTCAAAACATAGCCGATGAAGTATGGAAACAAGTAAATATCAACCACGACCCAAGCTTGTTCTCTGTTCCACCACCAACATCACTTCCAAAAATAAATCAAAGAGACTTAACCAATGGGAGAAAAATTCCACCAACCCTAGGTGAAAACCGAAGGAATTGCAGGTGCCAACAGAGATTTACTAAGCCAGTTTTGATAAGACCCTTAGCAGCAGAAACTGTTGGTGTAAGCCCTAGAGGTCAATACTTTTGGTACTTGTATAGAATTCTTTATTAATAATAAAAGGCTTTTTCTTTATTATGTTTGTTTAATAAAGTCCCTAGAATAGCTAGTCCGTTTAATGTATCAAGTGTGACTTAATCGTGAGATCACATTAAACATAAGGACACTATTCTTAAAGTATTTGTAGTCGAGCTTTATTGTGAAGTGGGATAACATTAAAGCATTAAGACTATTATGTATATAGACTGATGATCACATCTCATGGATCATGGATAAGGAGTTATCAAGTCTTAAACATAGGTATGAATATTAAGAGTAATATTTATACTTGATTGACCCGCTATGAGAATACTATATAAAATATTATGCAAAGTGTCATAAGTTATTCTCATGGTGATAATGGTGCATACCACCCTTCGACCTGAAACCACTATGGACCCTAGATGTAGAGTCGAGTGCCTTATTGCTGATCAAACATTGTCCGTAACTGGATAACCATAAAGACAGTTGATGGGTACTCCACGAAGCATGATAAGAGACATGAGTGACCTAGATGGAATTTTCCCATCCTGCGTAACAGGATAAATGTCTATGGGCCCAATATTGAACTGGACAAGGATGACACGGTCTATGCCTTGTGTTCAATATAGACATAAGGGCAAAAGGGTAATTATACACATAAGTATTATCACAAAAGGATTTGTCAGGTCACGTGACATTTTCGTGTCTTGGGTAGCAGTGATATGTTGCTAGATACCGCTCACTGTTTATTATGTTAAATACGTGATTTAATATAATTGTCAATGCCGCGAAAACCTACAAGGTCACACACAAAAGGATAGATTGATGAGAGATAGAGTAACTAAGGAACACGGTAAGGTACGGTGCACTTAAGTGAATTGTAGAACATCGTAAGGTATGGTGTACTTAAGTAGAATGCGAAATATGGTAAGGTACCACGCGCTTAAGTGATTTTGTCATATTATAAGATATGGGCCACATACACTTAAGTGGGCTTTTTAGCTTGCAACCCACACAAGTGGTTCTATAAATAGAACCCTTGTGCAGAAGCATTTAGTGCAGTTTTTTTTGCAATTTCATTTCTCTCTCTCTCTCAAAGCCTTCATTCGTAGCAGCTAGCACTGAGATTGAAGGAATCCATTCGTGTGGACTGAGTAGAGGCGTTGTCATCGTTCAACGTTCGTGATCGCTCTGTAGATCTGCATCAAAGGTGTCAATCGTCACAAGAGGTAATGATTCTATCATTGATCATGTCCATTCGTAAGGATCACTAAAGGAGAAAATTTTAAATTCTGCTATGTTTTGGATCGCTATTCTCCTTCAGAAACATGCAAGACAAATCCACCATGGACTTGGACCACCGAGGTCGGAGATTGCAGCAACGAAGGGGGCGGTGTTGACACGGAAGGAGATTGGATATGGGATGGAGGTTTAATAAAGGAAAGGGAGCAATTGAGTGGGGTAGACGGTGTGGATTGAGATGATGTTACCAGCGACGAACTGAAGTGATGGTGCGATGGGGAACGGTGGACGACGATCTTGGAGGAAGGTTGTGCGGTGGGTTTCGCGCGAGTGAAATCGGACGGTTTTGCGGTGGAGTGAGTTCGTGAATTCGCGGTGGATTTGGTGGAGATTGGATAATTTTGTGGTGGTTTTTAAGGGTTGAAGATGTTGTGTGATGGTTAATCCGCCGTTTTTTGATGAAGACGGGAGGCGGAGAGTGTGTGGAGAAGACGATGAATAGTGGTGCTTGTGTGATGAAGAAAAGTTGAACAACTTTTTTGTTTCTCTTTCTTTTTTGAGAGCGATGAGAGAGTTAGTTGAGTGAGTGGTGTTATCCGTGGTTAGAGAAAAGTGAACAGTGCGTTTTAATGAGGGAGAGTGAGTGGGAGTGGAAAGAGAGAGAAACGTGAGTCCGAGGGAGCGAGAGAGACGCGTGTGAGAGAAAAGTCAGTATTTTTTTACTTTCTTTATTTATTTATTTTTGTCCTTATTTGCCAGCTGTTGGAGCCAGTTGTCCAAGATATTTCCTCCTTTTTACTTTAGAAACTATAAAGGGTTAGTAACTATATTTGAAATAAAAATCAATTAATTAAAATAGATTCAAACTGACTATTTAATTAATTCTAATTTATTCGAATGAGAATTTTGGTTAAAAGGATAAAAATAAAGGATCAAATATGAATAAAAGTCGGGCGAAAATTCACTCTAAAAAATTAAACCGGATGCACTAAAATGATCAGCACGAAATATACTTATTGAAAAAATACAGCGTTTCTTTTAATTTCGAAATAAATTTTCATCGGTTAAAAGGCTCAGACGGGTCAAACTGCAGCCGAAACAGCCGCTGAAAAATATAATGGGCAGACCAGGTTAAACTACGTGAACCGTAGGTTAATAATACTGGTGTCTGCAATTTTAAGTTTGAAACTTTATACCCACTGATTTTGCACGTTCTTGAGAAATGATTTAACCAATTTGTCTGTATTTTCAATAAACTTATTTTGACTGATATTTTAGGTATTATTCATGATCAAATGCATGTCATGATGTGTATATGATGCAAATTAAAAACGAATTCAAATTTACGAAGATTTAAAAACGCCCGGACAAAATTGGGGTATGACAGCTGCCCCTATTTAATTAACTTGAACTAGAAGGTAAGAATGACAACGGTCTTCATACATTCGCGGTGGAAGGTGATTAAATACGAAAAGATCCAAATTTTGTCCTTCGAAATGCAAAAGGAGAAATACAGAAAGAAAATGCAACGAATTCCACAGCACCAAGGTTTTAAGGGAGGATATCCGATCAATGCCAACCCTCAAGTCGACATTTAAATCTTGCAAAGTTCGTTTTTGATGTAAAGACAAATGTGAGACTAAAACTGAACAAGCTTTCTGGCACCAAAAGGACGATAGTGGGATAAGGAATTGCCATCAGCAAAAGGATGATAGTAATTCACCACGATTTCCAGGACCGACATCACCAAAAGGATGATGGAATACCAAGCTTCAAAGGTAGTCATCACCAAAAGGATGATTGGTAAAATCAACAACCAAACTTGCTGTCACCAAAAGGATGAAGGTCAGACACAACAAAGTCCAAAGATTTCCATCGCCAAAAGGATGATGTTCATCACCAAAAGGATGATAGTTATCCTGAGAAAGTTTTCCATTACCGATAGTATAATAACAAGACTACCACCAAAAGGATGATAGTTAACTTATCAACTTTAAAGATCGTCGTCACCAAAAGGATGAAGGTAAGATCTGACAATAAAACTTGTTATCACCAAAAGGATGATAGTAAGTCAACGATCACCGTCACCAAAAGGGTGAGGATAAGATCAACAACAAAGGTTGTTATCACCAAAAGGATGATAATAAGTCAAAACAACTTTAGTGATCACCATCACCAAAAGGATGGAGGCAATATCAAACAACAGAACTTGTTATCACCAAAAGGATGATAATAAGTCGATAGTCACCATCACCAAGAGGCTGAAGGTATTATCAAACAACAAATCTTGTTATCACCAAAAGGATGATAATAAGCACCGATCACCGACACCAAAAGGATGAAGGTAAGAGTAAAAAACCAAACTTGTTACCACCAAAAGGATGATAATAAGTCAACAATCACCATTACCAAAAGGATGAAGGTGAGATCATAACTTCGAAACTTACTACCACCAAAAGGATGATACCAAGTTATAATAACTTCAAATATCACTGACACCAAAAGGATGACAACAGGATTGAACTTTTCCAAATGTCACAATCACCGAGAGGATGATAGCTTAAGCCAATCTCCATAATCTCTATCACCAAAAGGATGATGTTTAGATCGAACTGGACGTCATCACCAAAAGGATGATGATTAGACATAATACCAGAGATCACCAACAACAAAAGGATGGTGGTGGACCCAAAATGACAAAGGATCCCTATCACCACAAGGATCGCCGACACCAAAAGGATGACGGTAAGCTGTAATAATTATAGAGGTTGCCATTCACCAAAAGGATGGAGGTTGGGACAAAACTTCAAAGATCACCGACACCAAAAGGATGACGGTAAGATCCAAAAATGTCAAGGATTTACCATTACCAAAAGGATAACGGTTATCGTAAATAGCGCGATGATTAATATTATTCCTCAATGGACTTTCACCAAAAGGATGATAGTGAGAAAAATGTTGGAAAAGTAAGGCTATTGGCAAAGTTCAATAAACCCGACTTGTTGGGTAGTATTGGAACATTACTGGGTGAGGTTTCTTGGGGGTATCAACAACAAAAGGTTGCAGAAAAAATATTCTCTGGGAAGATATAATTCCCATCAACAAAAGGTTACGGGAAACAAATCATTGGGGGACGCTCAACGCGAAATAAGGTAGGTGTTTAAAGAAACAATGTTTGACTTAGCTGAGGATAATATCTTATCAACAAAAGGTTGAAAGATGCAACTCAATGGGGAACACCCAACAATACAAGGTAGGAACTCACTCAGAGAAAATAATAAATACTCAACTGAGGGTTGGCCTGGACACCTACGACTAAACCTTGGTTCTTAATTCGTGTTATGTGTATGAATGATATGTATGCGATGATGCATGGCATACTTTTATTTTTGAAATGTTATGCATGGAATGACGCATGTGATGCATGTGATGCACGTTTGAATGCGAAGGATGATTGGTTTGTTTGGGATTGGCCCCCCTTTCCAAAGGCGATGTATTTTCTGGATACCAATGTTGGTTGTGTTTGTTTTCTATGAAAAATGCCAGCAGGGTGGACTTTGGCTTTTCCGATAATCGTCAATGTGGATTGGACTTTTGATTGGTGGAAGGATCTGACTTCTCGACACTCGGTAGTTGATGATGTGGTGCTCAAACAATGGATGCGGGTACCCTCGGTGCCCCAAGTTTGATTTCTTGTTGATACATTGTGTCTTTGCCCCTAAGGCGATCTCGACTTCTTCTTCTGAGATGTTTGGTCAGCTTGTAACTGAGCATAGCGACATGATCAACACATGATGATTATGCCTTTGATATGTCCCTAAGGAATCTTGCCCACATATGATGTTGTACTAGCGTGAACTTTCGACGTTTTTGTTGTGAATTCAAGCAGCCACTAGTGTCTGACATAGTCTGCTTGACCGACTTGAAGATATGAAGGGCATTTGCCCCTTGCAACTTGTCTTGCCCCAGTCTGTAGGGTATTTAAAGGAATTCTCTTTGAAAGGAAACCTTTAGGAGTGATTACTCCATGACATGGCCTGAGTTCGTTTTCCATAACGTCTGACTCTTGCAATGGTCTGCCCCTGGTTAGCCGCTGCGGGACTTGCCCCAGACGGACTGAGTTTTGAAGTGTTTTTCCTCCCTGATCAATTGATGCTTGGAGATTTGTCTTATACTGACTGTTTCTTAAGTCAACATAATCAAAAGATGTCATGCCCCTGATCCATAAGATTATGAGATGGTCTTGTTTCGTATTGGCTTCAACGATCAAGTACCACTCGAATTGCCCCTTGTTGGAATTTTCTCGATGTCAAGTACTGATTGACAGTTACGAATTGCTTATTCAATAAATGGTGATTTTAATGCAATAATTATGCCAGTTTTGAAAAACAATCATTCATTTGGAGTGTCGTGGTAGTGTGTGGCGAGTGGATCATGGGTCCAATCGCGGTGTTGATTTAGCTAGTAGGTGAGTGATATAGTGAGAATAGAATATTAGCAAATCTCTAGGAGTCAGTTTACACAACCTTGTTATAGTATGCTTTTAGAATAAACCCTACTTCAATTAGGTCTTTTGAAGGTTGTAACGTGGCTTGGTTCATGGTTATTGAAACAAAAGGATATAAGGCTCAAAATTTATTTCAACCTACCCCTTCTTCATGATGATCTTAAATCCTACGTTCAGTTAAACTAACACACACTCTACTTTTACGAGAGTTCAGCAGTGTAAGATCCATTGAAATGACTGTCATCCTATCTTGCTCTTCATGGTTGTTGGTGACCCTTTGATTTGGGTATGGTGGTCACCGAATCTTGTTTTGTTTTGTTGAGGACTTTCATTGTCTCTCTCGTTTTGTTTTGTTTTGATCCCCAACTTTTGCGTGGACCGCTTGTTGAAGCTTTAAACAATCGGGATTGGCCCAGTTTTTTCCCAAGTATCCTTTTAGGGTGTTGGACTTAGCGGGCTCTTTCTTTGATTTTTTTTAGAAATTGTGACTGCCAAGTCATTGGTCATTGAAGAACAACCGACATAAATTTTGGATTTTGTATGATTCCTTCGACACTTCAGGATGTAGGCAAAGAACATCATGTGATTGGTCCTTGTATAGGATATTTCATCTTGTAATTTGAATGCGTCGTCAAATCAACTGAACACTACCCTGCCCCAGGTTAGGCGTAAGGGTTTGTAGATCTGGAAAAACTCATACTTTTAGGCTCGAAGTGGTTGACTAGGGATTAACTCCTTATCTCTCCGGTGTTTGGGGGTTTGAAATAATGCTTGTACATCATTAGCAGGATTTTATCTGAAATCATACAATCAACAATTATGAGTATTTTGTTTTCGTCATCCTCCTTCCAACATTTACTAACAATAGTGTGATAAAGAAGGTGAAGTGGAAAAGTATGTGTTTGTGCTTTACAAATGAGATAATATGAGTGAATATGAAAGATTGATTCAAAACATGCATAATCATCCCATTAATAAAACCAAATAAATAACAATGTTTAAAGCAATACAGTACTTAGACAAACAAGAACAAATTACAAGAATGTGAAACGGTAAAACTGGCATAATGATCGCCTTCATTCAATGACACGGGCCTTCATCTCTTGATTTGTTATTAGGAGTTGTTCTGCTCGTTCAGGACGGTGTGAAGCTTTATCTTTGAGCTTCACTCTGCTCCGAATGCGCCGACATGGGGTTTGTTGCAACGTTTGGCCTAACTGGCGTGAAAGTAACTGCCTTACTGTCAATCAGGTCCTGGACCTTGTGCTTGAAGGCCTTACAGTTCTCCACTGTGTGCCCTGGGGCACCCATATGATACTCGCAGTAAGCATTGGCATCATAGCTTGGCGAATAGGGTGGAGTTACAGGTGTTAGCTCTTTTAAAACGACCGATCCATCTTTCAGCAGGTAGGGAAGGATCTTGTTGTATGGTACCGGCAATGGAACAAAATGTCTTTCTAGTCTCCTTGCCCTCTGCTGGTTAGGTTGACATTATTGTGGAGCACGTTGTTGTTGATTCGGATGTGGCTGTTGGTAAGCCGGCTATTGATAAGGCTGCTGATGTTGTTGTTGATAGGGTTGCTGATATGGTGGCTGATATGGTGTTGGGATGACAGCGGCAACCTAATGGTAAGGCATAGGAACATATGGACGTGTCCTATATCCTCCCCCTCCCATTATGGCATTTGTCTGCCCTTATGGCTTCTTTGGGAGATTAGGATAGGGTTTCTTCATCCCACCTGAAGCATTGGTAGCGCAAGGTAGCTTTCCTTTCCTGATTTGGCTCTCAATTCGTTCTCCCACAGAGACAACCTCAGTGAAAGTTGGGAAGCTGGATCCTACCATTTTCTCCATGTATTGGGTATGCAGAGTTCCCATAAACATATCAATCAGTTCTTTGCCGAGGAGAGGAGGTTGGACACGAGCTACAAGCTCTCTTCACCTTTGTGTGTATTCCTTGAATGACTCGTTGTTGCGTTGAGTCATGTCTTGTAGCTGTGTGCGATTGGATGCTATATTAGTGTTGTATTGATAATGCCTAAGGAAGGCTTTAGCGAGATCTCTCCATGACTGGACCTGACCTCTCTCTAGCTGCATATACCACTCTAAGGATGCCCTACTGAGGCTATCTTGGATGTAATGAATCAGGAGTTGATCATTACTGATAAGGGCAGCCATCTTGCGACAGTAAGCTTTGAGGTGAGTCCTAGGGCAACTGATCCCTTTGTACTTGTTAAAGTATGGGACTTTGAATTTTTACGGAATCACGAGGCCTGGTACCAAGAACATGTCAACAGCGTCCAAACCAGGAGTAGTGTGAACCTCCAAAGACTTCAATTTTTCCTCCAAAGCATGGAGTCTCTCAACAGTTGGGTCTAGGAGACCTCCAACAACAGGTTTGGTGGGTTGTGGCATGAAGAAAGCGTCATACGGATCTTCATCACCCATCATGGATCCATGTCGAGAAGATGTGACAGAATGCTCATGGGGGTTCACATTGTCTATCGGGACTAGAATAGGGATCGGTCCTCCTCTAGAATGGGCAGGGTTACCATCAAGATTAGTTACTCCAGGGATGCTAAGCGATGGCGATCCAAACTGAGCAGCAACTTTTTTGGCCTCAACGCTAGTCTCAGCATCCTTTTCCTTTTGGGCTAAGAGCAACATGGTTTCTAGCAAGCGATCCATCTTTGTCTGCATGGAGTCAATGTCTGTCCTCATCGAAACCCGGTTTGCTTCAAGATGTTCGAGTGTCATCTTGTAGTTGCAGTATGTCTCGTACCGATGTCGAGTAGTCAGCGTTACTGGACAAAGGGTAGAATATGGTGTAAGTTTTTGTTTCTGGACAATGAGATGCAATACATGTTGATGATATGCAAATGCATGAAATTTTGCCATGATTTTTCACAAAGGAATACAAATACTCAAGACTATTCACACGTCGTGTACATCGGGATAACAGGAAGAAGCACGGGTTTCTCTGATTACTAGAAATTCCCAAAGGTAGGTTCTAAAGTTATATTTTCAAGGAAGGAACTTAGACTCACGGATCATGTTCAAAACTTCCTCGCAATAATGGGCTAGCCACATCGTGATGGGAATCTTGCACTGATCTAATCTAAGTGGGACTCTCGTATTGTTCGAAAAGGGTGTAGACCCTTCGGTTCAATACTACATAATCGCCAATCGTGAAAACAAAACTTGGGTTTAAGGCGAGGTCCCTAGAGTCACGGATCGTATTTAAAATTTCCCCATAATAATGGGCTAGCCACATTGTGATGGAAACTCCAAATAGATCTACTCTAGGTGGAGTCTTCGTATTGTCCCAACAAGGTGTATACCTCTCGGTTCAATACTACCCAACTCCTGGTTCTAAGTTTTCCTCGAAGCTTGGGTATGAAGCTTATCTCACAGCATACATCAAGCCCCATATCATAGTATCCAAACAAATTACATACAAGCAACATAATAAGATACAGAGAAGCAACACAGAAGAAAGGAATATTATTTTAACATTCATAGCAAATCTGACTAAACTAGGTTAGACTCTTTCTTGCTTGGAGCAGGGTCCCCAGCAAAGACGTCATCTGTCGCACTTCAAAAAATGCGATCCCTCGCGATGGACGCGGAAAAATGTTATTCAAACAGAGTCGCCACCAAACTTTATTTATTCCAATGAAGGAATAGGAAAATATCGATAAAACCTTTAGAAAAATAGAATAATGGTTGTCGCAACCATATTTGGGTTCGGGAGTCGATTACGCAAGGGGAAGGTATTAGCACCCCTCACGTTCGTTGTACTCAACGGGAACCTTTTAGTCTAATTTGCTATTTGAATATTAGTTTACTATTATTCTCTTTCTTCGGGTAATTAGAATAGATAATATATATGGATGGGGACCTCAGAAGGGAGAAAGGGGAGGTTTTTTATTAGTGTGCTCACGAAGATACAACAATCTCCTTCCTACGTATCCTTATGGTGCAATAAGGAAATTAGAGCATTCGTAGTTCAGGGAACTATGATTGGTTGGTGTATTTTAATGAAAGGCTGTGTAGGTCAACGTTCTAAAGGCTAAACGTTGGCCTGCCTACTCTCGGTGGAGACTCTAGCACTAGTTTGTTGTGCGCATTAAAAAGGATTAACAATGTTCTTTTTGAAAGAAGGGTTTTGGTCACACGGTGGGTGACAAGTTGAGTTAATATGTTTGTTGTTTTGTTTGATTGGTTTCGATCGCGCGGGGGCGAGAAATTAGGTTTGATATGTTTGGTATTTTAAGAACGACAAAAGATTGAGCAATGTGGTGCACACCAATCGTTCAATTCTTATGAGGAATATTAAGGCGACCGCCTTCTACTCCTTTTTCGTTCGATTTATTTTTGAAAGTTTGTTTGAGGAATTTGAATATACGCGGTAGTGAGGCGTGCGCCTCCCACTGTCTTATTCAAGGAATGATGAGGCGAACGCCATTCCTTCCTTTATCCAAGTTTATTTAAAATATTTTGATCGAAAGTCGATAATTTGTGCAATAGGGCGAGCGCCAATTATTCAAATAATCGAGAGATGGTGAGGCGAACGCCTCCCATCTTTTATCATCCGAAATTTAATTTATAAAAACAAATGTTCTCAGATGTTGTATTAATTTGGGAAAACAATATGAATTTGAACGTGTAGATTTTAGTCAAAAGTCGAGGATTTGAGCAATATGGCGTGCGTCAATCGTTCAATCATTCGAGAGATGGTGAGGCGAACGCCTCCCATATTTTATTATCCGAGGTTGAGAATTAAAAGGGTTTAGAATTTTTATTAATTTGCAAGAAATGATTTGAATATTTTGGTGATTGAGATTTTAATCGGGTGACAAGAATTCGAGTAATATGACGTGCGCCAATCATTTGTATACTTGAGAAACAGTGAAGCGAACGCTTCCTATATCCTTTTCATCCCAAGTTTAAATTATAAAAAAGAAAATTCTTAAGTATTATATCAATTTAGAAAAATGATTTGAATTTCGTACGATTAATGTTTCGATTGGACGACGAGAATTCAGGCAATATGGCGAACGCCAATTATTTGAATACTCGAGAGATAGTGAAGCGAACGCCTCCCATCCTTTCTTATCCCAATTTTAAATTATAAAAAAGAAAATTCTTAAGTATTATATCAATTTAGAAAAATGATTTGAATTTCGTACGATTAATGTTTTGATTGGACGACGAGAATTCAGTCAATATGGCGAACGCCAATTATTTGAATACTCGAGAGATAGTGAAGCGAACGCCTCCCATCCTTTCTTATCCCAAGTTTAAATTATAAAAGAATATTCTTTTACAAAATATATTGGCTTAGAAAAAAATAATTTGAATTTACATTTATAAGATTAACCGAGTTTGAAAATAATACTTAGCTTTGAAAAAAAAGTTTTTTTTTTTTAGAAAAAATTCATTTTAGATTGTCTTGTTCTAATTAATTAACTAAAAAAATTAATTGAATTAAATAGTTTTTTTTAAGAAAAGAGAAAAATAATAATAATAATTATTATTATTATTATTATTATTATTATTATTATTAAGACTAGTCAATAAAGAGATTCCAACATTATAGTCGAGTTAATTAAGTTCATTATGCCGAAAATAATTAATCGATAAAAGGAGTAATTAATTTCACTAACCAAGAAAAATATTTTTAATTTGGAAATGATTTCTTGAACTTTAAAATTGAATGAGCGCAAGGATAAATTTAGAAACAACACTGAAATATACTCAGATTTGTGTATAATGGAAGCAGGATAACCACCACTCATATAGGATCTCACGATGTGAACCAACTGCACTGCCACTCACATTCATACAAGCATCAGATTCATACATACTACCAATGACATAACCACTTTTTATAATAGAATCCAATCACACAAAAAAAGTGATTACGTAAATGATAATCAGGAATGACTTTAAAACTTGAAGTTCACAGCATTTGCAATCTATAGGATTCTTATCAAGAACTAAGGAGTGTTACAACTAAATTCAAATTTATCCATGAGCCTTGGTTTTATATCGTGCTTCAGCTTATATCAGTGATTTTTAACAGGGAGGGAAATGCAATGCGCAAAGGTAGCCTCAACAATCATTTACAGTAATGGCTTATGAAAATTAATAGGACAACTCATAAACTCCCCGTACATAACATAATCCCGAACGAACGGTGTCGAATATTTTTCACCATAGATCTGACTTCGACACCATAATGCAAGCAACAATAATACGTAAACCGTTTGCATTAGCACATTAAACACCAAACAGAAAATAGATGAATGCACAAACAAAATAATAAAAAGAAAAACAACGCAGACGAATATCACGCTTGTTTTAAACACCTCGAATACCAAAACAAACATAACCAAATCCAAAGGTGAATATGAACTTGAAACGGATTCATAATCGAGAGAAACAAAACCAACCGTAAATGAAAATACAATTGCAACCTGCATTGAGTTAGTTGTTGTTGCTGCAGACCTTGTCATTGAATTATTGTGTGATTGCTTCCTGAAGTTGTTGCATTGTTGCTACTCATAGTGGATTCGCCGCCGTTACCGTCAAAACATAGCCAATGAAGTATGGGAACAAGTAAATATCAACCACGACCCAAGCTTGTTCTCTATTCCACCACCAACATCACTTTCACAAATAACTCGAAGAGACTTAACCAATGGGAGAAAAATTCCACCAACCCTAGGTGAAAACCGAAGGAATTGCAGGTGCCAACAAAGATTCACTAGGCCGGTTTTGATAAGACCCTTAGCAGCGGAAACATGCAAGACAAATCTGCCATGGACTTGGCCCACCGAGGTCGGAGATTGCAGCAACGAAGGGTGCGGTGTTGACACGAAAGGAGATTGGATATGGGATGGAGGTTTAATAAAGGAAAGGGAGCGGCTGAGTGGGGTAGATAGTGTGGATTGAGATGATGTTGCTGGCGACGAACTGAAGTGATGGCGCGATGGGGAACGGTGGATGACGATCTTGGAGGAAGGTTGTGCGGTGGGTTTCGCGCGAGTGAAATCGGACGGTTTTGCGGCGGAGTGAGTTCGTGAATTCGCGGTGGATTTGGTGGAGATTGGTGAATTTTGTGGTGGTTTTTAAGGGTTGAAGATGTTGTGTGATGGTTAATCTTCCGCGTTTTGATAAAGACGGGAGGCAGAGAGTGTGTGGAGAAGACGATGAATAGTGGTGCTTGTGTGATGAAGAAAAGTTGAACAACTTTTCTGTTTCTCTTTCTTTTTTGAGAGCGATGAGAGAGTTAGTTGAGTGAGTGGTGTTATTCGTAGGTAGAGAAAAGTGAACAGTGCATTTTTAATGAGGGAGAGTGAGTGGGAGTGGAAAGAGAGAGAAACGTGAGTCCGAGGGAGCGAGAGAGAAAAGTCAGTACTTTTTAACTTTCTTTATTTTTTTTATTTTTTTGTCCTTATTTTCCAACTGTTAGAGCCAGTTGTCCAAGATATTTCCTCCTTTTTACTTTAGAAACTATAAAGGGTTAATAACTATATTTGAAATAAAAATCAATTAATTAAAATAGATTCAAACTAACTATTTAATTTATTCTAATTTATTCGAATGAGATTTTTGGTTAAAAGGATAAAAATAAAGGATCAAATATGAATAAAAGTCGGGCAAAAATTCACTATAAAAATTAAACCGGATGCACTAAAATGATCAGCACGAAATATACTTATTGAAAAAGTACATTGTTTCTTTTAATTTCGAAATAAATTTTCACCGGTTAAAAGGCTCAGACGGGTCAAACTGCAGCCGAAACAGCCGCTGAAAAATATAACGGGCACACCAGGGTAAACTACGTGAACCATAGGTTAATAATACTGGCGTCTTCAATTTTAATTTTGAAACTTTATACCCGCTGATTTTGCACGTTTTTGAGAAATGATTTAACCAATTTGTTCGTATTTTCAATAAACTTATTTCGACTGATATTTTAGGTATTATTCATGATGAAATGCATGTCATGATGTGCATATGATGCAAATTAAAAACGAATTCAAATTTACGAAGATTTAAAAACACCGGACAAAATTGGGGTATGACAAGGGGCAAACCACTTCTCTTGATCACATTAGTCAGAATGTTTGAAGATCCTGTTTAGTAGAAAGACAAACCGCTTTGAGATCTCGTCGATCAGAGGCAGTCACGTCGAGAAATCTCTACAAGATTTAGTCAATCTGAGGTAGTCAAGTCGAGATGCGATCAATCTCTCTAAAGACCAGTAAGTCAGGGACATTCCCTTAAAGATCATCCAACCGGAGACAAAGTAACTTCAATGCTCGTACTGGGGCAGGCCACCCCAAGAGTACAAGAAGTCAATCTCCTTGAAATGGTTAATCAGAGGCATGCAATTCCGAGACATTGAGGGCAGATCTGATTGTGATAATCCATGACGAATTTGCTTTATAACTAGTGACTGGGGCAATCTGTGCAGATACCCAACAGGCTGGGGCAAGACGATCCAAAGAGAGGAAGGTTATATCCTTGCCTGTGAAAGCTTTTCAGATCTAGCCTGGGGCATTCGAAGGTCTACATCAGATCCATCCTCCAGCAACATCAAGAAGACAGATGTCAGGAAGTCATGCAAGACGCAACCCACTCTCCATAAATCAAAAGCCTTGCAACCCAAGATAATTTTTCTCAGCATACATTGCACCGTACCCAAGATTATGGCATCCATAGATCCTCATATCATTGCATCAACCTGTCATGCATAATTCATATCATTTCATTCATACATATCATCCAGCATGGCACGAATCTCCCTAACAAGAAAGAAGCAATCCCAAAAATCTCGTGGCACTATTCAACAACCCATTTTCGGTGGTAAACCTCTCGCTAAGTCCAATTCTCGTTGGCAAAACCCCTTTTCTCTAACCCAGTTCCTGGGATTCCTACCCCTAGATCTCAAATTCAAAAGACCAATTAAGCAATCGTTAGTGTCTATCACTTTTTTCAATACCCGTCAGTGTTGATCTCCCTTCGCTCGTCAATGTCTATCACTTTTTTCGATACCCTTCGGTATTAATATCTCTTTTCTCCAAACCGCAGAGTTATTGATGATCACCTTTCTTTTAGTGTCAAATGCTATGATGTTATTACCTCTAACCCCAAACTCGAGAGACCATTCTATACCCGACCTCAAAGTTGATGCCAATTCCTACTCCAACCTCAGAGTTGTTGCTACTTCCTTCTTTCCAACCTCAGAGTTGTTGTCTATCCCCTTATTTTCAGCCTCAGAGTTGTTGCTCGTTTCTTACCCCAACCTCAGAGTTGCCGCCCCTCCTCCAACCTCAGTGTTGCTGCCCCTTTTCCAACCTCAGCGTTGTCACCCCTTTTCCAACCTTAGTGTTGCTTCCTCTTTTCCAACCTCAGTGTTGTCACCGCTTTTCTAACCTCAGTGTTGTCGCCCCTTTTGCAGCCTCAGTGTTGTCGCCCTTTTCCAAACTCAGAGTTGTTTCCCCTTTTCCAGCCTTAGAGTTATTGTTTACTGTTTATCTTCCCACCTCAGAGTCGAGTATCTGCTTGTTTCCAACCTCAAAGTTGATGTTTACCATTTTTCATTCCCAGCCTTAGAGTTAAGCAGCTACATTTTTCCAACTTCGGAGTCGGTGTATCTCTTTCTATCTGCAAAGCTTAGACTCTGCTTTGTTTTCCAACCTTAGAGTTGACGATTACCATTCTTTTTTCGGCCTCGGTGTTGAGTGTCTACCTTTTTCCAACCTCACAGTTGACGTTTATCCTTTTCCACCCCAGCCTCAGAGCTTAATATCTACCTTTTTTCAACCTTAGGGTTAACGATCTATCTTTTTCCAGCCTCAGAGCTAAACGTCTATCTTTTCCCAACTTTGGAGTTGATATACCTTTTATCCCTAGCCTCAGAGTTGAGTGGCTACCTTCTTCCAAACTTGTGAGTTGCGATATCGTTTTCTTATCCTCCGACCCTAGAACTGATGTCTATAAACTCAACCTCAGATTTGACGTCTACCTTTGTCCCTGGCCTTATAGTCGATGTCCATCCTATTATACTCAACCTCCGAGTTGACACCTATCATTTGTCCAGTCTCATAATCGATGTTGATCACGATTTATTTCCAACCGCGGAGTTAAGAATGTTCAGTTTTACCCCAGTCGTGGTATTGAGGTCAGAATGTTTCGATCCCCCAACAATCAGTGTTGCTCTTGCTTCTGTCCCTAACCTCAGAGTTGAAGACCAATGATTTACCTTCCAATTCCCCTATTGTCGTCCCCAGTAGAGTCATCTACCACCCTGAAGCTCGGGATTTTCCGGACAAACCATTTCATAATTCCAAAAAAAAACAATCACCATATATCCCCCAGCGGAAAATTCTTTCTCGGTGCCTTCTAAAACACTTGTTAGTGGAGATAAAATGAAAAAATAATCAATCATATTGCATTAGCATACTGCATACGTCATGCATATCTAACCGCTCATATACCCATCTACCACATAACATTCTGATTCCCAGATGCTGCCCTGCGCAAAGACTGGTTTGTTCACCCACATATCCCAGTGAAGAAGTTCCTTGTGACCTATCTTCACATTACTTTCCATTTGTTCATGATGGGAAAATTTCCTGATATTCTTGTATTTAATCCCCTCATACCTCGATTGTCTGGAAGCCTTTGCTATTCGTACATTCAGATTCGAAAAGATTAAATAGGGGCAACTGTCATACCCAAAATTCACCCTACCCTTCACATAATCATATAGGTCACTAACTCCAAAAATTTGCATATCATCCTCATCCATTCATTTCATTTGAATAAGCATGGTTCAATCCGATTTACAAGTCGCGTCAGTTGGATTCACCAATCCGTTGCATATGCATTCATCATTTTATCATGGCGTCATAATCATTATCCAAATTGATTTTAATTTCAAATTGATTTTAACTCCAAATTAGTTCTAAAGTTCAATCGCTTTTTGAAGTCCACATTGATTTCAATTCAAGGTTGATTTTGGAGGATAAAGTTAATTTTTGAAATTTAAATTAATTTTGGATAGTCACTTTATCAGATGGTGCCAAATTGATTTTTAGAGTTCATTTTAGGATTTAGACCGATTTGTGATAACTCGAACTAATTTTTAGAGTTCTTAAAAGCCTATTTCTCTTGTTTTTATTTAAGCCTATTCCTCTTGGTTTTTTTTGTTAAAGCCCATTCAAATTTATTCAAGTCTAATCCAACTTCATAATCCATTTAGTTTAATCCATGAACCACTTAATAATCCATTAAGACCATTCATTCTTTTTAATTCCATTTAATCAAAACTAGTTTCAATATCCATTCCATAATCCAACTTTCATTATCCATAATATCCATCCAATTATCCATTTTTTAACAACTATATCCATTATCCATTTTATCCAAAACAATAATCAATTAAGCCATTTTAAACCCAGCCCATATCCATACTCATGTACATATCCACATATTAATATCCATATCCAATATCAAATAAGACAAAAACCCAGGTGCAGAGTTTGAAGTTGCAGCAAAACGACGCAGCAAACTGGAAACATGTAAACGGAGACTCCACAACGAAAATGCAGCACCTCCAAACTTCCAAACGACGTGAAGCTGCATAAAGCCAAAACGCAGGTGCAAGCTATCAGCAAAAGGCATTGTAATTTGTCACAACCAAAAACAGACCCAATAGCATAAACGGCAAATGCATAACAATCCAAATGCAAATAACACACCCAAACGCAGAAAGCCAAGCTACCAAAAGCTACCAAAACGCAGCGGTATGAACGACGACATCACAATCCAAAACGATGCTTCCAAAGGAAATGCACAAACAAAAATGGCACTCAAACGCGACCTGCAACGTGCATCCAAATCCTCCAAAATTCTATATAAACATAGTGATTCACAAGTGAAGTTTTCTTCTTCCTTTTTCGAACCAGAGTCGGTTCTGCAGAAAGATCGCTCCTCTTCTTCTCAAATCATCCATCTTCTTCAATCTTTCCATGTAACAGAACCGGACCTCACGCTTTTCATCATTCATCAAGGTCATTTCCGTGTGCAGGTAGAAATCGCAAGACTCTCAATCTCAACGCATATCACGGATGCCGTTATCATCAGGATCTTGCTGAAACCGAATCAATGGCTTTCCTGTTGTCTACTCTTATGCACATTCTAGTAACGCGATTGAATAGCGAGGTCTACGAAGGAGGGCGAAGGAGAAGGCGGGAAGAACATAGAAGTAGAGGTATCTGAACACTGAATTCGACCGTCACCGACGGCTTCACCTTCGACGTCACCGGTAGACCTCCCTTCTTTTCACATTTTTTTCCGATTTGTTTATGACGATGATGCGAATCTCGTCTTGCAGGAACGTGACCTTGTAATCCTTAGTGTCGCAACCTGAAAAAAATACAGTGTGCGAAAAAACAACCGGCGAAAGAAAATGACAGAAGAGTCGCCATCGTGCGTTATTTATCCCAAAGGAGGGAAAGGAAACGCTCGAAGTAAACCTGGAAAAAGGAAAGGAAAAGACAAGGTCTCGCAACCAAATCTTGGGTTCGGGAGTCGGTTATGCGAAGGGAAGGTATTAGCACCCCTACGCATCCGTAGTACTCTACGGGATCCACTTTTGTAGTTTTTGTCTAAAGGGTGTGAGTTTATCTTGTGATGTTTACTAAAAAAGGGGTTAAATGAAAATGACTCGCGCGGATGTTGCATCCATTGCATACGTATCTCATCTGAATATGAGAATCAGAGTCTTCGTAGCTCGGGTGACCTATGGGTTTGGGGGATGTGTGCTCGCTAAGACATCGCGTCTTATGCCTACGTATCTCATCTGGAATGAGAATTAGAGCAAGTCGTAGTTCGGCTAACTACGGGGTTATGGATTGGGTTTTGGACGAACGACGTTACTACGCAATCTACCGGATGCTCGACCTTTGGAGACTTACTCGCCTGTAGTAGAAGGAGTAAACGTGTGTTTAGGAGAATAAAAATCAATGAAGGGTTAGGGTTTTAGGAACGCGCATGCAAAAGGAGTCCTGGACGAAGGAACCTGTAAAAAAAAACACACAAAAACATTGCCTCCTATCGAGGTCTTCCAGCTAGGAAAGCAGTAAAATGCAGGAAAAATATAAAAGTACCACGCGGATAAAGATCCGAGGTAACAACAATTAAAGGAACGATAAACCCTGAGATCCTTCCAAGCTAACATCATCAAAGAAAGTGAGTCAGTACAGGTAATCGGAATGAACCTCCAGGGGGTATCCCACAAATAAAGTGGAACACCAGGCAAACCATCTCTGCAAGAGTCATATGAGCCCTCACAAAACAAAACTCAACAAACAGGTTAGAGAAACAAAATAGGGTAACCAAGAGTTGCCCCCAAATCAAAATGTAACCAAATGAATCATGCACTTTCAATTCACAAAAAGCTCACAAAAAGCAACCAAGTGTAGGAGGCCTAAACCTCTGGTCAAACACATGCATCAAAAGGGTATCAAATTCACCCATAATACCTCATACATTCAGATGATTCAAATTAAGAGCATAAAATTATGGGAATAAGGCAAACCTGATTGGAGAGATCGATTAAACTCGAATTGCCCAGTTGGGTTTGCAAACCAATATTAGGGTTTGCTTGAGCTGAAAGTGTGTGAGTCAGAATGAACCTTTCAGAGTTGCCTGGAGGTTGCTCTGAACTTTGTTAGCTCTTCTCTCACTATCTTTTTCCCCAGGGTTCTTCTCTCACTATCTTTTTCCAGCCAGGGTAATAGGAATAGAATATGATTTTGTTTCACTGAAACTCTGAATTTATAACCTGATTTTTGTGGACCTGTGGGCTCAAATGAGAGAGGTCCAAGTCCAAGATTTTTTCTTTTATTTATTTATTTATTTTATTTTTTATTTTTATTTTTATTTTCTATTTTTATTTTTTTTCGTTTTTTTTTCTTTTTTCAAAAAAATATTCTGATTGCCATGATGAAATGCAAATGCTAAATGACCTAAAAATGAATGCATGCATGAGACGTAAAGCGTATGCTTTTAGGAAAAACGAAGGGTAAATTTTGGGGTATTACAGTTGCCCCTATTCAATCAACTGTAGACCTGGAAAGAAGATAGCAGCGGCTTTCGTGCTTTCGAGGTATCAAGGGATTGAATACAATAAAAGTCCGAAAATTTGCACTGAAGTGAAGTGAAGTAACAATGCCTGTCAGAATCGGCAAAGAAGTGGTCTTGAAAGAAGAATCCATTTGGTACGGTGAGAGTCAGTTTGAATACCAAAAAAGAATGTTAACCTGGATACCAAAATAAATGGTAACACAGAAATAACCATGGCCCGAATGTCGCTCATCAGTCTGAATACTGGAAATGACTTCGATCTGAAAATCGGGAGATATGAGATTGTTAATATCGGTCTGAACACCGAGAGGCTGGCCTGAATGCCACAAGTTGCGTCGACCTGAACGTCGGAAACTTCTTCGATCTGAACATCGGAAAATTGGCCTGAATGCCACAAGTTGCATCGACCTGAATGTCGGAAACTTCTTCGATCTGAACATCGGAAAACTAGCCTGAACGCCACAAGTTGCATCGACCTGAACGTCGGAAACTTCTTCGATCTGAACATCAGAAAACTGGCCTGAACGCCACAAGTTGCATCGACCTGAACGTCGGAAACTTATTCGATCTGAACATCGGAAAACTGGCCTGAACGCCACAAGTTGCATCGACCTGAACATCGGAAACTTCTTCGATCTAAACATCGGAAAACTGGCCTGAACGCCACAAGTTGCATCGACCTGAACGTCGGAAACTTCTTCGATCTGAACATCGGAAAACTGGCCTGAACGCCACTTCGGTCTGAATACCGGAAACTTCATGTCTGTCAGCATCGGCAGAAATAGGGAACGATAATAGGGGCGGCGCATGGGCCAATGACACTTGCTGGGGATAACAAAGGTAAGTCATGAACAATCTTCAGTTTGAGTATTGGGAACAACTTCTGGCTTATCGCTTGGGATACCGAGAATGTCTTATGCTTACATGCGTATGTTTGAATTTTTCAATGGCGTAATGCTCTATGAAAATGGAAATGCTACACGATTTGGGAGGATGCAATGCAATATGATTCTACATGCAGGGATGCGAAATGCTGGGTAGAATGCCAAGCTGAGGCAAGGGGATCTGTTGGGGAAATGATCACCATCTTCTGGACCCTAGCAAGACTGCTGGAGATGCACAGCGCAAAGAATTCTGTGGGGAAATGACCCGCCACACTGTGTTCTAGCAATGACGAAATACCAAGATTCTGACTTGGGAGAGAACGGCACTGAAAACCTGCTGTTGGGGAAAGCGATAGTGGTTCTGGCAACCACGATCTGCGAGAGATGACTCAGCAGGGAAAGCAAACACCGATACGATACCGAGGTTCTGCTTCAAGGAAAGAAACCATGGATCTGGCATTGGGATTATCGATCTGGCCTCGAACTCTGAGGAGCAGCCGCTTCTGCTGGGAAGATACAGTCTGGCACTGTCAACTCTCATGGGGGTATATAGTCTAACATTGTCAACTCTACCGGGGAGTGTATAATCTGAAACCACCGCTTGGGGGGGAGGTACAGTGGTGAGAACCTGCTGGGGATTGAAGAATCCAACGCTCTGATCAGCTCTGCAGGGATAAGATACCGAATTCGTCTGTTGCCGACTTCACTGGGGAAAACATTCACGATCATCTGTAGGGGATTTTAAGGAAATGCCCTGAGGGTACCTGTTCTGAATAGACGATCCAAAGCACTTAAAATTTAAAGCAATTTTAAATGTTTATTAAGCATGTACCTGTAAAGCTCTTATGTGTCATGATGCAATGTTTATCAAAAGATTCGGACGTCATTTTTGCAAACAAAACAGAAAAATGAAAATGAAAACAGAGATATACTGAATAACATGATTTTATTGATTGAATGGCCTCTGAATGAGCATTTATATCAGGAAGCAATCCCTGGAAAGAGGTAATTGCACAACAGATAAAAACAGACATTAATCTAATGGCAATGTGAAATGGATTTCTATTGGGTTCCAATTCTGCTATGACTTGCTCGTCTTCAAGATCCTCCAGATGATCAGCTTTCTGAAAGAGTGATTGGATTGTTTCCTATCCTTCAAAAGTTTCCAGTCATTGATACAAGATGAGATTCAGAACTACTCAGAACGCAGTCATTCGCTTAATCCCTAACTTTTGCCTGGATCGCCCTTTTCGGGTTTTCAATCCACCGGGATACCCATTTTTGCCTAAGTTGCCTTTTCAGGTTTTCAACTTACCGGGTGTACAATCTTTTCACTTTTAATCCCTAATTTTTGCCCGAACCTTTTTCATTTTCTTGGTTCGCCAGGATGCCCATTTTTGCCTGGACTGCTCTTTTTATTGTCCAGCGGGTCTATTTCATGCGAAGTATTTTTTAACTGCGTCTGAGTTCACCGGGGAAGTGAAGTTTTCACCATCCATTGTTGCAAGCATTAAGGCCCCACCATCAAAAAACTTGGTGACAATATACGGTCCATCATAGTTAGGACTCCACTTGCCCATGTGATCTGTCTGAGGAGGAAGGATCCTTTTCAACACCAAATCTCCGACCTGGAAGCATCGAGGACGCACTTTCTGATCAAAGGCTCTCTTCATCCGACTTTGATACAACTTCCCATGACAAATGGCTGCCATTCGCTTCTCTTCGATAAGACTCAACTCATTGAACCTTGTCCGAATCCATTCAGCTTCGTCTAACTTGACATCTAACAGGACTCTTAGAGAAGGAATCTCCACTTCAACAGGTAGGACTGCTTCCATACCATACACAAGGGAGTAAGGGGTTGCCCCGGTCGATGTACATACTGAAGTACGGTACCCATGCAAGGTGAAGGGTAGCATCCCATGCCAATCTCTGTACCTAACGACCATCTTCTGCACAATCTTCTTTATGTTCTTATTTGCCGCTTCAACAGCACCGTTCATCTTAGGGCGGTAAGGGGAAGAATTGTGATGCTGAATGTTGAAGTTCTGGCACAACTCCTTCATCATTTTGTTGTTGAGATTATAACCATTATCAGTAATGATTCTTTCTGGAATTCCATAGCGACAAATGATTTCTTTCTTGATGAAACGGGCAACCACATGTCTGGTGACATTCGCAAATGACGCTGCTTCGACCCATTTGGTGAAATAGTCGATGGCAACAAGGATGAAGCGATGCCCATTGGAAGCGGTCGGCTCAATCTTTCCAGTCATATCGATGCCCCACATAGCGAAAGGCCACGGCGAAGACATCACATTCAAAGGAATCGGCGGCACATGCACCTTATCAGCATAAATCTGGCATTTATGGCACTCCCGAGCATATTTGAAGCAATCAGATTCCATGGTCATCCAGTAATAACCTACTCTCAACAATTTCTTAGCCATTGCATGTCCGCCGGCATGAGTACCGAAGGAGCCTTCATGAACTTCCTGCATTAACATGTCTGCTTCGTGTCTGTCCACGCATCTGAGCAAAACCATGTCGAAGTTCCTCTTATACAGAACATCGTCTTTGTTCAAGAAGAAAATGCCTGCCAATCTTCTAAAGGTCTTTCTATCATTGTTGGATGCCCCTACACGGTACTCTTGATTCTTCGGAAAGCACTTGATGTCGTGATACCAGGGCTTGTCATCAACTACCAGTTCAGCAGCAAACACATACGCGGCCCTGTCGAGGCACATCACATCGATCCTGGGAGCGTGGTTCCACCGAATCACGTTGATCATGGAGGATAGAGTAGCAAGAGCATCTTCCATCTGGTTCTCATCACGAGGTATATGGTATAGCTTTACTGTTGTGAAGAAAGTCAACAGTCTTCTCGTGTAATCTCTGTAAGGGACCAGATTGGGCTGGAGAGTGTTCCAATCACCATTCACTTGATTGATTACCAGAGCTGAATCTCCGAAGATGTCCAAAGTCTTGATTCTCAAATCAATGGCTTACTCAATACCCAAGATACAGGCTTCATACTCAGCTTCATTATTGGTGCACTCGAAAGTCAGATGAGCGGTGAAAGGCATGTAGGCACCTTTCGGAGTTGTAATGACAGCACCAATTCCACTTCCTCTGGCGTTGACGGCCCCATCAAACATTAAAGTCCACTTTTTGTCTGGATCAGGTCCCTCTTCAACAATTGGCTCTTCACGGTCTTTCATCTTGAGGAACATGATGTCTTCATCTGGAAAATCAAACTTCATCGGCTCATAATCTTCAACCGGCTGTTGAGCAAGATAGTCTGACAGAATACTCCCCTTGATGGCTCTCTGGGAAGTATACTGGATGTCGTACTCTGTCAGTACCATTTGCCAACGAGCAACTCTTCCGATGGCTTCTCAAATATATACTTGACTGGATCCATTTTGGAGATCAGTAAGGTTGTGTGAGACAGCATGTATTGTCTCAATCGCTTCGCAGCCCATGCAAGTGCACAATATGTTTTTTCAAGCATTGAGTATCTCGACTTGCAATCTGTGAATTTCTTACTCAGGTAGTAGATGGCATGCTCTTTCCTACCTGTCTCGTCGTGTTGACCGAGAACACAACCCATGGAATTGTCCAGTAGTGTCAAATACATAATCAGCGGTCTCCCTGGGACCGGAGGCACAAGGATAGGAGGATTCTGCAAATACTCTTTTATCTTCTCGAACGCCCTTTGACAATCATCATTCCACCTGATAGCCTGATCTTTTCTCAACAATTTGAATATTGGCTCACACGTGGCTGTTAGGTGAGAGATGAACCTTGCAATGTAGTTCAACCTCCCTAAGAAACCACGGACTTGTTTCTCTGTTCTTGGCTCAGGCATTTCATGTATCGCTTTCACTTTGGCCGGATCCACCTCAATCCCTTTTCCGCTAACAACAAAACCCAGTAGGTTTCCAGATCTCACCCCAAAAGTACACTTGTTCGAATTAAGCCTCAACTTGAATTTCCTCAAATGCTCAAACAGTTTCTGCAAATTCACCAAATGTTCTTCTTCTTTCTGAGATTTGGCAATCATATCATCAACATAAACCTCAATTTCATGATGAATCATATCATGGAACAGAGTCACCATCGCTCGCTGATATGTTGCTCCGGCATTTTTCAGACCAAACGACATCACCTTGTAGCAGAAGGTGCCCCATGGGGTTATGAATGTTATCTTCTCCATGTCTTCTAGTGCCATCTTAATTTGATTATAGCCAGAAAAGCCATCCATGAAGGAGAATACCGAGAACTGAGTCGTGTTATCCACCAAAACGTCAATGTGAGGTAAGGGGAAATCATCTTTAGGACTAGCCCTGTTCAGATCCCGGTAGTCAACACACATCTGTACCTTTCTATCCTTCTTAGGTACCGGAACGATATTTGCAACCCATGACGGATAATTTGTGACTGCTAGAAACCCTGCGTCCAACTGTTTTTGCACTTCTTCCTTTATCTTGACAGCCATCTCTGGTCTTGTTCTTCTGAGCTTCTGCTTGACCGGAGGACAACCTTCTTTGATCGGCAAGCGATGTACCACGATGTCTGTGTCAAGCCCTGGCATGTCCTGATAAGACCAAGCGAAGATGTCAACATACTCTTGCAGCAATTCAATCAACCCCTTCTTCACATTATCTTCCAAAGCAGCCCCTATCTTGATTTCTCTCTTGGCGTCCTCGGTGCCGAGATTAATCACTTCAACAGACTCTTGATGTGGTTGAATGACCCTTTCCTCCTGTTTTAATAACCTGGTAAGTTCTTCAGGGAGTTCACAGTCTTCATCACCCTCTTCTTCAGCTTGAAAGATCGGATTTTCAAAGTCGAAGCGAGCCATAGAAGAACCGTTATCAATAGGATCCGGTGATGTGCATCTGCATGAGTGATGGTATGTGCTTATGAGTGTGAAAAAAAAGGAAAAAAAAGTGGAAACTAAACAAAACATTGCCATTTTTTTTGAAAAACTACAAAAATAGAAAGACAGGGAACGAAATATTTGAATGCAAAAAGACGTCCTTTATTTATGATAAAAAATGCAAGTGTCACATAGATGAGCCCTACAATGAGTCATTACGCCCTGGCGGAACGTAAGACTTGGATATGCATGAATAAACAAAGAAAATTACTCCTCCAGACAAGTGGCTTGGACAATCTCCTCAGAAGACCAATTGTTGAGAACTTCACCCGGGATCCTCGGACGCACCCAGTTATCGATGTCACGATCACTATCCCCATCTTCATTGTTGACCGCAGAGACTAATTTGACTTCTCCTTCAACCATGTTAACGTTGGCTCCACCATGCTGGGGCATGGGATTGTTGACGACATTAGGAGTTAGTGCAAAGTTAACGGCCTTCGAATCAATGAGGTCCTGAACTACGTGCTTAAAAGCTTTGCAGTTCTCAATATTGTGGTCAGGTGCCCCAGAGTGGAAGCTACACCTAGCGTTGGCGTCATAACCCACCGGAAGCCTACCAATGGGAGGAGCCAGAGTGCGCAACTTCACAAGTTGTAGTTGTTGAAGACTAGAAAGCAACTGAGCGTACGACATTGGAAGAGTGTCGAAATGCTGGTCCATCGTCCTTGGCCTCGGTTGATATGCGGGTCTGTTACCCGGTTGTTGTGGTTGGTACTGAGCTGGTTGACGATGTGGTTGTTGTTGTAGTGGTGATGCAGCTGGAATGGTCACAGCCGCAACATACGGTTGCTGATGATAGTTCTGAAAGTTATTCCTCCGGTTATCCCTGTTCTGATAAGAAGATATGGAACTTGCATCCCCTTCTCTCCTCTTTTGTCCCTGAATGAACGGCTTCTTCACCCCTGATGAGGATCCATCTCCACTCTTGGTCTTGTATGTCTTCAGGTAATTCTCCATCCTCTCTCCGGTAGAGACTACATCAGCAAAATTGGAGGCATTGCAACCCACCGGGCGCTCCAAATAAGGTCCCGACAGAGTGTTCATGAACATGTTAGCCATTTCCTTCTCCAACATAGGAGGTTGAACACGGGAAGCTGTTTCTCTCCAGCATTGAGCGTATTCTCTGAAGCACTCATTGCTTTTAAGAGACAGATTTTGAAGTTGAGTTCTGTCCGGAGCCATGTCTGCATTATACTGATACTGCTTCACGAAAGCCTCAGCCAAATCCCTCCAGCAAGGGATGTGGGCTCTGTCCAGCCTCATATACCATTCCAGGGATGCCCCAGCTAGGCTGTCCTGGAAAAAGTACATAAGCAACTTTTCGTCATCGGAGTATGCAACCATTTTACGGAAATAGGCTTGCACATGGGTCTTCGGGCAAGAGTTGCCATTGTATTTGTCAAATATCGGGACCTTGAATTTCGGTGGCACTCTCACACCTGGGACCAGCCCCAAGTCAGCAGCATCTACTCCCAGAGGATTCTGTCCTTCCACTACCTTCAACCTCTCTTCCAATCTTCTAAACATGGGATCCACACCATGACCCATACCAAAGTCTTCCTGCAGCAGGGGGAACTGATCGTCCTGATCATCATGAACGGGCTGTTGACCGGAGGTGACATGTAGGATTGGGATAGGCCCCGGTCCATTGGGTCCATTAGCCTCTCCAGCTGGAGGATCAGTCACCGTCTCTGGTTAAGCAGGGGGATCCCTCTGTATCATCTTCCTGAGCTCTTGTTGTCCCTGAGCCACCCCTTGAACCACATCCATGAATTGATTCATGCGGATTTTCATCTCGACGAACTCTGCCTGTAGGCTTTCCATTACTCTCTGTTGGTTTCTGCGGGTACCGTACCGGTGAATGCCTGGGTCAGCTATCCTGATGATGGAACACCAGACAAACTGAGAACATTGTGGCGGTACCTGTTATGCAAGACATGCTAATGAATATGTAAATGCAATGACATGTTTATCAATTCCAAAGGTATTCTACCCCCTTGATTCCAGTCTCTCAATAGATAAACAATGTAAAAAAAAGACTAAGCCGTTGATGAGAACCAAGAAAATTCCGACTAGAATCAAGTAGAAGATATAAACCCCACAGAAATGGATAAACATGTGTGAATGATTATGAATGCAAAATGATGTGATGCAAAATGATGTGATTGCAGTGCAGTGGCATGGGAATCAGGATCGCTGTATCTACTTGAACATCTGTCAGGTTGCACTGTCTGGAGAGAAATTAAGAGCACACCAAACAAAGGTCATGGGATGGATCATGTTATCCTTAATATCAACCACCCATTTTGGTGGATTATGGTTTACACCTTATCAACACCCAAGTTTCATTGATATTAAGGATACCTGATCGGATCAACCATGAATCAAGGGTTTGTTGCAAGTCACGAGCATGGAGTTTAGGTTAAGAACCACCCAAAAGGAGTGTACTAAGGTTTAAACCTGCCAAACATGTTCTACAAAAGGTTCCCATAGTCATAATCCCATCTTTCGGATATTATCGGAGGAACGACTACTCGTATTCCAAAAATATTCTCAAGAGAGACTCTTATGAGTGTAGTATCGCGTAACAATCGTATCAAATCTTACACTTGAACGACTTTCGCACTACGTCCTACGAATAGGCCAAGATGGGTTTGGTAAACTAAGGTCCTCGGCTTCTAAGGTCTATATTGGAAAAAGTAATGTCTAACCACAACTTACTTGTGTGACATTATTGATCTCAACATGACCTCCACCAAGTGAATGGGCTTGCAAGTCAACTTGCTAAGGAATAACTCCACACAAGTCGACAAGACTATGCCATTCTCCTATCCTAAGTGCACTCGAGTTCGGGTATAGAACTCATCTCACAAAGATCACCAAGCAGCCATAGCCAGCCAACAGATACAGCAATGATATGTACACAATGCAATAAGGTAAAGCAGGTAAATAAATAACTGTACAAAAGCACGAACACCCAATAAACAAACAAACTACAAAAGCTAGGAGGGACTCGCTTAGGGAAACCGGGTCCCCAGCAGAGTCGCCAGCTGTCGTAACCTGAAAAAAATACAGTGTGCAAAAAAACAACCGGCGAAAGAAAATGACATAAGAGTCGCCACCGTGCGTTATTTATCCCAAAGGAGGGAAAGGAAACGCTCGAAGTAAACCTGGAAAAAGGAAAGGAAAAGACAATGTCTCGCAACCAAATCTTGGGTTCGGGAGTCGGTTATGCGAAGGGAAGGTATTAGCAACCCTACGCATCCGTAGTACTCTACGGGATCCACTTTTGTAGTTCTTGTCTAAAGGGTGTGAGTTTATCTTGTGTTGTTTACTAAAAAAGGGGTTAAATGAAAATGACTCGCGCGGATGTTGCATCCACTGCATACGTATCTCATCTAAATATGAGAATCAGAGTCTTCGTAGCTCGGCTGACCTATGGGTTTGGGGGATGCGTGCTCGCTAAGACATCGCATCTTACGCCTACGTATCTCATCTGGAATAAGAATCAGAGCAAGCCGTAGTTCGGCTAACTACGGGGTTATGGATTGGGTTTTGGACGAACGACGTTACTACGCAATCTACCGGATGCTCGACCTTTGGAGACTTACTCGCCTGTAGTAGAAGGAGTAAACGTGTGTTTAGGAGAAGAAAAATCAATGAAGGGTTAGGGTTTTAGGAACGCGCATGCAAAAGGAGTCCTGGACGAAGGAACCTGTAAAAAAAAAATAAACACACAAAAACATTGCCTCCTATCGAGGTCTTCCAGCTAGGAAAGCAGTAAAATGCGGGAAAAATATAAAAGTACCACGCGGATAAAGATCCGAGGTAACAACAATTAAAGAAACGATAAACCCTGAGATCCTTCCAAGCTAACATCATCAAAGAAAGTGAGTCAGTACAGGTAATCGGAATGAACCTCCAGGGGGTATCCCACAAATAAAGTGGAACACCAGGCAAACCATATCTGCAAGAGTCATATGAGCCCTCACAAAACAAAACTCAACAAACAGGTTAGAGAAACAAAATAGGGTAACCAAGAGTTGCCCCAAAATCAAAATGTAACCAAATGAATCATGCCCTTTCAATTCACAAAAAGCAACCAAGTGTAGGAGGCCTAAACCTCTGGTCAAACACATGCATCAAAATGGTATCAAATTCACCCATAATACCACATACATTCAGATGATTCAAATTAAGAGCATAAAGTTATGGGAATAAGGCAAACCTGATTGGAGAGATCGATTAAACTCGAATTGCCCAGTTGGGTTTGCAAACCAATGTTAGGGTTTGCTTGAGCTGAAAGTGTGTGAGTCAGAATGAACCTTTCAGAGTTGCCTGGAGGTTGCTCTGAACTCTGTTAGCTCTTCTCTCACTATCTTTTTCCCCAGGGTTCTTCTCTCACTATCTTTTTCCAGCCAGGGTAATAGGAATAGAATATGATTTTGTTTCACTGAAACTCTGAATTTATAACCTGATTTTTATGGACTTGTGGGCTCAAATGAGAGAGGTTCAAGTCCAAGATTTTTTTTTTTATTTATTTATTTATTTTTTCGATTTTTTTTTTCGTTTTTCGTTTTTTTTTTTCGTTTTTTTTTTTTCAAAAAAATATTCCGATTGCCATGATGAAATGCAAATGCTAAATGACCTAAAAATGAATGCATGCATGAGACGTAAAGCGTATGCTTCCAGGAAAAATGAAGGGTAAATTTTGGGGTATTACACTTAGTCACGCCATGCTCCGTCGTTGTTCCACCTTTGTTTCGTCCGTCATGACGTGCGTTATTATCTTGTTGTGGTCGAGTGGTTAGGTTCGTTATGGGATTCATTTAGGGGATTGAGACAGAGAGTCACGTGAGAGACGTTGGTTTGGATCATCGTCTCAGGCGGCGAAGGTCCAACGCGGCTAGGTCCGTATCCTTTTTCTTTTTGACTTTTTTCCTTAGGTTGCTACTGAATATTGAATGATGGAGAAGATGAAGAAAAGGAGCCTTATGTTCCTCCTTATCTTTTACCTTGGGCCTTCGATTTGGGCCCAAGTGAGTTACTACAATGCATACTCCTTCCTCAGCCTTTGCACCCCCTCTGGATGGGCTTGGTTTTGGAATCCAGGGCCCATTCTGCTGCGTTTTTTTAGTCCATTTCCTTGTTTTTTGTGGTTACTATTAGGTTAGTAGTAATTAGGATTAGTCTTAGTTTATTAGATTAATTGATATTTTTAGAGTTTTATTTGAACTGTTAATTTTTGTTAATTGTTTAGAATTTGGATGATTTTGTTAATTGTGTTCGGTTCAATATTTTGATTAATTGTTTAGAACTAATAATTATTTAGAATTTTGATCATTCTGATGATTGTTTGGATTTAATATTTTGTTAATAGTATGGATTTAATTCTCCTATATTTTCTCTTTAATCTTGATTAATCCTAATTCCTAACAATTAACTTCCAACTCTTTACTATTCCGCATCTAACCTCTAACTTTTAATTTTCGCTCCTAACATTTAATTTTTAAGTCATTTACCTTATGTTGCTTTACTTTGCTTTTATTTTGCTTTATATTCCATATTGTATCATCATTATTCATCCCATTCTAAAATGAACCTAAAAATGGTAAAGACTTAAAAAATACAAAAATAAGATAATTCCCTAGCATGAAATGGACATTGGAATGGACTTAGGGACTCATTAGGACCCTTGCAAGATACGTTGGACAATTATATGACTCGAACATAGAAAGGAGCATTCAAGACTCAAAAAGAATTGTAATCTTTTATGCGCTTTCTAGTTTAGGATATTATGCACACACAAGGCTTTCTCTTGGGCTACCTGACAATAAGACCTTTTATTTCCTGCACTCCCTTGTACTTTACATGTACTCCTCTCCCCTTTCTGATGTATGTTTTTACTTGCTTTCTTTATTATTGCCTGATAGCTATTCCTTAGGCATTAGGAGCGTTCACTCTTTCATAATCAATAAACGAACCCTTGATCCAACGTCAAGCGGTCCTTTTTCAAATCAAACTTAAAAATACAATAAATACGATTAGGATTGTACGCCACGAGCCTTAAGTGGTAAAGAAGGGATGAGAATTGAGCTTTCCTACACTCATTCTGAATGCTTTGAACACAAGACGTTTGACTTGGTAGTTCGAGGTATTCACCTTTATCCGTAGTCTTTAATGCAATCCGAAATCAATAACACTTTCTTAAAACCTAAAAACAATTCAATGCATTCAAACCTTTTGTTTGAGCCTTAGGGCGATACAATTGAAAACCCTTCTTCAAGGTAATAAAATAAATCAAACAAACAAACTTTTATACCAACAAACTATGGGGCTCTGATTTCTCACTTCAACAAGTGGGCATACGTAGGCACGAGGATCCCATTCCTTGGCGAGCACACTAATTTAAAATATACCTCAACTCCGCAAAACCTTTAGCAAGCAAACATTTGATAAACAACACCCACGTAAGCACAAACATCCTAGATGGTTCCCATGAAGTATCATGGATGTGAGGGGTGTTAATACCTTCCCCTTGCATAACCGACTTCCGAACATGTTCGTGGTTGCGATAACCATTCTTTGAGGTTTTCTTGATATTTTCCCTTTCCTTTGGAATAAATAAAAACCGATGGCGACTCTGTATTTTTCACGTAGCGACATATATGTACCAGTAATAGGATTGGAAACTGTCCAATTGATGGTAGCGTTGGCTCACAAGCAAGGTTGGTCGATATTTCACTTATATGTGAAATCATCATTTTTGAATGGTCCTCTAGATGAAGAGGTATATATCACACAACCTCCTGGGTTTGTGATACAGGAGGAAGCAAGGAAAGTATACAGGATGCACAAAGAGGTCTATGAAATCAAGCAGGGACCTAGGGCATGGAACAATAAGATCGACTCATACTTGGTCGAATTGGGATTCATCAAATGCAAATGTGAGTATGGTGTCTATGTTTAGGTTATGACACAAGATATAACAATCATTTGCTTATATGTCAATGACTTGTTGGTAACTAGAAATAACTTGGAGAACTTATTGAAGTTCAAAGAGTTGATGAAGAAGGAATTTGAAATGTCATATCTGGGGAAAAAATTGTACTTCCTAGGCATGGAATTTTAAATGTTGAAGAAATGTATGATGCTACATCAAATAAAGTATGTCAAAGATATACTCAAGAGATTCAGGATGGAAGACCTAAATCCTGCATCCTCACTTGTGAACCAAATTTGAAGTTGGAGAAGCATGGAGAGGAAGACAAATTCGATGTCACCTTCTTCAAGAAAAGTTTCAGATCTCTGAGATATGTTTGTAATAGTCTACTTGATATAAGTTTCTTAATCGAATTAGTGAGCAAATACATGAGTGAACCAAGGGTGTCACACATGAAGGTTGTAAGAAGAATCCTAAGATAATTAAAAGGATCGACAAACTATGGAATTTTATTTTCATGAGATTCTGAAAGCAAAGAAGATGAGATTACTTGCTATTCAGATGTTGATTGGTGTGGAAACAAGGAATATCGACATATTCCTAACCATGAGAAAGAAATCAGAAATAGTTCAGGTTGACTATGGTTAGTTTTTGTTCGACAACTTGGATTATATGGGGATATGTTATGATATAATCCAAGTTGTAGCCCAATCCTAAATTAGTTAGAGGTTAGGGTTTGTTAATTACTTAGTTACCAAGTTAGTCAATTAGTTTGTTACTTAGAGTACAAGTAACTTTGTATATAAATACGTGCATATTGCAATTCAGTTTTACAACATTCAATAACAAGAATCCTTATTCTTCATTCTCTCTCTTACTCTCCTCACTAAAAGTGCCTCACGCACTAACAATACGTAGGAGCGAGATTCACCGTCTCATCAAGAACTTTAATAAATAAATAAAAATTTAGGCATTTTATTCATTTTCTGTAAATACTTTTAATAAAAGAAGAAATTTAAACATTTTAAGCTAACACTTTTCACAAAACTAAATAAACGGTTCTCGTTGAATACAATGAATGTGAGAGGTGATAATACTTTCCCCTCATATAACCGGCTCCCGAACCCAAAATTGGTTGTGACGACCATGTTTTTGTTCCTCAAGGGTTTTATCGACGTTTCCCTTCAAAAATAAAACATGGGTGGAGACTTTGTAGTTGTATTTCGAGCATTAGAACACTTAGGTATTTTTCATGCCACAATAGCTGGCAACTCTGCTGGGTACTATAGCGGGGTATTTGTTACCTTTAGATTTATCGACTAAATCAAAAGTAAATCATACAATTCGAGTCGCCACTGCACTTCTATTTATCCAAAGGAAAGGTTAGAAAGCGAACAAAAACCGAGAAGTTTTATCAAATCAAAAACTAATAAAAATGTTAGAGATTTGGGTAAGGGGGTTGGTTATGCAATGGGAAGGTTTTAAGCACCCAAAACATCCTTAGTACTCTAAGGGAGCCCTTTTTACAAATGTTGTAAGGTAGGTTGGTATTTTATGAAAATATTTGTGCAAACATGATTGGGGAGATGAGAGAAGAATATACAACTTATTTACAATTTTGTGTTTGAATGGATGAACCCATTGCCTGCGTACCATCTTAAAAAGGTAGGATCAAAACCTCGTAGTTCGGGGTAAAAATCTCAAAATAAGTTGGTGAATTGATTGGTCAAAAGCCTTAAGGTCTTTTGTTATCAAAGGGAGAAAACTCAACCTAAAACCATAAATCCACCATGTGAGGAGAGCTTCAACATGCTAGTGAGGGGTTAACCCTATAATAAGCATGGAAGACTTATAGTCCATCACTAAGGATATAGGTGAGTATTATATCAACCTCTAGGATAACTCAAACCTAATAGCTAATGTTTATGAAAAGCTTTGGCAAGAAGTGGCCATTGAAACCACAAAAACAATTGAGTGAGTTGTATTTACAAATGAAAAGTGTTTACAAAATAAGGTCAAAGTTGACTTAGGATTCAATTCAAAATAAGTGTTATGAAAAGAGTTTGGAAAATCAAAGGCCTAGTGCCTAGGTTTCTAATTTGTAAAAATAATGTTAATGTTTGCACAAAAGTTTGGCTTGGGTTAGAGTGGAGAGAAGAAGAGAATGGCTAGATCCTAAACATACAAAGATGAAGGAAGAGAAATAAAACCACATGGAGTTCCCTTCTTGAGATTATAGTGATGATCCAAGTTGTTCTCTTTCCTTTGGATTAGCAAGCAATAAGCAAATAACTCAAGCAATCAAGCAAACAAACCAATCAAGCTCCTAGGAATCTTCCAATTGGCTTTTGTATCTCTCACTTTGGATGCTCATGACAATGGTTCTTCTACTTGGCTCAAGTTTAGGATCCCTATCACACAAGAACACACAAATCAAAGAGTTCCACAATGCAATAGAAAGAATGGACAAGAGTGAGTTTAGAATTAGGATCCTTTCAATGTCTTCTTCAAGATTAAGCATTCTAAAGGCATGAGGCCTAGTTGCTCTTTGACAATTTTTCTTCTTTTTTATCATTCTAAAGGCATGAGACTTAGTTGCTATTTGACTCCATTTTTTGCATAGGTAAGGTCCTAAAATCTAAGTCCTTTTCTCCATTTGCATTGGGTTCACACAAACAAAACAAAACAAGCACAATATTATATACATAATAATGTGCTCAAGAGAGAAAAAGGCAAATTGCATTAACATAAACATGAGCTCAAGTGAGCAAAGGGCAAAGACAAATGAATAATAAGCAAGAAATTAAACTGCATTAAAATAAATTGCAAGAATTAAATGCTTGAATTAAAAGTTAGTGATTAGTAGTTAGTGTTAGTGTGTCATAAGGCAATTTAGTGCTATGTTAAGCAATCGTAAGTGGACTAATGTAGTAGTCACACCTATCTGAGGCCGGTCAATAAAACTATGGGCAACAAACACAAGTTAGAGAACATGACTAGTAAGCCAAGCTCCTACAACTTGCCATGCCAAAAGAAAAGAAGAATGATCTTGTATGGATTTAGGTTTTTTGCTTGACCAAGAAGCAACCTAACTCTAATGCAAAGCCATTCACTTGATCATTGATCAAGATGAATTAGATTTGAATCAAAGAAGGTTAAGCCCCTCATATGTCAAGGCTAACCACCAATCATTAACTCATTGATCAAAAAGAAAAAAGAAGAAGAAGAAGAATAAGAATAAATGGAAATGTACATAAATGGAAATCAAATAACATCACCAACACACATTGATGAAACATGAATGGAATCAAAGTCAATCAATGGTAAACAGAAGTAAAATGAAGCTTAGAAGCCAAGAAACAAATAAAATATTTTTGGTAATTTTTGGAATTAAAATAATACTTGAATTAAAATAAACAAATAAAGGTCAAACTTCAAATCCATTTCAAATCAACTTGGAAAAGTCAAAATGGATCATCCTAAGTTCAACAAGGTCAAATAAGGTTTGGCAAAAATTTTCATCATTTTTAGAAACCAGAAACTAATTTTAAACAATTAAAAATGAATAAAAAATAACATAATTGACCTAAAATCTCAAATAAATCTCAAATCAACTAAGAAATTGATGGGAATATTTTTCATAGATTCATCATCATTTAAAGATTTTCAGAAAATATTTTTGGCATTTTTGAATATTAGAAACTATTTAAAATGAATTAAAAATAACCAGAAAAGAGAAAATTCATGAAAAATATTAAATGGACCAATAAAAAATATTAAAAATCGTTTTTAGAAACTAGAATTAAAAAGGGAAATAATGCAATTGGTCCCATATTTTTTGGATTTAAAATGAAAGAGTTATGAATTTTTAAAATAAAATGAAATAAAGAAAATAAAATGAAATAATCAGAAATTGCAAAAATCCTGGCACGTTGGATCACATTCATTAAATGATGTGGCATATCAGATGGATGAGAGATGCGTGCGCATGGTAGGATCAAGTCAAAGTGAAACACAAAGCATTTAATAAACTCATAACATCCAAAGGCTCTGATTAAATCTGGGAATGAGATTAAATGGTCCAGATGCATTCACACGTGGGGGGCGGTGGTGTACACCACCGTCTTCTCCGGCGAGCAAGCCAGCTCCAGCCAGAGTTGCAGGTTTCGAAAGCTTCATAAAAATAAACGGTCCTCATATCATTGGAAAGTTTGGGTGATGTACATCACCCCTGTGCCATTAGTTTCCACTCAAGATCACTACATGAAGAGAAATCTGAGATGGAAGTTTATGGTGTTCATACTGAACTTGATCAATTCATGAAATTAAATGCACAGATCAATTGCCTCTCATATGAGGACTTTAGAGGAACCAACAAACACAAGAAATGAGCAAGATACAGGGAGTTTCGAATGGAAAAAGTTTGAACAACAACCTTTGAAGTGCAACTTTACAAGACACGATCTCTTCCAATTCCTTGATGCAGTGTGATCTTGAGATGGCAAAATAGCTAGGCTTAGGAATTGAAGCTCAATAATCAACCAAGGAAGTTGAAAATTGAACTGAAAAATTGAAGAAGAAAACTCAAAATTCCTTTTAATGGAGGTCAGGATTTCAATTCTGCAGAGTGTTAGGCGCCTTGAGGTTGTCAATGAATGAAGCCAGGCATCTGTATTTATAGCAAATGATGATGCAAGCCATGGAAAATTCGTGTGCATGTGGAATGAGGGCCTCTATGCATGGGCCTGTACAGGCGCATGTGAGGCCCAAAATCCATTTCAAATGCAAGCTTATATGAGTATGCAATGGTTTGGATGTGCAGTTTTGATTACATTGGCTTGTGCATGGAGTTTTAACATTGTTTCCATAAATGAACATAAATCTTCTCCTCTTCAAAAATGCACTTTGTAAAAATGAAACATAGTCATGTGGGTAATGGTTGGAAAGGTCTTGACATGAGGAACAAATGTTATGTTGAACAAAAATCCATTTGGGATTGGGAAATTTATGAAAACAGGCCATGAAGTTCAATGTGCAAAACATGCATATGAGAATTTTGCCAAAATGGACCAACTTCAAGCCTTTCTGTTTCAATGATGAAATCCTCAAATGACAAAACCTTAAACATAAAAGTTGTAGATATTTTCAAGCAAATCAATTTGGACTTAAATTTTGCATCATTTAGATTTTTGATGAGAAAGTTATGGGCACTTGAAGTTGGACTTTTTCACATTTCAATGACTTTGGTCCAAAGTGACCTATAATATTTTGTATTATCACATGTACTTATTTTAGGATTATGAAATTTTTTCCAACATAACATTTGAAGTAAACATCTTAAAATTTCTAATGCATTTAATCCCACCTCAAAATCATGAAAAATGAAGGAGTTAGGTCCTTGGGAAGTTGACCCACAATTACGGTTTTAGTCAAAATGACCTATAATGTTTTAAAATGAATGATGACCTTCCAAGCTTCAAATGAATTTTTTATGAACATGAAAGTTGTTAATATGGTTCTTAAGAACATTTTTCCTATTGGGGTCATCTTCATTTGATAAACACATCAAAAGTTCGGTCTCAGTGAATTTCAAAATAGTTAGATGAATTGACTGATCAACTTCTCAAGTCCAAACTTCAAATCTTGCTGAATTGATGATTGAGGACACTAACATAAGCTCAAATATGCATAAAATTATGAATGAAAGAACTTACCTTGATTTTATTTGATCATAGGTTGAAGTTGCTTCATGAGCAAGGCACAGTCAATGCACAGACGAATTAGGGTTTCCTTGGGAAACAATCCTCAAGCCCTTTGGTTTATCTTGATCAAATTGGCAAATTGAGATACTTGGGAGGCATATGTGATGATTGAGAGCTTTGGGAACCATTGTCATGCTTGCTTTCAACTTCATCTGGCCATATCAATGAGCATAGGGGTCTCCTAGGAGCCTTGGATCACATGATTGCTCAAGCTACAAAACAAGAGATGTTAGTGACATATTTTTGTGCTTTTGGTTAGTAAACAAATAAGAAAAGCAATAATATACAATTCAAGCATGCTTAGTGGTTTCAAACCAACTCACACAAGTCCCAACCTAAGGGTTAAGGAGCCAAGATGCTATGATCCTTGAGGCAATGCAATGAGCAATGAGATGATGCCATGAGGGATCTTAGGGTCAAAATTAGGGTCTTACAGATGCTCCTATTTAAGGTCATTCTAGACGGAGAAGTGAAGGTTAAAATCTTCGTCTTGACGAGGTATAATGGGCTTAAATAATAACAAAGAGACGAATTTTGGTCCCTAAGAGACCTCATGATGCCAATGTATGTATGCAAAAGTTAATACTTTATGGGAATATATGCCCACAAAGGGAAAAGAAATCAGGAGAAACTGAAAATCCATATGAGTAATTCACTCATAAATGGGACAAAGACTCTGGGGACTTTACCGAGGAATAAAGGGGATAAAATGCGTGAGCAGGTCACGACTTAAAACTTGCTAAGAGTCAAGAAGAGATTCCCTGAAAATAAATCAATGGAAAGACTCGAGCTGACGCAAAGATGCATGTATTGGGGAATATGCCAATATAGCAAAACTATCCACAAAGGATACTTCGGATAAAAATCCGGAAGCAGATGGGGAAAACCCACTAAGGGACTCAGGCTAGGAACATCCACAAAGGACTCAGCCGAGGAAGAAACAAATGAGGTATTACCGGTTACTGGGTAATAAGCTCAAAGAGACATGTGATCAAAACACCGGTATAAGGGTGAGAGAACAACACACTCAGGGATAATGAATATCTAAGACCGGTATACAGGTGAGAGATATCAATCATCCGAAACATCTGAGGAAGACCTAAAAAGGTATATTTCAACTCAGGAAAATCTGACTCCACAGGGGACAAAAGTCATAATAGGGAGCTGAAGGAAGGAACATCAGGGATACCAGTTATTGGGCATATAATAGGTGACCAACCAAGCGTGAATTGGGGAATATTTCCAAGACACTCATCATCCGAAAGGAGGGCTGAAAAAGCAAACTCAATTTACAGGATGGGCATTTGATTCCATAAGGAAATACGAATCTTACTCAACTAGGGAAGAAGAAGACTTCGACTGAAGAGCGCATGAGATATATTATCTATTACCGTCAAAACATAGATAACATACTCACATGGAAGATTATCCACAACCGGGTATTGGGTTAATAAAGGATAAATCGACCGGAAAGAAAGGACATCGGGATACCGACTACTTGGTATAAAATGATGACCAATCAAAAGGGGGAAACAATCATTACCAAATAAGGGTAAATGAAAGATGACTCTTCGGGGATAAATTGCTTGATCAGAGAAATTATCTGAGAGATATATCACCGGCTACTGGAAGATATACTCAAAACTGAAGGAATATCAATACCGAATATTGGATAGAGATAACCAACAAGGAGGGGATTACATCTACCGGCTACTGGGTAGAAAACCACAGAAGAGTAACCGTCATCGGTTAGGATGAATAAATACAAGATTAACTCTGCAAGGGGACAAAATGGGGTTTATAACTACCGGTTATTGGGTAGAAAACCAAAGAAATAAGACTTATAACTACCGGTTACTGGGTAGAAAACCAAAGAAATAAGACTTATAACTACCGGTTACTGGGTAGAAGGCCACAGACTCCGGCGGGGAAAAGATGGACAATTACTGGTTATTGAGCAATCATTCATCTAAACTACGGGGAAGTGCAGGGGAAATAACAAGAGGAGTCAATCTAGGACAGACTAGAGAGACTCAATGAAACAAGACTCAACCCAATGAGGATATAACTCAGGGGAGTAATTCCATCCCAATATATATTTTGGGAGGAAACAGAAATAATAATCATCCACGAGGACTTAACTCAGTGGGGAATATGGAAGAAAGGGTAAACACTTTCTGCCTATGGGGCTGACTCTATAGGGAGAGGTCAGACACAAACATCTACTTTGGGGAAATATATATCACCAAATAGCAGGAGACAACAAACAAAGATATATGTCAAAGAAATGCAACATGAATATCTGAATGTTATAATTATGCATGTATATGTGCGGTTTATGCATGATTAATGCTGACAAATAGACATATCTAACACAAACAGGTCCAAGAACCAATGGTCAGAACATCCGGTACTACGTCTCAAAAGAGAAAGCCAGGGCCCACAGGAGAAATCCAATCTAGTGGGGGCAACAAATACCAGGAAACACCAATCTCTGTAGGGGATAAAGACCCATGTTGAGGAACGAGCGAAGTCGCTACCAGGAATCAAAGACTACTGCTAGGGGAACAAGCAGGATCACCGGGGATTAGAGACCGCTGTTGGGAATAAGCAAGGGATCACAATCACCAAGGCTGGGGATCTTCCAATAATACGCAGAGACAAGGATAAGATCAATCAGAGAAGAAAATCTACTAGGGATCTTATCAGAGGATGATGTGGAAATTTGTGGGGAACAACCACCAAACAGAAGCACATCAAACATCATTCACTTTTAATCACGGAAGGAAATATCTCTGCTACGGAGAAGGAGAACCAGTCATTCCACTAGGGAAGGAATCAACACATCTTCCTCGAAGTTCCAACGCCAAACTAAAATCAGGCAAAGCCTTAACTGGGGAAGCTAAGCACGGATAAGATCTGTCGTAGAAGTAACTCTACTAGGGAAATTATCAAGGAGAGATATGAAACTCTGTGGGGAGTAACCACCAAACAAAAGTTCCAATAACCATCACATTTCCTCAAACTGCTGGAAAAACCAATTTCTGCCGAGGAAAAGGGAAACATTGCTCCGCTGGGGATAGGAAAATAAACATCTTCATCACCCGCTTTGCCAGGAAAATATCCAAGAAGGAGGAAACAACAATAATCAGGCTCCGATCAGGCAACTCCACTAGGGAAATTACTATTGAGGACCAAACTGGGGAAGTCTAATGTGAGCAACCCTACTGAGGATGAACAAAAGGCAAACCTGTTGGAGATTAATGTAGGTGAATTCACAGGGGACAAGCTACAAACCAACTGCTCATGAAGGGAATCCCTGTTCACTCTGCGGGGGATTCCAATTTGAATGAGGGAATACCAACTTCCTCGAAAAGATAGCATATCAATTTATCAATCTATAAGGGATTTTAGGTCAATCCACACAAGGGATGACAACCATATAATTGAGAACACAGATGCTAGATCCAACCTCACTGGGGAGCTAGAAGATTAAGACCAAACTCCAGACTCTCAGGGGATCTGGGTGGTGTATCACTTTCTTTGTGCTTACAGAGGAGACAACCTGAAAGATGACGAAAAGGATAACAGATATGCTAGAAATATGAACAAATGTCTTACCCTTTTGGAGATCATACTATCCTTGGGAGAGCACTGAAGACATCCCAATTATCCTTTCAGTCATTATGAATGTTCACTTTGTTTAAAAATAATTTCTGAAAATTTTATTTAAAACAATGATATTTATCAATTAAAACATGCAAACGTTTGTTGAACAGAAACAAATAAGAGTGCAAAGAATTGGATAAAGGCTCAAATTTATTTGATGGAATGGTAGTCTGCAAATGGAAAGACTTCATGGATCTTTACAAATTTGAAATTGGTGATATATATTGGAAAAAGGCTACATTGAACATAATGACCATTTCTCCACCAACTCTGAATCCAATGTATTTGAAGCTTCAGTTGACAATGACTGAGCGAGAATCTTTGACAGAAGACGGTTTGTAGAACAAAGTCTTGTCAGGATGCAATTAATTGTCAAATCCCTAATTTTTGCCTAGATTGCCCCAAGGTGAGGTACTCAATCTAGCGGGATATATATATATTCATTTTCTCATGTCTCTAACTTTTGCCTGGATCGCCCTTTCGGGTTTTCAGTCCACCGAGACGCTCATTTTTGCCTAAGCCGCCCTTTCGGGTTTTCAACTTAGCGAGCTATTCTGTTTTTATTTTAGGTGAAGTATTTCTTGATTGCATCTGAATTCACAGGACGAGTGAAATCCTCCCCATCCATAGTTGTAAGTATCAAAGCACCGCCTGAAAAGGCTCTCTTAACAACATATGGACCTTCATAGTTTGGAATCCACTTGCCTCTGGAATCGGGCGCGAAAGACAAAACTTTCTTGAGCACAAGGTCACCTTCTCGGAACACACGAGGTTTGACCTTCTTATCAAATGCTTTCTTCATCCTTTGTTGATATAACTGACCATGGCACATGGCAATCAATCTCTTCTCTTCAATTAAGTTCAACTGGTCATAACGACTCTGAACCCATTCAGCCTCAGTCAACTTGGCTTCCATCAAGACTCTCATTGATGGGATCTCAACCTCCACTGGAAGTACAGCCTCCATGCCATATACAAGAGAGAAAGGGGTTGCCCCTGTTGAAGTGCGAATAGATGTACGATAGCCATGCAAGGCAAATGACAGCATCTCATGCCAATCTTTATATGTAACAACCATCTTCTGGATAATCTTCTTGATGTTCTTATTAGCAGCTTCAACAACCCCATTCATCTTGGGTCTATAAGGATAAGAATTATGATGTGCAATCTTGAACTCGCTACACAACTCTTTCATCATCTTGTTGTTCAAGTTAGATCCATTATTAGTAATGATCTTATGTGGCACACCATAACGGCATATGAGTTGATTCTTGATAAACTTCACAACCACCTGCCTGGTCACATTGGCATATGATGCCTCTTCAACCCACTTGGTGAAGTAATCAATTGCTACGAGAATAAATCTGTGACCGTTGGACGCCTTTGGCTCTATCATGCCAATCATGTCGATTCCCCACATAGAGAAAGGCCATGGTGATGAAATCACATTCAGAAGTGTCGGGGGAATATGAATCTTATCCGCATAAATCTGACACTTATGGCATTTCTTCACATACTTGCAGCAGTCAGACTCCATTGTCAACCAATAGTAGCCTGCTCTCAACATCTTCTTTGCCATGGCATGTCCATTGGAATGAGTACCAAATGAACCCTCATGGACTTCAGTCATCAACAGGTCTACTTCGTGTCTATCCACGCATCTGAGCAGAACCATGTCAAAATTCCTCTTATAAAGTACATCGCCATTGAGGTAGAAACTGCCAGATAATCTCCTCAGAGTTTTCTTATCTTTAACAGATGCCCCCGGTGGGTAAATCTTACTCTGAAGAAAACATTTGATATCATAATACCATGGCTTATCATCTTTCACTTCCTCTACTGCAAATACATGAGTTGGTTTATCCAAGCGCATCACAGTGATATTGGGGACTTCATTCCAGAATTTCACCACAATCATCGAAGCAAGCGTAGCAAGAGCATCTGCCATCCGATTCTCATCTCGAGGAATATGATGGAAGTCAACCTCGGTAAAGAAAGTTGAAATCCTCCTCGCATAATCTCTATATGGGATGAGGCCAGGCTGATTTGTCTCTCATTCACCCTTAATCTGATTAACAACAAGGGCCTAATCGCCATAAACATCAAGATGCTTGATCCTGAGGTCAATACATTCTTATTATCCCATAATACAGGCCTCATACTCCGCCATATTATTCATGAATTTGAAAGTTAGCCTTGCTGTAAAAGGAAAATGTGTGCCCTGAGGAGTAATAATCACTGCCCTAATACCATTTCCATATTGATTTACAGCGCCATCAAACACCATGCTCCATCGGGAACCAGGCTCTGGCCCTTCATTGAGCGTAGACTCATTGCAATCTTTCATTTTCAAATACAGAATCTCCTCATCAGGGAAGTCGTACTGAACAGACTGATAATCCTCAATTGGTTGATGTGCCAAGTGGTCAGCCAAGATACTACCTTTAATAGCTTTCTAAGCTCGATACTCAATATCATACTCAGACAACAGCATCTGCCAACGGGAAATCCTCCCAGTTAAAGCGGGCTTCTCAAAAAATATACTTGATTGGATCCATTTTGGATATCAACTAAGTCGTATGATTCAACACATACTAGCGTAAGCGCTTAGCAGCCCAAGCCAAAGCACAACATGTTTTCTCAAGCATTGAGTATCGAGACTCACAATCAGTGAACTTCTTACTTAGATAGTATATAGCATACTCCTTCTTCCCTAATTCATCTTGTTGACCCAATACACAACCCATAGAGTCTTCAAGAACTGTTAAGTACATAATCAAGGGTCTCTCTTCAACAGGCGAAGACAGAATCGGAGGCTCGGACATATATTCTTTGATATTGTCAAAGGCTTTCTAGCAATCCTCGGTCCAATCATGACGCTGATCTTTTCGGAGGAGCTTGAATATTGGCGCACATGTGGCAGTCATGTGGGATATAAATCTGGAAATATAATTCAAGCGGCCAAGAAAACCTCGGACTTGCTTCTAAGTTGTGGGCGCAGACATCTCTTGTATTGCTTTGACCTTGGCAGGATCAACCTCAATACCTCTCTCGCTGACAATAAAGCCCAATAACTTACCGGAACAGACTCCAAATGTACACTTGTTAGGATTCAGACGGAGTTTATACTTCCTCAATCGCTGAAAAAGCTTCAACAAGTGCTCTACATGTTCAACTTCCGTTCTCGACTTTGCAATCATATCATCAACATATACCTCAATCTCCTTGTGCATCATATCATGAAACAAGGTAGTCATAGCGCGTTGTTACGTGGCTCCGGTGTTCTTCAAACTGAAGGGCATCACTCGATAACAGAATGTTCCCCAAGGTGTGATGAATGTTGTCTTCTCCATATCCTCGAGTGCCATTTTGATCTGATTATATCCAGAAAATCCGTCCATAAATGAGAAGACATTGAATTTAGTTGTATTATCTACCAACATATCAATATGTGGTAGAGGAAAATCATATTTCAGACTAGCTTTATTCAAGTCTCGATAGTCCACACACATTCGGACTTTTCCATCTTTCTTAGGCACGGGCACAATATTGGCCACCCATTGAGGATATGTAGAAGTCACAAGAAACCCCACATCAATTCGCTTCTGAACTTCTTCTTTAATCTTCACTGTCATATCAGGATGAGTTCTTCTGAGCTTCTGCTTCACAGGCACGCACTCAGGCTTCAAAGGTAGGAAATGTTGCACGATATAAGTATCCAGACCAGGCATGTCTTCGTATGACCAGGCAAAGACGTCAACATATTCTCGTAGCAACTCAATCAACCCCTTCTTAACAAACTCTTCAAGGTGTGCCCCAATCTTCACTTCACGAATGCAGTCTTCAGACCCCAAGTTGACTGTTTCCAGATTCTCAAGATGTGGCTGAATGATCTTCTCTTTATGCTCAAGCAGACGGGTAATCTCATCAGGAATCTCTTCAACATCATCTTCTTCGGCCTCAAATACAGGGACCTCAAAGTTGGGAGATGGTGTTGGATCATTATGTTCAATGGGTTTGATCAACCTGCATAATGATTTTGGATATTTTAGAATTCAAACAAGGCAAATCATTATGCAGATGAAAAGATTGATTTTATTCTCTTTTTTAGGGTTTTTTAGTGATCACCAAAACAAACATTTAACATGTAATTATTGAATGAATATCATTGTATTTATGGGCCAACAATGTCATCACTTCTCCTTTTGGCATGGGAGAAGGGTTTTTAAACAAAAATGAACATTACGTGGACTTATGGACAATTGTTTGAACATCAATAGCGACCCAATTATTGCAGACTCCTCTAAGGATGACAAAGTTGCCATAATCTTCCTTTGCGTCCTCTTCCACTATAGCAGCTGCTTCCTGGTCTTCGACCGTGTGGATGAAACCACCACTCTGAAACAGACCGTGCTTGTTGAAAGTGCCTGAAGAGTACCCTATGCCAGCCCGGGATTTATTGTCTTCCAGCTTGATCATTTGTCCTAAACTAGTAGTTGTGCCATGCTCGATGGTCAACTTCGCATCATTGTAGGACGCAAATGAAGAAGTTCCTTTCTTAGAAGGCTCAGCAATAGACAAGGCTGTAAGAACAAAGTTAGTTCTACAATAGAATTCCAGGATTTTGATGATAACAAAGGATGAAACCAAAAATGGCACCCTAACGAAATTTTTCTAAGTGTGCAGGACTCTGAACAGTAACGAAGGGCTCTAATCATTTTATCAGATACAAACACTGATCAGATACAATGTGCCAGAGGATCAGACGCCGCTAAGGAAGAAGTACGCCCAAGAAGTTCTGAATCTGACCAAAGCAAGATAGTAAAAAGAACCAGAAGCTCTAACAACTACTGGTCTTAGTTCTGATGATCAAAAAGTCTAGTACTCTGAGAAGCTCTGATGAACTCAGACATAATCCCCTTCTGACGCATGACTCCGATACAACAAGACTCTGATGAAGATTCACCAAATCCAAAAAGAGTAACGGAAAGAATCTCTCAATATGGAAAGGAAGTATTTTAAGAAATAAGTTATTCAGGGAGACAAAATGGTTATGGCAAGAAACACAGAAGTAATGACATTGAATGCTCATCAAAGACCAATATTCTGTCATCACTCCAACGGTCCTTCTCACTACTATATAAAGGACAGCCTACCTCATTGAGAGACACAACAACAATGCACAGAAAAAGTCATTCATATTCTCTCTCAATTTTTCACGAGCTGTTGCTCATACGTGAAAACTCTTGCTACAATACATTGACGTAATACTCGCTTACTCTTAGAAGCACTTTTTATTACAAATACTATTTTGCTAAATTGCTTTTGTTCCTCAAGTGACTCTGCGCAGTCTGTATACTTGAGAGGACTAAGAGATCATTCTCTTAGACGATTGGTTGTGTAATCTTTCAAGATTAGTGGATTAAGTCCTTTTGAAGGCGAAATCACCTTGGCCGGGTGAATTGGAGTAGCTTTATTTTCTAAGCGAACCAGTATAAAATTATGTGTGTTCTTATTTTCTCTAAAAAGATTTTATTTTCTAAAATAATTCAAACCCCCCTTTCTTGTTTTTCTCACCTTTAGTTGGTATCAGAGCTACGGCTTTGTTATTGATTTTCTAATCAAACACTTAACAGTGTAGAGAGATCCAGAACAAGAAAAACTATGGCCAACACCAATGAAAGAGATAGTTACAACGCTAAACCTCCAGTCTTTGATGGAGAGAAATTTGATTATTGGAAAGACAGAATTGAAAGTTTCTTTCCGGGCTACGACGCTGATCTCTGGGACATTGTCACTATTGGTTACATACCACTTGTAACAGATGCTGGAGTTGCCATCCCCAGAAGCAAAATGACAGATGATCAGAAGCGTGAATTCAAGAATCATCACAAAGCCAGAACGATACTTCTCAATGCCATATCCTACAATGAGTATGAAAAAATCACCAACAGGGAAACAGCTAAAGAAATACTTGACTCCCTGAGGATGACTCATGAAGGAAACTCCCAAGTCAAAGAAACAAAGGCTTTGGCTCTAATCCAGAAATATGAAGCCTTCAAAATGGAGGACAATGAAGCTGTAGAGGTAATGTTTTCTAGATTCCAAACTTTAATTGCAAGTCTTAAAGTGCTAGATAAAGGATACACAACTGCGGACCATGTCAAGAAGATAGTCAGAAGCTTGCCAAAGAAGTGGAGACCCATGGTCACAGCCTTAAAACTATCAAAGGATTTGAACAACATCAGCCTTGAAGAACTAGTAAGTTCACTCAGAAGTCACGAGATAGAACTGGAGGAAGATGAACCTCAGAAAAAGATCAAGTCTGTAGCACTAAAGTCCAGATCAGAAAGGCGTAAATCTGATAGAAACAAAGCATTCCAGGCTGAAGAAGAAGACATTGATGACTCTGAAAAGGAAGATTCTGACGATGAGGAAGAATTATCCCTTCTGACCAGAAGAGTGAAACAACTCTGGAGACAAAGGAATAACAACTTCAGAAAACCAAGATCCAAAGGAGATCGATCAGAACCAGCTTCAAAAGGTAAATCTAACAAAGATGTAACTTGTTATGAATGTAAAGAAACAGGTCATTACAGAAACGAATGTCCCAAGTTAAAGAAGGAAAGCTCCAGAAAAGAGAACTTCAAGAAAAATTCCTTCAGAACCAAAAAGGGACTGATGGCTACCTAGGACGACAGTGGATCTGACTCATCAGAATCAGACTCTGATGAACAGGAAAATGTGGCACTCATGGCTACGACCTCCAAGAATACTTCAGATGAAGAATCTGAATCCGAAGAGGTATTTTTTGACCTTTCTCGATCTGACCTAGAATCATGCTTATCTGAAACTCTAAACTCATATCAGAAACTTAAACAAAAATTTAAAGTTATAAAAGGTGTGCTTGAAGAAACTTTAGAAGAATGTGGCAAACTTGAGATAACAGTTTTAGAACTAAAAGATGAAAACCAAACTTTGATATTGGAAAGAAATTCCACAAACAAAAAATGCTTAAAACTTGAGGAAGCGTTATCTCAAGCTCCACAAACTTCAAACACAATAATTTATGAATATGAAAAATCCTTTCAAAAGTTTATGAAGAATGGGATAGAGAGGAGTAGAATGGCATCCATGATTTATGGGGTCAGTCAGAACAATAGAAGAGGAATTGGGTATGATCCTAGTGAAGATAAAACTTCTACTAATGACCAACCTAAATCTCCATTCTCCTATCACTATACACATACACAAGCATAACGCTTTAATAATGCTAGAAAACCCAAAATGTTAAGAAACTCTGGGAAACTAATCACAAAGGACCCCAAAGATTCTGGGTACCAAAGGATAAGATTGTTTATGTTGCAGATATCTTATTCAGCAGAGTTAAAACACCAGTCATGGTACCTGGACTCTGGTTGCTCGCGACACATGACGGGAAGAAAGTATATGTTCCAAAACCCGGAACTTAAAGATGCTGGATTCGTAGGCTTTGGAGGAAATCAGAAAGGAAGGATCAGAGGCTCCGGAACTATTGGTAATGGTACTTTTCCCTCTATATATGATGTTCTCTATGTAGAAGGATTAATGCATAACCTGTTATCAATAAGTCAATTAAGTGATAATGGATATGATGTAATCTTCAATCAAAAAACATGTAAAGCAATAAATCAGAATAATGGATCTGTCATATTCACTGGCAAGAGGAAAAACAATATTTACAAAATAAATATTTCAGATTTAAAAGAACAAAACGTAAAATGTTTAATGTCTGTTCATGAAGAGCAATGGGTATGGCATAGACGCTTGGGCCATATTAGCATGAGAAACATATCTCAGCTAAATAAACTCGAGTTAGTCAGAGGTCTACCTAAGCTGAAGTTTTCTTCAGATGCTCTATCTGAAGCATGTCAGAAAGGAAAATTTTCAAAAACATCTTTTAAAAAGAAAAATATTTTTTCTACCTCCAAGCCTCTGGAACTTCTTCACAATGATTTATTTAGTCCTGTGAAAACAACATCAGTCAATGGAAAGAAATATGGACTTGTTATTGTTGATGATTTTAATCGTTGGACATGGGTAAAATTCTTAAAGCACAAGAGTGAGTCTCACTTTGTATTCACTAACTTCTATTCCAAAGTGCAAAACGAATTTGACTCTAAAATCATCAGAGTCAGAAGTGATCATGGTGGGGAATTTGAAAATAAAGTTTTTGAGGAATTATTTGACTCTAATGGAATATCCCATGATTTCTCCTGCCCTAGAACTCCACAACAAAATGGAGTTGTAGAGAGGAAGAATAGGACACTCCAAGAGATGGCCAGAACCATGATCAATGAAACAAATGTGGCTAAGCACTTTTGGGCTGAAGCAGTAAATACAACGTGTTACATTCAGAATAGAATCTCCATAAGACCTATTCTGGAGAAGACTCCCTATGAACTGTGTAAAGGAAGAAAACCCAACATTTCTTATTTTCATCCTTTTGGATGCTCTTGCTTTATTCTGAATACTAAAGAACATCTGAATAAGTTTGATTCAAAAGCATAAAAAGGTATTATGTTAGGATACTTAGAACGCTCTAAAGGCTACAGAGTATACAATACAGAAACCAAAATTGTGGAGGAATCAATTCATGTCAGATTTGATGATAAGCTTGACCCTGAAAAGTCAAAGTTGTAAGACCCCAATTTTGACCCCAAGATCCCTCATGGCATCATAACATTGCATTTGCATTGCCTCAAGGATCTTTAGCATCTTGGTTCCCTTTGCCTTTGGGTGGGACTCCTTGTGATTGGTTTGAGATCACCAAGCATGCTTGAATTATACATCATTGTTTCTCTTACTTTTGTTTACTAACCAAAAGCACAAAAATGTGTCACTAACATCTTTTATTTGAAGCTTGAGTATCATCCAAGACACTTTGTGGGTTCTATTTAGATGATCAGTCAACACAAGGGAATGGCTTGAGATACTTTCAACAGGTTCAAATGGGGTCTATTCGTCAGTCAAAACGTTAATCTTCAAGGAGCAAAAGTTTGTTCATGAGTTGTCATGCTCGCTAGGCGAGCAAAATGGATCGCCTAGCGAGTCCCAAGAAAAGCCACCAGAATCACCTACGCTCAGAGGAATTTCTTGAACTGTCATGCTCGCTAGGCGAAGCCCACGTGTTTAAAAAAACGAAAAACGAAAAAAAAAAACAAAAAACAAAAAAAAACGAAAAATAAAATAAAATAAAATAAAAAATAAATAAAATATAACAAAAAAATTTTGGACTTGGGCCTCTCTCATTTGAGCCCACAGGTCCACAAAAATCAGGTTATAAATTCAGAGTTTCAGTGAAACAAAATTATATTCTATTCCTATTACCCTGGCAGGGAAAAAGATAGTGAGAGAAGAGCTAACAGAGTTCAGAGCAACCTCCAGAGACGGAAGGGAACTCTTTTGCAAAGAACCAATTCCATCTCATATAAACCCTCAGATTGCTTTGCAAACCCAACCGGGCAATTCAATTTCATTCGATCTCTCCAGTCAGGTTTGCCTTATTCCCATTACTTTATGCTTTTAATTTGAATGCTCTGAATGTATGAGGTATTATGGGTAAATTTGATACCCTTTTGATGCATGTGTTTGACAAGAGGTTTAGGCCTCCTACCCTTGAGGTTTATTCCGATTACCTGTACTGACTCTCTTCCTTTGATGGTGTTTAGCTTGGAAGAGTCTTTGGGTTTCTAATTTATCTAATTGCTGTTACTTCGGATCTTTATCCGTACGGTAGATCTCTCGATCCCTTTACTTTTCCCGCATGTTACCAATTTCTTAGGTTTCGTATAGCCTCTCGTGGCATGTCATTTAAGGTAGCGCGGTTCCTTCATCTAGGACTGCCTTTTTGCATGAGCATCCCTAAACACCCCAAACTCATTGATTTTTCTTCTTCTAAGAACATGTTATCTCCTTCTACTACAGGCGAGTAAGTATCCAAAGGTCGAGCATCCGGTAGATTGCGTAGTAACGTCGTTCACCCCAAAACACAACCCTTACCCCATAGGTGGTCGAACTACGTTTTGCTCTGATTTTCATCCCAGATGAGATACGTAGGCATAAGACGCGATGTCTTAGCGAGCACACTCCTCTTTAACCCATAGGTAGCCGAGCTACGAAGACTCTGATTCTCAGATTCAGATGAGATACGTATGCAGTGGATGCGACGTCCGTGCGAGTCATTTTCTTTTGACCCTTCTTTTAGTAAGTAGTACATTAGATAAACATACACGCTTTTCTCATCCCTTCAATCATGTTTGCACAAATAAATTTTCAAAAAAAAACAACAACCTTTGCAACAAATGTGAAAAGGGCTCCCTAGGAGTACCTAGGATGCTTTGGATGCCTAACACCTTCCCATTGCATAACCAACCCCCTTACCCAGATCTCTGACATTTTTACTAGTTTTTGATTCGATAAAACTTTTAAGTTTTTGTTCGCTTTCTAACCATTCCTTTGGATAAATAGAAGTGCGGTGGCGACTCGACTTGTATGATTTACCTTGGATTTAATCAATATCTCTAATGGTAACGAATACCCCGCTACAGAAAAGTGGCGACTCTGCTGGGGACGTGTATTTGCCTAATGGGTTTTGCCGACTTTTCATGCTTGTTGTATTGTATTTGTTTTGTGACATATTTTTGTGCAATTTGGGATTACTGTATTGTATGTAATGATTGAATTGCTTGATATTAATTCCTTGTATGCTTGGTGATCTTTGTGAGATGAGTTATATACCCAAACTCGAGTGCACTTAGGATAGGAGAATGGCATAGTCTTGTCGACTTGTGTGGAGTTATTCCTTAGCAAGTTGACTTGCAAGTCCATTCACTTGGTGGAGGTTATGTTGGGATCAATAATGTCACACAAGTAAGTTGTGGTTAGACATTACTCTTTCCAATATAGACCTTAGAAGCCAAGGACCTTAGTTTACCAAACCCATCTTGGCCTATTTGTAGGATGTAGTGCGAAAGTCGTTCAAGTGTAAGATTTGATACGATTGTTACGCGATACTACACTCATAAGAGTCTCTCTTGAGAATATTTTTGGAATACGAGTAGTCGTTTCTCCGATAATATCCAAAAGATGGGATGATGACTATGGGAACCTTTTGTAGAACATGTTTGGCAGGTTTAAACCTTAGTACACTCCCTTTGGGTGGTTCTTAACCTAAACTCCATGCTCGTGACTTGCAACAAACCCTTGATTCATGGTTGATCAGTTCAGGTATCCTTAATATCAATGGAACTTGGGTGTTGATAAGGTGTAAACCATAATCCACCAAAATGGATGGTTGATATTAAGGATAACATGATCCATCCCATGACCTTTGTTTGGTGTGCTTTGCTTGATCCTTGAGTGTGATTGTTGCATTCATGCATTCATGCACCCATTTGCATTCATATCATCAAAATAATGAGAAAATTTTTAAGGAACTTAAGAGGTCTATTTGCAAAATTTTCAGACATGGAAAGACAAAGAAGGAATACAAAGAAGTACAGTTTCAGACAACCAGACTTGAAAGAGTTAAGGAATTTGACATCTTATGTATTAGATCCCTTGGGTTTCAAGGCTCGTTTCGGGAAGCTTCTTCCTCTTCTGACCACTCAGGTGGATGAAGGATTGATGAGTGTATTGGTGCAGTTTTACGATCCTTTGTACTGTTGCTTCACGTTTCCGAATTTTCAGCTTTTGCCTACACTGGAGGAGTATGCTTATCTTGTGGGTATACCTGTTCTGGATCAGTTGCCGTTCAGTGGCTTGGAAAGGGTTCCCACTTCTCAAGAGATAGCAGACATGTTACACATAGATGATTCTCTGGTTGATGCTCATATGACTACCAAAGGGGGAATTCAAGGTCTCCCTTCTGAGTTCCTCATCGCTCAAGCTACTATGTAGGATGTGAACGCTATTAGGATTTTCTCTACTCTTATTGGAAGGCCATGAGTGAGGACGCCTTTGAGGCCATATTTGTACTTCTCATCTATGGGCTAGTGTTATTCCCCAACATCGACAAGTTTGTGGATGTGAACGCTATTAGGATTTTCTCTACTCTTAATCCCGTTCCAACTCTGTTGGGCGATACCTACTTCTCTTTGCATATGAGGAATGCAAAGAGTGGTGGCGCCATTGTGTGTTGTTTGCCTCTGTTGTATAAGTGGTTTATTTCTCACTTACCTCGGACGGTCGCTTTCAAGGAGAACAAGGAATGTCTACGGTGGTCCACGAGACTTATGTCTCTCACTAATGATGATATCTCTTGGTATAACAATGTGTATGATGGTATGCAGATTATTGACTCTTGTGGCGAATTCTCCAATGTACCTCTTCTTGGTACATGTGGTGGGATTAACTACAATCCTGTTTTGGCACGTCGGCAGCTTGGGTTCCCCTTAAAGGATAAACCCAATAACATTCTGTTAGAGGGTGTATTCTTTCAGGATGGTAAAGATCCCCAAGGCTTGAAAGCTAGGATGGTCCGCGCTTGGCGCAAGATTCATAGGAAAGGAAGGAAAGAGTTGGGTCCTAAGAATTGCATCGCTTTGGAGCCTTACACTGTTTAGGTTAGGAAGATGGCGTCTGAGTATCTCATGCCTTACGAGTATCCGAGACCTACACCTATGATTATGGCTGGGCCTTCAACCCTCCCTAATCAAGGAGTAGAGGAGTTGAGAGACGAAGACCGTTCACGTGCCTGGATCCGTGAACGTGAAGAGTTGCTTCAGCAGATTAAGGAGAAGGATGCGTTGATTGAGTTTCTTGAGCATCAGGTTATTGATGACCCTGATAATGTATGTACTTCTCTACTTCCTCAGTCTTCTAAGTTCTGGAAGAGGAGGTATGATCGACTCGCCAAAGAGAAGGCCGATATGGAGGCAGCCTACGAGAGGGAGGTGAAGAGGCTTCGCGCATCTTGTCTTCCTGTGTCCCGAGCCTTAGATGATTGTTTCTAGGGATCCATAGGATGATTATTTTCCTTTTCTCTTGTACATGATTGACGATGCTGCACTTCTTTTCCCTGATATCATTTGATGAGATATTTCTATATGTGATAAAATGCTTAATATTTCCAGAATTTGCAAATAAAACTCTAAAGTTCCTTTGAAATAAAAAACAAATCATATGCACAAACATTGCATGCATCATAAACAGGTTTTGTTTTCGGTCCTTTGCCCTGTGGTTTAACTCTGTGTCCTTCATTTATTTTGAAGACAAGCTGACTCACCGGTACTACACTAGAGCCAACATTTCAAGACTGATAGATCACTTAGAGCAAGAGAACCGAGAGGCTCTGCAGAAGGTGTTGGATGTGGCATATGTGGATCACGATGTCACTTTGGAGCAATTCGATAGCATTGTTGCAAACATTACTGCTTGTAACAACTTGAGCTTTTGTGACTCTGATCTCCCTGAGGAGGGAAGAGACCACAACTTGGCATTACATATATCTATGGGTTGTAGAGACGACGCCATGTCCAATGTACTGGTGGACACTGGGTCATCATTGAACGTATTGCCAAAGTCCACTCTCTCAAAACTATCATATCAAGGGCCTCCCATGAGGCAGAGTGGAGTAGTTGTGAAGGCTTTCGATGGGTCTCGCAAAACTGTGATTGGGGAAGTTGATCTCCCAATCAAGATCGGACCAAGTGATTTTCAGATTACCTTCCAGTTTATGGACATTCACCCATCGTATAGTTGTCTCTTAGGCAAACCATGGATTCACGAGGCAGGCGCCATGACGTCCACCCTACACCAGAAATTGAAATTCGTGAAAAACAAGAAGCTGGTGGTGGTAGGGGGAGAAAGGGCTCTCCTGGTTAGCCATTTGTCTTCCTGCTCTTATATAGATGCTGAGGTTGAAATTGGAACTCCTTTCCAAGCTTTATCTATTGCTGAGCCTATTGAGAAGAGAGCTCTTTCATTTGCTTCCTATAGAGATGCAAAGTTGGCCATTGAGTGTGGCGCAACTGCTGGTTTAGGGAAAATGATTGAGCTAGAAGACAACAAGTCTCGGGTTGGCATAGGCTTTTCTTCTGGGGTGTTCAACGAGCAAGGGTTGTTCAAGAGTGGAGGTTTCATCCACACCGGTCAGGATGAAGAGGAGGTTGCTGCCGTTTTAGAAGAAGATACAAAGGATTCTGGCAATTTCATCATCCCTGGAGGGGTCTGCAACAATTGGGTCGTTGTGGATATTCCAACAGTTGTCCATAAGTCAACGTAATAATCACTTTGTTTAAAAACCCTTCTCCCATGCCAAAAGGAGGAGTGATGACATTGTTGGCACATAAGTACAATGATATTTGCATTCAATAAATTCATGTTAAATGTTTGTTTTTCCATTTATTTTCCCTTTTCGCTTTTGCATGAAATTGGTGATCACATAAAACCCTAAAAAATAAAATAAAATCAATCTTTTCATATGCATAATGATTTGCCTTGTTTGAATTCTAAAGCTTTTCATACCCGAAATCATTATGCAGGCTGATTTCTAAACCCATTGAACATAATGACCCAACACCATCTCCCAATTTTGAATTCCCTGTATTTGAGGCAGAGGAAGATGATGTTGAAGAGATTCCTGATGAGATCACCCGGCTACTTGAGCATGAAGAGAAGATCATTCAGACGCATCTTGAGAATCTGGAAACAGTCAACTTGGGGTCTGAAGATTGTGTGCGAGAGGTGAAGATTGGGGCACTCCTGGAAGAATCTGTTAAGAAGGGGTTGATTGAATTGCTACGAGAATATGTTGATGTCTTCGCCTGGTCATATGAAGACATGCCTGGTCTAGATACTGATATTGTGCAACATTTCCTACCTCTAAAGCCTGAATGCGTGCCTGTAAAGCAAAAGCTCAGAAGAACTCATCCCGATATGGCAGTGAAGATCAAAGAGGAAGTTCAGAAGCAATATGATGCGGGGTTTCTGGTGACTTCTACATATCCTCAATGGGTGGCCAATATTGTGCTCGTGCCTAAGAAAGATGGAAAAGTCTGGATGTGTGTGGACTATAGAGACTTGAATAAAGCTAGTCCGAAAGATGATTTCCCTCTACCACATATTGATATGTTGGTAGATAATACAGCTAAATTCAAAGTCTTCTCGTTTATGGATGGATTTTCCGGATATAATCAGATTAAAATGGCACCCGAGGATATGGAGAAGACAACATTCATCACACCTTAGGGAACATTCTGTTATCGAGTGATGCCCTTCGGTTTGAAGAATGCCGGAGCCACGTATCAACGAGCTATGACCACCTTGTTTCATGATATGATGCACAAGGAGATTGAGGTATATATTGACGATATGATTGCTAAGTCAAGAACGGAAGTTGAACATGTAGAGCATTTGTTGAAGCTTTTCCAGCGTTTGAGGAAATATAAGCTTTGTCTGAATCCCAACAAGTGTACATTTGGAGTCCGTTCTGGCAAGTTATTGGGCTTCATTGTTAGTGAAAGAGGTATTGAGGTTGATCCTAAAAAGGTCAAAGTAATACAAGAGATGCCTGCGCCCAAAACTGAGAAGCAAGTCCGAGGTTTTCTTGGCCGCTTGAATTATATCTCCAGATTCATATCCCACATGACTGCCACATGTGCGCCTATATTCAAGCTCCTCCGGAAAGATCAGTCCCATGATTGGACCGAGGATTGCCAGAAAGCTTTCGACAATATTAAAGAATATCTATCTGAGCCTCCGATTCTGTCTCCGCCTGTAGAGGGAAGACCTTTGATCATGTATCTAACTGTTCTTGAAGACTCGATGGGTTGTGTCCTTGGTCAGCAAGACGAATCAGGGAAGAAGGAGTATGCTATTTACTACCTGAGTAAGAAGTTCACTGATTGTGAGTCTCGATACTCAATGCTTGAAAAGACATGATGTGCTTTGGCTTGGGCTGCTAAGCGCTTACGCCAGTATATGATAAATCATACGACTTGGTTGATATCCAGAATGGATCCAATCAAGAACATATTTGAGAAGCCTGCTTTAACTGGGAGGATTTCCCGTTGGCAGATGTTGTTATCTGAGTATGATATTGAGTATCGAGCTCAGAAGGCTATTAAAGGTAGTATCTTGGCTGACCATTTGGCACATCAGCCTATCGAGGATTATCAGTCAGTTCAGTATGACTTCTCAGACGAGGAGATTTTGTATCTGAAAATGAAAGATTGCGACGAGCCTACACTCGATGAAGGGCCAGAACCTGGTTCCAGATGGAGTATGGTATTTGATGGCGCTGTAAATCAGTATGGAAATGGTATTGGGGCAGTAATCATTACTCCTCAGGGCACACATATTCCTTTTACAGCAAGGCTAACTTTCAAATGCACGAATAATATGGCTGAGTATGAGGCCTGTATTATGGGATTGGAGGAATGCATTGATCTCAGGATCAAGCATCTTGATGTTTATGGTGATTCGGCCCTTGTTGTTAATCAGATTAAGGGTGAATGGGAGACGAATCAGCCTGGTCTTATTCCATACAGAGATTATGCGAGGAGGATTTCAACGTTCTTTACTGAGGTTGATTTTCATCATATTCCTCGAGATGAGAATCGAATGGCAGATGCTCTTGCCACGCTTGCTTCAATGATTGTGGTTAAATTGTGGAATGAAGTTCCCAATATCACTATGATGCGCTTGGATAGACCAGCTCACGTATTTGCAGTAGAAGAAGTGAAAGATGACAAACCATGGTATTATGATATCAAGTGTTTCCTTCAGAACCAGGTTTATCCGCCTGGGGCATCTGTAAAAGATAGGAAGACTTTGAGGAGATTGTCAGGCAGTTTCTACCTCAATGGCGAAGTGCTTTACAAAAGAAATTTTGACATGGTTCTGCTCAGATGCGTGGATAGACACGAAGTAGACCTGTTGATGACTGAGGTCCATGAGGGTTCATTTGGTACTCATTCCAATGGACATGCCATGGCTAGAAATATGTTGAGAGCAGGCTACTATTGGCTGACAATGGAGTCTGACTGCTGCAAATTTGTGAAGAAATGCCACAAGTGTCAGATTTATGCTGATAAGATTCATATTCCCCCGACACTTTTGAATGTGATATCATCACCATGGCCTTTCTCCATGTGGGGAATTGACATGATTGGCATGATAGAGCCGAAAGCATCCAATGGACACAAATTTATTCTCGTAGCAATTGATTACTTCACCAAGTGGGTTGAAGCAGCGTCGTATGCAAATGTGACCAGGCAGGTGGTCGTGAAGTTTATCAAGAATCAACTCATATGCCGATATGGTGTGCCAGATAATATCATTATTGATAATGGATCTAACTTGAATAACAAGATGATGAAAGAGCTATGTAGTGAATTCAAGATTGCACATCATAATTCTTCTCCGTACAGACCCAAGATGAATGGGACTGTTGAAGCTGCTAACAAGAACATTAAGAAAATTATCCAGAAGATGGTTGTTACGTACAAAGATTGGCATAAGATGTTGCCATTCGCTTTGCATGGCTATCGTACATTTGTCCGCACTTCAACAGGGGCAACCCCTTTCTCTCTTGTTTATGGCATGGAGGCTGTACTCCCAATAGAGGTGGAGATCCCATCAATGAGAGTCTTGATGGAGGCCAAGTTGACTGATGCTGAATGGGTTCAGAGTCGTTATGACCAGCTAAACTTGATTGAAGAGAAGAGATTGACTGCCATGTGCCATGGTCAGTTATATCAGCAGAGAATGAAGAAAGCTTTTGATAAGAAGGTCAAGCCTCGTGTGTTCCGAGAAGGTGACCTTGTGCTCAAGAAAGTCTTGTCTTTCGCACCCGATTCCAGGGGCAAGTGGACTCCAAACTATGAAGGTCCATCTGTTGTTAAGAGAGCCTTTTCAGGCGGTGCTTTGATACTTACAACTATGGATGGGGAGGATTTCACTCGTCCTGTGAATTCAGATGCAGTCAAGAAATACTTCGCCTAAAAATAAAAATAGAATAACTCGCTAAGTTGAAAACCCGAAAGGGCGACTTAGGCAAAAATGAGCGTCTCGGTGGATTGAAAACCCGAAAAGACGGTCCACGCAAAAGTTAGAGACATGAAAAATGAATATAGGTATCCCGCTAGATTGAGTACCTCATCCTGTGGCAATCTAGGCAAAAATTAGGGATTTGGCAAGTAACTGCATCCTGACAAGACTTTGTTCTACAACTATCATCCGTCAGAGATTCTTGCTCATTATCAACCAAAGCTTCAAATACATCAGATTCAGAATTGGTGGAGAAATGGTCATTATGTTCAATGTAGCCCTTTTCCAATATATATCACCAATTTCAAATTTGTAAAGATCTATGGAGCCTTGCCATTCGCAGACTACCATTCTATCAAATAAATTTGAGCCTTTTATCCAATTATTGGCACTCTTATCTGTTTCTATTCCACAAATGTTTTGCATGTCTTGATTAAGGAAATATCATTGTTTTAAACGATCAAATTTTTTATAATTTGTTTTTAAACAAAGTGAACATTCACAATGACGAAAGGATACTTAGGAGATCCTCAGTACTCTCCCAAGGGTGGTACGATCCCCAATAGGGTAAGATTTTTGTCCATATTCCTGGCATGACTGTATCTCCTCCCTCCGGAACCCCTTGTGGTTTATCCTACAAAGTGGATTGCTTATTGAGAGTCACCTCTCTTCCCTTCAGCAGAGTAGCAATCTTTCTTCCTCAGCAGCTTGGATCTCTTTGGGCAAGAGCGGTATTTGGTGGTTGATCCCGATAAATCCTTTATCTCCTCGGATAGATTCCCCAGTAGAGTTGTTGGTGTGGTGGACCTTGTCTGTGATAACTCTCGTCCCCAGCTGGAATGATTGATGATTCATCCCTTGCAGAGTTCTTTGCTTCCTGGTATCTCTGATCCCCAGCAGATTGGATACTCCCCGATGAACTTGGCTTTCTCTCTTGAGATGTAGTACCGGGTGGTTGATTCCTGGACCTGGTTGTGTTAGATATGTCTGTCTGTCAGCATACATCATACATAAACCACGCATATTCATGCATAATTATAACATTCAGATATTCATGTTGCATTCTTTGCCATATATCGTTGTTTGCTATCTCCTGCTATTCGGTGATATACTTCCCCAAGCAGATGTGTGTGTCTGATCTCTCCATATAGAGTCAGCTCCATAAGCAGAAAACGTCTATCCTTTCTTCCATATTCCCCATCGGGTTATACCCTCGTGGATGTTGATTGTTTTTGTTCCTTCCCAACACATATATTAGGATGGTTTTCCCCATTGAGTTATATCCTCATCGGGACAAGTCTTGATTTGGTGTGCCTATCTAGTTTGATCCTAGATCGGTCTCTTGAGACTCTTTTCCTGTTTCCCCGTGGTAAATGAATAATTGCTCAATAATTAGTAATTATTATCCCCGGCGGAGTCTGTGGTTCTCTACCCTCATACCGGTAGTTGTAAACCCTATTTCTTCCCTTTTTTGCAGAGTAACTATCTTTGCTCATCTTTAATTGGTGACAATTATCTTCATCCAATATTCGGTGATGATATCCCCTCATCTGCTTGGATAATTGTCCTGATTACGCAATTTATCCCCAGCGGGTCATCTCTCGTGTACCTTGTTGTTGTTGGTAACGATTGTTTCTCCCCTGAATTGGTCATCATTATATACCTAGTTTCGGTATCCCGATGCCTTTTCTTTTCGGTCGATTTGTCCTTTATTAACCCAGTAACCGGTTGTGGATAATCGTCCTTGCGAGTATATTATCTATGTTCTGACGGTAATAGATAGTATATCTCATGCACTCTCGGGTCTGAAGCCTTTTGTTCTTCCCCAGTTGAGTAAGATTCGTATCCCCTTTGTGGAGTCGAATATCCATCCTGTAATCGAGTTTGCTTTTAGCCCTCTTTTGGATGATGAGTGTTTTGGGAATATTCCCCAATTCACGCCTTGGTTGGTCACCTATTATATGCCCAGTAACCGGTATCCCTGGTGTTCCTTCCTCTCTGCTCCCTATTATGACTTTTTGTCCCCTGTGGAGTCAGAATCCCTGAGTTGAAGTATACCTTTTAGGTTTTCCTCAGACGTTTTGAAGTTTTGATATCTCTCACCCTTATGCCGGTCTTGGATATTCATCTCTTCCTGAGCATGTTGTATCTCTCACCCTCATACCTGGCGTTCAGATCACATGTCTCCTTGAGCTTATTACCCAGTAACCGGTAATACCTCGTCCCGCTACTTCCCCAGGAGTGTCCTTATGGACATCCCCAACGAAGTCCCTTAGTGGATTGTTTTCATCCGGATTTTATCCGAAGTATCCGCTGTGGATAGTTTTTTGCTGTATTGGCATATTCCCCAATACATACATCTTCGAGTCAGCTCGAGTCTTTCCATTGGATCTTTTCCCTTTGGAATTCTGTTCCCCACGCTTTGAGTCGTGACCTGCTCGCGCATTTTTATCCCTTTTCTACCCCTAGGAGAGTCCCCAGGGTCTTGGTCCCATGGAGTGAATTGCTCATATGGATTATCAGTGGCTTCTTATTTCTTTGCTTTTGTGGACACATATCTCCATAGAGTGCTACCATTTTTCATACCTACATTTGCATCATGAGGTCTCTTAGGGACCAAAATCCGTCTCTTTGTTATTATTTAAGCCCATTCTACTCCGTCGAGACGAAGATTTTAACCTTCACTTCTCCGGCTAGAATGACCTTAAATAGGGGCATCTATAAGACCCCAATTTTGACCCCAAGATCCCTCATGGCATCATAACATTGCATTTGCATTGCCTCAAGGATCTTTAGCATCTTGGTTCCCTTTGCCTTTGGGTGGTACTCCTTGTGATTGATTTGAGATCACCAAGCATGCTTGAATTATACATCATTGTTTCTCTTACTTTTGTTTACTAACCAAAAGCACAAAAATGAGTCACTAACATCTTTTGTTTGAAACTTGAGTATCATCCAAGACACTTTGTGGGTTCTATTTAGATGATCAGTCAACACAAGGGAATGGCTTGAGATACTTCCAACAGGTTCAAATGGGGTCTATTCGTCAGTCAAAACGTTAATCTTGAAGGAGCAAAAGTGTGTTCATGAGTTGTCATGCTCGTTAGGCGAGCAGAATGGGCCGCCTAACGAGTCCCAAGAAAAGCCACCAGAATCACCTACGCTCAGAGGAATTTCTTGAACTGTCATGCTCGCTAGGCGAAGCCCACGTGTTTAAAAAAAACGATAAACGAAAAAAAAAAATAATAAATAAATAAATAAAATATAACAGAAATTTTTTGGACTTGGGCCTCTCTCATTTGAGCCCACAGGTCCACAAAAATCAGGTTATAAATTCAGAGTTTCAGTGAAACAAAATTCTATTATATTCCTATTACCCTGGCAGGGAAAAAGATAGTGAGAGAAGAGCTAACAGAGTTCAGAGCAACCTCCAAAGACTGAAGGGAACTCATCTGCAAAGAACCAATTCCATCTCATATAAACCCTCAGATTGCTTTGCAAACCCAACCGGGCAATTCAATTTCATTCGATCTCTCCAGTCAGGTTTGCCTTATTCCCATTACTTTATGCTTTTAATTTGAATGCTCTGAATGTATGAGGTATTATGGGTAAATTTGATACCCTTTTGATGCATGTGTTTGACAAGAGGTTTAGGCCTCCTACCCTTGGTTGCTTTTTGTGAATTTTAATGGCATGATTTGGGGGAAACTCTTGATTACCCTATCTTGTTTCTCTAACCCGTTTGTTGAGTTTTGTTTTGTGAGGGCTCATATGACTCTTGCAGAGATGGCTTGCCTGGTGTTCCACTTTATTTGTGGGATACCACCTGGAGGTTTATTCTGATTACCTGTACTGACTCGCTTCCTTTGATGGTGTTTAGCTTGGAAGAGTCTTTGGGTTTCTAATTTATCTAATTGTTGTTACTTCGGATCTTTATCCGTACGGTAGATCTCTCGATCCCTTTACTTTTCCCGCATGTTACCGATTTCTTAGGTTTCGTATAGCCTCTCGTGGCATGTCATTTAAGGTAGCGCGGTTCCTTCATCTAGGACTGCCTTTTTGCATGAGCATCCCTAAACACCCCAAACTCATTGATTTTTCTTCTCCTAAGAACACGTTATCTCCTTCTACTACAGGCGAGTAAGTCTCCAAAGGTCGAGCATCCGGTAGATTGTGTAGTAACGTCGTTCACCCCAAAACACAACCCTTACCCCATAGGTGGTCGAACTACGTTTTGCTCTGATTTTCATCCCAGATGAGATACGTAGGCATAAGACGCGATGTCTTAGCGAGCACACTCCTCTTTAACCCATAGGTAGCCGAGCTACGAAGACTCTGATTCTCAGATTCAGATGAGATACGTATGTAGTGGATGCGACGTCCGTGCGAGTCATTTTCTTTTGACCCTTCTTTTAGTAAGTAGTACATTAGATAAACATACACGCTTTTCTCATCCCTTCAATCATGTTTGCACAAATAAATTTTCAAAAAAAAAAAACAACAACCTTTGCAACAAATATGAAAAGGGCTCCCTAGGAGTACCTAGGATGCTTTGGGTGCCTAACACCTTCCCATTGCATAACCAACCCCCTTACCCAGATCTCTGACATTTTTACTAGTTTTTGATTCGATAAAACTTTTAGGTTTTTGTTCGCTTTCTAACCATTCCTTTGGATAAATAGAAGTGCGGTGGCGACTCGACTTGTATGATTTACCTTGGATTTAGTCAATATCTCTAATGGTAACGAATACCCCGCTACAAAAGCTAGTTGAGAAACTTGCAGATCTAGAGATTACGCTTGCAGGTTCTGACGAGAAAATCAAAGCACCTGAAGCATCTGCTACTCAAACTTCAGTAAGAACTAAATCTCCAGCTATCCCAAAGAAAGCTAAAAGTCGCCTCAACATATCTGAAGAGTTGATTATGGGAAGCAAGGATGAACTTATCCGAACTAGGTCAACCTTCAAGGTACCTGAAGAAACTCCTCTGGGATTAGTATCTTTGATCGAGCCTACTTCCTGTGATGAAGCACTTCAAGATAGCGACTGGGTTCTAGCCATGCAAGAAAAGCTAGATCAATTCACAAAGAATGACGTCTGGGATCTTGTTCCTAAACCTAAAGGCACTCACATTATCGGAACCATATGGGTGTTTAGAAACAAGCTGAATGAGAAAGGAGAAGTTGTCAGAAACAAATCTCAATTGGTGGCTCAAGGGTACAGTCAACAAGAAGGCATTGACTATAATGAAACCTTTGCCCCAGTCGCCAGATTAGAATCTATTCGCTTACTTGTTTCATTTGATGTAAATCATTATATCAAAATGTATCAAATTGATGTCAAAAGCGCATTTCTTAATGGATATATATATCAGAAGAAGTGTATTTCAACCAACCTCCAGGTTTTGAAAATTCAAATTGTCCAGGACATGTTTTTAAACTTAAAAATATATGGACTAAAACAAGCTCCTAGAGCTTGGTATGAAAGATTAAGTAATTTTCTTCTAGAACGTGATTTTATTATAGGGAAAGTTGACTCTACACTCTTTTGTAAAAACATTAATAATAACCTCATGATATGCCAGATATACGTTGATGATATCATTTTTGGTTCAACTAACTCCTCTGTATGTCAAGAATTCTCTGAGCTAATGCAGGCAGAATTCGAAATGAGTTTAATGCAAGAACTAAAGTTCTTTCTAGGAATTCAGATCAATTAAGCTTCAGAAGTCACCTACGTTCATCAAAGTAAATACATAAAAGACATTCTGAAGAAATTCGAAATGGAGGAATGCAAACCTGCTAAGACACTCATGCATCCAACTTGCATTCTGGAAAAAGAAGAAGTTAGTCAAAAGATTACGCAGGAGACATAATGGAACGAAAAAGTACATCTGGAAACTGTCAGCTCTTAAGAAAGAATCTGATATCCTGGGCCAACAAAAGACAATCAACCATAGCCTTGCCTACTGCAGAAGCGGAATACATTTCAGCATCATTATGCACTACCCAGATGCTCTGGATGAAGAATCAACTAGAGGATCTTCAAATCTTTGAGAGTAACATTCCTATCTTCTGTGACAATACTGCTGCCATATGTTTAAGCAAGAATCCTATTTTGCACTCCAGAGCTAAGCACATAGAAATAAAACATCATTTCATTAGAGACTATGTTCAGAAAGGGGTAATAATGTTGAAATTCATTGATACAGACCATCAATGGATTGACATCTTTACCAAACCCCTTGCTGAAGATAGATTCTCCTTTATCTTAAAGAATCTGAATATTCAAAGTTGTCCTGAATAAAATGTGCCTCTGAGATAGCAAAATAAGATTCTGATGTAAACAGTTGGATTCTATATCTGACTCTGATACTCCTACCAGTTAGAAGTCATCTGAGTTAGAAATCTCCAGGAACCAACCCGTTGGTATTCTTGAAGATCAGATAAAGCAAACATGTGGAGCATCATGTGTCTGACCTTGGAACTTCTAGACAGCTGTCTAGCAGTAATCAAGAAACAGTCTCTTGAGATCTCCTCGAGCAGTGTACTAATTCTTGGGATTAGACATCATTTATGAGTTGTAATCATTCTCCCTCTAACGTGCATACTTGGTTTTTGTGCTAAACTCATGTTTTGTGTGTCGTTTTGCATGCGCCCTAATTTGGGTATTTAAACTCTTCTCTTCACACATTGTACACTTTTCACTCTCACAAACACTCTTAACCTTCTTTCAGGTTTTTCCTCCCTCAAGGCATTCCTGCAATGTGCACTCAAGTTCTTCAATGTTCAACCTAGTTCTTCAACAATATTCATGGATTCTCAACAACAATCAGTGTATAACTTCTCTCAACAGATGAACTCCAACGAGCAAGCTCCAAGTTCAAGCAACCCAAACCCAACAGTTACCGGTGTTGTCTCAACTCCCATTTACAAAGATCCTCACATTCTTGATCGTGAGCCCCATATCCACCTTGCAACACCTTTTGAGAAACTGGAAATATTATGTGAATCACTGGTTGATTTTGATAACATGCGAAGGAATGGTGTCGACCTCACTGATGAACTGAAGAATCAAGGTTGGGGAAACTACTTCCAACGTCTCTATGGCCCAGTCTACACAAATTTGGTTAAAGAGTTCTGGAGATTTGCTTATGCTGACGATCACTACATCGTATCCTATGTTCTGGGAGTCAAGATGGTGATCACTGAGAAGTCCATTGCTGCTCTTTTGGGCATGGAGAAAGCTGGAGGAAGAAGAATTTACAACATTAGTCCTAGGGCAAAGTATCTGTCCCATGAGATTAATCCAACAATCTTCCAATAGAATGTTGAAGGCAAACACTCCAAGAACAAGGAACTGCATCAGAACCTCCGGGTATGGCTGAAGATCATCTTGGGCACCATACATCATCACCCAGCCTCCAACTCCTCAGATTACATCAACACAGACCATAAGTGCATTTTGTACTGCATCCACAAGGGTTTGAAGCTCTGCCTTCCTGCACTCCTCTTCAAGTATCTCAGAGACTCTGTGAGAGATACAAGAAACAACATGAAGCCCAGAAACTACATCCCTCTAGGGAGGTTCATCTCTGACGTTCTGATTAAAAGCGGTCTCTTGGACCATCTGATTCAATTCAGACTCATGGAAGACGTGATGATAGATACTGGAAGAGCTCTAAACGCCCACAATCGGAAGAGCATGGGATTCTAGATCAAGTAAGGGTCAAACCAACTCTAGACACCTCCTGGGAAGCTCTTAAAGATCAGAGAAAGATCCCAAATAAACTCTATCTGTTCTCAAAGATCGACCCCCCCATGTATTACTTAGATGATCTGCGAAAAAAAGGAGTAGAGTTCTCAGACTTCAACTTAGACTGGCTGCTAGAATGTCCTCCAGACTTCATGAAGCGACCATGAGGACCATCTGAGAAGGCAAAATAGGCGAAGAAAGCAAAACTGGGAGAATCCTCTGGATCAAGACCTCCAGTACCTCTGATTGGATCCTCTGGTAAGTCTGTCTCTCTCCTTCCTTCTGTACAAGTTAAGCCTATTGCTTCCTCAATCCCTCAACCAACACCCATATACACTAACTCAGAAACTCCTCCCTCAACCACCAGACCATCTAACCAACCCTCTCAAAAATTTAACCTAGCCACCACCACTCTACCCATTTTTGAAGCAAAAAAGCTAAACGAAACAACCTCACCCTCCTCATCTTCTTCTCCAGAATCACCACCCTACTACACACTATCTTCAGACACTGAACCATCTGACCTCACTCCCCAACTCTGGCTCATCTCCAAACACGTGCTCTGGCCTCCCAACAGCCAACACAATCCATTCTTGAACCAGAAGTCACCTCTTCACCTACAGAAGACCCAAACACAACCACATCTGACCCTCCACCATCCGAACCAATTCACGCTGAAACACAACCACTTAACTCTGAAATACCCCCACCAAATACATCCTCTGAACCACAAACTCCCACACTTAACTTAAGCCCTCCCACTTCTCCACCCTGTCGCATCCTGCGAAAAAACAACCGGCGGGACTCAAATAAAAACACAACACAGAGCCGCCACTGCGCGTTATTTATCCCAAAATAGGGAAAGGAAACGCTCAGAGAAACCTGGAAAGGAAATGGTCTCGCGACCAAAGAGAAAGGGTAAGGGAGTCGGTTACGCAAGGGGAAGGTATTAGCACCCCTCACGTCCGTCGTACTCGACGGGATCCACGTTCTAAAATAAAGAATAGGTTGCTAAACATCACACACACACACAGGGAACGCAGGTGGGGTTAAGAGAAGGGAGCTCGATAGGACGTCGCATCCTATGCCTACATATCTCGTCTGGAACGAGAATCAGAGCCACTGTAGTTCGGCTTACGCACGCCAAACAACACAAAACGCACAAACAGATGGCAAACATGGAGCCCGACAACCACTCAATGGAATTACGTCAGCATCCGAACCAAAACACGCACAAAACGGCAAACGTGGAGCCCGACAGCCAATCACTGGACTTACGTCGGCATCCGAACCAAAACGCACAATCAGATAACAGGTAAACACACACAAAAAGAAAAAAAGTTGCCCGGAGAGACCTCGCACGGTCTCCTGCCTACATACCTCGTCTGGAACAAGGATCAGGGCGATGTAGTTCCCCCTCAAGGGAAAGAAAATCTAGCCAGAAACCGAGGGAAGACACACTACCAGGGAGCTGGACTCGAGCCTAGTGTTGTCATGCATCGTTACCCTACGTTGAGGTTTCTACCTACTTGCACAATTGCAAACTAATCCTATCCAGGAAAGAAGCAAGCATACAAGCATACAGATCAAAACAAGCATTTCAAGCAAACATGTCAAACAAATATTCACATAGCACACACTATAACCAGTCAAGTGGGCTCAAACAATGGGTTTGACTGCCGAAGCAAGTCATCTGTACATGGGTATTATTCGCTCTTAACCTTGCCATTACGAGGCTAAGGTGAAGCAGATGAAAAGGTGAAGTGAGGATGAGACCTCACAGCTCTTATCCCTGACCAGGGAGAGCTTTTAGACAAAGGAGCGTGGGTCCAGAATGGAGGGACCCTTCTACGCTCAAAGACTCTGACTCGATTGTGCAACAGCACGAGATCTTGGGTTTGTGTCCCAATGCATCAACACACAACCGTGCGAGCAGAGGGACGACTCACAGAATAGTGGGGGATAGATTGCATATCCCTTGGCTTCCACCAATTGCCTCATAGAGGACTTCACCTGCTTAGGCACAATATTAAACAATCACAAACATCGCCTCTTAAGGAGGACTTCAGACATTTTGCCCGGCCAAATAACAGGCCGGGTCTCCAGACTACGTGAAGAATAGAAGTCCTACCTCAAGTGGTTCAAAAACCAAGCAGCAGCAAGCAAGTTCTTAAAGAACTGTAAGCAACTAAATGTACCTGAAATCAATCAAGTATCATCAGTACTCAGACAAACCAACAGTAAACAGCAAATGTTAATCAGTCAGACTATACAGATTAAGCAACACAGATTAATGCACACAAGTGCAAGCTATAAGCTCAAGCTCAAGCTTCACAACCTACAAAACAAAGTTATGTTAGTTCTCCACATCAAACAAATTCAATTTTATTGACTTGAATCATTCTCCTTAAGCTTTGTGCATTTCATCCTGAAAAGTCAAACCAAATGTGAGAAACTGGACCACTAGGCCAAGCCTAGGGTCCAAAAGGGAGAAAAAATTCTAAACAGCAAACAATTCTCAACCAAAATCAAATTAATGCAAATAGAAAGCAAATGCAATTGATCCCATACTCATATCATTCTCCATATTCATTTCATGACCAAAACAAGTCAAACTAGGTCAAATACAACATCCAATGTCCAAACAGAATGAATTCAATCAAAATCATATCAAAACAATTCCAAAAATCCTCAAATAATTCACACCTAAACAGGACCTATTCAAGGTATAGCATGTCAATTTTCAGCTCAATTGGACAAAAGAAACTAGGTCAATGAAAATCAAGAAATCCAGACACAATTATGTAAGCCAATTCATAGCATCAACACATGCATTCACTTCAAAAATTCATAACAGAGTGAGAACAATTAAGAAATGAATGGGACCAAAACAGGGATGTCCTACAATGTGTCTACAATCAGCACACCAAATTTCATCTTCATCCAAAACCATATGAGGATCTCACACCAGATATACAAACATGTGTCATACAAGCTTGCACAATTATCCAACAGAGATGAAAAATATCAATCAAATTGAAAATGCCATAGAAAAATCCAGAAATATTCACATAGCATCTCAACATATCCATAATCATTCATGCAAAATTTCACTCCATTTCAACAATCATAGGCCAGGCAAAAATATTCATGAAGATGACCTAGTTAGGTGTGACACAAATTGTCACACCTAAGTTCAAAAAATCATATCTAACTCCACAGGTATCCAAAAATCACAAACTTTATATGTAAATCACCAGCAACACGTCTATAATAAGCTCAAAAAATTTCAGGCATTTCTTTTATGGTATGAGCATTTCACAATGAAAATGGTAGAACATGTCAAAAATACACACAAGTCAAACATCCCTAGGCAAAGTCAACTTTTCACCATGCACAATTTGTAAAATCATGTCCATAAAAAACTAGAGACAAAATGGGATCTACAAAAAAAATCCTCATATTTTTCTGACTTATAATTATTTTTTTATGAATTTTTAAGATTTATATGATTTTTAAATAATTATTAAGTGTTTTATTTAAATTAAATGATAACAGTGGCAATTGTGTAATTATTAAGTCCCAGGGTCAAAACGCGGCGTTTAAGTTTTTCGCTGGCATGGTGTGATTGGTTGGAAACGGAGGGAAACAACATTTGAAATTGGAACAAGCCTGGCACGGATCAAACTGTAAAAATTTCCAGAAAATCTTCTTCCTCTCCGCGCGCTCAACCTCTTCCATGTCCAAACTCGGTTTCGACTCAAACTTCAACCAAAATCAACAAATAGACATCCGTTGGAAAGGCCTAATCAAGAGGATCACGAATATGTACATGATTTTTCCTAATTCTCGCTATACAAACCGGATCGATCATTTTAGGTTTTAACATCAAAGCTTCTAATTAACACAACTCATCCTACGTTCATCCATTTCTAAAACCAATTGCATCATTGGATTCTACATCAAACAGTCTACAAAACGCATATAACCATTGATTAAATCATGAAGTTCGAAATCCAAGTACCTGGAGATGGCAGTGATGGATTTGATGTTCTTCGCGCTTGTATTACCAAAACAGATCAAGAATGATGATATGTGAGGTGCCTGGAGGTGTTAGGTTCAGCTGCAATTGCTTCTAGTGCACGAATTCTTCAATTCACCATTGATGCATCACATATGGACAGTCACAATTGGTGAGGATTTTGATGTTGCTATGCCAAAACAGATCAAGAAGAAGATGAATAGAGATTGAAGCAACAAGAATTTTCCAAATTGATGAAGAAATGAGAGAGTTTCGATCCAATTTGCTCTTGATGAGTTCTTGAGTTTTTGAGAGAATTGGAGGGAAAAGAGATTGAGATTTTGGGAAATGTGAATTCTGTTAGAAGTTGGTTACGATTAGGAATATATACCCCAGCTTAATCCACACTTAATCACCTTAATTAACAAAATAGAATATGTTTAGCAAAATGTCATTTTCAAGGCAAGGGCAAAATGGTACTTTCACACACAAGCCAATGACAGCTCATTGACAGCTCATACACTCTCAAAATATCTGTCATGAGCTGTTGCAACTTGTCTCATCTTCATTGGATGTGTATTTCTCATTTTCCACATGTCATGGCACTTTTATGCATTTTCAAGTTCATTCCAAAAGTGAATTGTTCAACCATTGCACCTTGACCTGTTATGATGATCCAAACCATTTCCAAATAGCATTTGTGAGGTGTTGCAAAAATCCCCATTCAAAAATTCCCATTATTTCTCAAGTTGGACCATTTTGCCCCTGGATCTTTTAACTGTACACTTGAAATTTGACTTTTTGCATTGACCATTTTTGATGAAATCCAATTATGCACCATGAAAGTACATGTCAAATGGAGTTTGTGCATAAAAAGAACACTCAATTTGGACACTCCATGTGGAAGTTATGCCCCTCTGATTATGGGTCATTTTTGAAATTGACTGGACCATAACTTGCCAACCATACATGGGATTTTCAAGTTCTTGGACTTTTTGGAAAGGTGAGACTAAGATCTACAACTTTCATGTTGAACAAATTTTCATTTGAAGCTTCCTTGGACATGTAATTTTGAGGTCAAAAACTTTCCATTTTTGGAAACTTCTATTACAAGTCACTTTCTATTTTTGGCAGTTTTTGTTCTGACTTGATTTTCTCCATTCTTGAGCTTTGAAATGTCAAATAACACTTGTTCCAACATGAGTGAAGTGTATCCAACTCAATCCCTCCTCCAAATCCATTAAATCATGCACAGTTGACCACAGTTGACTTTTCAGCTGATAGATGAATTTGGCAATGCATAGATCAAATTGAGCTCCAATCTTCTGATGAAATGGCTCAAGGATGAAACCCTAGCCTCAATAAGCCCCATATAACCATATGATGATCCTCATCTCCACCATAGACCCCATCTCCTGATCATGCCCTGATTGGCCCAATGCAACTGATTAGGGTTGACCAGTGGTCAAAACCCTAATCTCAAGAAATATGCTGATCAAACTCCTGATGATAACAAGACCATGATGATGATGATGAATCATTTCAAACAAGATGAAGACCAAGCTCCTTTGAGAATCACAAAACCCTAATTTGGACCTCCACATCCTCAGATGATTAATGACCAGTCCAATGAAACCCTAGCTGGCACATAACCTCCCATCTTCTGATCAAGACTTGAGAGGATGATTTGCACAATGTAACCACATGATATGCAATGCTTAATGACCTAAAATGATATGCAACATGATATGCTAGTCCCAAGAGAGGAGGGCAAATTTTGAGGTGTTACAGCTGCCCCTATTCAATCCACTGTGAACCTGTCGATATGAATAACCTCGGCTTTCAGATGATCAGGATGAAGAGTGATTGAATACCAAGAACAGACGAACAATTTGCACTCTGATCGGGAAAATAATTAACAACGCCTGTCAGAACCGGCGAAGAAACAATCTTGAAGAAAAATCCGTCTGGTACGGATAAAGTCGGCCTGATCACCGAAACAGCAACGTCGACCCGGATACCAAAATAAATGGTAACGCAGGGATAACTATGGCCTGAACACCACTCATCCGCTCGGGATTATTATTCTTTTTCTTCTTTTCTTGAACCCCGAAATTTTTCTACTTTTTTCATTTTCTTGGCCTGAACACCACTTTGGTCTGAACACCTCTTCGGTCTGGATACCACTTCGGTCTGGATACCACTTCGGTCTGGATACCGGGAAACCGGTCGGATTGCCGCAAGCTGCATCGATCTAATCATCGTGAGCTTCTTCGATCTGGAAATCGGAACTGGCCGGAGTGCCACAAGTTCTTCGTCCTGACTGTTGAGAACCTCTTCGATCTGGAAATCGGAAACTGGCCGGAATGCCACAAGTTCTTCGTCCTGACTGTTGAGAACCTCTTCGATCTGGAAATCGGAAACTGGCCGGAATGCCACAAGTTCTTCGTCCTGATGGTTGAGAACCTCTTCGATCTGGAAATCGGAAACTGGCCGGAATGCCACAAGTTCTTCGTCCTGACTGTTGAGAACCTCTTCGATCTGGAAATCGGAAACTGGCCGGAATGCCACAAGTTCTTCGTCCTGATGGTTGAGAACCTCTTCGATTTGGAAATCGGAAACTGGCCGGAATGCCACAACGACCCATGCTGAGGATGACAAGCCCTGAGCCGACTGCTTTCTATTCAACCCTGGCAGACAAACACTTCGCGTTTAGCTGGGGATTATCTTCTTTCTTGTTTTTCTTGAACCCCGAAATCGCGCTGATCGCGTAACGTCTTCTGATATTATTTCCATCTCTGTCCGACGGAAACATTTCCCTCCAGTATCGTACTACTGGGGAATATCCTTGATTAAAACCATGATGCTAGACTCCTCGGAGTAACATCTTCGCTTTCTGGCACAACCACCTCTCAAGCGGTAACCACGGCTTGAATCGCGCTGATCGCGTAACGTCCTCTGATTTTATTTCCATCTCTGTCCGACGGAAACATTTCCTCCAATATCGCACTACTGGGGAACATTGCTGATCTGACGTCATGATGCTAAACTCCACAGAGTAACATCTTCGCTTTCTGGCACAACCACCTCTCAAACGGTAACCACGGCTTGAGACTAGCTCTATGCTTGCAACAATGATGCATGATCTTTTTCTGCGTAATGCTCCATAATTATGGAAATGCTACGCGATTTATTATTTTTTCTATGCAATATGCTATGCTTATTTACATGATGAATGCATAAAAAATATCCCCCTCAAGGGACTCTTCTGAGAAGCACGAGACACTCTGCTGAGGAACTCGCCATTGCTCCAACTCCACCCTGCTGGGGAATAGCACTGCTGCTGGGAAAAGGCAACCCTCGCTGGGGAAGAACCTCTTTTGCACCCAATCCACTCGAGGAAATGCTGGGGATAGGAACCACCAACACTCTGTGGGGATACAGTCTTTTGACTTGCTGGGGATATACATCCACCTCTGCTTCGGGAACCCTCACAGATACCTGTTGACTTCACTGGGGAAATGCTCACAGATAGCTCTGCTGGGAAACAGCCATCTCCCGGCCTGGCAACTGGGGAAGCACCGATCTGACACCTGCTGGGGATAACCATCCAAACCCTGCTAGGGAAAACGAATACTACTCCGTTGGGAACAACCCATGCAATCCATACGTAGGATACACTCAGCCGGGGATACAGATATCAATCTGCTACGGAAAATTGTCCAATCCACTGGTAGGATGAACACTGCTGGAGATATATTTCATTGAAACCCGCTCCACTCGGGGAATAGCAACCTTCGGGCCTGGCTGCTGAGGAAACATTGATTTGACACCTGCCGGGGATAACCATCATGACTCGGCTGGGGAAGTCACAGATCTTGGATCTGCAGGGATCTGGTCCTCTAATTCTGCTTGGGGACTTAGCTGGGGAAACGAGAAAAGTTGGTACAGAACACCCGTCGACTCGTCGAACCATGGTATCCACCTCCCAATCTCGCATCAGTTTTCCATCTTTTGAGAATTCCCAGACTCGTCTGGACCTTTTCTGCTCCATCATCTTGTATTCCAAGTCGCGCCGCGCTCAACGGAAACGTACTCCTAGGATGTATACAGAATTTCAATCTTCCGACTTTGAGGAGTCTTCTTGATTAATTTCAAAGGTCGTCGGACGTCTCGCGTCGTCTCTTCCCTCGTCCCTTCATCCTCATTCGTTTCTGGTCAGACTCTGCGGGGAATTACATACTTTCAAGTCTTCCGACTTTGAAGAGTCTTCTTGATTATCATCAAGGATCGTCGTACGCCTCAACGTCTTCGTCATTTTCATTCATTCGTCCCTGATCGGACTCTCTGGGGATCTGTTACAAAGCTTCCACATCACAACCTGCAAGTGAGTGAAGAATATCTAACAGTTCCTGCAAAACAGATCGTTAGATAAAACCGTGCCCCAGGCGTGTCAAGATTTCAACACTTAGGTCACTCAACCTTCCAAATAAGATTTCAAGCTTTCCATCTGATAAACATGCATTGGAAGGAACCTGTATGTTTTAAAATGCAAATATTCTTTATCACAATAATTGGATGTTCTTGCAATCAAAGCGGTAATGAAAACAAAAACAAAATTATTTGACTAAATATGCACTTTATTGATTGAAAAAGTGTGTGGCTCAAGTTGAGCAATACAAAGGAAGCAATTCCTGAAAAGAGGTAATTGCACAAAAGGAAAAATCTATCCTAATGGCAATGTGAAACCCGTGATCTCATCGAGTTCCAACTCAGTTACACCCCATATGTCCTCAGACTCTCCGTGCTTTTCTGCCTTCTGAACAAGACGTTTCTGATTGATCCCTACCGGGTATTATCCATGATGCTTTAACCAAAGCGCAAACGATCATGCGGAACGCAGTTGTTCGTTTCAATCCCTCTTTTGCCTGGACCGTCCTCTCGGGTTTTCAGTCCACCGGGATACCCTTTTTTGCCCAAGTCGCCTTTTCAGGTTTTCGACTTGCCGGGTGTACATTTTTCATTTTATCCCTAACTTTTGCCCGAACCTTTCTTTCTGTTTTTGGTTTGCCGGGATGCCCATTTTTGCCTGGACTATTTTGTTCTTTTCGTCCAGCGGGTCAATTATACGAAGTATTTTTTAACTGCGTCCGCATTCACAGGGGATGGAAAATCCTCACCATCCATGGTCGTTAACAACAAGGCTCCACCAGAGAAAACCTTCTTGACCACGAATGGACCTTCATAATTCGGTGTCCATTTGCCCCTTCGATCGTTTCGAGGAGGAAGGATCCTTTCCAGCACCATATCACCTACGTGATACACCCGAGGTCACACCTTTCTGTCAAAAGCACGTTTTATCCTCTGCTGGTATAACTGCCCATGACAGATGGCTGCCAACCTCTTTTCCTCTATCAGGCTCAACTCTTCGTACCGGGTCCTTACCCATTCCGCCTCTTGCAATTTCACGTCCCCCAGGACTCTCAAAGAGGGAAACTGAACCTCAACAGGTAATACCGCTTCCATCCCATATACCAGTTTAGAAAGGCTTTGCCCCAGTAGGCGCACCGAGGTTCGATACCCAGGATACAAGCTTCATGCTTAATCACCGTCGGTGCATTCAAACGTTATCCGGGCAACCAAAAGCACATTCACCTTAACCTCCCCATCAGACATCAGAATCCGTTCGGATTCAGGGTCAAGCCCCTCCTCCGGGATCGGTCACTCTCAATCTTTCGATTGGAGCACCTCGAGATGTCCTCATCAGGGAACTCAAACTTCCTCGGTTGATAATCCTCCACGAGTTGCGGAGAGATGTAATCAGACAATACACCCCTTGATTGCTTTCTGAGAGCATCACAAATCAGTCAACATTCTTTTGCTCTTCTCGCAACCCGTCCGGTCATTGTTGGATTCTTATGCCCATACTTGATCGGATCCATCTCGGAAATCCACAAAGTGACATGAACCAGCATATACTGTCTCAGCCGGCGAGCAGCCTATGCCAAAGTACATCAAGTTTTCTCGAACAGTGAATATATTGTTTCACAGTCGGTAAACTTTTTGCTTAGGTAAATTGCATGCTCTTTTCGACAAGACTCGTCATGCCGACCCACTTCACCTCGTAGATCCCTCGAAGGCCGTCAAATACAGATTAACAATTGCTCCTTCCCATGAGGCAACAGAATCGGAGGTTCCTGCAACTTATTCTTTTATTCTTTCAATGCCCATTGGCAATCATTATTTCACCTGACCGTTTGATTTTTTTTCAACATCTTGAATATGGGTTCACACGTGGCTGTTAGATAAGATGTGAACCATGACATGTAGTTCCATCTGCCTAAGAAACCACGAACCTCTTTCTGTTCTCGGTTCAGGCATTCTTCTTTTTTTTTTTTTTTAGCAGGATCAACCTCGATTCCTCTCTTATAGTGAACCCCAACAGCTTACCGGATCGCACTCTGATAGTGCACTCGCTTGAATTCAACCTCAGTTTGAATTGTCTCAACCGGTCAAACGACTTGCCCCGGTCTGCCAGATGCCCCTCTCCTGCTTGGGACTTTGCTATCATGTCATAGCATAGCATTCAACTTCATGATGAATTATATCATGAGACAAAGTCATCATGACTCTCTGATACAGGCACTGACATTCTGCTTCTTTAGAGGACGGTCTTCTCTCCCTGGCAGCTTGTGCACAATGACACCGGTATCCGACCCTGGCATATCCTGACATGACCAGGCGAAGGTATCCATATGCTCTTTCAACAGGGCTACCATTCTGCTTTCGACTTGCCCCTGAAGCGGCCCCAATTTCCATTTCCTTCCTGACCTCAGCGGTGCTTGGAATAACAACCTCAACCCTCTTCTCATGCGGCTGAATCACCTTCTCCTCTTGTTTTGACAACCTGGCTAATTCCAGCAGATCACAATCTTCTTCGCCTTATTCTTCGGCATGATAGATCGGTTTGTCGAAGTCATATGAGGTGTAACCAAATTGTTATCAACGAGATCAGGAGAATTATTTTTGGATTCGGAACAATACAAATCAAAAGAAGAGAAAAATGAAAATAAACATTGCCATTTTTATTTGTTTTTAAACTGCAAAAATAAATGAAAAACAGGGAACACCGCTTTTTGACTGAAAAACATCCATTTATTAATGATGCAGAAAATGCAAATTTAAACATGAGGTGGCCCTTACAATGAACCATTACGTGTCGGGCAACACGTATGGCTTTCATGCAAATAAAATTGAGAAACCAGAAACATTACTCTTCCGGATGAGTAACAGCGATGATCCTTCAGGCCTTCCAGTTCCCTGGTACGCACGATTTTATCCAACCATCAAATTTGCAGTTACCATCAGTCTCTTCACCCATCCCACAAGCGTGATCCGAATCTTCAGCAATTGCACTCACCATCGCCTGACCATGTGCCGGCATGGGATTGGCATTAACGTTGGGAGATGGAGCAAAGTTGATTGCTTTTGAATCCACCAGGTCTTGGACTACGTGCTTAAAAGCTTTGCAGTCCTCTACACTGTGCCCGGGAGCACCCGAATGGAATTCACATTTGACATTTTCATCAAAATTGGCTGGCCTTTGATCAGGTCCCATAGGTGCCAAAGTCCTCAACTGTACCAGCCCCATATCTTTCAACTTCTTCAATAGGAAAGAGTATGTCACAGGCAGCCTGTCAAAATGCCGATCACTCATCCTCCTCCTGACTGGATATCCTACCCTCTGAGACCTCTGCTGGAATGGCTGACGCTGTTGTTGCTGATTGTCAGCAGGAATAGTTACCGCAGCGGTGTGCTGGAAGTAACGATCCCTACTGGGTCCTCTCTGAGTGTAGACCGCACTGGTATTACCCTCATTCTTGCGCTGACCGTTCCCGAATGGCTTCTTCGACCCTGATGACGAAGCATTCCCTTGTATCTTCCCCATTTTCAGCCAACTTTCAATTCTCTCCCCTGCCACCACAATGTCAGCAAAGTTGGTTACCGGACAACCCACCATCCTTTCAGCAAAAACCCCTTGCAAGGTACCCATAAAGAGATCAGACATCTCTCTATCAACCAATGGAGGTTGAACTCTGGCAGCCAACTCCCTCCACTTTTGTGCATATTCTTTAAACCCCTCACTTGACTTCTGAGACATACCCTGCAGCTGGGTACGACTCGGAGCCATATCAGCGTTGAACTGATACTGTTTAAAGAACGCATCTCCCAGATCCTGCCAACTCTTGACATCAGCAGACTTTAGCTTGGTGTACCACTCCAAGGATCCTCCGGACAGGCTGTCCTGGAAAAAATACATCCAGAGCTTCTGGTCTGTTGTGTACGCAGAGATCTTGCGGACGAATGCCTGAAGATGGGTTTCAGGGCAAGAACTCCCATTATATTTGTCAAATGCGGGCGCCTTGAACTTTTGTGGGATCACAATCCCCTCGACCAGCCCCATGTTGGACATGTTGACAAACCCCGGAGTAGCATGGCTTTCCAGAGCCCTTACCTTCTCTGCCAGTAACTGAATTTCATTGCTTTGTGGTTGAACACCATTTTGACCAAACGGCTCATTCAGCATGGAAAACTGATCAGCCTCTCTGTCCTCCTCCCTGTCATCGTCAAACCCATAGAACGGAGGCAACATATTGTCCTTCAAATTCTGCCCCGGTTGGCCACCAGCACCCGTATTATTCACCACACCAATAGTCGTCCTCTTTCCACCATCTCGAGACCCCAGCCCCTGGTTGGAGACTCCATCCAGGTTTATACCACTGTTTGCTGCAGAAGCCCGCTCGAGCTTCTCGACTTTGTCAGCCAAAGCCTTCTGACCAACTGCAAAACCCTGCATGATGTTGATCAGCTCAGTCATCTTGTCCTTTAGCTCGAGGATGACTGTATTTGGAAGATCCATGAGTCTGGGAGTATTGCGTCTGGTGAAGTATCTGTGAGGACGGGTTGAGTGCAAAGGTACAGTTCTACGAGCACGAGCAATGATTCCTGCAAAACAGCAAACAGGTTAATATGCATGAATGCAATGTCTATCCATATGAGGAAGCTTCTGTCCTTTGATTTTGGTTTCATCGAGACAGATAATATTTCACCAATAACATTTTGACATCCAAATGTCTCTCAACCAGATTCTCAATCCATAATACTCCCCATATAGCTAGACGTAGGTTTGGTGCAGATGAATGCAAAATGAGAATGATGTATGAATGCAATGCACTGTGCCATCCTCCAAGTCATCTGATCATCTGTTGCTCTGAGTCACAGCTCGGATCTCTGAACTGATCACAACCATCTGATGAGTATGTAACCACCAATCCTCCTCACGGGTTCCGAAATAAACGGAAGACAGATACATCATCATCATCATCACCAAACCATCTCTGAGCAGCCCGGGGAATCCTGAAATAAACGGATCCCCACTGATAAATAACTCGGCCCAGGGAATCCTGAAATAAACGGATCCCCACTGATAAATACCACGGACAGCACTCCGGCGTCTCAGACACAACTGGCCATAAATCCGACTTATAAATATGACTCTGATCCACGAAACCAAAGTCACCATCTGAGTCACCAACAGAACATGCATCTGTAAGAATCACCCTCCCCTCACAGGTAAATTCTAATCAGGTCATCCTAAGGCGGATAATAGTCTCGACAATCGGGCGGAGATACTCAATGGGTTTGCCCTTTCGGGTGTGCCATTGTAGCTCCCTCAAGATCGTCTAAACCAAAGATCCGGGAAATGATCGGTCACCAGAGTCAACAGCTCAAAAGAGATAACCCAACCAAAGTGGAAAACCCCACTGGAAGAGCACTTCTCAGATGAACCTCGTCCGGCTTGTGGTATGTCACATCGCAACAATGTGCCCAACCGGCATATGAGCGACGTGAGACCACGCTAATCCTAGGTGTACACTCAGGCCTGGGTATTGGGCCTCACTCAGAACACCCACCCCAAACAGAGGAACCACCTGCACAGAGGACGACAACATGATAGTATGATGCATGCAAATAGTTATGCAAATATATACACTGGTTAGAATAATAAATGCAATAAATAACAAAACAAGCAACCTAAACTATCCTAAAACGCTAGGAAGGACTCGCTTAGGGAAGATGGACCAGCACAGGTCTACATCCAGTTCCCCAGCAGAGTCGCCAACTGTCGCATCCTGCGAAAAAACAACCGGCGGGACTCAAATAAAAACACAACACAGAGCCGCCACTGCGCGTTATTTATCCCAAAATAGGGAAAGGAAACGCTCAGAGAAACCTGGAAAGGAAATGGTCTCGCGACCAAAGAGAAAGGGTAAGGGAGTCGGTTACGCAAGGGGAAGGTATTAGCACCCCTCACGTCCGTCGTACTCGACGGGATCCACGTTCTAAAATAAAGAATAGGTTGCTAAACATCACACACACACACAGGGAACGCAGGTGGGGTTAAGAGAAGGGAGCTCGATAGGACGTCGCATCCTATGCCTACATATCTCGTCTGGAACGAGAATCAGAGCCACTGTAGTTCGGCTTACGCACGCCAAACAACACAAAACGCACAAACAGATGGCAAACATGGAGCCCGACAACCACTCAATGGAATTACGTCAGCATCCGAACCAAAACACACACAAAACGGCAAACGTGGAGCCCGACCGCCAATCACTGGACTTACGTCGGCATCCGAACCAAAACGCACAATCAGATAACAGGTAAACACACACAAAAAGAAAAAAAGTTGCCCGGAGAGACCTCGCACGGTCTCCTGCCTACATACCTCGTCTGGAACAAGGATCAGGGCGATGTAGTTCCCTCTCAAGGGAAAGAAAATCTAGCCAGAAACCGAGGGAAGACACACTACCAGGGAGCTGGACTCGAGCCTAGTGTTGTCATGCATCGTTACCCTACGTTGAGGTTTCTACCTACTTGCACAATTGCAAACTAATCCTATCCAGGAAAGAAGCAAGCATACAAGCATACAGATCAAAACAAGCATTTCAAGCAAACATGTCAAACAAATATTCACATAGCACACACTATAACCAGTCAAGTGGGCTCAAACAATGGGTTTGACTGCCGAAGCAAGTCATCTGTACATGGGTATTATTCGCTCTTAACCTTGCCATTACGAGGCTAAGGTGAAGCAGATGAAAAGGTGAAGTGAGGATGAGACCTCACAGCTCTTATCCCTGACCAGGGAGAGCTTTTAGACAAAGGAGCGTGGGTCCAGAATGGAGGGACCCTTCTACGCTCAAAGACTCTGACTCGATTGTGCAACAGCACGAGATCTTGGGTTTGTGTCCCAATGCATCAACACACAGCCGTGCGAGCAGAGGGACGACTCACAGAATAGTGGGGGATAGATTGCATATCCCTTGGCTTCCACCAATTGCCTCATAGAGGACTTCACCTGCTTAGGCACAATATTAAACAATCACAAACATCGCCTCTTAAGGAGGACTTCAGACATTTTGCCCGGCCAAATAACAGGCCGGGTCTCCAGACTACGTGAAGAATAGAAGTCCTACCTCAAGTGGTTCAAAAACCAAGCAGCAGCAAGCAAGTTCTTAAAGAACTGTAAGCAACTAAATGTACCTGAAATCAATCAAGTATCATCAGTACTCAGACAAACCAACAGTAAACAGCAAATGTTAATCAGTCAGACTATACAGATTAAGCAACACAGATTAATGCACACAAGTGCAAGCTATAAGCTCAAGCTCAAGCTTCACAACCTACAAAACAAAGTTATGTTAGTTCTCCACATCAAACAAATTCAATTTTATTGACTTGAATCATTCTCCTTAAGCTTTGTGCATTTCATCCTGAAAAGTCAAACCAAATGTGAGAAACTGGACCACTAGGCCAAGCCTAGGGTCCAAAAGGGAGAAAAAATTCTAAACAGCAAACAATTCTCAACCAAAATCAAATTAATGCAAATAGAAAGCAAATGCAATTGATCCCATACTCATATCATTCTCCATATTCATTTCATGACCAAAACAAGTCAAACTAGGTCAAATACAACATCCAATGTCCAAACAGAATGAATTCAATCAAAATCATATCAAAACAATTCCAAAAATCCTCAAATAATTCACACCTAAACAGGACCTATTCAAGGTATAGCATGTCAATTTTCAGCTCAATTGGACAAAAGAAACTAGGTCAATGAAAATCAAGAAATCCAGACACAATTATGTAAGCCAATTCATAGCATCAACACATGCATTCACTTCAAAAATTCATAACAGAGTGAGAACAATTAAGAAATGAATGGGACCAAAACAGGGATGTCCTACAATGTGTCTACAATCAGCACACCAAATTTCATCTTCATCCAAAACCATATGAGGATCTCACACCAGATATACAAACATGTGTCATACAAGCTTGCACAATTATCCAACAGAGATGAAAAATATCAATCAAATTGAAAATGCCATAGAAAAATCCAGAAATATTCACATAGCATCTCAACATATCCATAATCATTCATGCAAAATTTCACTCCATTTCAACAATCATAGGCCAGGCAAAAATATTCATGAAGATGACCTAGTTAGGTGTGACACAAATTGTCACACCTAAGTTCAAAAAATCATATCTAACTCCACAGGTATCCAAAAATCACAAACTTTATATGTAAATCACCAGCAACACGTCTATAATAAGCTCAAAAAATTTCAGGCATTTCTTTTATGGTATGAGCATTTCACAATGAAAATGGTAGAACATGTCAAAAATACACACAAGTCAAACATCCCTAGGCAAAGTCAACTTTTCACCATGCACAATTTGCAAAATCATGTCCATAAAAAACTAGAGACAAAATGGGATCTACAAAAAAAATCCTCATATTTTTCTGACTTATAATTATTTTTTTATGAATTTTTAAGATTTATATGATTTTTAAATAATTATTAAGTGTTTTATTTAAATTAAATGATAACAGTGGCAATTGTGTAATTATTAAGTCCCAGGGTCAAAACGCGGCGTTTAAGTTTTTCGCTGGCATGGTGTGATTGGTTGGAAACGGAGGGAAACAACATTTGAAATTGGAACAAGCCTGGCACGGATCAAACTGTAAAAATTTCCAGAAAATCTTCTTCCTCCCCGCGCGCTCAACCTCTTCCATGTCCAAACTCGGTTTCGACTCAAACTTCAACCAAAATCAATAAATAGACATCCGTTGGAAAGGCCTAATCAAGAGGATCACGAATATGTACATGATTTTTCCTAATTCTCGCTATACAAACCGGATCGATCATTTTAGGTTTTAACATCAAAGCTTCTAATTAACACAACTCATCCTACGTTCATCCATTTCTAAAACCAATTGCATCATTGGATTCTACATCAAACAGTCTACAAAACGCATATAACCATTGATTAAATCATGAAGTTCGAAATCCAAGTACCTGGAGATGGCAGTGATGGATTTGATGTTCTTCGCGCTTGTATTACCAAAACAGATCAAGAATGATGATATGTGAGGTGCCTGGAGGTGTTAGGTTCAGCTGCAATTGCTTCTAGTGCACGAATTCTTCAATTCACCATTGATGCATCACATATGGACAGTCACAATTGGTGAGGATTTTGATGTTGCTATGCCAAAACAGATCAAGAAGAAGATGAATAGAGATTGAAGCAACAAGAATTTTCCAAATTGATGAAGAAATGAGAGAGTTTCGATCCAATTTGCTCTTGATGAGTTCTTGAGTTTTTGAGAGAATTGGAGGGAAAAGAGATTGAGATTTTGGGAAATGTGAATTCTGTTAGAAGTTGGTTACGATTAGGAATATATACCCCAGCTTAATCCACACTTAATCACCTTAATTAACAAAATAGAATATGTTTAGCAAAATGTCATTTTCAAGGCAAGGGCAAAATGGTACTTTCACACACAAGCCAATGACAGCTCATTGACAGCTCATACACTCTCAAAATATCTGTCATGAGCTGTTGCAACTTGTCTCATCTTCATTGGATGTGTATTTCTCATTTTCCACATGTCATGGCACTTTTATGCATTTTCAAGTTCATTCCAAAAGTGAATTGTTCAACCATTGCACCTTGACCTGTTATGATGATCCAAACCATTTCCAAATAGCATTTGTGAGGTGTTGCAAAAATCCCCATTCAAAAATTCCCATTATTTCTCAAGTTGGACCATTTTGCCCCTGGATCTTTTAACTGTACACTTGAAATTTGACTTTTTGCATTGACCATTTTTGATGAAATCCAATTATGCACCATGAAAGTACATGTCAAATGGAGTTTGTGCATAAAAAGAACACTCAATTTGGACACTCCATGTGGAAGTTATGCCCCTCTGATTATGGGTCATTTTTGAAATTGACTGGACCATAACTTGCCAACCATACATGGGATTTTCAAGTTCTTGGACTTTTTGGAAAGGTGAGACCAAGATCTACAACTTTCATGTTGAACAAATTTTCATTTGAAGCTTCCTTGGACATGTAATTTTGAGGTCAAAAACTTTCCATTTTTGGAAACTTCTATTACAAGTCACTTTCTATTTTTGGCAGTTTTTGTTCTGACTTGATTTTCTCCATTCTTGAGCTTTGAAATGTCAAATAACACTTGTTCCAACATGAGTGAAGTGTATCCAACTCAATCCCTCCTCCAAATCCATTAAATCATGCACAGTTGACCACAGTTGACTTTTCAGCTGATAGATGAATTTGGCAATGCATAGATCAAATTGAGCTCCAATCTTCTGATGAAATGGCTCAAGGATGAAACCCTAGCCTCAATAAGCCCCATATAACCATATGATGATCCTCATCTCCACCATAGACCCCATCTCCTGATCATGCCCTGATTGGCCCAATGCAACTGATTAGGGTTGACCAGTGGTCAAAACCCTAATCTCAAGAAATATGCTGATCAAACTCCTGATGATAACAAGACCATGATGATGATGATGAATCATTTCAAACAAGATGAAGACCAAGCTCCTTTGAGAATCACAAAACCCTAATTTGGACCTCCACATCCTCAGATGATTAATGACCAGTCCAATGAAACCCTAGCTGGCACATAACCTCCCATCTTCTGATCAAGACTTGAGAGGATGATTTGCACAATGTAACCACATGATATGCAATGCTTAATGACCTAAAATGATATGCAACATGATATGCTAGTCCCAAGAGAGGAGGGCAAATTTTGAGGTGTTACACACCCCAAGCCTCTGAACCTGAAAACACCCTTCTAACCCTTGAGGAAGCAATAATGGTGTTTGTAGAAGCTTCAATTGACAAGGTCAAGTCTCTGACCATCAACTCTGGCATCAGTGATGATCCCTCCGCTGTAAGGACTCACTGGAACAAAGTGATAAGTTGGATGACCTCTGAAGCCTTTAAGCTGAAGGGCCTCTCTGAACAAGTCCGCAATGACTTTATCAGAGACGCTGAGATCAGACTTCAGGAGCGTCTAGCTAGAGAAGCTGAGGAGCGGGCACGCAAAGAAGCTGAAGAGAAAGCCAAGCAAGAAGAACTACAAAGGATCAAGGAAGTTAAGGCCAAAGCTCTGGCTGATGCTGCTGCTACTGAAGCTGAAGCACAAGCAAAAGGTGCCACTGAAGAAGCATCTCATCTGGCTGAAGAGTCTGCCACCAGGGTAGAACAGGATGCTCTGACTCAAGGGGAGTCATCCACTTTTGTCCCTCTGGTTCTAAAGACTCTTGAAGAACTTCAGAAAGAACGGCAGGAAGTCTGAGCCAGATTGGATCAACAGGACTCAGTAAATATCAACATTCAGAATCTGCTGACTCAGCTACTCCAGAACCCTTAGGCACCTAGGACTTGTTTTCATGTTCTTTCCTTTTGCTTGTTGTTCTTCTGATTTTCTTGTTGCTCTGCTCTTATTTGCTTATTGTTCTCTGCGTTCTTGTTTTTCTGCGTTTCTGGCCTCTATACCTGCTATATATATATATATATATATATATATATATATATATATATATATATATATATTGCTCATTATTTTTCACTAAGTCTTTTTGATTCTGACAAAGGGGAAAACTAAAAACAGCTCAGATGAAAACATATCTAACTCCTATCATACTGCAAATATTATTTCTAACTATTGACTTAGAGACTTGCAGGAAAGTAGCTAGAAACACCAAATCATGGAAAGTCCGGTAACAACTTCTGAACTCCCAGATTTGACTCAGGGGGAGCTCACTTCTATCTGATCTAAAACTCTTATATAAAAATGTTTCATCTCTAAATTAAAATTGTTTTGTCATCATCAAAAAGGGGGAGACTGTAAGAACAAAGTTAGTTCTACAATAGAATTCCAGGATTTTGATGATAACAAAGGATGAAACCAAAAATGGCACCCTAACGAAATTTTTCTAAGTGTACAGGACTCTGAACAGTAACGAAGGGCTCTGATCATTTTATCAGATACAAACACTGATCAGATACAATGTGCCAGAGGATCAGACGCCGCTAAGGAAGAAGTACGCCCAAGAAGTTCTAAATCTGACCAAAGCAAGATAGTAAAAAGAACTAGAAGCTCTAACAACTACTGGTCTTAGTTCTGATGATAAAAAAGACTAGTACTCTGAGAAGCTCTGATGAACTCAGACATAATCCCCTTCTGACGCATGACTCCGATACAACAAGACTCTGATGAAGATTCACCAAATCCAGAAAGAGTAATGGAAAGAATCTCTCAATATGGAAAGGAAGTATTTTAAGAAAGGAGTTATTCAGGGAGACAAAATGGTTATGGCAAGAAACACAAAAGTAATGACATTGAATGCTCATTAAAGACCAATATTCTGTCATCACTCCAACGGTCCTTCTCACTACTATATAAAGGACAGCCTACCTCATTGAGAGACACAACAATAACGCACAGAAAAAGTCATTCATATTTTCTCTCAATTTTTCACGAGCCGCTGCTCATACGTGAAAACTCTTGCTACAATACATTGTTGTAATACTCGCTTACTCTTAGAAGCACTTTTTATTACAAATACTATTTTGCTAAATTGTTTTTGTTCCTCAAGTGACTCTACTGCCTCCACACCGCTGCGGAATTATTGATAAGGTTTGACATTTATGTTTGGTATCCCAAGCCTAAATATTGGTTATTTCGACCCACGTTAACCTCAGATCCTGACCCTTGCAATGGGGAGGTTATGTTAACCACTGGTTCTGAGAATGTCGAAGCAGCGTTATGTAAGCTTGCCATTACTGAAGTTGGCATTCCATAAGGCTGTTCTCGACCACCAAAAGGCATAGAGAAACTGAGGGGTACTAAAGGCCTATTTGAAACATTCCCAATTGGTGGAGGAGTGTTATGAGGTCCCCTTGGCCCAATGTAAGTCAAAATGGGTTCAGTGTGGGCAATCGAATATGTAGGCATCAAACTTACCATAGATGGTACCGGTTCAGACACGAGCATTGTGGTCGTGTTTTCCCCTGTCGAAGAAGAAGGGGGTGGTACATTATTTTTTGGGTTTTGAGGATTTTGGTCATTTGCCGCATTTGAATTCGCCATTCTCCTTATGGATCTTCTCCTTGGTCTATCTTCGTTGGTTATGGCTACTTTACCACTTCTTAATAACATACAACAAATTTTTCAAAAGGGAAAACATGATTAAACGACCAGAATTAGAATAAATGAAGAAAAAATCAAATTTTCAAATGTTAGCACTGTCCCACTGGGCGTGCCAATTTTTTTACCGTGAAAATTGGTAAACAACCGCTGATCTTCCAAATTACTATATTTGGTTACTTACAGGATCGATCAGATTGATCCTAGGACATGTGCTAACTGTTTTTGAAGGTGAATTCTAATGAACATAAACACTTCGACGGTGTTCATACCAACAATAATTCGTTAAAGGATTTAATGAAAATATAAAATGAAAGAGGGCAAAAAGAATGTTGTAAATCGAAAGTAAATGGTAGTAAAGATAAACTTCTGGGTAAAAGTACAATTCTGGAAATAAAGAATTGATTAAATTACTTCACGTAAAAAACAATGGTGTAACATCAAACATACATTTCTCAATTTACCCTTTCTCTGCACACAGATACTTTGATAAAATTGACAGATTTTGTACACACTTGAACACACACACGATTCTAACACTAAGACCTCTTATTTATACTAATCGAAGTAACCGCTTCTAACAGCCTTTCCACAAAATTGAGACAAGTGGCACTTTGCATGCATGTAACTATCCACTATGCTCCAAATGTATTTTCAACAGTTTAGATAAGAACAAAAGTTCCCTCATTTATTTGAATTTGAATCCCTCGTTGAACCACAATTGGTGACGTCTCTGTCGAAAAACACCTTAAACCACTAAAAATATTTCTAAGTCCACGCAACATCTTCACCCTTGTACCAAGACATCTTCGACTAGAACTTCAAACGCATAGTTTTGTCGAAACATCTTCATAGGAACTTTATTCTCTTAATTTATATGGGCGTCGAAATTGGGAGCTAACAAAATGATATGTATTTTTATATTTGTCTGATTTTTAACTCTCGTTTAATTTAGTTTGATATGGGTTCTGGCTAATGGAAACTGACCTCTTAAAACAATATTTTAGGTACAAGTGTGAAATTTCAAGATTGATTGATGTTTGCTTGTTGCATGGTCGTCGGAAAGAAGGAGTTTTCAAAATAAAAATGTTTCAGTAGTTACAAATTGACGTATTATATTTTAAGTAACTTATGTATTTTCGTTTGAATGAATTGGAAATGCAGTGATTTTTCGCTGATAAATTTGAATTGTTGCAGAGTATGGATTGATTAAATTTTTGAAACATTTTATTTTAATTTTAAACATTTATTTTAAAAAAAATTGGAGTCATGTCTTGGATGGAAAAAATCTAGGGCATTAGAACCACTAAGCTTCATTTTCAAAAGCACTTGGTCAACACCAAGTTTCCATTTCAAAATAAATAAAGTTCGGTGATGACTTTGTCAATCATTTCGAGATCATGCGACACATTTTACAAGGTCATATTCTTTTTCTGAGCTACAACGCTCTCAAAATAGTATTTTTATATCAAGATATATGATGTATTATGAAAGTTTTTATGATTGTTATTTGAGTGATATATATATTTTTTAAAATTCTTTTGATTCACAAATCATAAAATATGTTAATAAATTTTATTTAGCTTAAAATGAAATATATTTATTTTAGTAGTAAATAATGGAAATGCAAATTTTTAGAGGGTTGTAAATAATTTCCATTATTCACAATCAGAAAAAATGAACATACAGAAAAAAAACTTTCCTATACTTTCAGAAAATGGAAATGCAAATAAATGCTCTAAAAACACATTAATGAATTAAAAATATAAATATTATTTTGAAGATAGTGTATTAAATTTTAAGAAAAAAATAAAATTAGTTTTCTTAAACGTAATTCTTGACAAGACCCTAAAAATCAATTTTGATTTCCTTAATTGTTTTTTTTTTACTGTTGGTGCTAGATGGGGCCGTCGCTGAACTCGGGCTTTGAGTTCCCAAGTTTGAAAATATAGAAGCTGAAGCAAAACGAAAGAGAAACAGCTACTGTCTGAAAGCACATCAATGGCGCCACCAAAGACGACGGCGCGTGCGATCTCACAAGATGCTTTCGACGAGCTAGTAAATGAAAACATCGACGACCTCGGAATGGACCCCGCGGAAGCTCTCGAAGACGCAATCCAAACCCTCACTCTCCAAGGCGTCGATCTCTCAGGTCACTCTCACTTCACCTTCTTCTCTTCCGCGTTTCTCATTTCGATTCTAATCTCCATTCCTAAACGTCGTCGTTTTAACAGGCATCGTGACTTCCGTTCCCGGAGAGAGCAATCCGGTGATAGAGTGCTTAGAAAAGTTGAAACGGTTGGAGTCGGAATCGGATGCATTGGATGAGACGGTGGAAGCTTTTGATAAACTGGCCGAGTTGTGCGGCGGTGACGCTGGGAATGTCAATGCGGCTATTGCTACAAAAAATGGCGGTGTTGAATTGGTTTGTTCTAAGATAAATAGTGCGAATGGATCTCAACTTGTTCTTCTTTCTGGTTTAAATGCTTTGTCGTCGTTGCTTCACGGTTAGTTCTTTGAATTTCATCTTTCTCTTGCTCATGTATATTAGTTGAGTTTTGGTTAGATCTTTGCATTGCTTCTTTCGCTTGAACTCTACTATTCTCTTTCTCTGTAGTATTATGTTGATATCTCTGTTGCTGCAGATGTTCAAAGTACCGGAACGTTCCAGAACAGTAATGGACCAAGGATTATAGTTGGTATCTTAAATGACAACAAGCAAAACGTAGATGTCTTAAATAACGGATTCCGTGTTGTGGCTTCAGCTGCGACAGGTGATGAGATTGTCAAGGAGTCATTTATGGAATTGAAAGTTGATGAGTTAATTGTAGAGATAATGTCCATACATAAGAACCCTGGCATTCAAAGTTTATATGATGCTATTCGTGTACTTTTGACGCCTGATGACAATCGGGTTCTAGCTTCCCAAGTAAGTTAAAGTAGCTTGAATTGGCATGTCATCTTATAAATTGAAGGAATCTAGTGAATAAACAAACACCCACACAGTATAAGAAAAAACACGAAATGAACTTAATTTGGTAAACAAGAGGGTCTTCCAATTTTTTATGAAACTGCTGTTATCATCACAACTGAAAACTGTACATTCCATTCCATTTTCAGGTTTATGGATATGCACGAAAATTTGCTAAGATTGGAATTCCAGAAGCCATTGTGGATTCTCTGCACACAGGACTTGGCGCACCTGACCTAATTTCAGCATGCATCACTTTAAAGGCCACTGCAGTAAATGTAAGTGAAGCAAAATCTAAATCTACACCGAGCATTAAAATATTGATTTCCATTCAAAATTCAAGAGATTATAACCATTGGATCAAAAAAATATTTATTGTATAGTTTTTTGGTATTCTATCTATTCTTATGTTCACGTCTTTTCCCGTTGTTTTGCACAAACAAGAAATAGTTTTGATTAATAATTTAGGTGCAAAAGTAGCAATTGATAAAGTAAGCATATAATTGACAAAAATTTGTCAATGTAACCTTGAGATTTGAAAATGACACAAATAAGAATAATTCTTTTCCCAAAAAAATTGATAATTGAAAAGAAACGGGTATTTATGGTTACTGCCTTACTGGTGCTACAAACACAAGTCATTAGTGTCATTATTGATTCATGTCTTAGAATTACCATCAATAGCCCAAAAGCTTTTATGCTGTCTCTGTCTCTGTCTATATGATGCCAAATGCTGAGTTACTGTTGATTCCTTTTACTGAAGGCATCCTTGTAAGATTTCCTTCTTCATGAAGAAACTGGGTGACAATGCAAGTGGGCATATTAATGGTAAAAACAAACTTAGGGCCAGTGATGGGTGATACTTCTCTATGTTGCTTTATAAAAGGCAATGACTTGAGTTTTTCAAGAATTTTTATTGAGGGTGGGTTGCACTTGAGCTTTGTTCTGTTCCTGCCCCCTTAGATTTTTAATGCTTTTTAAGGTGTAGATTTAGCATGTTATGTTGTGTCAGGCTTGTTATAATCATCAAATTGAAACACTTAAACAAGTATATACTGTCTCGTATTTTCTCTGCTGAGTATTTATAATCTGTTCCAGGATGAAATATGTAAATCCATTGCTGAAAAAGGTGGTATTGATGTAGTACTCAAATGCATAGATGACAGTGGTGAACAAGGCAACACAGATGTAGCCAAAGTTTGCTGCTCATTACTTTCAAAGGTATAAGTTGAAGATGCTTCTCTAGAAATTCCCCTTGGACCTTTTATTATTATCATTAATATTTATATTTTATTTATTTTTAACAATTTCTAAGCAAAGCAGTAGTATTTTTCCCAGCCATTAGTTTGAAGCGATTGATTGAGTTTTCTCCTTTTTAGCCGTTTAAGTGGTTAGTAGCTCACCGTTTCTTCTTGAGCTGAAAGTTTTCTTTGAATATTTATAATTCACGTGTTTCAAATTTCTATCACCAGTACCTGAATATGATTTAGTATTTGTTTCACATCTATCCTTTGCATCTTTAATTTGTTCATTTAATAAAAAATGTATATAGCTGATAAGCTTGCGTAAAAGCTGGGGTTATAAGTCAACTATTCCAGTCCAACCAACCACATTTACCCGTATTTTGAATGGTACAATTTGGTCTGAAATATGACTTTAGCTTTCTTTTCTTAGGCATGTCATATGTTCATAAAAGTATGTGTAATATATTTTATGGTGTGTATATCATGTCATACTTGAGTGATGTGGGTAAAAATGAAACAATCTTAATGATTTCTTCTAGGGCTCAAACCTAAGTTGTCAATAGCACGTTATAGCACCGCTATAGCGGAATAGCGCAGCGGTGACAGGGCTCAGCGCGGCGTTATTGGTCTGCAAGCCACTGTCAACAATAGCGGTTGTAGCGGCCGCAAGTTGCGGCCCCAAACTGCTATCACAACTGCTATTGTGTCTGCTATTAGAATTTTTGTAATAAATTTCTCATTCTTTTTTTTAAACACTTGTCTTTTTTTAAGGGTATAAATTTCAATCAGAACTCTTTGAAGAGTAATGTCATGTTCTTGCTCACAAATAATCGTTCGGCTCTTCCTACTTTTAGTTCAGTTCTGTATTCTTCTTCTTCTTTGCTTAGGGTTTATTACCCTATCCTTTAGGTTCTTTAATTATTAAGTATGATGATCTCTTTAATTTTGTGTATTAGTCTATTTTTGAGTATTTATGTTTACTTTGTACACTGGTTTTTAGTCTTTGCAATAGCGGCTATCCCGCTATCCGCTCTACCGTTATAACATTTTAGGGGGTCGGTGCTACACAATGCTATCCAAGATTAACAACACAGGCTCAAACACAAGCTATCCACTACACTTGTCAGAAAATATAGTTTGCCTGGCCTGGCATTATTTTGTATTTTAAATATGTAGTTTTTGTTTTCTTGAGTTGAATAACACCTTTATATGTTTACTTGATTAGTTAGCAGGAAGTGATGCAAACAAGAGTGCAATTGTTGGGAAAGGGGGTATGGATAAGCTAATCAAGCTTTCAGCCAGATATGCTGATGATCCTTCTGTTTTGCAAGAGGTGAGAACCTTAAACAGTTCAAACCATCAGTCTTAATCATCCTACTCGAAGTATAAACTTTTTCATTGGCAGATTAATTTCATAGTAACTTATATACTGATTTATTCTTCCGTCTTAGGATTGCTATTTACTTTTAATCATCCAAAATGAGAAGCTGTAATGAGGACTAACTTTGCAGTTAAACTAGATTTATACACTTGATCAAGTTATGGGTGTCAACACCTACAAAATCCTGCTATAAACAACAATAACTATAACCAAATTGTACCCCCACAGAATTGAGGCATCTGTTTAGCCGTCGCAATGGAAAATTGAGGCTATTTCTGTTATTTTTACTTTACTGGACCAAAAACAATATTTGGAGAGTCTAATTTTGGTGATGAGATGAAATAACCTGCAATGGAAAATTGAGGCTATTTCTGTTATTATTACTTTACTGGACCAAAAACAATATTTGGAGAGTCTAATTTTGGTGATGAGATGAAATAACCTAAGTATGTGTTATTTTGACCATAATATTTAGATGATCTTATTTTTTCAAATAAATTATATGTTGTATTTTTAGTTAATAATGTTCTTTTATATTAATTAGTCGCCATAATGTCAGTATTGTAATAGTATTCGTTTGTGGAAAAAATGTACTATAGACCAAGTTCAAGTACTAATATGCATTGTAATAGTATTCATTTGTGGAAAAAATGTACTATAGACCAAGTTCAAGTACTAATATGCAGGTAATAAAAGTTAAGGTAGGAGTAACAAAATTACTATACATGTAGGTATGAATCTGTATACGAGTATATTTTATCGGGATTGATATCATTATATCCAGCACATAGCTTTATCTGTACAATTCCTGATATACTTGTTTATATGCTTTGAGTTCGTATATTTGCGTCTTTATATTTTACTTTATTTGTGATGCAGGTCATGTCTATTATTTCTGTGCTTTCCCTAAGATCCCCGGAAAATGCAGCCCGAGCCATTGAAGCTGGTGCCGGTGACCTTGCTATTCAATCAATGCAGAAATTTCCCGCAGCACACCAAATGCAAAGAAACTCCTGTCTTATGATCAGAAATTTAGTAGCGAGAAACCTAGAGAACAGGTAAGCTCATAATTTGTGATGTTCACAGTGCAAATAAAATCCAAGTTTTTTCTAACCACGTGGCACAATCTGATCACTTATAAATATCTTGAAACACATGTTAGCATTCAATATGGTTTTCTAGCTCAATAATTCCCGCTTACACAACGTATATTGTACAGAACTATTCTTCTTAATAATGGAATTGAGAAATACATAAGGAAGGCAAAGCAAACACATGCAAACTGTAAGGAAGCTGCTACTGATGCCTTGAGGGATTTGGGAATTGACAGTTACAACTTGTAGCAGATCATTTTTTTCTGTCTCTGTATTCATTTTTCGTGTAAACATGAGTGTGTACCGGTTTATTTCTATCTTCTCTTTCCCAAAATATATGTATGTAATTTTAAGTAGTAAAACCAAACATTAGTTTGTGTGTGTGTGTGATATGTCATTGGGAGAGTTAAACTCGTGATCTTTTTACTAAAACATTGGATAGTGCAATTCATTGGATTCACTTGTCTATCTATCATATTACTGCATCCAAAATCAAAATCCAATAGTTATATGTGATGAACATCATTTATGGGCAGTTATATAATATTCTATTCGAGAATTCTAGGGCATACAAAGTGTTTAGATGGTGTATATACAACAATGTTGCATTTTCAGTCTCACTAAATCTTATAGCACATTATGTGCATCAAATTTGTTTTTATCTTCTCATTCTCAATTATGGTGTTGAGAGGGTGGTTATTTGGTGCCCGTCTGTCATACCCCAAAATTTGCCTGTTAATTTTTATGATAAATTGATTCATGCATGGCATTCATTTCACATTTGCATTCATTCATTAGCATACATTCTCATATAAATTATAAATTTTAATTTATTTATTATGTGATACAGATATAAAAAATAATAATAATTTTGGTTATCTGTATGATATAAATAAATTATATATATATAAATAAAATAGTTTTAATTTAATAATAAATAAAAATAGATTTGAATTTTAATTGTATAATTAAAATTTTAAATTAATTTTATTTGTTAAAGCTCATTAAATTATAATAATTATTTTTTATAATTTAGTGACTCATGTTCCATTTATTCATTATTTATAAATAGTATTTATTTAGTAATTCACGTTTTTTACTTAATAAAATTTATTTATAAGAGTAACATTTTTTTAAAAGCCCATAAATTATAAAATAATTTTGGTTGATATAAGTAAGAATAATTTTGATTTTTTTTTTAAATGATGAAAGTAAAATAGAAATAGGTTTAAATTTTAATTCAATTATGTAACTAAAATTTAAATTAATTTTTATTTAAATTATTCATTATTTATAATAATATTTGTATTTAATAAATATTTAGCAAGGTTAAACCCTAACTCTCCTAAAGTATAGGAAGGGATCCAAATATTTAGCAAGGTTAAACCCTAAAATATAGGAAGAGATCCAAATATTTAGCAAGGTTAAACCCTAATCCACACCATTATAAACACTTCATATGGCTGCAGCGAGAGGGAGAAGACGAAAGAGGAGAGATACAGCAGAAGAAGATACAAGGCAGAAACAAGAAAATTCACGGGCAGGGAAAAGAGAAGCAACCATAAAGCACTCAAGGGAGAAGACGAAAGAGGAGAGATACAGCAGAAGAAGATACAAGGCAGAAACAAGAAAATTCACGGGCAGGGAAAAGAGAAGCAACCATAAAGCACTCAAATCCCCAGTAAGTGTTCATTATGGAATTTGCATCCAGCATGATTACCTTGCAATACTCCTTAATTCATGCATGAATAATATTGGTTTAATATATATATTGAGATGATGTATTCATGGTTTGGTGGATGTTGATATTGCTTTATTCAAGTATGCATCTATTCTTGATATGTCATAGCATGTTGGAGAAATTCTGTTTGCATGATTAAAGAATTATATCTGCCATTTAATTATTATTATATGAGTGTTGTTTCTAGCATGATTATGTTTATTTCACATGCTGTTATTACATAATAATGATGATGATGATATAATGGTGATAATATAAATCCTTGGTTGTCTTTAACATGTATGTGTAAGGTTTGTTTTATCATTATCACTTGCAGTAAAGAGAACTAATACATGAGTAAAATAATATAAGCTTCTTGATTTGTGCATGGCTATTTTTATTATTGCATGATGATTACATATGATCTTATTTTATGTGTGTGGTTGGATATAAGATGAAGTTACAGGTTTGTTATATTCACATGAAAGAAACAACATGAGAAAAAATAAAGTAGCTTGTCGTAAGAGAGAAAACTGTAACATGCATGGTGGTGTTGTGTCAAAATGGAAAAATCCATGTAGAATTAATATATATTTTAATGAAGGCGAATAAATAACGAATGGACCAACATGGCTCGTTGGTAGCTTCCCCCTCACTGCAACGTAGAGGTCCTGGGTTGGTAGTTTATTAATTAAATTTTCATATATCACTTAATTAATTAAAATGGGATATTTTGAATAATAAAAATCTAATTATATTTTTTTTCTCTTTTCTTTTAAAATTTCTATCAATTTAGTCTATGTTTTTCCATAAATTTATAAAAAAAAAGTTTCTATTATTATAGACTAAAAATATTCTTAATTCATTCTTAAATTTAGTTTATTTATTTCATTTGTCATGAACTTTCTATGCCCTTTTAATTTTGTACTCGTTAATTAAGATTTAGATATTTTATATCCCCTTTTAAATTATGTACCCCATCCCGAAGTCATGTAATAGCGTAGTCTTATTTTTCGCACTTTCATTTTTCCATACTGTGAATATAAATGTCTACATGTATGCTAATAGGATTGCATGGAAAGATAAATAATCGAACTTAGATAAATTAATTCAAGATAATATATCTGAATCCAATCATTTCCACACTTGCACCTCTAGGGTAACCCTCTCTTTGTTGACTTACGATATTACGGTCATGTCCCGCGAATGTGGGGATACCCTTAGCAAAAACCCTTTCGATTAAATCATCATCATCCCTAAACAGATAAGTCATAGTCCCTTCGATCAAAAGGTCAATGTCCCTACAAGATAAATCATAGTCCCTCGAACGTTGCCTTCGAATATATGACTTTGTCCCTCGAACGTTGCCTTCGAATATATGACTTTGTCCCTCGATGACCCTTCGTTGTAGCCTACGATTAAATGATGATCATCTCTTCGAATGCTAAGGTATCCTTCCAAATGTTGCCTTCAATGACCAATCGACGACCCCACGATGTCCCTTTACATCCAAAGGATAAGACTACTTACTTCTCAATAGTAAGGACAATTTTACCCTCCTAAGGATAGGAAATACCTATAAAGACCTTGGTTAGGTATAACTCTTAAATGCTTGCTCACAGCTTAAAATACTTTTCACACCTCACACTTTTCAAAACATCTTTTAGAAAATCACCACTTGGTATACATTCGTACCAGAATCATCGCCGAGTTATATTTTTCTAAACATCTTTCAAAATCAAACGAGATGAACACTTTGTATACATTCGTACAAGAATCATTACAAAGTTAAACTCTCCTTTCAAAATATTTTCTAAACACACCACATTTCTCAAACACTTTCTCAAACAAGGAAAACATAAGTGAGTTAAGCAATTAAGAGCCCATGGATAACCATGGATACAAAGGGTGCTAACACCTTCCCTTTGTATAATGTATCTCCCGAACTCAAAATCTAATCAAGGTCTTTCCTGTTCTTTTCCGCCTTTCCTTATTGGATAAAAGAAAAGTCGGTGGCGACTCTTGCTATCCGCAACATAGCTTTTCAAAGCAAAAACACAAAGTCAGTTCACCGTATCACAGAACTGTCGACTCTGCTGGGGAATCTTAAAAAGAGAGGTTACCTTAAAGATAAGATCACTTATGTTTTCGAATTGTTTCTTTGTCTGATTTACTTTTAAGGGATTGTTTGGGTATTCTATGCTTGAGTGAAAGATCCTACACCCGGATCTAGTGTACCTTAGGTAAGAAGCAAGAGATCATCGCGACTGTCCGGCGTATACTGGAATGGTTAAAATGATGGCTACGGTTAATGTGACATTTTGGATGTCCTGATGTTCCTCATATTTACTTGAGGAAAATTTTGGCGTCTGCGTGGTGTCATCAAAGCATTAACCAGACCTTTAGAACCCTAATTGACTCATCCTAGCCATTAGAAAGTAGTGAGATAACTGACTTCGGTTCCGATGGGGTTGGTTGATACTCGATACTACACTCTTTGAGATTGGACTTTAGGGAAATTTTGGTCAACCGCTTGGTGTTGCACTGAAGTGGACTTAAGGAAAGGTCAATGATTTGAGATCCTTCTAGAACCCGGTTACTATTCTATGACAGGTTGAACCAACCAAACTTCAGTGGGGAGGGTACTTACCTATGGAACTCATGCAAGCCTTAAAACCTAGGAATGATTGTGGTGTGACTTGTTTGTGCTTGTTACTTACTTGACATCATAACATCATAACATCATGACATCATGGCATTGTACTAACCATTTCGAGGACTTAGGGATTTAACTTTGCTCTGTTTTGTAGGGCTATGGCTTCCAGGAAGACCATCCGGATCAATTTTGTAGCGACCTCTCCTCAACTCAAGGATTTAGTGTCGGAACTTCCCGATCATGCTCAGTTCATCAAGAAACATGGTTATCTCCTCAATTTAGTTACCACCTGTTTCAAGGAAGATATGATGAGAGTTCTATTCCAATTCTTTGATCCTAAACATCATTGCTTCACCTTCCTAGATTATCAGTTGGTACCCACATTAGAAGAATTTTCCAGGTTGCTTGGGATACCTATCCTTGATCAAATACCTTTCAGTGGTTTAGAAAAGATTCTGAGGTTTGAAGAGGTTGTCGCGGCTTTACACATGACAAAGTCCGACATTGAAACTAATTGGGTAACAAGAAGTGAAGTTAATGGTTTACTTGCCAAATTTCTGATAAATAAGGCCCGAGAATTCCTAAAAGCTATGAGTGTCCACGCTTTCGAAGATGTTCTAACATTACTAATCTATGGTTTGGTGTTATTTTCTAATCCGGATCAATTCATAGACATGAATGCTGTTAAGATATTTCTCACTCATAACCCTGTGCCCACCTTGCTTGGAGACATTTTGCATTCCCTTCACACTCGTACTATGAAAAGGCAAGGGACTCTCATGTGCTGCGTACCTTTATTATCTAGGTGGTTTATTTCGCACCTTCCTCAATCAGTCTTGAAGAATGAGCAAAATTTGAAATGGTCTCAAAGGATAATGTCGCTCTCCCATTCAGACATCCATTGGTGTCCCCAACCTAAAGAAAATGTTATCATCATTGACCGTTGTGGAGAATTCTCTAACGTACCACTCCTGGGGATAAGAGGAGGTATTACTTATAATCCTGCTTTAGCCCTACGTCAGTTTGGTTATGCTCGAAGAGATGGTCCACATGAAATAATTATCCAAGGCACTGTGTTTGACTATGACAACGATTCTCAAGGTCTCCGTCAAAGGTTTGTACGAGCTTGGTGCATGGTGAAAAGAAGTACTTTAGGATAGAAAAACTCTATTCCTATGGAACCTTATCTCAGATGGGTACGCGCCAGAGCTCGTGAGCTTATCATGCCATATCTTGCAATCGGACCTCTGATTGTTGAACCAAAAGTTGAAGGAGGTACCCCTCAGATCATTCCTTATCCAGATATGCCTACCAACGTTGAAGAATTGAAGAAATCTTGGATCCAGTTGAGAGAGGAAATGGATACTTTTGAAGCTCAGTTTTGTGCTGAAAGGAAGAAAGTATTAGAGCTCACCAGCCAGCTTAATGAGGAACGAAGTCTCAATGCATATCTCTGCCCAAAAAGAAGCCGTCCCTGGGAGACTTGAGCTTTCATTTTTTCTTGTAATGAACATTGATTAAAGAAATTATTAATAAAAGTTCCCCTTTTTGGTGGTTTACGCAAAGTTAAATTCCAAAAGTCCTTGAAAACATAACATTGCATAACAGGTACTCTAAAGGATCAATGTTCTCACGGTCTTCCTCTCAAACAGAAAAATGGCCCTCGAACAAACTGTCAAGGATCTCCAGGCTCAAAATGCTCAATTCCAGGAGATGATCTTGAACTTATCCAAGGGGCAGGAAGAACTGAAGACTTTATTGCTCGAGAAGAAGAAAGACAAGAAATCTGTGAGTTACATTAACCCGGGAAGAAGGCTTAAAGGACAGGCTCCAGGAGTCAAGATTGGAATTCCGAAGGATAAAGAAGATGTGATAGAAAATGATTCGGAAGATGAGAATGCTGATCCCTTCAACCCTGAGGACGACTATGAAAATTATGAAAATGAACAGTACTCTCCGAAAGATGATAAGTATAAGTTGCTGGAAGAACGTATGCTAGCTAAGGAGGGTCAGAAGGCACCCGGTCTGGATTTCGAAAGCTTAGGTCTGGTCTCTGATGTGTTCATTCCTCGCAAATTCAAGGTCCCCGCTTTCACTAAGTATGATGGTGCGTCTTGTCCTCAGATGCATCTGAGAGCTTATGTGAGAAAGATTCAGCCGTATACCACTGATAGGAAGCTATGGATCCATTTCTTCCAAGAGAGTCTGTCTGGCACACAGTTAGAATGGTATTATCAGCTCGAGAGCTCTAACATCCGCACCTGGACTGATTTAGCGACAACTTTCTACAAGCACTACCAGTATAATTCTGAATTAGCGCCTACTCGGCTACAGCTGCAGAATATGACTATGAAGGTGAGAAAAACAAGAAAGGGGGGGTTTGAATTGTTTGGAAAAATAAGCGCTTTTTCAAAATGAAAACCACACAATGATTTTATACTGGTTCGCTTATAACACAAAGCTACTCCAGTCCACCCGGCCGAGGTGATTTCACCTTCAACAAGGACTTAATCCACTAATCTTGAAAGATTACAAACAACGTCTAAGAGAAAGATCTCTTAGTCCTCTCAAGTATACAGACTACACAGAGTCACTTGAGGAAATAAACAAACAATAGATAAAAGATTTATGTAATCTAGAGTGCTTCTAAGATAAGCAAGTATTACAATAGTAAGAACAAAGTGATTCACGTTATAAGCAAAAGCTTCGTGAAGATTTAGAGAGCAAGAGTGTTTTCTGGAGCGTTGATGTTTCAGTATAATTTTTCCTTGTATGTGTTGTTACACTGAATGTTGATTTGCAGTCCTTTTTATAGATAAGTGAGGTAGTGGTTGAAACTGGTGGATATTAAAATGAATTTACGCCATCACTTAAATAGCTTCTGCAGGATAACTTTCTCTCCTTGAAATGACTACTTACCACATATAGTATCTTCTTTATTGAAATTGGAGATTAACGTCTCTTTCTGTATTAGGAAAACCATTTGCAAACCTTTACTTGACTTTAACGTTACTCTTTCATAATTAGCAATTCCATGATCAGAGTCTTCGTGTATCTGAGAATCTTGGAGTCTTGCTTCTGATGTTGATCTCTTTTGGATTCTGATGGATTCTTCAGATAGCGCTGATAAGTTCTGGAGTTTAGAGATAGCGTTGATCAGAGTCAGAACTTCTAGAGCTTACTTCTTGTTCAGATGCTTCTGATACTTTGCTGTTTTGCTCAGAGTTAGACTTTCTTGAACGTGTTTCTACTTCAGATGCTTCTTATCTTCTGATAATTTGTATCTGATCTGGTTCTGTATCTGATGACATCATCAGATCTCTTCCTTCTTTCTTTAGAACCCTGCACACTTAGAAACTTTTCGTTAGGGTGCCATTTTTGGTTTCATCCTTTGTTATCATCAAAATCAAGGAATCTGTTGTAGAACAATTTTTGTTCTTACAATCTCCCCCTTTTTGATGATGACAAAACAATCTTAATTAGCAGATGAAACATATAAAATATCAGATCAGATAGACAAGAGCTCCCCCTGAGATAGTGCTAGGGAGTTCAGAAGTTCTTACCAGAGCTTCCAAGTAAAGAGGTTTCTTGATACCTTCTGCAATTTCTTAAGTCCAGGTTAGATAAAATTATTTTTAAGAAAAATATGTTGCAGAATGCTTAAGGTATTTAGACAATATTTTCATCAGAGCTATTAATGACTTCTCCCCCTTTTTGTCAGAATCAAAAAGACATAGCAGAAATAAAAGTCAAGAGAAAAACATTGTATTCATAGAAAAAGCAAAGCAACAGAGGCAAAAAGAAACAAAACATCAGAAACAAAGAAAATAGAGCAACAAGCAATAAGTCCTAAGTGCCTAGGGGTTCGTAGGCGGAGGCATTCTCTGAAGCAACATAGCCAGCATGTTTTGAATGTTGTCGTTGACAGTGTCTTGCTTATCCATTCTGGCACGGAGTTCATTCTGATCTTGCTTAAGTTCTTTCAGCGTCTGGAGAACCATAGGGATAACAGAAGAAGAAGACTCCTCCTGAGTCAGAGCCTGCTGTGCTTCAGCAGCAGCCAGCGCTTCAGCTTCAGCAGCAGCTTGTGCTTCAACTTCCTTTATCCTTAGAATTTCAGCTTCTCTTGCTCTTTCTTCCTCCAGCCTTCTAGCCTCTTCTTCAGCTTCTCTTGCTAATCTCTCTTCTTCCAGCCTTCTGGCTTCAGCTTCTCTTGCAAGTCTTTCCTGAAGTCTTGCCTCAGCATCTCTGATGTAGCCATTTCTGACTTGTTCAGAGATGTTCTTCAGTCTAAAAGCCTCAGAGGTCATCCAGCCAATGACTCTGTTCCAGTGTGTCCTTACAGAGTCAGGATCATCACTGACTTCAGAGTTAGTGGTCAGAGACTTGACCTTTTGTACTGAAGCCCCTGCGACCAGCATGATGGCTTCCTCAAGGGTAGGTATAGAAAGGTCAGGTTCAGAGGTATGAGGTGGAGATGTTGGAGGGCTGAGATTTAATGTGAGAGGTTCAGATTCTGCTTCAGGTTGAGGTTCAGATCTTTGGGGTGAAGCGTAAAGAGGGTTTAAGTCTAAAGGTTCAGTTTCAGGTTCAGCGGAGGTGTTTGGAGGGGTGATATCAGAGGTGTGGAAGTCAGAGGGTTGGTCCTCAGAAGTAATGTTGGTTGTTTGTTCTGGTGGAGGTGAAGTTGCTTCAGATTGTGTTTGTGTTTGTTGTTGTGAAGCAAGGTTTTGAGCCTGAATTTGGGCTAAGGTTGGAGAGTCAGGGTCAGAGTATTCTTGGTCAGAGGAGATTTGAAGGTATGGGGGTGATTCTGGGGCTGAAGATGAAGAGGAACTGGTTTGGTTCAGTTCTTCAGCTTCAGATAAGGGTAGTGTTGTATGGGCAAGATTAAATTTGGGTCGAGGTTCTGAGGTTCTGGTGGTTGAAGGTGGGATTTCAGAGGTTGTATAAATGGGTGGTGTTGGGAGAGGATTAGAGGAAGGAGTAGAGGAAACCATCAGAGGTTCAGAGGAAATAGGAGGAACAGACGTACCAGTAGAAATTTGCAGAGGAGCTGAAGATCTGCTTCCAGAAGATTCTCCAAGTCTTGCCTTCTTTGCCTGTGATGTTATCTTCTTCTCAGAGAGACCTCTCTTGTACCTGACGAAGTCTTCTTCTGAATCTAGACAATCGTCGAGGCTGAAGTCAGAGATGTCAACACCTTCATCCAGCAGACGATTAAGATAGATAGCAACCGCATCTCTGGGTTCATTCTTGTAGAACCTAGCAAGACCATGAGGCAGCTTCCTCTGATCTTTCAAGGAATCCCAGGATGTGTCCAGCGTGGGTCTGACTTGAATCTTCTTTATTATTCCCATACTCTTGAGATTTCTGGCGTTCAGAGGCTTCCCGGTATCTATTGTCAGATCTTGCATCAGCTTGGCCTTCTCCAGATGATCTACCAGCCCATTCTCGATGAAAACATCAGATAACAATCTTCCCAGAGGGATGTAGGATCTGGGCTTCATGTTGTTTCTGGTCTCCCTGACAGAGTCTCTTAGGTATCTGAAGAGTAGTGCAGGAAGGCAGATCTTCACACCCTTGTGAATGCAATACAGAATGCACTTCTGATCTGCATTGATGTAATCAGAGGAGTTAGATGCTGGGCGGTGGTGAATAGTTCCCAGAATGATCTTGAGCCACACTCTGAGGTTCTGATGCAGCTCTTTGTTCTTTGAAGGATTTCCTTCAGTGTTGGGTTTGAAGATGGTTGGATTGATTACTTCAGCAACGCGCCTTGATCTTGGGTTGATGTTGTAAATCCTTTTTCCTCCATCTTTCTCCATGTTCAACAAAGAAGCAATTGACTCTTCAGTAATTACTATCTTTACCCCCAAAACATAGGAGACGATGAAATGGTCATCAGCATCTGCAAATCTCCAGAACTCCTTGATGAGAAGTGGGTAAACAGGGCCATAGAGCCTTTAGAAGTAGTTTCCCCAACCTTGTTGACGAAGTTCTTCAGTAAGATCAACTCCATTTCTTCTCAAGTTGTCAAAGTCCACCAGTGTTTCACATAACACATCCAATCCCTCAAAGGGAGTTGCTAGGTTGATGTGAGGTAAACGATCAAGGATATGGGGTTCTTTGTAAACTGGGGTGATGGAGACTCCTGTAACAGTTGGAGTTGGAATGCTTGAAGTTTGAGCAGTTGAGCTTGATTCCATTTGTTGAGAAAAGTTGAAAACTTGTTGTTGTTGAGCGTCCATGGTTGAAGAAGAAGATGAAGAGTTTGCAGAAATGCTTCAGAGAGGTTTAGGGTTTTAGAGAGGGTTTGAGAGTGAGTGAGAGTGATAAGTGTGTGAAAAGTGAGAAAAGTGTTTAAATACCCTAAGTTAAAACACATGCAAAACGACACACAATATTGCGTTAGCACAAAGCTCAAGTAAGCACGCTTGGGGGAGAAATGATTAAGGCTAATTAATGAATGTCTAATCCCAACAGTACGCACACTGCTCGAGGAGATCTCAAACGTTTCACCTTTGATTTTCTTCTGGACAGCTGTCTAGAAGTTCTAGGGTTGAACGCTAAGTGCTTCACGTGTTGATGTATCTGATCTTCAGGAATACCAAAGGATTGGTTCCTGGAGATTTCTAACTCAGATATCTTCTTAACTTGGTAGAAGTATCAGAGTCAGAGGCAGAAACACATTTGTTTATGTCAGAGTCTCATTTTACATTTTCAGAGCCACACTTCATTCTGGACAATTTTGAATGTTCAGATTTTCTAAGATAAAAAGAAATCTATCTTCAGCTAGAGGCTTAGTAAAGATATCTGCCCATTGATGATCTGTATCAATGAACTTCAATGTTACTATCCCTTTCTGAACATAGTCTCTGATAAAATGATGTTTTATTTCAATGTGTTTAGCTCTGGAATGTAGAATGGGATTCTTACTTAGACAAATGGCAGCAGTATTATCACAGAAGATAGGAATGTTACTCTCAAAAATTTGCAGATCTTCTAACTGATGCTTCATCTAGAGCATCTGAGTTGTGCACAGTGATGCTGAGATATATTCTGCTTCTGCAGTTGATAGAGCGATAGTTGACTGTCTTTTGCTAGCCCAGGAGATTAGATTGTTTCCCAGAAGCTGGCAATTTCCAGATGTGCTTTTTCGTTCTAGTCTATCTCCTGCATAATCTGCATCACAGTAACCAGAAAGTCTATACTCTGATGTTTTCTTATACATCAGGCCCAGGTTAGGAGTTCCTTTCAGATACTTAAGAATTCTCTTAAGTGCTGTTAAATGAGATTCTCTAGGATCTGATTGGAATCTGGCACAGAGACAGACACTAAAGAGAATATCAGGACGAGTAGCAGTCAGATAGAGAAGAGAGCCTATCATACCTCGATAGAGCTTCTGACAAACTTTTGAGCTTACTTCTTCTTTTTCAAGAATGCATGTTGGATGCATTGGAGTTTTTGCAGAGTTGCAGTTAGCCATGTCAAATTTCTTCAGAACATCTTTAATATATTTGCTTTAATGAACATATGTAACTTCTGAAGTTTGGTTAATTTGAATTCCCAGAAAGAACTTTAGTTCTTGCATTAGACTCATTTCAAATTCTGCCTGCATTAACTTAGAGAATTCTTGACAAACAGAGGCGTTAACTGAACCAAAAATAATGTCATCAACGTATATCTGGCATATCATGAGATCATTGTTAAGGTTCTTACAGAAAAGTGTGGAGTCAACTTTCCCTCTGATAAAATTGTGTTCCAGAAGAAAATTGCTTAAACGTTCGTACCAAGCTCTGGGAGCTTGTTTAAGTCCATATAAAGATTTTTTAAGTTTAAAAACATGTTCTGGAAAGTTTGGATTTTCAAAACCTGGAGGTTGGTTGACATACACTTCTTCTGATATATAACCATTAAAGAATGCACTCTTGACATCCATTTGATATAATTTAATAGAATGGTTAATAGCAAAAGATACAAGAAGACGAATAGATTCTAACCTTGCGACTGGAGCAAAAGTTTCATTATAATCAATACCTTCTTGTTGACTATAACCTTGAGCTACCAGTCGAGCTTTGTTTCTGACGACTTCTCCTTTCTCATTCAGCTTGTTTCTGAATACCCATCTGGTTCCAATAACGTGAGTGCCTCTGGGCTTTGGAACAAGATCCCAGACATCATTCTTTGTGAATTGATCTAATTCTTCTTGCATGGCTGAAACCCAGTCGTTATCTTGAAGTGCTTCATCACAGGACGTAGGCTCAATCAGAGACACTAGTCCCAGAGGAGTATCTTCAGAGGTTCTGAAGGTAGATCTGGTTCTGACAGGTTCGTCCTTGTTTCCCAGAATCAAATCTTCAGATACGTTGATACGACTTTTAACTTTCTTTGGGATTTCTGGGGTTTTAATTTCTTCAGAGTTCTGAGTGACAGTTGCTTCTGGAGCTTTATCAGAACCTGCAAGGGTGATTTCTAAATCTGCAAAATCTTCAACTAGCTTTGACTTTTCAGGGTCAAGCTTATCATCAAATCTGACATGAATTGATTCTTCCACAATTTTGGTTTCTGTGTTGTATACTCTGTAGCCTTTAGAGCGTTCTGAGTATCCTAACATAATACCTTTCTGTGCTTTGGAATCAAACTTGTTCAGATGTTCTTTAGTGTTTAAAATAAAGCAAGAACATCCAAAAGGATGAAAATATGAAATGTTTGGTTTTCTTCCTTTACACAGTTCATAGGGAGTCTTTTCCAGAATGGGTCTTATAGAGATTCTATTCTGAATGTAACACGCTGTATTTACAGCTTCTGCCCAAAAATGCTTTGCCACATTAGTTTCATTGATCATGGTTCTAGCCATCTCTTGGAGTGTCCTATTCTTCCTCTCTACAACTCCATTTTGTTGTGGAGTTCTAGGGCAGGAGAAATCATGGGATATTCCATTAGAGTCAAATGATTCTTCAAAATCTTTGTTTTCAAATTCTCCACCATGATCACTTCTGACTCTAACAATTTTAGCATCAAATTCTTTTTGCACTTTGGAGCAGAAACTAGTGAATACAGAGTGAGACTCACTCTTGTGCTTTAGGAATTTCACCCATGTCCAGCGACTGTAATCATCAACAATGACTAGTCCATACTTCTTTCCATTGACTGATGCTGTTTTCACAGGACCAAATAAGTCAATGTGGAGAAGTTCCAGAGGCTTAGAGGTAGAAACAACATTTTTCTTTTTAAAGGATGTTTTTGAAAATTTTCCTTTCTGACATGCTTCACACAGAGCATCTGAAGAAAACTTCAGTTTAGGTAGGCCTCTGACTAACTCGAGTTTAGTTAGCTGAGAAAGTTTCCTCATGCTAATGTAGCCCAAGCGTCTATGCCATATCCATTGCTCTTTGTGAACAGACATCAGACATTTAACATTTTGTTCTTTTAAATCTGAAAGATTAATTTTATAAATGTTGTTTTTCCTTTTGCTTGTGAAAAGGACAGAGCCATTGTTCTGATTAATGGCTTTACATGTTTTTTGATTAAAGATTACATCATAACCGTTATCACTTAATTGACTTATGGATAACAGGTTATGCATTAATCCTTCTACATAAAGAACATCAGATATAGAGGGAAGAGTACCATTACCAATAGTTCCGGAGCCTCTGATCCTTCCTTTCTGATCTCCTCCGAAGCCTACAAATCCAGCGTCTTTAAGTTCCAGACTTTGGAACATAGACTTTCTTCCCGTCATGTGTCGCGAGCATCCAGAGTCCAGGTACCATGACTGGTGTCTGAACTTTGCTGCATAGGATATCTGCAACATACACAATCTTATCTTTTGGTACCCAGAATCTCTTGGGTCCTTTCAGATTAGTTTTCCCAGAGTTTCTTATAACTTTGGGTTTTCTAGCATTTTTAAATTTTTGTTCTTGTGTGTGTGTGTAATGATATGAAAAGGGAGATTTAAGTTGGTCACTGGTAGAAGTTTTATCTTCCTTAGGATCATACCCAATTCCCTTTTTATTGTTCTGACTGACTCCATAAATCATGGATGCCATAATACTCCTACCTATTCCATTTTTCAGAAATTCTTGAAAGGCTTCTTCGTATTCAAAAATAATTTTATTTGAAGTTTGTGGTGCTTGAGACAACGCTTCTTCTAATTCTAAGCTTTTTCTTTTTGCTCCATCTCTTTCTAGTGTTAAAGATCTGATCGTATCTTCTCGTGCTAGAATTGTCATCTCAAGTTCACTACATTCTTCAAATTTTGCTTTAAGACAGCCTTTAATGTTTTTAAACTTTTGTTTTAATTTCTGATATGAGCTAAGAGTTTCTGACAAACAAGATTCTAGATCAGATCGAGAAAGTTCAGAAAATACCTCTTCAGATTCTTCATCTGAGCTACTCCTGGATGTGGTAGCCATAAGTGCCACGTTGGCCTTTTCATCAGAGTCAGATTCTGATGACCCAGATTCACTATTATCCCAGGTAGCCATTAATCCTTTCTTTGTTCTGAAGGTACTTTTCTTGAAACTTTCTTTTCTAGGATTGTCTTTCTTTAGCTTGGGGCATTCATTCCTGTAGTGACCTGTTTCTTTACATTCATAACAAGTAATATCTTTGTTAGTTTTACCTTTTGAGGTTGATTCTGATCGATCCCCTCTGGGTCTTGATCTTCTGAAGTTGTTGTTCCTCTTTTTCCAGAGTTGTTTAACTCTTCTGGTCAGGAGGGACAATTCTTCTTCATCATCAGAATCTTCTGGTTCAGAGTCATCAGTATCTTCAGTTTCTGCCTGGAGAGCTTTGGTTCTGTCAGGTTTGCGTCTTTCATATCTGGACTTTAATGCTACGGACTTGTTCCTTTTCTGAGGCTCATCTTCCTCTAGTTCTATCTCATGGCTTCTGAGGGAACTGACAAGTTCTTCAAGACTTATATTGTTCAGATCCTTTGACAGCTTCAGAGCAGTAACCATGGGTCTCCATTTCTTTGGCGACTTCTGACTATCTTTTTGACATGGTCTGCAGTTGTGTATCCTTTGTCTAGAACCTTGAGACCTGCAATCAGATTTTGGAATCTAGAGAACATTGCCTCTATGGCTTCATCATCTTCCATTTTGAAGGCTTCATATTTCTGGATAAGCGCCAGAGCCTTTGTCTCTTTGACTTGAGAGTTTCCTTCATGAGTCATCCTTAGAGAGTCAAGTATGTCTTTGGCTGTTTCTCTGTTGGTGATCTTTTCATACTCGTTGTAAGATATAGCATTTAGGAGTATGGTTCTGGCCTTGTGATGATTCTTGAAAACTCGTTTCTGATCATCTGACATCTTACTTCTGGGAACTTCTACTCCATCCTCTGTGATAGGAGGTTTGTATCCATCTATGACAATGTCCCAGAGATCAGCATCATAGCCTAGAAAGAAACTTTCAATTCTATCTTTCCAGTAATCGAATTTCTCTCAATCAAAGACAGGAGGCTTAGCATTGTAACTATCCTTTTCATTTGTGTGGGCCATAGTTTTTCTCTTTCTGGATCTCTCTACACTGTTAAGTGTTTGATTAGAAAATCAATAACAGAGCCGGAGCTCTGATACCAATTGAAGGTGAGAAAAACAAGAAAGGGGGGGGGGTTGAATTGTTTGGAAAAATAAGCGCTTTTTCAAAATGAAAACCACACAATGATTTTATACTGGTTCGCTTATAACACAAAGCTACTCCAGTCCACCCGGCCGAGGTGATTTCGCCTTCAACAAGGACTTAATCCACTAATCTTGAAAGATTACAAACAACGTCTAAGAGAAAGATCTCTTAGTCCTCTCAAGTATACAGACTACACAGAGTCACTTGAGGAAATAAACAAACAATAGATAAAAGATTTATGTAATCTAGAGTGCTTCTAAGATAAGCAAGTATTACAATAGTAAGAACAAAGTGATTCACGTTATAAGCAAAAGCTTCGTGAAGATTTAGAGAGCAAGAGTGTTTTCTGGAGCGTTGATGTTTCAGTATAATTTTTCCTTGTATGTGTTGTTACACTGAATGTTGATTTGCAGTCCTTTTTATAGATAAGTGAGGTAGTGGTTGAAACTGGTGGATATTAAAATGAATTTACGCCATCACTTAAATAGCTTCTGCAGGATAACTTTCTCTCCTTGAAATGACTACTTACCACATATAGTATCTTCTTTATTGAAATTGGAGATTAACGTCTCTTTCTGTATTAGGAAAACCATTTGCAAACCTTTACTTGACTTTAACGTTACTCTTTCATAATTAGCAATTCCATGATCAGAGTCTTCGTGTATCTGAGAATCTTGGAGTCTTGCTTCTGATGTTGATCTCTTTTGGATTCTGATGGATTCTTCAGATAGCGCTGATAAGTTCTGGAGTTTAGAGATAGCGTTGATCAGAGTCAGAACTTCTAGAGCTTACTTCTTGTTCAGATGCTTCTGATACTTTGCTGTTTTGCTCAGAGTTAGACTTTCTTGAACGTGTTTCTACTTCAGATGCTTCTTATCTTCTGATAATTTGTATCTGATCTGGTTCTGTATCTGATGACATCATCAGATCTCTTCCTTCTTTCTTTAGAACCCTGCACACTTAGAAACTTTTCGTTAGGGTGCCATTTTTGGTTTCATCCTTTGTTATCATCAAAATCAAGGAATCTGTTGTAGAACAATTTTTGTTCTTACAGACTATGGGCTCTAAAGAAAGCTTCAAAAAATATGCTCAAAAATGGAGAGATTTGGCTGGCAGAGTCAAACCCCCTATGACTGATCGAGAATTATTGGACATGTTCATGGGTACACTGACTGGCCCATTCTATAGCCATCTATTGGGAAGTTCCTCATCGGGTTTCACTGAACTTATATTGACGGGTGAACATGTTGAAAGCGGCATTCGAAGTGGAAAGATACAGGAGGCTACCTCCGCAAGCACCAAAAAGTCCTATCAGGGGAAGAATGAATCAAATGATGTGTACGGTCAAAGGGGTCATAACAAGAAAAATCGTGACCATACTGTTGGAGCAGTTACGATTGCAGCACCGCCATCTCAAAACTTACAACACAGACAAGACAGGCCAAGAAGGCAGTTTACCAAGATCAATATGACTTTAGCACAAGCACTGCAGGGTATGCTAAAAGCAAATTTAATTACCCTCAGAGATCCTCCTGCAAATCCCAACACTACTTCTCCTTGTTATAATCCCAATGCTAGGTGTGCATATCACTTCGATAGCCCCGGGCATGATACAAACGATTGTTGGTTGTTGAAGAATAAGATTCAGGATATGATCGACGCTGGAGAAATTGAATTTGATCCTCCGGAGACTCCTAATGTCATCACTGCTTCTATGCCTAATCATGACAAGACTGTTAATGTTGTGGATGACAATTCTCACATTACTAATGTAGCTGACTTAGCATCTCCTCTCCTGATCATCAAGAAGAATTTATTACAAGCTGGTTTATTTCCAGGTTGTGCTGAAAATTGCGATCTCTGTATACTCCGACCCAATGATTGCTTGAAGTTGAGGAATGGTATTCAACGGCTGATGGATGATCGTACAATTCTCTTTGAAAAGATTCCTAAGGTGGAAAACCCTATTGAAGAAATATCTATGATTGATAGGTCCAAAGTTCCAGTGAAGATTACCGCTGCTAGAGTGCCTGTGAAGATTACTGTTGAGCCCAAGGTAGCTCCCCTAATTATTACTGCACCTGGCCCAGTACCGTATTCCTCAAGCAAAGCCATTCCGTGGAATTATGGAGGTGATGTTTACATCCACGGCATAAAGCAAGATGATAATTCTGCTAATCCTAATGACGTTGACATTGTTGGGACTAGTAAAATTACTCGAAGTGGAAGGATCTTCTCTCCAGAAATCTCACCTCCCGCCCCTGAAACTCGAGGAAAGGGACCAGTAATCAATCCTTCTCAGTCAAAGACACCAGTCGAAGTTACTACTGAAGATGTTGCCAAGCAGGAAATGGAAGAAATGCTGAAAATCATCCGTAAGAGTGATTTTGATGTGGTAGAACAGCTGGGGCATACTCTGTCTAAAATTTCGATGTTATCCTTGTTGTTATCTTCTGAATCTCATGCCAATGCATTGATAAAATTCTTGAAGACCGCTCATGTACCTCAGGAGACATCTGTCGATCCGTTAGAAAATTATGTTGCTAACTTGGCTGTTGATAATGGCATAGGCTTTTCTGATGCTGACCTGACACCGGCAGGAAAGAATCACAATAAAGCTCTGCATATCTCCATTGAGTGTAAGGGGATCACCTTGTCTCATGTGTTGATCGACAATGGCTCTTCTTTGAATGTGCTACCGAAAGCTGTGCTCGATAAGCTTGACTATAAAAGCATTGAACTGAAACCTAGTGATGTTGTGGTGCGTGCTTACGATGGTGCGAAGAGTGTTGTCCATGGTGAAGTGGTTCTCCCTATCAAGATAGGACCTCAAGTCTTCAACACTACCTGTTACGTAATGAACATTCGTCCTGCCTATTCCTGCTTGCTGGGACGCCCTTGGATCCATGGGGCAAGTGCTGTAGCTTCGTCTCTCCATCAAAAGCTGAGGTATCCAATAGAGGGCAAGATTGTCACTGTGTGTGAAGAAGAAGAGTATATTATCAGTAGTGTGCATACCTTCAGATACGTCGAGATGGATGGTGAATTCTTTGAGACTCCTTCTCAGTCATTTGAAGTATTTCCTCCGACCAGTCCTGTCCTTAAGCCAACTTCCCGTGTGCCCAAGGTTATTCGTGCTCCTCCTGCTATGATTTCTCTGAAAGATGCTCAAGCTGTGGTTGAAGATGGTGGTCGTACTGGCTGGGGTCAACTGATCAATGTACCGTACAAGTCTGATAAATTTGGCCTGGGGTTTAGCTCTGAAAAGATAGTCAAAGATCAGATTAATGCTGTAGAAGATGCTGATAGCGATTGCGACTTGGATAGCTGGATTTTCCCAACAATTGGTGACGGACTCAATAATTGGAAGGCTGAAGACACTATCCCGATTTCCTTTAGTCAGGAGTAATTGTTATTGCTTATTTTAGTGTTTCAAATTTTGTAATTTTTATTATGAACAATTGAACTTCTTAAAGCATTGTGTCTATGCCCGGGGCACAATAGCTAATTTGTTAAGGGTTTTGTCATTTTCATAAGCATATTCACATTTAATAAATCAATGGACTTTTTGCATTCAAATATTGCGCTCTTTATCTTTCCTGTCATCTTTCAAATAAGCTATGTTTTCTTACACACACTCACGTAACAAATTGTAGATCCATATCCACTCTGGATCCTGTTGATAATAATTCTGCTACTGTTAATTATGGCTTTAAAAATCCGATATACCAAGTAGAGGATGAAAGTGAGGAAGATTGCGAAGTGCCTGGAGAGCTTGCCAGACTGTTACTGCAAGAAGAAAAGACTATACAGCCGCATGAGGAATCAATTGAAATTGTAAATCTGGGTACTGAAGTAGACAAGAAAGAAGTCAAAATAGGAGCAGGCTTGGAAAACAGTGTCAAAGAAAGATTGATTCAGATGTTACATGACTGTGTAGAGATTTTTGCTTGGTCTTATGAAGACATTCCAGGACTTGATACTGATATAGTAGTACATTGTTTGCCGATGAAGGAAGATTGTCATCCTGTTAAGCAAAAGGTTCGTCGCATGCGTCCTGAAATGTCTGAGAAAATCAAAGCCGAGGTTATGAAACAATTTAATACAGGTTTTCTAGCTGTTATTTCTTATCCTTAATGGGTTGCTAATGTGGTACCAGTGCCAAAGAAGGATGGTAAGGTGCGAATGTGTGTAGATTACAGAGATTTGAATAAAGCAAGTCCCAAAGATGACTTTCCACTTCTGCACATTGATGTTCTGGTAGATAACACCGCTCAACACAAGGTATTCTCATTCATGGATGGATTCTCAGGTTATAACCAGATTAAGATGGCACCTGAAGACATGGAGAAAACTACGTTTGTGACGCAATGGGGCACTTTCTGTTACAAAGTAATGCCATTCGGTTTAAAGAATGCAGGGGCAACATACCAGCGTGCTATGGTGGTTTTGTTCCATGATATGATCCATCATGAAATAGAGGTATATGTGGATGACATGATAGCCAGATCTCATACTGAAGAAGAACATCTCGATCATTTATACAAACTGTTTGAGAGGTTGAAGAAATACAAGTTGAGATTGAACCCGAACAAATGCACCTTTGGAGTAAGATCCGGTAAACTCTTGGTTTTTATTGTCAGTGGTAAAGGAATTGAGGTTGACCCGGCTAAGGTGAGAGCTATTCAAGAAATTCCAGTTTCCCGTACAGATAAAGAAGTCAGAGGTTTCTTGGGACGCTTGAATTACATTGCCCGATTTATCTCCCATTTGACTGCTACTTGCAAACCCATCTTCAAATTACTGAGGAAAAATCAAGAGAAAATATGGAATGATGAATGTCAAGAAGCTTTGACAAAATCAAGAAGTATCTCCAAGAACCTCCAATTCTGATGCCACCGGTTGAAGGAAGACCTCTAATCATGTATTTGACCGTGTTAGAAAATTCAATGGGGTGTGTGCTGGGGCAACATGACGAGTCTGGTCGAAAAGAGCATGCAATATACTACCTTAGCAAAAGGTTTACCGACTGTGAAACAAGATACTCACTGCTTGAGAAAACTTGTTGTGCTTTGGCTTGGGCTGCTCGCCGACTAAGACAGTATATGTTGAATCATACCACTTTATTGATTTCTAAGATGGATCCTATCAAATATATATTTGAGAAACCTGCTCTCTCCGGAAGAATAACAAGATGGCAGATGATTTTAACAGAGTATGATATCCAGTATAATACCCAAAAAGCAATCAAAGGAAGCGTGTTAGTTGATCATTTGGCTCATCAAGCAGTTGATGATTACCAATATATGAATTTTGAGTTCCCTGATGAGGATGTTATGCTTGTTACTGATTATGAAGAACCTGGACCGGATGAAGGACCCGAATTGGGATCCCAATGGACTATGGTTTTTGATGGATCTTCTAATGCATTGGGCAATGGTGTTGGTGTTGTAATTATTTCTCCCAAGTGTTGCCATACGCCTTTCACTGCTAGACTATGTTTTGATTGTACCAATAATATGGCTGAGTATGAAGCATGTATTTTGGGACTCAGAGCTGCTATAGACCTGAGAATCAAGTTTTTGAGTGTGTACAGAGACTCAGCCTTAGTAATCAGTCAGATCAAAGGAGAATGGGACACTAAACATCCAAATCTCATCCCTTATCGAGAGCGGGTGTTGACATTAATCCCATACTTTGAAGAGATTACATTCGAACATATTCCACGAGAAGAGAATCAGTTGGCAGACGTATTGGCTACCATGTCATCTATGTTCAGAGTCAGATGGGACAATGAAGCTCCCATGATCACCATTGAACGATTAGATGAACCAGCATATTGTTATGAACTTAATGCTGATGAAGTAGAAGAGAAACCTTAGTTCCACGAAGTAAAAAGATATTTAGAAACTCAGGAATACCCTGAAGGGGCATCCATCAATGACAGAAAATTTCTGAGGAAGTTCTCCGCTAAATTCTTTTTGAGTAATGGAGTATTATACAAACGTAATCATGATTCGACTTTGCTTCGCTGTGTGGATAAAAAGGAAGCAGAAAAGATTATGGAAGACATGCATGACGGTATTTTTGGGACTCATTCTAGTGGACATACGATGGCCAAGAAGATTCTGAGATCAGGGTATTATTGGTCTACCATGGAAGCTGATTGCCACCATCACTCCAGAACTTGTCACAAGTGCCAGATCTATGCGGACAAAGTACATGTACCTCCTCCTCCATTGAACGTGTTGACAGCCCCTTGACCCTTTGCAATGTGGGGCATTGATATGATTGGAGAGATTAAACCTACTGCTTCTAATGGACATCGTTTCATTCTTGTTGCTATTGATTACTTTACGAAGTGGGTAGAGGCAGCCTCATTTGCTTCTGTCACCAAGAATGTGGTGGCACGGTTCATCAAGAATAGTCTTATTTGTCGGTATGGCATCCCTAAAAGAGTTATCACTAATAATGGTACTAATTTGAACAACAAGATGATTACTGAACTCTGCACACAGTTCAAAATAAAACACCATAACTCTTCGCCGTACCGGCCAAAGATGAATGGCGCCGTAGAAGCTGCTAATAAGAATATTAAGAAGATTATACAAAAGATGACAGTAACATACAAAGACTGGCATGAGATGTTACCATTTGCTCTTCATGGTTATCGCACTTCAGTACGCACTTCGACAGGGGCAACTCCTTTCTCTTTAGTCTACGGAATGGAAGCCGTTTTACCAGTGGAAGTTCAGATTCCCTCTCTAAGAATTATGAAAGATGCAGGCTTAGATGAAGATGAATGGATTCAGACTCGACTCGATCAGATAAATTTGATTGATGAAAAGAGACTTGCGGCTGTTTGTCATGGACAGATATATCAGAAGCGCATGACCCATGCATTTAATAAAAAAGTCAAGAGACAGGTGTATCAAATTGGCGACTTGGTGATAAAGCGTATCATTCTACCACAAGGTGATCCGAGAGGCAAATGGACTCCCACATACGAAGGGCCATTTGTAGTTAAGAAGGTATTCTCTGGTAGAGCCATGATGCTTGCTACAATGGATGGCGAAGATTTCCCGCATCCCGTGAACGCGGACATAGTTAAAAAATACTATGCATAAAAGAGACCCGCTAGGTCGACATATCTAGGCAAAAGTAAGGGCATCCCGGCGAACCAAAAGGGTTCGGGCAAAAATTAGGGATAAACATACAAAAATGTACACTCGGTAAGTCGAAAACCTGAAAAGGCGGCTTGGGCAAAAAAGGGTATCCTGGTGGACTGAAAACCTGAAAAGGCGGTCCAGGCAAAAATTAGGGATTAAAGCGTATGACTATGTCCCGTTCTCGGTCAGCTTCACCAAAGTCAAAGAGACTGAACAAGCCAATCACTTCTATCCGACAACAAGAGATGAGATGCTTGAAGATATAATAGCAGTAGTAGAATTAAAATCAATAGGACTTTTTTTTCATAGCTATTTTTTCTTTGCTTTCTTGACAATTTCTTCTTACTAGGATTTCTGTCTCCTTGTATTAAAATTGCTTGTTTATAGGCCCTCTTTCAAAATCAATACAATTTTATTTTCAAAAAGATACTTTTGTTTTACTTTCTCTGTTTTGTTTGCATAAATGTCCATTGATTTAATTCGAATTAATATATGCATTTGAATATGATTGATGTTTACCGAAAATACATGCATAAAATAGAAATAGCAATTACTAAAAGACTTTAGGATCAAGGATAAGGTTTAACCATGCGTTCTAACAAATCCGGTTGCAAATTCTATTCCCCAGCAAAACCAGTTATTCCCAGAAGAAATTGGCACTACTAGACAGACTGGTCATCTCTTTTATCCCTAGTCAGGTTCTGTTGAATATTTCTACCATCAGACAGAAATCAAATATCCCCAGCTAAGAAAGGGTCATCAATATAAATATCTTCAACCAGAATATCGGGATTTATTTTCCCATGGCAAAACTTTTCAGACGCATAATTCATTCATGCATCATTTCACAGCATATACATGCATGCAATGTTCGCATTTATTTTCAAGAGCATAAAACATCTCATGCATCATGACATGGCATGAGGCTAACTCTTTTTTTCCCCAGTTAGTTATCCTCCTGATACAGTCAAAATAAAGATTCATTCAGACATATATCTTTATCGATTACATTCAAGATTCAGATACATCTTTCAGATATAATCCATATGAATATTCATTCTGACAAGCATTCTGATATCCTCCTAATGATGGCATCTTTAAGCCCATCCCAGACATTTATTGCAAATACAACATATACAAATATTATCAGATATAGCCTAACGTATGGCTCATTCTGATTCAGCCTAACGTATGGTTCCTTCAACTGTTCCAATACGGTCTAGCGTACGACCCATTTGGATATTCATCCCCTCAGATACTACCTAGCGTACGGTACATTCTGAAATGTAGTCTAGCGTATGACTACCCCTTTTATCATCAGATACAGCCTAATGGACGGCTCATTCTGCTACTCAGATACGATCTAGCGTATGATCCATTTTGATCTTTTATCCTCAGATACAGCCTAATGGACGGCTCATTCTGCAACTCAGATACGGTCTAGTGTACGACCCAGTCTGGCTCTTCTCATCAGATACTACCTAGCGTACGACATATTTTGAAATGTAGTCTAGCGTACAACTACTTTTTATCGCCCGATACAGCCTAACGGACAGCTCACTCTACTACTCAGATACGATCTAGCGTACGATCCATTCTGATCTTTATTTCTCCAGATACAGCCTAACGGACGGCTCACTCTGCTACTCAGATACGGTCTAGCGTATGACCCATTCTGATCCTTATCTCATCAGGTTCAGCTCACCCTAATATCACCTAATGGATGACTCATTATACGGTCTAGCGTACGACCCAGTGTGACACCCATGTCTTCAGATATGGTCTAATGTATGACGCACTCAGAAGCTCTCATCATCAAACTTTCTGGATGACATCTTTAAGTCCATCTCCATCAAGACTATCTTTTAATTAACAAGTGCAAATTTTTGGGGCATTCTAAGTGTTCAATAATCTTCCACCTCCAGATCACGAATGGCGTACATACCATTCTAATTCTCTCGGTTTAAGAATATTGAACAGGGGCAGCTGTCATACCCCAAAATTTGCCTGTTAATTTTTATGATAAATTGATTCATGCATGACATTCATTTCACATTTGCATTCATTCATTAGCATACATTCTCATATAAATTATAAATTTTAATTTATTTATTATGTGATACAGATATAAAAAATAATAATAATTTTGGTTATCTGTATGATATAAATAATTATATATATATATATATATATATATATATATATATATATAATATTATATATATATATATAAAATAGTTTTAATTTAATGATAAATAAAAATAGATTTGAGTTTTAATTGTATAATTAAAATTTTAAATTAATTTTATTTGTTCAAGCTCATTAAATTATAATAACTATTTTTTATAATTTAGTGACTCATGTTCCATTTATTCATTATTTATAAATAGTATTTATTTAGTAATTCACGTTTTTTACTTAATAAAATTTATTTATAAGAGTAACATTTTTTTAAAAGCCCATAAATTATAAAATAATTTTGGTTGATATAAGTAAGAATAATTTTGATTTTTTTTTAAATGATGAAAGTAAAAATAGAAATAGGTTTAAAATTTAATTCAATTATGTAACTAAAATTTAAATTAATTTTTATTTAAATTATTCATTATTTATAATAATATTTATATTTAATAAATATTTAGCAAGGTTAAACCCTAACTCTCCTAAAGTATAGGAAGGGATCCAAATATTTAGCAAAGTTAAACCCTAACTCTCCTAAAGTATAGGAAGGGATCCAAATATTTAGCAAGGTTAAACCCTAAAGTATAGGAAAGGATCTAAATATTTAGCAAGGTTAAACCCTAATCCACACCATTATAAATACTTCATATGGCTGCAGCGAGAGGGAGAAGACGAAAAAGAGGAGAGATACAGCCGAAGAAGATACACCAGACAAGGCAGAAACAAGAAGATTCACGGGCAGGGAAAAGAGAAGCAACCATAAAGCACTCAAATCCCCAGTAAGTGTTCATTATGGAATTTGCATCTAGCATGATTACCTTGCAATACTCCTTAATTCATGCATGAATAATATTGGTTTAATATATATTGAGATGATGTATTCATGGTTTGGTGGATGTTGATATTGCTTTATTCAAGTATGCATCTATTCTTGATATGTCATAGCATGTTGGAGAAATTCTGTTTGCATGATTAAAGAATTATATCTGTCATTTAATTATTATTATATGAGTGTTGTTTCTAGCATGATTATGTTTATTTCACATGCTGTTATTACATAATAATGATGATGATGATATAATGGTGATAATATAAATCCTTGGTTGTCTTTAACATGTATGTGTAAGGTTTGTTTTATCATTATCACTTGCAGTAAAGAGAACTAATACATGAGTAAAATAATATAAGCTTCTTGATTTGTGCATGGCTATTTTTATTATTGCATGATGATTACATATGATCTTATTTTATGTGTGTGGTTGGATATAAGATGAAGTTACAGGTTTGTTATATTCACATGAAAGAAACAACATGAGAAAAAATAAAGTAGCTTGTCGTAAGAGAGAAAACTGTAACATGCATGGTGGTGTTGTGTCAAAATGGAAAAATCCATGTAGAATTAATATATATTTTAATGAAGGCGAATAAATAACGAATTGACCAACATGGCTCGTTGGTAGCTCCCCCCTCACTGCAACGTAGAGGTCCTGGGTTTGAGTTTTTTACCATGTTTACTCCCTTTCCACTATATCACTTAATTAATTAAAATGGGCTATTTTGAATAATAAAAATCTAATTATATTTTTTTTTCTCTTTTCTTTTAAAATTTCTATCAATTTAGTCTAAGTTTTTCCATAAATTCATAAAAAAAGTTTCTATTATTATAGACTAAAAATATTCTTAATTCATTCTTAAATTTAGTTTATTTATTTCATTTGTCATGAACTTTCTATGCCCTTTTAATTTTGTACTCGTTAATTAAGATTTAGATATTTTATATCCCCTTTTAAATTATGTACCCCATCCCGAAGTCATGAAATAGCGTAGTCTTATTTTTCGCACTTTAATTTTTCCATACTGTGAATATAACTATCTACATGTATGCTAATAGGATTGCATGGAAAGATAAATAATCGAACTTAGATAAATTAATTCAAGATAATATATCTGAATTCAATCATTTCCACACTTGCACCTCTAGGGTAACCCTCTCTTTGTTGCCTTACGATATTACGGTCATGTCCCGCGAATGTGGGAGAACCCTTAGCAAAGACCCTTTCGATTAAATCATCATCATCCCTAAACAGATAAGTCATAGTCCCTTCGATCAAAAGGTCAATGTCCCTACAAGATAAATCATAGTCTCTCGAACGTTGCCTTCGAATATATGACCTTGTCCCTCGAACGTTGCCTTCGAATATATGACTTTGTCCCTCGATGATCCTTCGTTGTAGCCTACGATTAAATGATGATCGTCTCTTCGAATGCTAAGGTATCCTTCCAAATGTTGCCTTCAATGACCAATCGAAGACCCCACGATGTCCCTTTACATCCAAAGAATAAGACTACTTACTTCTCAATAGTAAGGACAGTTTTACTCTCCTAAGGATAGGAAATACCTATAAAGACTTTGGTTAGGTATAACTCTTAAATGCTTGCTCACAACTTAAAATACTTTTCACACCTCACACTTTTCAAAACATCTTTTAAAAAATCACCACTTGGTATACATTCGCACCAGAATCATCGTCGAGTTATATTTTTCTAAACATCTTTCAAAATCAAACGAGATGAACACTTTGTATACATTCGTACAAGAATCATTACAAAGTTAAACTCTCCTTTCACAATATTTTCTAAACACACCACATTTCTCAAACACTTTCTCAAACAAAGAAAACATAAGTGAGTTAAGCAATTAAGAGCCCGTGGATAACCATGGATACAAAGGGTGCTAACACCTTCCCTTTGTATAATGTACCTCCCGAACTCAAAATCTAATCAAGGTCTTTCCTATTCTTTTCCGCCTTTCCTTATTGGATAAAAGAAAAGTCGGTGGCGACTCTTGCTATCCGCAACATAGCTTTTCAAAGCAAAAACACAAAGTCAGTTCACTGTATCACACCGTCTCTATATTAAAATTAATTATTTTAATTAAGTTTTAAAAGAATTATTTAATAAATTTTATCAATTAAATATTTTATAAATTTAATTAAAGAACAAAAATATTAATATATTAAATTAAAGAAACATTACAATTGAAATAATTTAATTTGATTATAAAATGTAGAAAAAAAGAGTTAAAATTGTTGGTCTAGTCCTTGTATTCACATTGATGAGATGCTCATTATCGCCTACCCCTATGTTGGATGTCAGCATTTTGGGGCGACTCCAAGGTTTCTCCCAGCTCAAATCTTGGTTAGTTAGGCTATTCATGGATTTACCTTCCAACATGTGCACATTCTACAAAGTATTTGTGCATTCTTCTGTTGAAAGATGAAATATGCCTTTGGTCTCCATCTTTCTATAAAGTTAGGATATATTTATTATCAATACCATATTATGAATATTGCCAACGTGTCCAAAATCTGCTTGCTTCAAATATGGACATGAGAAAAATATAGAAAGAAGTGTGTACAAATGAGACCCCCACAGTGGTCTAGTTACCATTTCGTACGATTAAAAAATTAAATAATTAAAAAAAAATAATATTATTTTTATTAAACTTCCCTTATCATGTATTGAAAATGAAAGTACCCTTATTATTTATTGAAAATGATGAAAATAATATTAATTAGAGAATAAAATTGAAAAGAATACATTAGAAATTGAAATTAATCATTTATTTTGGAATAATTTTTTATTCCAAATAAATCACTCATTTTGAGACGGAGAGAATAAGATTGATCACATAAGCACGCCAACAAATATAATGAGACTTACAATTTTCTTTTTATATTTTAGTAGTAGAACAAATATTTATTATGACAATTATTGATTTTTTACCCATACTAAGAAATATAATTATTATTGTTACTTTTTAAACAATATTTCTTCTTTTATCTATAATATCCTTAATTTTATTATATTCATTTTACTTTTTCTCTCTCTATATATAATAATTAAATAGGAGTAATTTTGACAAAAATATACTCCCTCCGTTCCTTTTTAATTGTCTTTCTTTGACTTTTTACGAATATCAATAAAACTAATCAAGTTTACTACTTTTCTAGTAATTTTTTTTTACCTATAATACCCCTATCTATTTATTTATATATTTAACTTTTTCTCTCTCTCTTTAATAAATAATTAGGGGCAATTTTGACAAATGACAATTGGTGTTATTTTGAACTTTAAAAATGACACTTAAAATGAAATAATTTTTTATTCAAAAGAGACACTTAAGAGTAATTAATATTAATTTGTAAGTGACAATTAAAAAATATTTTTTTTCAAAAATAATACTTTAAAAGAAACAGAGAGTAGTGTTGGTGCAAAGGTAGAATGAATGGAAATATTCTATTAAGAGAATGACGGCTACAAAACATGATAAAAGTTACAATGATTTCCACCCTATTTATAAGCTAAAACTAGGGTTACTAGAATAGGATAAAATACTAAAATACCCTCTAACAAACTTAGGGGCTAAGAAAATAGTACAACTAATAAATATGAATTACTTCTAATACCATCCCTTAATTCATATTCCATCAAAATTTGTAACACCAATTCCATCCCTTAATCTGAGAAATTGATCAGTCTTGATAGCTTTCGTCAGAACATCTGCCAACTGTTTCTGAGTGCTGCAGTGTACAACTTCTAACACTCCCCTCTGAACTTGATGTCTCAGAAAATGATAATTGGTCTCAATGTGCTTGCTTCTCCCATGCAACACTGGGTTTCTGGCAAGATTGATTGCAGACTTGTTGTCAATCATCAGCTTCAGAGGTTTGTTTACTTTAATCTTCAGATCCTGCAATAGATTCAGAATCCACACAGCTTGGCATGCAGTAACAGCACCTGCAATGTATTCAGCTTCACAAGTTGACAACGCCACAACAGGTTGCTTCTTGGAACACCAAGAAATGGGGCCTCCCAGAAATTTGAATAAGTACCCAGACGTACTTCTTCTGTCAACTCTGTCTCCACACCAATCAGAATCTGAATAACTCAGAAGTTCTGACTCATCCTTTCTTCCAGAAGGAAATAATACTCCATACTTCAGAGTTCCCTTGATATACCTCAGAATCCTGACAGCAGCTTGGTAATGGGACCACTTAGGTTTACTCATGAACCTACTAACCATCCCAACTGAATAGCAAATATCAGGTCTGGTATTGCACAAATACCTCAGAGAACCAACCAACTGTTTGAAGGTTGTAGCGTCCACATCCTTTCCATCAGAGTCAGAATCCAGTTTCTGATTTGTATCAGAAGGTGTGACAGCAATCTTACAATTCTTCAGATCAAATCTCTTTAGAAGTTCTAATTCATACTTGAGCTGATGCAAAATAATACCTTTCTCAGAGTATCTGAACTCCATCCCTAGAAAGTATGTCATTTTGCCTAGATCAGTCATTTCAAATTCATTCATCAGAACTTTCTAGAACTTGGCTATCTCCTGTTCAGAACTTCTAGTCAGCAGTATATCATCAACATATAAACATACCAGAGTCATATTTCCTTCAGAAGTATGTTGAACATAGACACCGTACTCCATCTCACATTTCTGAAAGCCCTGCTTCTTGAAAAATGAATCAATCTTCTGATTCCAAGCTCTGGGCGCTTGTTTCAATCCATATAGAGCTTTGTATAATCTGTACACCATCCCTTCTTGATTCTTTTTCACAAATCCAGGAGGTTGTGACACGTAAACTTCTTCTTCTAATGGACCGTTCAGAAATGCAGATTTTACATCTAAATGCATCAGAGGCCAATTCCTGTTAGCAGCTATTGCAATCACCATTCTGATTGTTTCATGTCTTGCTACAGGTGCAAACACTTCAGAGTAATCCAGCCCAGGTTTCTGTAGAAATCCTCTGGCTACCAACCTTGCTTTATGTTTGCCAATTGAACCATCTGGCTTTAACTTCTGCTTGAAAACCCATCTGACGCCGATGGCTTTCTTGTCTTTTGGAAGTTCTGTCAGCTTCCAAGTCTTGTTTCTCTCTATAGCATCAAGTTCTTCTTTCATGGCCTTCAGCCAGAGCTTCTGCTTAAGAGCCTCTTCTGTACTTATGGGTTCAGAGTCTATTAACATGGCACACTGAATAACTTCTCCTTCAGAGTCTACTTCAGTGTCTTGCAGCATGTCAAATTCTGCATATCTTCTGGGGATGTTTCTAATTCTTTGTGGTCTCTGAACTTGTTCAGAGTCTTGAGCTTCAGAGTTTCTAGCTTCAGATGGTTGACTTCCTCCAGAGCTTTGACCATCTTCAGGGGCTGGCATATTTCTAGATTCTGAATTGCCACCAGAATCTGGATTACCATCAGAGTCTGGGTCATCAGAGTCTGGATCATCAGAGTCACCTTCATCTTCTGAGTCTTCTCTAGAGTCAGAATCACTATCAGAATCAGAATCAACGTTAGAGTTTACTCCAACTTCAGAAATTCTTAACTCTGACCTTTCTTCAGAAGTTCTAACATCAGAATCAGATTGAGACTTATCCCAATTCCAAAATTCTGATTCCTTCACAATCACATCTCTGCTGAATTCAATTTTGTTGGTTTCTGGACAATAGAGCTTGTATGCACCTGTACTGTGGTACCCTATCAAAATCATCACTTTGCTTCTATCATCCAGCTTCTGTCTTCTGGCTTCTGGAACATGTTTATAACAAACAGAACCAAACACCTTCAGATGACTAACACTTTGCTTATCTCCAGTCCACTTCTGTATTGGAACTATTTCCTTCAACTTCTTCGTAGGACATCGGTTGAGTACATACGTTGCAGTGGAAACAACTTCTCCCCAGAGCTTCTGAGGAAGTTTCTTCTCCTTTAGCATGCTTCTCACCATATCAAGCAAAGTGCGGTTTCTCCTTTCAGCAAGACCATTGTGTTGAGGGGTATAAGGAGCAGTAACCTCATGCTCAATTCCATTCTCCTCACAGAACTTCTGGAACTCTTTGGAGTTATACTCACCTCCACCGTCAGTTCTAAGAATCTTCAACTTCTGACCACTCTGATTCTCAGCCTTCATTCTGAACTTCTTGAATTCATCAAACACCTCGTGTTTAAACTTAATAAGGGATACCCATGTCATTCTTGTGAATTCATCAACAAATAACACAAAGTATTTATTCCCTCCAATCGATGCTACTGGAAATGGACCACACACATCAGAATGTACAACTCCCAAGGCATGTTTTGCTCTTGGAGCAGTTTCTGACGCAAATGACAATCGTGGTTGTTTTCCTTCCATGCAAACTTTGCATGACTTTTCAGACTTCTTAATTGCAGGAATTCCATGTACCAACTTCTTTGAATTCAGATGTTTTAAGCTTCTGAAATTCAAATGACCAAATCTTCTGTGCCACAGCTCACTCTCCTTCTCAGCACTTGTTGCACTAAGACATTCTGAGTCTGCAGTTCTGACATTCACCTTGAATGTTCTATTCCTTCCCTGTTCTGACTCCATAATCAACTTCTGGTTGCAGTCATACAGCTTCAGAAGATTGTCCTTCATGGTAACTGAAAAACCTTTCTCAATTAATTGTCCCACACTCATCAGATTGCTTCTGATGCCAGGTACATACTGTAAGACCCCAATTTTGGGCCCTAAGATCCCTCATGGCCCATATCATCTCATATCATGGCCTCAAGGATCATTGCATGCCTTTGTTTCCCTCCTAGTGGGTAGGTTGCCTTGTGTGTGTGGTTCTTGATCACCAAGCATGTTTTGCATTTGTATATTATTGCTTTTCATATGTTTATCATCCAAAAAGTACAAAAATATTGTCAGTCTAACCTTGTTGCTTGCAGTTGAAGCAATTATCAGCAATTAGGTCAAAGACAGTCAACAGTCAGTCAAAGCAATGGATGGTGGCCATTCTTGCAGAATTTGGGCACCATGATCAATAATCAAGAGTTCATACAACTTGGGACATCATTGGAAATCAAGGTCTCAAGGGATTAGGGTTTGAAATTCATCAGAAGTGGTTCAATCATGCAAAACCCTAGAAAAGTCAACAGAAAGTCAAACTTGGTCAACTGGCCATTTAATCAGTGATTTGATGGATGGAATTGATTTGAAGGAGTTCATTCATGCTTATATAAGCCTCATATGTCATGTCCAACCTCATCATGGAAGAATTTGAAGCCAGATCAAAAATTTCCAAAAATGGAAACTGGGCCTGTAATTTTAACTGCCAAAAATGGAAACTTCTTGATCCTCAACTTACATCATGATAAAAGCTTCAAATGAATTTTTGCCCAACATGAAAGTTGAAGATCTTGTTCACCCATTTCCAAAAAGTCCAAGAACTCTCAATTCCCATGTGTGGTTGGCTAGTTATGATCGAATCGATTTCAGAAAATCTTGAACTTCAAAAGGCCATATCTCTCAAACCGTTTGACCAATTTTGGTGGGGTTTTTTCCTACAAGTCACATTTGATCCCCTCTTTCCAAAAATATAAATTTCATGAGCCAAAACTTCACCAATCAAAATGGCATTTTTTGACTTTTCTCATTTAAATGGAAGTTTGACCAATGTTTGACTTTTTGATATAAACATTTTTCCAACATTTGGCCAATTGGAACAGCTCAGAAATATCATTTAAAACATGTTTGCCAAGTCAAATTATGCAGTACATGAGGCCATTGCTTGTTTGCTTGAATTGTAAGAAAAGTACAAGTTTCACCCATGCTATCCATACTTGCATTTTAGCCATGCCTTGTACTTCATCAAAAACAGAACTTTAGAAGCACATTTGCTGTCATTATGAACACATCTTAGCAGCCTAAGACCACAGAAAAGAGGCCATGCTTGCTTACTTGAAATTGGGGAGAAAAGGACAAATGCTACCACATCTTGCAACCATACCTTGTACTGTCCAGCAAACCTTATGCAAATTTTTCTGTCCTTTTGAACACAAATACTGCAGCCAACATAGCAATAGAAAAACCAACTCACTGATGCAAAAAAGGGGGACTCTCTCTCATTTGGGAAGGATAGCAAAATTCCATCAAAAAACACAAACACACCTTGCTTGGCATTTTCCAAAAATCTGTCAAAAAAACCTCCAAAGGACCAAACATTCCCTTGCCAAAAACAACATCAACACAATATCTTGGGCTCATTTCAACATTGTTTTTCCACCTGTAGAAGCCCTTTGCCCGACTGTTTTTCCAAAGTGACAGCCATAGGAGAAGATATTTGAAGCCGTTCCAAGCTGTTTCAAGGCAAATTATCTTCAGCATTCATCATTGCAAGCTTGGAGCTCCACCTGTTTCAAGCATTTACCACAAAAAAACAACAGCACCACGACTGTTCTTCAACTTAGGTGAGTTTTTCGACTCTCACCTTTTCCAAAACCATATTATGCATTATGTAGATCCATCCACGCTGGTTGTGTTGTGCTTTGAATCAATAAAAATGGTGGTGTATTTTGAAAGATATGATGACATGAAGTTTGATGCCTAAATATGTTTGTGTTTAATTCTTCCACAATAAGTTGATTTAGTGAATATGAAGGTTGGATTATGGATGTGTGTATTTAAATAAACATTTTGGTGTTTTTGTTTTTGAATTTGGAGAAAAAAAATTTTTGACTTGGATTTGTAGTGATGAACACATTGTTACTGTAAGTTTTTTCTTCTGCAATATGAATGCTGGGCTGCTACTGTAATGTTTTTTCTGCAATTTCTTTTTACTGTCTTTTTACTGTAGCTAAGCCATTAAATAAATGCCAAAAGGCCTGGGGCGAGGGGGATTCGAACCCCAGACCTTTGCTTCAAATACCAAGTGTTTTACCACTGGGGCGCAATGCCAATTCATTTATTTAACGCCTTCTAAAATATATATTAAAGGAGCGCTGCCTTTGGTTGACTGGGGGCGTTGACCCCACCCTTTAATGAAACGCTGAGTTTCATACTCAGCGGAGGGTACATCAGTCTTTTGCTTTTTTCTTTTTTTTCAATTAATCCTCTCATAATCATTTAACTCATTTTATTTGGCAATATTTATTTCATTTAATTACACAAACTTTAAAAAATCATAAGTTCCTCATTTTAACTCCAAATTCATTGGGAATTTTTGCATCATGTCCATCTTAATCTCTAGTTTTTTGTCATATATTTTCCAGAATTTTTGCATGTTCGAATTTTAAATGGCCTTAGGGTTTGTGACATGTGACCAATTTTTGTACATCTTGCCAAAACATTTGTGAAATGGTGATACTTTATCCAATGGCTCCCAAATTTTTTGTGCTTAAACTAGACACACTCATGTTGATTTTGGTGTAAAGTTTGTGAATTTATCATTGCTGGTTTGTGAGATGTGATTTTTTGAATTAGGGTGTGACAATTTGTGTCACACCATTGATGCCCAACTTCATGAATTTCATTACCATGCTTCTTGACCTCCAATTGATCTGATTTTTTGCATGAACCTACTCTTGTATGTCTAGTTTACATGTGAATTTTCTTGAAATTATTTGAGCCATTTCCTAATTGTTTGAGATTTTTCTCCCCTGTCTAGTCAAATGTTGACTTTGTGTGACACATCTTGCCATTCCATTTGTGAAATTCTCATACTTTATTGGATGATCATGAAATTTTACGTGTGCATACTAGACACATTGAGCTTTGCATTGGTGTCAATCTCATTCATTTCTCTTCTGTTTTCAATTTGATATGATTTTTTGAAGTTGACCCATGCTTGTTGACTTTCATTATGCTTACTTGAATTTGATTTGAATTCATGATTTTCATTGACTGCCTTCCTCTCATCCAAATGCCATGAAATTTTACATGTTTACCATGTTAGATGTTAGGATTGAATGTGATTTATTTGATAATTTTTGGAAATGTTTGGGTTGACTTTTGATGCAAGTCATTCTGTTGACTTTTGTGTGCTTCTCTTGCCATGCTTTGCATTCTTTTGTGTATGAAATGACAATGATGCATGATTTGATTATGAATCCAATTGAGATTGCTTCTTAAATGTTTGAACATGAATTGGGTTGACTTTTCTTTGCTGTTTGACTTTTTTCTTTCACCTTTGACCCTAGGCTAGTCCTAGTGGTCTTTTGAGCTTACATTTGAGCTATTGTTTCAGGTTAAGCACCAATGCCTCAAAGACCATTCATATTTGATTGAGTTGGATCATATATCACGTGCTAACCCTTGTTTTGTAGGTTGACTCATGTAACTTGAGTCTTTGTGCCTTGCACAATTGGTCCCTCTGTGGTTGACTATTGGTTCATTTCCTTTTGATTTTATCTGTTGAACTGTTTACTAATTGGTTTGCCTTTTTTAGGTACTTTAGTTGCTTAAGTTCTTTGAACTTGCTTGCTTTGCTATTTAGCATTTGCTTTGAGGTATAAACCTTTCTTCTTCATGTAGTCTGGAGACCCGGTCTGTTATTTGACCGGGCAAACTGTCTGAAGTCCTCCTTAAGAGGCAATGCCTGTGTGTGTTTAAAATTGTCCCAAGCAGGAAAAGTCCTTCAAGTAAGGCAATTGGTGGAAGGTAGGGATAAGCAATCTATCCCCCACTATTCAGTGTGTCCTCTCTTTGCTCCCATTACATGGTTGAAGCATTGAGATAAAAACCCAAGATCTAATCGAGTCAATAAAGGGGAAAGAGTTCCATCATTCTGAACTCCCCCACTTTCCATTATTTGATGCTCTCTCTGATCTGAGATAGAAGCAATGAGGCACACCCCTCATCTCCTTTTCATCTGCTTCACCTTAGCCTCTCAATGGCAAGGTTAAGAGCGACACTTACCCATTACAGTGGACTTTCATAGTCAAACCCTCTTGTGTGAGCCCCCCCTTGTTTGGCTATAGAGTGTGCTGTTTGATATTCATTGACTGATTGATTGCTTCATATGCACATGTTTGCTTGTATGTTATGCATTTATCATCATCAATTGCCATTAGTGCATGATCATATCATTTGTCTGTATGACTTTTATTATTGTTGTTTGCCCATTGAGGACAATTGTAAGTCCATTGTTTTGGCATTTGCTCCTATGATATGGAAGGATAGAGTGTAAGACCTCATTGGTCACTCATATCTTCTGTTTTATCTGTTTGTATGTGAGGAAACAACTGTAAGTCCCTGCAAGTTGGCATTTGTTTTCCTAGGACCATACTGTGTATGTTAGAGTAAGTCCAGACAGATTGGCATCTGACATCCATTGTTTTGCTTTCTCTTGTTATGTGAGGTTGTAACTGTAAGTCCCAGCAAGTTGGCATTTGCATACCTGTGATCATGTTGTTGCTTTTGTTCCTGTATGTGAGGACCCATTGTAAGTCCCTGTAATGTGGCATTGGATTTCCTAGGACCATACTGTGGAGTTAACCTAAGTCCAGACAGATTGGCAGTTAACTTCCATGTTTCATCTTTGTTTTCTTTTGAGGAGATTAGTGTAAGTCCATTGAGTGGCTTCTGATATCCTGTTCTGTTTTAGGAGACTGGTGTAAATCCATTGATTGGCATCCGGTATCCGCTTTTCTTTGCTTTGTTTGTTTATTATTATCCATTGCTATTCCAAAGGACACACTTGAATCATCTGCCATATGATTTCAAGAAGTGAACCTTCTAAGAAGTTTTACTATCCATCCTCATCCATTCATCATTCATTATGTCCTAAACCTTTTCACACTTTACCTTTCAAATTTGACATAAGTGCTGTGCAAACATCTTCATGGTTTTCTAACTAAAAACCTGGACTCAAGTCCTTAACTTTTTTCAAACTCCATTTCATAATACTTCTTTCAAATCAATCTTAATCATACTTTGACCACACTTTCATAATCACAATCAATTAACTTCACTCATTCACTTGTTTTGGCTTTGTCCATTAATCTTTTCATGCATTAGCCATAGGCTTCAATTATCATTGTGGTTGATGTAAATCTTGCCTATCCTTAGTGAGTCGACAGTAAGACTTCCGTACTGAAAACAGGGTTAACCCCTCTAGTGCGTCGAAGCTATCCTCACATGGTGGATGTGGTTCTTGGTCGAGTTTTCTCCCATTGATAATGAAAAGCCTCAGTGCTATTGTTTAAAATTGAATCCACCAACCTTTTGGAAATCTTTTAGCCGAACTACGGCGTTTTGATCCTTACCTTTGATGGAAGGTACGTAGGCAGCGGGTTCATCCGTTCAAACCCAATAATAAAATTGTATATTCTTTTCTCACCATCCCAATCATGTTTGCACAATGCTTATGTCATAACAAATAACAATTTAGTACAACAAGTGTGAAAAGGGCTCCCTAGGAGTACCTAGGACGTAGTGGGTGCCTAACACCTTCCCATTGCGTAATTTACCCCTTACCCAGACTCTCTGATCTTTTATTAGTTTTCTACGTGTAAAACTTCTTAGGCTTTTGTTCGCTTTTTAGCCAGTCCTTTGGATAAATAAAAATGCGGTGGCGACTCGAAAATCATTGTATGCTTTGCTTATGGTTTAATCGATAAATCATATAGCGACGAATACACCGCTACACATACCATACGTTCTGAATCAATGTTGTTTTCCCATTGTTTAGAATCACTCTGATATTTCCCATACCTTTTGCATTAAGATATTTGTCATCAGCACATCTGATCTTTGTCCTCTTTTCAGAGTCAAAGTCAACCAGCCATTTCTTGTTTCCAGTAACATGATCCACTACGCCAAAAACTGGAATAGACAGCGCACCTTAGAGGGCGCTTTCTTAAAGAAGCGCACTCTAAAGTGAAGAAAAAAATAAGGAAGAATAGACAGCGCACTTTAGAGGGCGCTTTTGTAACAAAGCGCCCTCTAAAGTGAAGCGAAAAAATAATGAGGAAATGGAGGGACACCAATAGAGGGCGCGTTTATGAAAGCGCCCTCTAAGGGTACCCTTAGAGGGCGCTTTTAAAAAAGTGCTCTCTAAGTCCATGTACCTTTCCAGTTTATAAAGCGCTTTTGGAAAGCCTTAGAGAGCGCTTTTAGAAGCGCCCTCTTAGGCCCCCTTTAGAGGGCGCTTTTTTTACACAAGCACCCTCTAAGGTCCCCTTTATTAAACATTAAAATTATAACATATATACTGCATGTCTCTTTATTTTCCCTCTCTATATGCTATTTCGTTTACGTAACTGGGTTTTCTCTCTACTGCAATTACTCTCTACTGCGATTACTCTCGTCCTCCGTTCGTTCTCCCTCCCTCACCGTCGTCGTCGCCGTCGCCTTTTTCTACTGCTGCGTTCACGTTCACTGAGTTATCTGCGTCCACCGTCGTTGTTCACTTTCTTCTCCATCGTTACCGTCACCTTGAAGGTATTTCTCTTCTCCATCGTTACCGTTCACTTTCTTCAGGTGTTTGATTAGGGCATTTTCTAAACTGAGTTTTACATTTTGTGCATTATGTTGATTAATGTTGTTTAGGGCAAACGAGCACTATATGGTGTTCATGAGCACCTTGTTGTAAGGTTTTTTATTTCTGATTGAAAACTGATGTCATTTGGAGTGTGTTTGAGCTTGTGCTTGGAAGTTTGATGATTATGGATGCAAGTTTGTTCATGTTCCAAACCATAAGTTTGCATTGGTCTTTTGTATGCAGTAGGTGTGTGTGAGTTTGTATTCAATAATGATGAAAAAAAGAGAGAGTTTAGATTGTTGTAACATGAGAGAAATGGAAGGTATATGAATGTGTTTTTTGTGTAGCTTCACGAATATGGTCATTGTCTTACTTGGGTCTTATTGAATCATTTCTATATTACAGATAAAATGGCTAACCAAGACGATACCCATGACGCGAGTGGATCACGTAACAATGTTGAAAAAGAAATCAAATGAGGATTGACTGTTATAAAGTCAATCATTCGTGCAAGAGACAAGGGTGAAAAATTCGAAGTACATTGGAGTGCTGAAGACCAACTAATTGAGCCTAACGGTTCAATGTTGGCAAGTTACATTGGTTCCCTTGTTCGACAACATATTCCGATTACATGTGATAATTGGAGAAGTCCGGAATTGAAGGTTGGCAAAGAAAAAATATGGTCCAAGATACAGGTACTTACCATATATTATTATATGTTTTTTTTGTTGACTATTTGTTGACCATATATTGTCATAATATTACTTATAATAACACACTCCATTTGTATGTTTTTTAGAGATCCTTTCACATCGATGAAAGCCGGCAAAAATATTGTATTCAATTGGCCGGAAAAAGACTCCGAGGATTTCGATCCTTTTTGTCCAACAAATTTCTCAAGGATGAGGAAGGAAACTTTGTTGAAGCAGAACGGCCAATGAAGTATGCGGAGATTATTTCAGCCGAAGAATGGGATAACTTTGTCGCCAAACGAAGAAACGAAAAATTCCATGTAATGTCTATTAATTATGGTATTATACAATTGTTAAGTTACTTGGTTCTAATATGCCTTAAAAATTTTTATCCAGGAAGTAAGCGACAAAAATCGAAAAAGGGCATCAAAACCCGCGTATCCGTACAAAAAAGGGCGTACGGGATATGCACGGTTACAACAAAGAATTGTGAGTATATTCAAATGCTATGAGCTTATACATTGTCACAATATGTTATAATTGATGATCTTATAATCTGATTCAATTTGTAGCTAGCCGAGGAGAAAAGTGACGCAACATCTCTTCCGGAGCACGTATTGTGGAAGGCTGCTCGGGTTGGGAAGGATGGGGTTGTCGTTGAAGCGGTTCAAAATGTTTATGACGAATGTGTAAGTATATGTAACATTATTTCTTTAATTATATCGAAAATTTTGTTAGACATATAATTCATTTTTAATCTCCTCTAATAATATTTCAGGAGACTTTATCCCAAACCTTACCTTCAACCGAGGTCCAGGATTGCAGGAGCGTACTTAGTCGAGTACTAAATGTTCCTGAGTATTCCGGTCGTGTGAGGGGTAAGGGTTTTGGTGTGACTCCGTCGTCATTTTATAAAAAACCAAAAACAAAAAATCCTACCAACAAAGAGGTGATGGAGACCTTGGCGGAGTTAAGGGCACAAGTACTCGAACTGCAAAAGGAGAATGCAAGGTATAGAGAGGAAAGGTGTGGTTCCGAGGCAAAAGATACTAGTGACCGAGCTAGTATCAATTGTCAACCGAAATTTCCCGAGGTAATTATATATGTTATTATGAAATTAAAATAGCACTTTTTTACTTTGACACATATACACGTTAACAATAACATTTATTATTGGTTTAGGGCATTACACCTTGTCAGCTGTATCTATCGTCACCAACTTATCGCATAGTTGGCAAGGGAAAAGTGCACAACACTTCGGGTGAATTACTTCACCATAATCCCCTCCCGGTGGGATATATGAAAGTTTCGGTTGACCTTGTATTAGATACCGACGCGCTTCTACCATTACCTGACGTTGTTTCAGAGACAACGTTGATGCGAGATGCAGTCGGATCCTTTGTTGGATGACCGTCAGATCTAATTTTCCCAGATGCCGAGGTATATATGTTCTAAATGATTATGAATATTTAGTATTCACATTTTAATTCAGCTACAATTATGATATTTAATCAATCCTTATTACATGGTAATGTTAGACTCCTACAAGACCCACACATAAAGCTGGTAAAGGGATTTCAAGACGCATCGAGTCGGTTGCATCTCAAAAAGAGGTACAAATATATATACCCATTGAATTATATACGCAACGATTCTGTTGCATCACAAAAAATCATGATTTAATTTATATGAATTTTTAGGTTCCCGGTCGAAAGTTGAAAAATGCTGGTAAGGATATTCCAACGACGTCCGGGACAAAATCTCAAATTATGATGCGTCTTGAGAAAATGGTGGAAGAGTCCGATATTATGCACGGCGCCATCCGTAGTGTAGATTTTGATGAAGGTGTTTTCGGAATTGCTCATTCCGAAATAATTGCAAAGGAGGACATGCAACAACTTTTTGAACACGAAGAATTGGGCATCGCTGTCATTCATACATACATATGGTACTCCGATCAATCTATTATTTACTTAGTTGAACAATTTATTTACACATTTCAATGAGTAGTCTAATGTTTATTATGTTTCTATTTAAGGTATATGTATGTAACATTGATGCGGGGAACTGAATTGTGTAACCGATTCAATTTTATTGCTGCTTTCCGTATCAACACAACGTTTATAACGAAAAATCCAACATCCGTAAAGAATGAACTAGTCGATAGATTCATGGCGGCCGGCGATAATACTACACCCAGTTTGTATTTTTTACCGTTTAATTCTGGCAACGGGTTAGATTTTCTTTCTAATAATTTCATTCTAATCTATGTATATCTTTTACGTAGAAAATTTTCATGCATCTAAATTTTTGTTTTATTTTACAGTGGTCACTGGGTGTTGGTTGCTATGGATCTTTCGAGACTAATGGTGTATTATCTCGATTCGTTATCGGGTGATTGGAGTAAATATCCGAGTATGAAGAAGACGGTTTACGCGTAAGTGAAATTCCCCTAAATATTCGTGTGTATTTGTATATTTAATTATGTCTGTCAGATTGATCTCAATATACGTTTTTATTTTGTTAGGGCAATACTAAAATTTAGATCGAAAAAGAATTACCGTAATAGGAAGGACATTACCTGGGTCAGAGTTCAGGTATATATTAAGTATCTTATTTTTGCTTATAATAGTGTTTGTTTTTTTGCTTATAATAGTGTTTGTAAGAAATTAACTATATATATATATATTGTTTGTTTTTCTGTGTAGTGTCCTCAGCAAAACAATTCGGTCGATTGCGGATTTTTTGTATTGAGATTTATGAGAGATATCATTGCGTTGAATCGTATAGACATCCCAAAAATGGTATGGAATAATAACTTAGGGTTTATTTTAATATTATCAGATATTTCATCTAATTTGTTACTAAATCATGAATATGTTTTATTCTCTTAATTGTAGTACTTTGAGGAATACAAATCTTACTCAAGAGCTCATTTGGATGAAATGAAGGATGAATTGTGTCAATTCATTGTTGATCAAAGAATCATATAGCTAGGTTGTATATTGTTGTACATATATGTATGGAATGTTGTTGTTGTATGCTGTTGTTGTATATATGTTGTATATTGTTGTTGTACTTTTACTAAATCATGAATATGTTGTTGTATATTGTTGATCAAAGAATCATATATTAATGTTGTATATATGGAGGATTAATGTTGTATATAAATGGATTCATGTTGTATATATCAATGGATTAATGGTGTATAACATTGGATTAAAGGATGAAATCAATATGAATTTTACACTTTTGCAGCATGCGAACAGGTTACCAATTAAATATCCACTGTTTTTCAAACAAATTTTTTTAAAATAACTAACACTTTAGAGGGCGCTTTCTGTAGGAAGCGCCCTCTAAACACTTTACATTGACAATTTTAGAGGGCGCTTTGTCCAGAAAGCGCCCTCTAAACACTTTACATTGACAACTTTAGAGGGCGCTTTTTCCAGAAAGCGCCCTCTAAGGTGTCCCTTTATGGACCACTCCAGAGGGCGCTTTTTTCTGAAAGCGCACTATAATGTGGCCCTTAAAGGGCCACTTTAGACAGCGCTTTCTCCAGGAAAACAAAGCGTTGTCTTTACCTATGCCAGCGCCACTTTAGAGGGCGCTTAAAAGCGCTGTTATAGGCCAAAATAAGCGCCCTCTTTTCCCTTATTTGGCGTAGTGTGATTTGAACAGCCAGTGTCCATATACCACCAGTCTATCAGATCCATATCATCAGATTCAGAGGCCATCAATAGCACAGATTCGTCATCAGAACTTCTGGCTATATTTGCTTCTTCTGATTTTCTCTCCTTGTTTGACCAACAGTCTCTAGCAAAGTGACCAAACTTCTTACAGCAATAACATTGGATCTTCTTCTTGTCATACTTCTCTTTTCCCTTTTGAGCATTCTTTTGTCTATCAGAGGTTGAGCTTTCTGACTTCTGACCACCATCAGATCTTCTCCTGGCTTCTGACTGCTTCTGATACCTCCTATCAGAAGTTGCTTTCAAAGCCTGCTGCTCTACTTCCCTTTCAGAAGTTCTCTCAGTCAAACGCAACCCTTGCGCTTCTAGACTGCTCTGCAGCTCTTCAATTCTCATGGTGCTCAGATCTTTGGAATGTTCTATTGCTACCACAATGTAATCAAATTGACAGGTAAGGGATCTCAATACCTTCTCCATGATTGTTTCTTCAGAAAGAGTTTCTCCACACGTTTTCATCTCATTAGTGATCAGAATCACTCTGGAGATGTATTCAGAAACTTTCTCATTATTCTTCATGTTGAGATTCTCATATTGCTTTCTCAAGGACTGAAGTTTCACCTTCTTCACTGATGCGTCACCACCATAACATCTAACCAGTGTGTCCCACGCAGCCTTTGCTGTCGTTGAATCTGCAATCTTCTCAAACACATTTACATCAACACATTGATGAATGAAGAACAATGCTTTCTGATCCTTCTTCCTTACTTCCTTCTGCGCGTTTTTCTGTTCATCCGTCGCATCTGCTGCTACCGAAACATAACCATCAGTGACAAGATCTAGAACATCTTGAGCACCGAACAGTACACACATTTGGATCATCCAACGATTCTAGTTTTTACCGTCAAATACTGGAAGTTTGGTGTTCATGTTGCCGTTTCCGTTCATCTTTCTACCTTGCACAGTACACTCAGATTTCTCACACAGTGTTTCCCAACCCACAGAATTAAAATTCTGATCAGATTTTGTTCAAGATTCAACACGAATCTAAGAATCAAAATCAAACACACAAGACCTCACGTTCACTCGTGTTTCCCGTGTTTCCCAATGAATCCGAACCGGAGCTCTGATACCAATTATTGGTGCAAAGGTAGAATGAATGGAAATATTCTATTAAGAGAATGACGGCTACAAAACATGATAAAAGTTACAATGATTTCCACCATATTTATAAGCTAAAACTAGGGTTACTAGAATAGGATAAAATACTAAAATACCCTCTAACAAACTTAGGGGCTAAGAAAATAGTACAACTAATAAATATGAATTACTTCTAATAAGTAGGAGCCCTTGTATCTCTCAACTTGTCATAACCATTTTGACCAAAATCTTGATTTAAATTATACTCAATCCATTATTGCATGGTTCCAATGAAAAATCTTGTACAATTATCAATGTCCATTAAATGAGTTTAAATTAGAAAAATACATTCTCAGGTCACTATTATAAATAAATTTGACTTTTTTGATATATTTGACCGATGTATAAAAAAATAAGCCAAATTTATTTATAATAATAACTAGATGGTGTATGTATATTTTAGTAATGCAGATTTTATAACACTTTAAATTATAGAAATCTCTTTTAGATGTTAATTTTAATATGAATATCAATAATATATAAAATAATTTTAAATTTTAATAAAATATTATTGATCGGTATAATATTACTTCAAAATTACACTATGGTATATATTTAAAGAAACTCACATTCATGATAATATATAATGTTTGATGCCTTATCACTAAACTAATAAAACAATCATGTTTTATTTCTTTGTAATGAAACTCATAACTTATTCTTCAAACTAGAAGAAAAACATAAAGTTCCAACTTTATCTATTATTATTTTTTATTATCATTGAGGCACAACACAAGATCACATTGAAACATTAACTGTGACTCTCTTGCACATTCCTTGTAGCACAACAGCATATCGAATCCCTGCATACCCCTCTCCAATAGCCCTTCCCACTCTGTGTGCAGTAGGTATAACAGTCAGGTTTTGCTTGGCCACATTGGATAGGACATGTCCATGTTTCAGATATTACCCTTCTACCTTCAGCTTTGGGCATACCTAGGGAGTCATAATAATTAGTAAGCATAACATAAATAATAAATGGAAGATTTAAACTCTACTATGCAATTGTCTAGTACAAATACCTATTGAGAAAAGAAAAACTACAACCATGGCAACTGCCATAATAAACTTCTCTCCACTCCTCATCTTTTAATTTTCTATGTTCTTCCTCTATCTTCAATGGTCCTATGTGAATATATATATATATATATATATATATATATATATTATATATATATATATATATTATATATATATATAATATATATATATATATATATATATATATATATATATAAATAAAGTTTGTCAAAAGAACATAATAATACATAATAGGTAATTTACTTTAATGATGCACAATAAACTGGATTTAGATTATTTTAATAGAACATTATAATATTTAATACTTACCTACACAATAAATGATTAAAAAAATTATTTTTTTCTAAATATATATTCAATGTACTGAAAATATAAATAATCAACTTTAAAAAAAAATATTATGTGTATTTAATGAAGTGAATGAAAGACTAACAATGTCTTAAAAAAATGGTTAAGAAATTAAAATGATAAGTTGAACATTATTTAATAGATTAAGAAGAAATATATTTTTTAAATATACGTGTATTCAATGTACTGAAAACATAAATAATCAACTTTTTAAAAGAATATCATGTATATTCATTAAACTGAACATATGATACACCTAAAATTCTTAAATAGTGTCTCGTAAACAAAGATTAAATAATCATTTTTCTAAATATACGTGTATTCAATGTATCAAAAACATAAATATTTAATTAAAAAAAGATTATTTGTATTCAATGAATAACTGAATATATATATATATATATATATATATATATATATATATATATATATATATATATATATATATATATATATAGGGGTGTGCATGGATCATAAACCAAACCAAATTGAACCATATATATGGTTCGGTTTGAATCTTAAAACCATTTTCATAAAATCAATTTATTTTCTTAAAATCGGTTTATAAGTGGATCGGTTCGGTTTTAAATCGGTTTTTAACAAAAAAGAATAGTTAAAAAAAAACAGTTTTAAATCAATTTTTTATTTTCTTAAAAAAATAAATTTCAAAACCAATTTTATAAAAAAAACAGTTTTTAAAACTAAATTTTTAAAAAATCAATTTTATATCAAAAATAATTTTATTTTCTTTTAACTAATTTTTTTAATTTCACTAGTTATAAAACTATTTTATGTAAAAAAATATTTATTTTAAAAAATTACTTTAAATTTGACTTTTATAATCACCGCAAATAATATCTCGATTAAAAATAATCTCAAATATGGTGTGTTACATCAAAACGATCATAAAATAAATTAATTATGAATCATATCTCTATAAATCATAATTGTTCATAAAATAAATAATTCATCAAAAAAATTTGTTCAAATTTCTAAAATCTCTCATAATTGTTCATAAATAAATTTTACGATATTTTAAAATATATTTCATTTTAAAATTTAAAAAACATAAAAAAAAATCAAATATTAAGAAAAAAGAAAAAAAAATTGAAAATAATAAAATTATATTCTGAAAAAAAAATCCTAAAAAAATATTATTTCAAAAAATAAAAATAACTGAAAAAAAATTATTCTAAAAAAATGGAAATCGAAAATAATTTTTTTTTGGAAATAATATAATAATTTCTATTTTGTAAATATAAAAAATTAATTTTTTTTAAATTATTCTTTTCAAAAATAAAAGTTTTTTTTATTCGAAAATTTGAAAAAATAACCTTTTTAAAAATTAAAAAATTTATCAAAAAAATTTATTTAAAAAAACAATTTTTTTATTTTAAAAAATACAAAATATTTTTGATAAAAAATATATTTTTTATTTAGAAGAAAATAATAATTTTATTTGAAAAAAAAAATATCAAATATAATTTTTTTGAAAAAAAAATCCAAATATAATATTTTTCGTGAAAAGAAAAAAAATTCTGAATTTTATTTTTAAAATAATTTTTTATGAAATTTAAAAAAATTTAAAATATAAAATTGATTTATAATGTGATAAAACATGAAAAAGACATATAAAAATGTAACTCATCCTTAAAATTTGGATACCCAATAACAAAACCAAATTTTTATAATGGATAACGGTTTATATTTGGATAATAAAATGGATACCCAAATTTTTATTTAGCATTTGGTTTGGTTGTTTAAAAGGAGAACAATTTGGATACCAATTTGGTTATGGATAACCGGTTTTTTTACACACCCATATATATATATAATATATATATATATATATATATATATTATATATATATATATATATATATATATATATATATAATTTATTTATTGGTTATGACAAAGGATAAATCTCTGAAACAATTAAGAGAAAGTACATAAATTCACATCTCATCTATCTAGAAGTCATTTCCAAGCCAAAACAAAAAACTATTTTCTTCCATTTCTTTCACAATTGTTGAAACACCTTTAAAAATCACATCACTGTGAACCCTCCAAATAGCTCAGACAACAGCATGCCAAATCATAACAAAGTCACCCCTAGACTTATTCCTACAACCTAAAGAGAGAGAAAAACTCAAATAATATTATGATCACTAGGAGGAACCACCTGATAACCCAATCACTGGAATATCGTATACCACAATGACCGAGCTAACTCACAGGTGACAAAAATATGAGAAATCGACTCAATCATATCCTCACACAGGGGATAAGAGACCCCATTAGAATAAATAATCATCCTCATTTTAAACAGGTTATATCTAGAACAAAATCTATCTTGCAGAATTGACAAGAAAAGACTACCACTTTAGATGGAGCCCCGCTAACTCAAATGAGGGGAATCGTCAATTTCTCAATCAAATGAAATGATAAAGAAGAAATAGAAAGATACATCTAATCAAGACAATAAGAGGCAACAAAAAGTATACCTTATCTTGTATGATTATAATTTCACTTATCTATATCTTGAGAAAGAGTAGCGCCTTGAAGCACATATAGAAGATTGTCAACTATGAGTAATTCACAAAGAAAGAAGGGCCTACTCTACCCGAGATCCCAAACCAGGTCCCCATTTTCCGCCTGACCAATCTCTTCAAACAACCCATTAGGTTTTATAGAATTTGAAAATAGACCAGAGAACTTATTCTTTAGGGGAATTGATCATACCCAAGGATCTTTCTAAAAAGAAGTCTGAAAGTTTAATCCCATTTTATTTAGGATTTCATCAACAAACAAATCAAATGGATCATCCTCTTTGGACCCAAGAATATACACCTATCTCTACCAAGAAGAAGTGGATCAGAAACTTGATGTCCTTCCACTGAAGAGATGAAACAATTGAAACACTACATATATCTACGAGAATATCACACAAAAGACTAGAAGAGCTAAACTAACTAGCTGAAGGTCCCTAACACCTAACCCCCTCATTTACTCTTAGGTTTATAAACAATATCCCACTTGATATAGGAAATCTTAGTATATCCCTTCACCTCTACCCAAAGAAACCTTATTTGTAATCTAACAAGCTTCTTCCAAATCTTTACATGCATTTTCAAAAAAGACAGGACAAAGATGGGAGTAACATTAAGCATAGAATTCAAAAGAACCAATTGACCACCCAAACTAAAATATTAGTGCTTCCAAGTATTAAGTCTATTGGTCAAAATATTGACTAAAGGGTTTCAAGTAGTTTAAATTCTAGGATTATCCTCCACATAGGGTTCAATCTTGCAATGGAGGAAATCACCCCCAAAGGCCAAAAAGACAGGTAACAGACCATCTTACTGCTTCAAATTTACATAGATGATATTATATTTGGTTTTAATATTTAGTATATAAATAGATATTTATCAATTACAATGCAAGGTGAACTTGAGATGTCCCTAATGAGAGGACTCAAGTACTTCTTGACCCTTTAGATTAAGCAGACACACAAAGGCATATTCATTAGTAAAATAAATATTTCTTGGGACTTCCACAAAATCATGAAATGCAAGATGGAAAACCAATTTCTACACTTATGGCCTCAAACAATATGATTGACAATGACAAATCACTAATTGAGATTGAAATTACAAAATATTGAGGTATTATTAGATCATTGCTATATTTAACAGCAAGTCGGCCAAATATAATGTTTAGTGTGTGCATGTTTGCTAGGTTTCAGTTATCAACTAGGGAACCCATTTTAGAACCGTAAAACATATTTTAAGGTATCTTAATGGTACTTTCTAAACACAATTGATTCCCTAAGGGAAGCATTTGTAGCTTGGTAGGGTTTTTTGACTCTGAATTTGTTGGTGCAGGCATGATAGAAAAAGAACTAGCGATACTTATCACATCTTTGGAAACAACTTGGTTTCTTGGCATAGTAAAAATAAATCAAATATTTCTTTTTCTATCGTTAAGGTTGAGTATTTAGTCATTGGCAATTGTTATGCTAAAATATTATGGCTATAGCAATAATTGTTGGATTACGATTTAAACCTAGGATGCATTCCATTTAAGTATGACAACATCAGTGAAATAAGTCTTACCATGAATGTTGACACGCCGCAAGTGCACGATTGTGCGATGTAGTAAAAAGTTATCGAACCACAGAGACCAATGGTTTAAGTACCGAATTTCGTCATATCGGTGTATATCTATAGAAATCAATAATATGAGTTTTGGCGAAAAGCACTTAAATGAAAACATCTTATATGTAAAACCACTTAAATTCCAATTGAGGCAAACATGACCTAGGGTTATGGTTCTCACTCTAACTCATTTGTAAAATCTGAGTCACTTCTATTACGAGAATTCCGCATAATTTATAGAAAATAGATAAATATGGGAAATACCTGCTTTCACTAACACATTGCCTTATCGATGATGAATACTTCGTCTACTTTCACACGGCTGAATTATCCGTCAATGATTCGTTACTTTTGCTCAGCTATAAAGTTTTCTCAAATTCGTCCAAGCGATTTCGCTATACTGGACTTGTCTGTTTAAAAACCTGGTATCGACACACATCTTTTTAGATTATGATCGATACTTGAGAACACTTTACTTCATACAAGAGTTGGATTGCATGAACTCAGGAAATAAAATAAATTTAGACAAATTCTCTCGTAATTAACATGTGATAGTTCATACAAAATGTTATAAGATGATTCCCATAACCCCTAGACCCTAATGGATTGCTCACTCATGGCGAGGAAAGACAAAACCAATCCGATGATCATATTAGAATTCATAATTATACAATTGAAAATAGACAAACAATTGAATATCAAAACAAATATAAAACCTGAATTGATGACTTTGATCCAAATTAGAGGATAAAATTGAAAAGAATACATTAGAAATTGAAATTGATCATTCATTTTGGAACAATCTTTTATTCTAAATGAATCACTCATTTTGAGACGGAGAGAGTAAGATTGATCACATAAGCACGCCAACAAATATAATGAGACTTACAATTTTCTTTTTATATTTTAGTAGAAAAAATATTTATTATGACAATTATTGATTTTTTACCTATATTAAAAAATATAATTATTATTGTTATTTTTTAAACAATAATTCTTCTTTTACCTATAATATCCTTAATTTTATTACATTGATTTTACTTTTTCTCTCTACATAATAATTAAATAGGAGTAATTTTGACAAAAATATAATTAATATTACCTTAAAATTTGTAAGTGACAATTAAAAAAATATTTTTTTTCAAAAATAATACTTAAAAAGAAACAGAGAGAGTAGGAGCCCATTAAATGAGTTTAAATTAGAAAAATACATTCTCAGATCACTATTATAAATAAATTTGACTTTTTTGATATATTTGACCGATGTATAAAAAAATAAGCCAAATTTATTTATAATAATAACTAGATGGTGTATGTATATTTTAGTAATGCAGATTTTATAACACTTTAAATTATAGAAATCTCTTTTAGATGTTAATTTTAATATGAATATCAATAATATATAAAATAATTTTAAATTTTAATAAAATATTATTGATCGGTATAATATTACTTCAAAATTACACTATGGTATATATTTTAAAGAAACTCACATTCATGATAATATATAATGTTTGATGCCTTATCACTAAACTAATAAAACAAATCATGTTTTATTTCTTTGTAATGAAACTCATAACTTATTCTTCAAACTAGAAGAAAAACATAAAGTTCCAACTTTATCTATTATTTTTTTTTTATTATCATTGAGGCACAACACAAGATCACATTGAAACATTAACTGTGACTCTCTTGCACATTCCTTGTAGCACAACAGCATATCGAATCCCTGCATACCCCTCTCCAATAGCCCTTCCCACTCTGTGTGCAGTAGGTATAACAGTCAGGTTTTGCTTGGCCACATTGGATAGGACATGTCCATGTTTCAGATATTACCCTTCTACCTTCAGCTTTGGGCATACCTAGGGAGTCATAATAATTAGTAAGCATAACATAAATAATAAATGGAAGATTTAAACTCTACTATGCAAATTGTCTAGTACAAATACCTATTGAGAAAAGAAAAACTACAACCATGGCAACTGCCATAATAAACTTCTCTCCACTCCTCATCTTTTAATTTTCTATGTTCTTCCTCTATCTTCAATGGTCCTATGTGAATATATATATATATATATATATATATATATATATATATATATATATATAATATATATATATATATATATATATATATATATATATATAAAATAAAGTTTGTCAAAAGAACATAATAAATACATAATAGGTAATTTACTTTAATGATGCACAATAAACTGGATTTAGATTATTTTAATAGAACATTATAATATTTAATACTTACCTACACAATAAATGATTAAAAAAATTATTTTTTTCTAAATATATATTCAATGTACTGAAAATATAAATAATCAACTTTAAAAAAAAATATTATGTGTATTTAATGAAGTGAATGAAAGACTAACAATGTCTTAAAAAAATGGTTAAGAAATTAAAATGATAAGTTGAACATTATTTAATAGATTAAGAAGAAATATATTTTTTAAATATACGTGTATTCAATGTACTAAAAATATAAATAATCAACTTTTTAAAAGAATATCATGTATATTCATTAAACTGAACATATGATACACCTAAAATTCTTAAATAGTGTCTCGTAAACAAAGATTAAATGATCATTTTTCTAAATATACGTGTATTCAATGTATCAAAAACATAAATATTTAATTAAAAAAAGATTATTTGTATTCAATGAATAACTGAATATATATATATATATATATATATATAATATATATATATATATATATATATATAATATATATATATATATATATCTATATATATATATATAATATATATTATTAATATATATATATATATATATATATATATATATATCATATATATATATATATATATATATATATATATATATATATATATATATATATATATATATATATATATATTATATATATATATATATAATATATATATATATATGGGTGTGCATGAATCATAAACCAAACCAAATTGAACCATATATATGGTTCGGTTTGGATTTTAAAACCATTTTCATAAAATCAATTTATTTTCTTAAAATCGGTTTATAAGTGGATCGGTTCGGTTTTAAATCGGTTTTTAACAAAAAAGAATAGTTAAAAAAAACAGTTTTAAATCAATTTTTTATTTTCTTAAAAAAATAAATTTCAAAACCAATTTTATAAAAAAAACAGTTTTTAAAATAATATTTTTAAAAAATCAATTTTATATCAAAAATAATTTTATTTTCTTTTAACTATTTTTTTTAATTTCACTAGTTATAAAACTATTTTATGTAAAAAAATATTTATTTTAAAAAATTACTTTAAATTTGACTTTTATAATCACCACAAATAATATCTCGATTAAAAATAATCTCAAATATGGTGTGTTACATCAAAACGATCATAAAATAAATTAATTATGAATCATATCTCTATAAATCATAATTGTTCATAAAATAAATAATTCATCAAAAAAAATTGTTCAAACTTCTAAAATCTTTCATAATTGTTTATAAATAAAATTTACGAGATTTTAAAATATATTTCTTTTTAAAATTTAAAAAACATAAAAAAAACAATTTTTTTAGAAAATAAAATATAAAATATTAAGAAAAAAGAAAAAAAATTGAAAATAATAAAATTATATTCTGAAAAATAAATCCTAAAAAATATTATTTTAAAAAATAAAAATAACTGAAAAAAAATTATTTTAAAAAAATGGAAATCGAAAATAATTTTTTTTTGAAAATAATATAATAATTTCTATTATGTAATTATAAAAAATTAAAATTTTTTAAAATTATTCTTTTCTGAAAATAAAAGTTTTTTTTATTCTGAAAATTTGAAAAAATAACCTTTTTAAAAATTAAAAAATTTATCAAAAAAATTTATTTAAAAAAACATTTTTTTACTGAAAAAATACAAAATATTTTTGATAAAAAATATATTTTTTATTTAGAAGAAAATAATAATTTCATTTGAAAAAAATATCAAATACAATTTTTTTGAAAAAATAACATCCAAATATAATATTTTTCGTGAAAAGAAAAAAAATTCTGAATTTTATTTTTAAAATAATTTTTTATGAAATTTTAAAAATAAATAAATATAAAATAGATTTATAAAGTGATAAAACATGAAAAAAGACAAATATAATCTTAAAATTTGGATACCCAATAACAAAACCAAATTTTTATAATGGATAACGGTTTATATTTGAATAATAAAATGGATATTCAAATTTTTATTTAGGATTTGGTTTGGTTTTTTAAAAGTAGAACAATTTGGATACTAATTTGGTTATGGATAACCGGTTTTTTTACACACCTATATATATATATATATATATATATTATATATATATATATATATATATATTATAATATATATATATATATATATTATATATATATATATATATATATATATAATTTATTTTTTTATTTATTTTTATTTATTTTAGATCCTTATTAGCCTGACCCTTAAACATAAACTATATAAAATAGAATAATATTTTTACTAATTAATCTCATTTGCTAAAATAAATTTATAGGTTATTAATGTATATACCATTGCCATAAATATAAAATGAAAGTTATTGTCTCGTGATGCAATAATATTAATAAAATATATAATTAATTAATGTTTCTTTCTTTTATTAAAAATTGAAAAAATATTTATTTTATAATAAATTTAACCAAATAATTAAACTGACGTGGTTAATAAATTCTACATAAAAATTAGAATCCGAGCTCAAATTAGTGCCCCTTCTTGTGAGAACTAGAGGATTGTGGGTTCCCTCTTTCTAATTTTTTTATTTCATTCATTTTAACTGTATTTCAACCAATCATATAATTGGGTTTAATATTTAATATAAATAAAATACATCTTATCAAGTTTTTCCTCTGTTCTAAATTATAGATCCCTTTGTAGACAAAAAATATTTTAAAATATAAATAAGTATTAATGATTTTCCTCCTAAATACCATATAATTTTATCACTTTATTCTTTCAGTTTTTATTTTATTTTTATAATATAATAAATGAAGAACAATATTATAAATCATATATAATTTTTCTTTTTAAACAAAAATTTAATTATTAATTTACAGAAGAATATTTAAAATAATTTATAATTTAAGACAAAGAAAGTAATACCTAAAACAATCTTATGTTAATTTTGAATTAAAATTTAATAATATATATAATAATAGTATTAAAATGGATAGAAACACATCAGTATATAATAATAATAATAATAATAATAATAATAATAATAATAATAATAATAATAATAATAATAATAATAATAATAATAATAATAATATAGTGTAAGTAGATGATGATAATCACCGGAAAAAAAACTAGTCAAAATAATTTAATGTTTGTTAAGAAATCTATTTTAAAAGGGAAATATAAAATTTTGTATATCAAGAAGATATTTATTAATGAACACGTAATGACTTATATTCTCAATATGGATACTAATGTGATGTTGTTAATTCTGATGTATTTGATAAGAAGTTTCCTATTTAAGGAGATTAATAGTTAAGGAGACTTAGAGTATGATTGATTTGGGGTAACGGGAGGGGAGAGGAGAGGAGAGGGGAGAGAAATTTTTTAATTAAATATGTTTTGTTTAATTTTTAGGAGAATAAGGAAGGGGAGGGGAACAAAATCTCTAAAAAAAAAAAAACATATTTTTTGCGTCCTTCACAATTAGAGGAATGAATTTTAATATTTAAAAAACTATTATATTTATTAAAATATCATCAATTTAATTTTAGTATTTTAAAATAATTTGTTTTCTTCTGTATTATTATTTTTCTTTTTGTGTGATTTTTCTCGTTTCATCAATTTATTATAATTGTTCTTCAGTCTTCACCTTCAAATTATTTTCGAATTTTCGCACTTAATATAAACCATCATTATTGCACTTTTTTATAAAAAAAATTATGTTTATTTATATTCATTTTTTTCTTCTAATTTTGTTATGTATTCTATCATATTTTCTTTTATATCAAATTTTAAATAATTTATTTTATTTAGTTTTGTTTATTCATTTTATTAAATATTTTGAACCATTAATATATTTAATAATAAATTATTTCATGTAATTTATTTTGTTAGATAATTCATCACGATTTAAAAGTTGTTATTAACCTATAGTTTAATTTGTGTTCGAGAGTTATAATCTTAATCAAATGTACTAAATTTTTTAACATTATTGGATAAATTATCACTTTTTTAGTCACTCATTATTATAAATTTCATTACTAAAAAAATATGCATGAATTTTTCACATTTGAATATCATATCACTTATATAAGATCATAAGGATACAAATGTAAATTATTAATAAAACCTCTCTACTCCCCTCCTGAATCAAATATATTTTTATTTAAAATCCATCCCTTACATTTCATCCCCTCTTTTAACCAGACACTTATCTAATTAAAAAAAACATCCACCTCTCATCCCATTCACTTCCCTCCATTAAAATCCCTTCCCTCCCCTCATTTGAACCAAACAGACACTAAGAAAAGAGGTACAAATCTGATAAGAACATGTGGCTTTTTACCAAACTTTTTAATGATAACATATTATATTAATAAAGAGGTAAAACTAGCAAAGTGTAAATTTAAGATATCATTTAATACAAGAAGAATCAAACGGACTACAAAAACGCAAACAAATAAATAACCGAAAAACCCAACAACCATTCAAGCCACCAGAACTATCATCTACAAATCAGAATTCACCATGAGAGCACTAAAAAATACAAACCACAACCAACACCAAAATCAAGACAAACACTCGATTTACTATTGGTTATGACAAAGGATAAATCTCTGAAACAATTCAGAGAAAGTACATAAATTCACATCTCATCTATCTAGAAGTCATTTCCAGGCCAAAATAAAAAACTATTTTCTTCCATTTCTTTCACAATTGTTGAAACACCTTTAAAAATCACATCACTGTGAACCCTCCAAATAGCTCAGACAACAGCATGCCAAATCATAACAAAGTCACCCCTAGACTTATTCCTACAACCTAAAGAGAGAAAAAACTCAAATAATATTATGATCACTAGGAGGAACCACCTGATAACCCAATCACTGGAATATCGTATACCACAATGACCGAGCTAACTCACAGGTGACAAAAATATGAGAAATCGACTCAATCATATCCTCACACAGGGGATAAGAGACCCCATTAGAATAAATAATCATCCTCATTTTAAACAGGTTATATCTAGAACAAAATCTATCTTGCAGAATTGACAAGAAAAGACTACCACTTTAGATGGAGCCCCGCTAACTCAAATGAGGGGAATCGTCAATTTCTCAATCAAATGAAATGATAAAGAAGAAATAGAAAGATACATCTAATCAAGACAATAAGAGGCAACAAAAAGTATACCTTATCTTGTATGATTATAATTTCACTTATCTATATCTTGAGAAAGAGTAGCGCCTTGAAGCACATATAGAAGATTGTCAACTATGAGTAATTCACAAAGAAAGAAGGGCCTACTCTACCCGAGATCCCAAACCAGGTCCCCATTTTCCGCCTGACCAATCTCTTCAAACAACCCATCAGGTTTTATAGAATTTGAAAATAGACCAGAGAACTTATTCTTTAGGGGAATTGATCATACCCAAGGATCTTTCCAAAAAGAAGTCTGAAAGTTTAATCCCATTTTATTTAGGATTTCACCAACAAACAAATCAAATGGATCATCCTATTTGGACCCAAGAAGAGACACCTATCTCTACCAAGAAGAAGTGGATCAGAAACTTGATGTCCTTCCACTGAAGAGATGAAACAATTGAAACACTACATATATCTACGAGAATATCACACAAAAGACTAGAAGAGCTAAACTAACTAGCTGAAGGTCCCTAACACCTAACCCCCTCCTTTACTCTTAGGTTTATAAACAATATCCCACTTGATATAGGAAATCTTACTATATCCCTTCACCTCTACCCAAAGAAACCTTATTTGTAATCTAACAAGCTTCTTCCTCTTTACATGCATTTTCAAAAAAGACAGGACAAAGATGGGAGTAACGTTAAGCATAGAATTCAAAAGAACCAATTGACCACCCAAACTAAAATATTTGTGCTTCCAAGTATTAAGTCTATTGGTCAAAATATTGACTAAAGGGTTTCAAGTAGTTTAAATTCTAGGATTATCCTCCACAGAGGGTTCAATCTTGCAATGGAGGAAATCACCCGCAAAGGCCAAAAAGACAGGTAGCAGACCATCTTACTGCTTCAAACTTACATAGATGATATTATATTTGGTTTTAATATTTAGTATATAAATAGATATTTATCAAGTACAATGCAAGGTGAACTTGAGATATCCCTAATGAGAGGACTCAAGTACTTCTTGACCCTTTAGATTAAGCAGACACACAAAGGCATATTCATTAGTAAAATAAATATTTCTTGGGACTTCCACAAAATTATGAAATGCAAGATGGAAAACCAATTTCTACACTTATGGCCTCAAACAATATGATTGACAATGACAAATCACTAATTGAGATTGAAATTACAAAATATTGAGGTATTATTAGATCATTGCTATATTTAATAGCAAGTCGGTCAAATATAATGTTTAGTGTGTGCATGTTTGCTAGGTTTCAGTCATCAACTAGGGAACCCATTTTAGAACCGTAAAACATATTTTAAGGTATCTTAATGGTACTTTCTAAACACAACCGATTCCCTAAGGGAAGCATTTGTAGCTTGGTAGGGTTTTTTGACTATGAATTTATTGGTGCAGGCATGATAGAAAAAGAACTAGCGATACTTATCACATCTTTGGAAACAACTTGGTTTCTTGGCATAGTAAAAATAAATCAAATATTTCTTTTTCTATCGTTAAGGTTGAGTATTTAGTCATTGGCAATTGTTATGCTAAAATATTATGGCTCTAGCAATAATTGTTGGATTACGATTTAAACCTAGGATGCATTCCAATTAAGTATGACAACATCAGTGAAATAAGTCTTACCATGAATGTTGACACGCCGCAAGTGCACGATTGTGCGATGTAGTAAAAAGTTATCGAACCATAGAGACCAATGGTTTAAGTACCGAATTTTGTCATATCGGTGTATATCTATAGAAATCAATAATATGAGTTTTGGTGAAAAGCACTTAAATGAAAACATCTTATATGTAAAACCACTTAAATTCCAATTGAGGAAAACATGACCTAGGGTTATGGTTCTCACTCTAACTCATTTGTACAATCTGAGTCACTTCTATTACGAGAATTCCGCATAATTTATAGAAAATAGATAAATATGGGCAATACCTGCTTTCACTAACACATTGCCTTATCGATGATGAATACTTCGTCTACTTTCACACGGCTGAATTATCCGTCAATGATTCGTTACTTTTGCTCAGCTATAAAATTTTCTCAAATTCGTCCAAGCGCTTTCGCTGTACTGGACTTGTCTGTTTAAAAACCTGGTATCGACACACATCCTTTTAGATTATGATCGATACTTGAGAACACTTTACTTCATACAAGAGTTGGATTGCATGAACTCAGGAAATAAAATAAATTTAGACAAATTCTCTCGTAATTAACATGTGATAGATCATACAAAATGTTATAAGATGATTCCCATAACCCCTAGTCCCTAATGGATTGCTCACTCATGGCGAGGAAAGACAAAACCAATTCGATGATCATAATTGTATTCATAATTATACAATTGAAAATAGACAAACAATTGAATATCAAAACAAATATAAAACCTGAATTGATGACTTTGATCCAAATTACTCCAAAGGAGACTTGAGCACAGAGGAATTAGAAAATACGTAGAAACAAATATATTTGCTTGTTTTGTTCTGAACGTGAAGGGTTGTGATGAGGTCGATGTTAGAATCCACCCCGTTTCCTTTTCATTGTGTTGAAGAATCAAGCCTTTGGGCCCAAAATTTCACTCTTTGCTTTTCCACCCCTTCAATCCGTTTTGACAACCCCTAGCCCATGTTCTTGATTTTTGTTTATTAATCCCTCATTAATTTTACTTAATAATGGTTATTTATTGTTAATCCCATTTTCTTGTTGTTAATCTTGTTGTTGTCTTGTAGAGAATTAGAATTAGGTTAATTCATGTTTTTAGATAACTAGGAATTAACACAATTTTAATGAGTAATTAGATTAAGCCCTAGTTAGGATTAAATAGATAGTTAATTAAAAATTAGGTTTAATCAAATTTTAGATTAGATTTAGTTTTTCTTAATTTTCCAGAATTAATTTTCATTTGATTAACCATGCCATGATTAATTTTTAGTCGTTAAATCTCATTATTTCTTTTTGTGGATTTTGTTTCGATTAATATTGTAATACCCCGTATTTCCTTAAATATTCAATTCCTATTAATTGAGATCAATTGAGTTCCTATGTGCTCTAAAAGTTATCAGTTGGGATAAATAGAGTAAATAGTGAATTCAGATTGACTTAATTAATATTAATTAGGACTGACCTTTTATTAGTTGAGATATTTTGGTAACACTAATAATGGGTAAATTGCTCTAGTAGAACAAATATTAAAAGTGTAGTATCACTTGGGATATTTGTTACTACTAGTAACCTTTTTTAACTACATATTCCTAGTGGCAAATGGTGGCCACATGTTTATATCCCTCACCTACCAACCTTGTGTACCACTTCATTTCCTCTAGTTATCAGTAGAAGCATTAGTAGAGAAAGAAATTGGGGAAAAAGAAGGTAACTTGGAAAGCGGAAGAAGCTTGGAGAAATAAGAAGAAGCAAGCTAGTGGAAAGAAGAAGGAGGAAACAAGCTTGGAATCCATCATCACTTCATCACCATCTTCTTTAGCCTCATCTTCCATTTCCTAAGATGGGTTCTAGGTAGAACTCTAGATTTAGAAGTTGGGGTTGATAAATCATGGAATTAATAGTAAGATAAGTGATATTGTGATGAATTTATCCATGAATCATGTGAATCTTCATTGATGATGCTTCTATGTGTGTTGTTGTAGTTGTTAGATTCTTGTGTTATAATTATGTGGTTGTTGTTTTGAAAGTGTTGTTGATGTGTTTTCATGATTGTATCAAGAGATTGTTTGTTGGAGATAAAACAATGTTATGCAGGTTGGAAGCTATGTTGTTATTGATCGCTCGACTTCGTGAGTCGAGAATGGGTACAAACTGCAAGTGCACAGTTCTATCGCGTAGTTTTAAAAGATATCGATCCCACAGGGACTTATGAATCGATATACCGTTATCTAAGGTTACTTCGTAAAGCTAAGGTGAACAATGTTTGATTGTTTGGGGGAAAGCTAAAAACTAAACTAAGATCTAGATTAAATATTAATAAAGCAGATATCGGTATGCAGTTCGTCGTAATTAGGGAATCAATCCTTCGTCGGTCTCTTGGTTTTAAAATAAATCTTTTCAGTTGATTTTATTGATTAAAAGTTTTATCTCAAACTCTCGCTCTATTGAATAAACCATGATTTTATGTTAATGTAGCTGTCACTTATAATTAAGTCAAAAACCATTTTTTGAAAGCAATACAGTCCATAGAAACTCTTTTCAAGAAAACGCCGACCGTTTAAAACCCTTATCTCAAACTCTCGCTCTGTTGACTTAGGTTATATAGTTAAATTCGAATGCTTAACTCTCGTCCTCACATTCAATCTTTAAAAATACTTTTTGGAAAAGATCGGAATTTAATTAACTCTAAAACTTGCTCTCGCCCTGATCTAGAATTAATGTCTAATTTACACTGTCCAGTTAAAACCTCAAACTCTCGCTCTATTGATTTTAACTTCTTTATGTCTTTTACTTTCGTAAAACCTTTGTTATTAAACCTGTAAATTTAAACCGTAAAAAGAGTGATTTTAATTCTAAACTTAATTTAACCGACTTAGTTTTTATTCCTTCATTCCGCTTACTTTACATACCGATACCTAAATAAATTAGCCAGACATGCTAAACAAACTAAAATATTTATCATGCATAAACAGACTCATCCCAGGCAGATAATATAAATAAATAATAAAACAAAGCATTAAATAATAATTAAAGAACCTGAATGAGGTAAACAATAGTCTTGAACACTCCACCACAAGCCGGTAGGATTTGTTCTTGGATTCTTCAGTTAAACAACAAATTAAAACGAAGGAAATAAAACTAGATTCTAACGTAAGGTTAGATCCGGTAAAAAGGTGTACAATAGTTTCCGGTGTAGAAACTATTGTACGAAAAGAATTAACTAAATGCTAAAAGGAAAAAGGAAAATAGAAATTGCAAAAGAGATAAAGTAGAACTCGTAAAAATAATAAAGAAACAATGCCTAAGCTGCTGGAAAAATAAAATATGCAAAAGCGAAAACGACAAAGGAAAAATGTGGAAAAGCTTCGGACCCTCTTTGGTTTTGCAAGTGGCTATTTATATATGTTTGAGTAACCGCTTCCGCTGCCAAAAAGTCTTCAACGTGGATAAATGCATGGCGTGGATATAGGGCCCAACACTCCTCAACGTCTCCTCAACGACTCTGAGGCGTTCCTTGCGCCAAAAATGTAGGGGAATGGTGTGACGTTCGTCACACCATATGTGACGTCCGTCACAGGAGTGTGCAAGGCGTGACGCTCGTCACGCCCTCTGTGACGTCCGTCACATGCACGGCACCTGCGCTTTTGTGTTTTGGGCCGGGCTTTGACATTTGGTTCATTTTCTTTCCTTTTTGTACCTCCTTTTCTTCCATTTTTACTTGTGCTTCAAAATAAGCCACCTGAGACAAATAGGAAGAAAATACCGCGTAATATCTAATAAAATGAAGTGAACTGAAATAAATAATAATAAAATTTAATTGAATTAAGTCCAAAAATATGATATAATTTCGTGTTATCAAACTCCCCCATACTTAGATCTTTGCTTGTCCTCAAGCAAAATTCGGTATAGAACTCGTTAAAGGTTTTAGCCAGATAAAATTTCAAAACACACATCAATTCGTAATAGGTTGCAAGTGGATTTAGTTTAGAAGCAACTTGAGTTTAATCTTGACATCAACAACCACCGTCACAACCTAGATAACCCTGCCTTATGCAAATCAGTTCAAGTACACTATGATAGCTATCCTGGTTCCTTTATTCTTATTTCACCCGTTTTCATTCTAGCGAAATCACATTAAGCCCTTTATCTTTTCGCGCACATAGTGGAGTAACCGGTTAGTGATTATGATCCCTCTTTTAGCTAGAAGTTCTGGTACATAAGTCGGATAACTTCGTTATTCAGCCCATTGCAAATTGCGGGGGATCGAACCGTAGTTCGCCCTACCAAGTTCAGTACCAGATACCTACTGAACCAACTCATAATGGATCTTTCATATTGTGTTTTTGTATGATCTGCAACCTTTAGATTAAATGATCTGGTAAGGATCACCTAACTTAATTAGTGCATTTCCTGATATATAAATATATTTTTTTTTTATGTTACTTTGGGAATCATTCACTTATATTCATCGGCTCTCCACGTAGTTTGCTATTAAGATGGTGCTGATTTCTCGTATAAACTACTTGGGGTTACTATAAAACTAAAAGTTCAGGGGATTGGTATAATAGGTACTTATCCTGATCTAACGTGTTGGGTTCGTTTAGAGTGTTTGGCGGTAGTAGTCTTTGTCTTGATTCGACTCAAGATCGATAAGATGAGCAACCTTTATACTTATTGGGTGTTGAATTTTTGTTGTTGTGGCTCATGAAAATTTGAGGGAATAGATAATAGAAATTTGTTCACACTCGGGACTTAACTTAAAATAATAGATTTTTATTTTTATTTTTATTTTTATTTTTTAAATAATACAATATAATTAAAATAACAATGGAGGGAAAGGTACATACTTGAAAAATGAAAATAGAAAGAACATGGTTTCCCCCCCCCCCCCCCCCCCCCATACTTAAACTAAACATTGTCCCCAATGTTTTAAGGAAATGAAATACAATATGGAAAGGAAAAAGAAACTACAACTAAGGCTGCCTTCCGCCTCTGGTTCTTGGACCTGGTGATCTCTGACGTAAGTCTAAGTTGTCGAACCTGCTGAACAACTCAGTAAACCGCTGGTCGGTTATGGCATTCCTAGCATCCTGTTGTTGTTGCATTTGGCGCATCATTTGCATCATCTCGACATTCTGTGCCTGCATACCATCAATAGCATCCATGATGTCGTCGTTGGTTGCAGGCCTTCTTCGTCGACGACGTTGGGAGGATGAGCCAGTTGCATTACCGGAAGGGTTGAGCGGGACTGACTGTTGTGTAGGAGGATGATCACCTTGCTCCATTGCTTCAAACTCGTCCGTGTGCGGGTTTGTTTGTGAAGGCTCGGTGGCTTCGGGAGCGTTTAGATCATAGAGGTGGCGGTCGGGGTTTGTGACATCAGTTAGGGTGATATTTGGTAGAACAACGCTTGGGACTGCCTGGTTGTTCACCATAAGATAATATCCTCCGCCTACTCTGTTCTTAATCAGGCGGCTGGATCGACAGTAGCTGATATCCATAGATAGGGGAGGTAGAGATTCTAAAGTTTGGAGTTTATCCCCTAGGTTTAGGCCAAGTGCTATGGTGGTGATTAATCCACCAATTATAAAGGGTTGTCGGCCTCTAGCACATAAGGTGCGGATATGATGAAATAGAAAGGAGACGGCGTTTACCTGAGTATCTGGTTCGAAGACGCATTGGAGGAAGAAAAGCTCCTTTGAGTTGACCTTGCTGTTGTTCGGTCTTCCAAAAACTGTGTTTTGCAAGATGCGGATAAAGTACCGGATAGTGGGGTTATGTATATGGGAAAGAAGGAGCTCTTCCCAGTTGTAGGTATCTATACCGGAAATTTTCTTGAAAAGGCCGAAAACGTCAACTGTGTTCCAGTTTGAGTTTGGAGGGATTCTGGGGTGTACCAGACCTTCTATGGGGAATTGTAGCATGGTACTCAATTGGTTTTGGGTTAAGGAGTACTCGGTGTTAAACATACGGAAGGTTGCGGTACCGGTTAAAAATTCGTCTTCACCGACGGGAGTGGTGTAGTCGTATGAACTTAAGAATTCTAAGGTTAGGGATGGGTAGGTGGGTTGATTATGAGTGCAAAGGAAGGTTAAGTTGGCTAGGCGGAGCATCCATTCGATACCTTGGAGTAATCCTAATTGTTGTAAACAAGTTAAATCGGGATACCTGGTGGAAACGACGCCTCGCTGTTGGAAACGCTCGAATTGCTCCCTTTGATAATTTTCATCTTTGGATCGGAAGATGATATTTCCGAAATTCTGATTTCCTGCCATTGTGATGAACGAATTTTGAATGAGTGATTTGGAAGGAAAAGAAATGTATTTGATAGGAGAGAATGGTTTGTGGTGAATGAAGGAAGGTTTGGTGGGTATTTATAGGAAAAGAATTTGGAAGTTGGAAAGGAGGTGGTTGAAAAGTGAATGAATATGGGTAAATGTGAATAAATGGGGAAGATAAAAAGTTGAAGGGGTGTAACGTTCGTCTCCAACGGCTCCTTAACGTTCACCTAGTCTGAAGGGCGTTACGCTCGTTACAGGTGCATGACGGGCGTAACAGGTTCTTAGTGTGACGTCCGTGACAGAATGTGTGACGCTCGTCACACTGTCTGTTTGGCCAATGTTCAGCTAGCGTCCTTCAGGTAAGTTATTATATATTGTTATTATTTATTTTTTTGTTTGTTTTCTACTGAATGATTTATTCTGCAATTTAATTTCTCCTGCATGCTTATTTTACTTTGTATAATAATAAGTCATAGGTAGCAACAGTAGAGAACATAATAGCTATTGCATGATAAAATTAAATAAATAACTTCCATAAAATGATCATAATGTAATATTGGAAAGAAGAACAAAAGAAATGCGAAACGGAAACAAATGCGAACATGAATTCAAATAACATTAATGAATAATCTAGCTTAAAACTAAATAACTAAGAAAAACAAATAAATACTATCCATCTGCACGATCTCTGGCCGGAGGAGCAAAAGAGTTAATACGATGTAGCAACTCGTGAAACTGATCTGTCATACTGCTCATGTATCCTAGAACTTCGTGTCTCATGTCAGTAAATTCTTCTCTGAGGGCGCCTTGTTCTGACATCAAAGCTTCAATGGCGGTGTTATAATCAGTTTCGGGCATATGATGCCGGAGGTCGGATACTGCTGATTCTTCGGTCTGAACAGGCTGAGGAGGAGGGTCAATATCATAATAGCCAGATGGTGTCTGAGGGTCAGATTCAGCATGAGGGATCTGGTCATCATAAGTCTCATAGTCATCACAAATCTCATAGTCCTGGATGGATTCAGTGGATCTAGCCGGAGAGGGGGTTTCGTTCAGGTTGTAGAGCCAGTTACTGCGGTTATGAACACTAGTCCTAGGATCGGGCATGGTGAAAAGGCAAAGAACTTGGTTATCAATAATAAGCTCAAACTCGTCAGACCCTAGGTTTGCTATAAACATAGTGTTGAAGAGGAAGGGTATACTCATAGTAGTAATGCCACAAAAGGGCTTAGGTCAAGCATAGGCTGACGTAATCCAATAGCATTACCTATCATAGTTATCAAACCGCCTATTCGGATTGGTGCTCGCTCATCCTGGATAAGGTGGTCCATATTAGCTAACATAAAAGTGGCACCGTTTACTGGACGGTTCTGGGAAGCACAAAATATGATGAAGAGTTCATCACGTGAAACTGAAGTACTATTTGGCTTCTTCCCAAATAAAGTGTGGGTCAGGATCTTATGGAAATAGCGAAAGGCCGGGTTGTGTATGTTTCCAGAGAGAAACTCATGTTCCTCGGGCTCGTCATTTCCAGTCAACTTACCCAAAAGTGTTCAAGTTCTCTATATTCAAAAAGTTCTTCCTGGCTTACTGTGAATGTGTCAAAGGAGGTAGGAAAACCAAAAGGTTGGTAAAGTCTCTAATATTAAATTGGTACTCCATGTTGAACATTCTGAACTGGATAAAACCTCTGCTAATTCCTTTTCCATGGCTGGGTAGATAGATTAATGAGCTAAGGAATTCTAGTGTGAGTCTCCGGTAGGTGGTGAAATGTCTCAAGATAGGGGATGTCTCCCATCCTATCTGATTCAGCAAATACAGGACACTTTGTCTCAGTCCAAGGGCAGTCATAGCCTAATCATCAGCATATAAACTAGGTAGCATCTCTCTAGTGGCTAGTTCTTCAAACTTTTGTTTTTGAGCCATTCCTCTGAATTTGATACCCATACGATCAATATGTCCCATCTGGTTAGTGTTAGCTAGAGAAAAGAAAACATGAGTTTTAGTCAGGATTTGGCCAAATGCCGAAAGAAGAAAGAAAAGTTATTATTAAATTAAAATGAATTAGGAATGAATACTAAACAGAAATTAAAAGAATAATTAAGGAAGAAATAGGAAGATAATAATAATAATAAAAGGAAATAATAAAATAATCGTGGGTTGTCTCCCACTAAGCGCTTTGTTTAAATGTCGCAAGCTCGACAAAGAAACTGTTAAATATAATCTATTAATCCTGGAGGCGTTTCGTCTAAGTGTAGGATTTGCGAATCTCCATTGGTTTCCGCATAGTGATAGTGTTTTAGACGTTGCCCGTTTACGATGAACGGTTCTGTGGATTTGCCTTTAATTTCTATCGCTCCACTGGGAAAGATGTTAGTGATATGAAAAGGTCCTGACCATCTGGATCGTAGTTTTCCCGGGAATAACTTTAGTCTAGAGTTAAATAAAAGGACTGTGTCGCCTTGCTTGAAGATTTTCCTTGATATACGCTTGTCATGCCATTGTTTTGTTCTTTCTTTGTAGATTCTGGCATTTTCATAGGCGTCTCTTCTGAGTTCCTCTAATTCGTTTATGTCAAGGATTCTCTTTTCACCGGCGGCTTTATAGTTTAGATTCAGGTTTCTAATAGCCCAATAGGCCTTATGTTCTAACTCTACCGGGAGGTGGCAGGATTTTCCATATATGAGCTTGAATGGGGTCGTCCCTATGGGGGTTTTATAAGCAGTTCGGTATGCCCACAAAGCTTCTGGTAATTTCAATGACCAATCTTTCCTTGAAGTGGCGACTATTTTTTTCTAGTATTTGCTTGATTTCTCTGTTAGATACTTCCACTTGTCCACTGGTTTGAGGGTGGTAAGGTGTCGCTATCCTATGTCTCACGCCATATTTAAATAATAATTTTTCGAGTACCTTGGATATAAAGTGCGATCCACCATCACTGACTACTATTCTTGGGATTCCAAATCTCGGAAATATTATATTCTTAAAGAGTCTAGTTACTACTCGGGTGTCATTTGTTGGAGAAGCTATAGCTTCGATCCATTTTGATACGTAGTCAACTGCCACGAGTATGTATTTGTTACCGAAAGAGGATGGAAAAGGTCCCATGAAGTCTATTCCCCACACGTCGAAGATCTCTACTTCCAAAATACCTTTTTGTGGCATCTCGTCACGTCTAGATATGTTTCCCGTGCGTTGACATCTGTCACATTCCTTAATAGCCGCATGTACGTCCTTCCATATAGTTGGCCAATAAAAGCCGGCTTGTAGGATTTTAGAGCAGGTCTTGGATGTACTTGTGTGTCCACCATAAGGAGCGGAGTGGCAGTGTTGGATTATATTTTCTACCTCTTCTTCGGGTATACATCGACGGAAAATACCATCGGGGCCCTTTTGAAAAGTAAGGGATCGTCCCAGTAATAGTGTTTTATATCGTAAAAGAATCGTTTCTTCTGCTGGTAGGATAAAGTGGGCGGAATTATTCCGGCGGCTAAATAATTGACGAGATCAGCGTACCATGGTGTGACAGATATAGCTAAGGTGGTTTCTACTTGCATGTCGGAGTTGTTCTCTTCCAAAGTAGCTATAAGTTTATCGTACGAGAAATCATCGTTAATTGAGGTTCTTTCCGGTTCAAGGTTCTCAAGTCTAGAGAGGTGGTCTGCTACTACGTTTTCAGTTCCTTTCTTGTCTTTGATTTCTAAATCGAATTCTTGTAGCAACAAGATCCATCTTAGGAGTCTAGGTTTAGCATCCTTTTTTGTTAAAAGGTACTTGATAGCAGCGTGATCAGTGTAAACTATTATTTTGGCTCCGACCAAGTAAGAACGAAATTTATCTAGCGCAAATACAACTGCTAGGAGTTCTTTCTCGGTAGTGGCGTAATTCATTTGCGCTTCATCCAGGGTTCTGCTTGCGTAATATATAACGTGAAGCTTTTTATCCTTTCGTTGTCCTAAAACAGCACCTACAGCATAATCGCTGGCATCGCACATTATTTCGAATGGTTCATTCCAGTCGGGTGTCTGCATTATGGGTGCGGAGATCAATGCTTGCTTAAGTGCTTGAAATGCTTTTAAACAGTTATCGTCGAATATGAAATCATCATCTTTCATCAATAGTCCGGTTAAAGGTTTAGTTATCTTAGAGAAGTCTTTGATGAATCGTCGGTAAAAATCGGCGTGTCCTAAGAAGCTTCGTACTTCTCTCACAGTTTTCGGGGGTTGAAGGTTTTCGATTACCTCTATTTTGGCTTTGTCTACTTCAATTCCTCTGTTCGAGATGATGTGTCCTAAAACAATTCCTTCTTGCACCATAAAATGGCACTTCTCCCAGTTAAGTACTAAGTTTACTTTCACACATCGCTCAAGAACTCTTTCTAGGTTTTCAAGGCATTCTTCAAAACTTTGTCCGTATACGGAAAAGTCATCCATAAATACTTCCATGATATTTTCGAGAAAGTCGGCGAAAATTGCCATCATGCATCTTTGAAAGGTTGCAGGAGCATTACACAGGCCAAACGGCATTCGTCTATAAGCGAAGGTACCAAAAGGGCATGTGAACGTTGTCTTTTCTTGGTCATCAGGGTGAATTGGTATTTGGAAGAAGCCTGAATAACCGTCTAGATAACAGAAATGTGAATGTTTTGTTAATCGTTCTAACATCTGGTCAATGAATGGTAAAGGGAAATGATCTTTTCGGGTTGCTTTGTTTAGTTTCCTATAGTCAATGCACATTCTCCATCCCGATTCGATTCGTTTAGTTATAGTTTCCCCTTTTTCATTTTCAATAACGGTTATGCCTCCTTTCTTTGGTACTACGTGTACAGGACTAACCCATTTGCTATCAGATATAGGATATATAATACCTGCTTCTAATAACTTGGTTATTTCCTTCTTTACTACCTCACTCAGAATCGGATTTAGTCTCCTCTGGTGTTCCCTAGAGGTTTTACAGTCTTCTTCTAACATGATACGGTGCATACAAATAGAAGGAATTATTCCTTTAAGATCAGTGATGTGGTAACCTAGTGCGGTTGGATACTTCCTTAAGATATGTAGGAGTTTTTCTGTTTTGAGTCTTCCTAGGTCTGCATTAACTATCACAGGTCGTTCAAGTTCTAAGTCTAGGAATTCATATCCCAGATTTTTGGGGAGTGTTTTCAGGTCAGGGGTTGGTTTGTTAAGACATTGCGTGGGGTCCGGTGTTATTGCTGAACATTGGTTAGATTTGTCTTTTAGAGGATAGTCTGATGATTTGTCTTCTCCTAACTCTGCTTCTTTTATGCATTCATCGATGATATCCATGAAGTAACATGTATCTTCTATTGCAGGTGCTTTCAAGAATTGGGAAAGAATGAACTCAATTTTCTCTTCACCTACTTCGAAGGTGAGTCGTCCTCGTTTTACGTCTATGCTTGCACCGGCAGTTGCTAAAAACGGTCTTCCCAGTATAATGGGTGTAATATCATCTTCTCTAATGTCCATAATTGTAAAATCAGTTGGAATGTAGAATTGACCTATGCGTACGGGAACGTTTTCAAGAATTCCTACAGGATATTTTATGGAACGATCTGCTAGTTGCACAGACATTTTGGTTGGTCTTAATTCTCCCATTTCCAGTTTCTTACATATGGATAAAGGCATAACGCTAATTCCAGCTCCTAAATCGCATAAGGCTTTGTCGATGACAAATTTTCCTATGTGACAGGGTATAGAGAAACTACCCGGATCCTTGAGTTTAGGAGGCATGTTTTGGATTATAGCGCTACATTCGGCAGGGAGTGTAACGGTTTCGCTATCTTTAAGTTTCCTCTTATTAGAAAGAATTTCTTTTAAGAATTTAGCATAGGAGGGCATCTGCGTAATAGCTTCGGTGAACGGAATTGTAACGTTTAATTGTTTAAGGAGATCAACAAATTTTCTAAATTGGCCCGCATCTTTGGTTTTAACAAGCCTTTGAGGGTAAGGGATAGGTGGTTTGTAAGGTGGTGGAGGTACATAAGGTTCCTTCTTTTCTAGGGTTTCCTTATTACTCCCTTCCTTTTCCTTAGGTTCACTTTCCTCAGTTGATTTCTTAGGGTTTTGGTTTTCTATCCTTGGATCAGACGGTCCTTCCACTTCCGTTCCACTTCTTAATATAATTGCATGAGCGTGGCTTCTCGGGTTAGGTTGGGGTTGTCCAGGGAATGTACCAGTTGGGGCAGCAGTAGGTGCTTGTTGTTGAGCTACTTGTGATATTTGTGTTTCCAGCATTTTGTTATGGGTAGCCAAGGCATCTACTTTGCTTGCTAGTTGTTTAAGTTGTTCGCCAGTGTGTACATTCTGGTTTAAAAAATCTTTATTGGTTTGTTGTTGGGAAGCTATAAAGTTTTCCATCATGATTTCCAAGTTGGATTTCCTAGGCGCGTTATTGTTAGGCATGGATGGGTTCGGTTTCTGATATCCCGGAGGTATAGCTGGGGCTTGATTTGGAGACTGTCCAGGTGCGTACAAAGCATTATTACTCTTATATGAAAAGTTTGGATGGTTCTTCCAATTTGAGTTATAGGTATTCGAGTAGGGGCTTCCTTGAGCATAGTTTACTTGCTCTGCTTGGATTCCTGTCAAGAGTTGACAATCCGTAGGAGTGTGACCTTGGATTCCACAGACCTCGCAATTCTGAGTTATAGCAACCACGGCGGCTGGAGGTGATACGTTTAAACTTTCAATTTTCTGGACCAAAGCATCCACTTTTGCATTAACGTGATCAAGGTTGCTTATCTCGTACATGCCAGTTTTCGTTTGAGGTTTTTCCACCATTGTTCGTTCGGTTCCCCACTGATAATGGTTTTGGGCCATGCTCTCGATAAGCTGGTAAGCATCAGCATAAGGTTTGTTCATTAGTGCACCACCTGCAGCGGCGTCTATTGTTAACCTTGTGTTGTACAAGAGACCATTATAAAATGTGTGAATTACTAACTAGTCTTCCAAACCATGGTGTGGGCAAAGTCTCATCATATCTTTGTATCTTTCCCATGCTTCGAAATGAGACTCGTTGTCTTTCTGTTTAAATCCGTTTATCTGGGCTCTTAACATAGCTGTTTTGCTTGGCGGAAAGTATCGGGCAAGAAAAACTTTCTTCAACTCGTTCCATGTGGTGACTGAGTTGGAAGGAAGAGATTGAAGTCATCTTCTAGCGCTATCTCTTAATGAGAAAGGAAAAAGACGAAGTCGAATTGCCTCTGAAGTGACACCATTAGCTTTAACAGTATCAGCGTATTGGACAAATACGGATAAATGAAGGTTTGGATCCTCGGTAGGATTTCCAGAGAATTGGTTCTGTTGCACAGCCTGCAACAGCGAAGGTTTAAGTTCGAAGTTGTTTGCTTCGATAGCGGGTGGAGCAATACTTGAATGCGGCTCATCTTGCGATGGAGCGGCGTAATCTCTAAGAGCACGAGCTGGTTCTGCCATCTCGGTTATCGAAGGAAAAAGGTTTTTGAAATCAGGAAGTTCTATAGGAGGGAGATTGTTTGCAGCACGATATTCCCGAATTCGTCGTAAGACTCGGAGATATAGTTCGATATCGTTGATTCGTAAATAGAGCGGTTCGCCTTGAGAGCGAGTGCGTGGCATACAAAACAACGAAAGAAAGAATAGAAGAAAAAGAAACCTTAGTCTCTACAGCGTAACGGGAGAGTTACGATATCGATTAAATAAAAGTCCCCGGCAACGGCGCCAAAAACTTGATCGCTCGACTTCGTGAGTCGAGAATGGGTACAAACTGCAAGTGCACAGTTCTATCGCGTAGTTTTAAAAGATATCGATCCCACAGGGACTTATGAATCGATATACCGTTATCTAAGGTTACTTCGTAAAGCTAAGGTGAACAATGTTTGATTGTTTGGGGGAAAGCTAAAAACTAAACTAAGATCTAGATTAAATATTAATAAAGCACATATCGGTATGCAGTTCGTCGTAATTAGGGAATCAATCCTTCGTCGGTCTCTTGGTTTTAAAATAAATCTTTTCAGTTGACTTTATTGATTAAAAGTTTTATCTCAAACTCTCGCTCTATTGAATAAACCATGATTTTATGTTAATGTAGCTGTCACTTATAATTAAGTCAAAAACCATTTTTTGAAAGCAATACAGTCCATAGAAACTCTTTTCAAGAAAACGCCGACCGTTTAAACACCCTTATCTCAAACTCTCGCTCTGTTGACTTAGGTTATATAGTTAAATTCGAATGCTTAACTCTCGTCCTCACATTCAATCTTTAAAAATACTTTTTGGAAAAGATCGGAATTTAATTAACTCTAAAACTTGCTCTCGCCCTGATCTAGAATTAATGTCTAATTTACACTGTCCAGTTAAAACCTCAAACTCTCGCTCTATTGATTTTAACTTCTTTATGTCTTTTACTTTCGTAAAAACCTTTGTTATTAAACCTGTAAATTTAAACCGTAAAAAGAGTGATTTTAATTCTAAACTTAATTTAACCGACTTAGTTTTTATTCCTTCATTCCGCTTACTTTACATACCGATACCTAAATAAATTAGCCAGACATGCTAAACAAACTAAAATATTTATCATGCATAAACAGACTCATCCCAGGCAGATAATATAAATAAATAATAAAACAAAGCATTAAATAATAATTAAAGAACCTGAATGAGGTAAACAATAGTCTTGAACACTCCACCACAAGCCGGTAGGATTTGTTCTTGGATTCTTCAGTTAAACAACAAATTAAAACGAAGGAAATAAAACTAGATTCTAACGTAAGGTTAGATCCGGTAAAAAGGTGTACAATAGTTTCCGGTGTAGAAACTATTGTACGAAAAGAATTAACTAAATGCTAAAAGGAAAAAGGAAAATAGAAATTGCAAAAGAGATAAAGTAGAACTCGTAAAAATAATAAAGAAACAATGCCTAAGCTGCTGGAAAAATAAAATATGCAAAAGCGAAAACGGCAAAGGAAAAATGTGGAAAAGCTTCGGACCCTCTTTGGTTTTGCAAGTGGCTATTTATATATGTTTGAGTAACCGCTTCCGCTGCCAAAAAGTCTTCAACGTGGATAAATGCATGGCGTGGATATAGGGCCCAACACTCCTCAACGTCTCCTCAACGACTCTGAGGCGTTCCTTGCGCCAAAAATGTAGGGGAATGGTGTGACGTTCGTCACACCATGTGTGACGTCCGTCACAGGAGTGTGCAAGGCGTGACGCTCGTCACGCCCTCTGTGACGTCCGTCACATGCACGACACCTGCGCTTTTGTGTTTTGGGCTGGGCTTTGACATTTGGTTCATTTTCTTTCCTTTTTGTACCTCCTTTTCTTCCATTTTTACTTGTGCTTCAAAATAAGCCACCTGAGACAAATAGGAAGAAAATACCGCGTAATATCTAATAAAATGAAGTGAACTGAAATAAATAATAATAAAATTTAATTGAATTAAGTCCAAAAATATGATATAATTTCGTGTTATCAGTTATGCAGTAGAAATCATGTTTTGTGCAGGAACCAATCGATTGGTCCTTAGTAACAATCGATTGCACAAACTTTCTGTTTTAAGTAGAATGAAAATTTGGCAGGACCGATCGATTGACAAGGAGCTCCAATCGATTGCACAAACTTACTGACTTGGAAAACTGGAAATTTTTCAGCTGCCAATCGATTGACACTCAGGACCAATCGATTGATCCTCTGCATTCTTTGAAAAATAGAAATGTGAGATGGACCAATCGATTGGGCTTCCCCAACCAATCGATTGGCTCATACCAAAAACTTCAAAATTCATTTCTTTAATGTTTCTAAGTGCATTTCATCAACCATTAATCACTTGTTATGTTATACTTGTATTGAATCAATGTTAAATGTGAGAATTACATATTGAATCTAGTGAGTTAACCTAGTGATTATTCTTAGGCCATAAGTTAGACTTAAAACTTATATAACTTTAGAAAGTCATTTATTAGTACGATGCTTATGTGAAGGTCGTAAATGAATGGTTGCCATAGTTGAGAGTGAGACGCTTTGTATGGAACATGCATGGTTATTGCTTGTATGTTGGTGAATGAAGTCACCAATGATTGATGAATCTACTTATCTTTTATGGAACTAATCACGTATTCAAAATGTTTGACCCTAGACGGTGTACATCCCTATTTGATATGCTTAGATGAGTAAGCAGTAGGATATGACTCCAATGATTCGTGTCTCAATTGGGTTTGAGCCTCAAACATGGCGGACATGGGGGATATGTGGACACTAAAGTGGGTTAGAGGCACATGCGGTGAAAGACACCCTAAGTGGGTTAGAGTCCCATACGGGTGACAGTCGCTTGGATTGAGTTTGGAACTCATAGAGGACCCAATGTCCACCGTGAAAGTCGAACCATACGCGCATGCATGAACTGATCTTGCCCTAGACGTAGGTCCGCTCATGGATTGATGTTTCGTGAATCTGAATAGTGACTTATTTTTGAGTTGTGAGAACTCTTGAGCATGTTGCCATACATTGTGAAACTTTTCCCCATCACTTAAGTCTTTTTTCCCTTGTAGACTTAAGTTGGATATTGATTAGAAAATCCTGTAGAGCCGAATTAACCCATAAGATAGGGAACCCACTGGGATTATTATCTCACCCCATGTTGTTGATTATTTTTCAGGTAGTTCCGATCAGGCGAAGGGTAATGACAAGATAGAGTGATGTCTTGCTTACCTGATATTTTGGATGACTTCTCCATTGTGTAGATATTTTTGAGATCATTCTACAATGATCTAGTTCCTAGTTTTATTTTGGGAACCTTTGTGTATATTTTGTGCCATGCAGTGTTTTCTTTTGGGCGTGTAATATGTATATTGTTGTCGTTAGGCGCTTATGTGTTTCAGTACCAGTATTACACTATGTATAATATGTATTCTAGACATATATTATATGTGGGTGTTACAATTGGTATCAGATCAGGTCGTGTCCTCTACCTAGCCATGAGATATTATAAGTATTCCTTTCTGCCTCATATGTGGGTTGTCATCATTGTCCTTGATGTTATATTCATAGTATTGAGCCTGATCAACTTAATTCTATTTGTATGACATTCAGGATCATGGCTAATAGATGCAGAGGTCGTGGTAGACCCATAACTCAGAATTCAGATTCAGAACTGCTAAGTGGTAGTGAAGGTTTTCAACGGCCTCAGTTTGTGCAACAGATGCAGCAGCAACATAACCAATTCATACATTAGATGATGTAATAGTTGAATGGTGGTCTTCATCCTCAAAGGGTTCCACAAGAAGTAGTAGGTGGTAGTTTCTGAGATTTCTTTCGCATGAATCCTTCTGAGTTCCATGGTGGATTAAATCCTATGAAGTATCATGAGTGGGTAACCAACATGGAGAGTATTTTTCAGATAGTGCATTGTAGTGAAGAGAATAAAGTTGTGTTTGCTTCTCACATGATAAGGGGCCCTGCTGTGAGGTGGTGGAAAAGTGCTTCGACTCTTATGACCAATTAAGGAGTACCTAGGGATTGGGAGAATTTTAAGACTACTTTTCTAGATAAGTATTTTCCTAGCTCTTTGAGGACCCAGAAAGAATTTGAGTTTCAACAACTTAGACAGGGTACTATGTCAGTGGCTATGTATGCTGAAAAGTTTGAAGGTATGGCTGCTTATTATAGGTAGGCCGTTTACGCACCAGATGAGAAGTGGAAGATCGATCAATTCCTTTTTAGTTTAAGAGGTGAAATCTCTCATAGTGTTTCTCAAAGAGAATTCACTACTTATGCTGAACTGCTAAGGCAATGCTATGTGGCTAAGAACAGTTTGAAGAAAGTTCAAGAAGAAAGGGATCAGTATAGGATTGGACAGAAGGACCAGGGAAGGCCAGGTAACCAATTTAGGCCTAGACCTCAATCTTTCAAAGGAAAACAAGTGAAACATGCAAGACCTAACCATCCTCCGCAATGTCAAGTATGTAAGAAGTCTCATTTTGGAAGATGTGCTGGAAGTGTGATTAGGTGTTTTACTTGTCAGATGGAGGGACACGTGGCTAGGGATTATCCTCAGAATAAGAATCAGGTGCAAGGAAGGAACACTGGTCGAGTTTATACTTTGGATGCAAGGAAAGCTAAGAGCAACAATGCTTTGATTGCTCGTATGTGTCTCGTCAATGATCATCCTTGTTGTGTATTGTTTGATTGTAGGGCGATACACTCTTTTGTATCAATTCAGTGTATGAAGCGTCTTGGCTTGTAAGCAATTCCTTTGTCTCCTCCTATGGTGGTTACTACCGTCGTGGATGATGTGGTTGAGACACCGTCAATTTATGAAAATTGTTCGCTTTCGGTGAATGGTAGAATTTTCCAGATTGGTCTTATTTGTTTACCACTTAAGAAGGTTGATGTGGTCTTGGGGATGGATTGGCTTTCTACCAATTCGGTGTTTATTGGATGTGAAGAGAAGTTAATCATCATTCCATCTAGTGAAGCTACTCTAAAAGATGTATTAACTACTATCTTGGAAGGTACGGTTGGCATGGTTAATTTCTTATTTGAGAAGGAAAAGTCGGTTCTCTTGGTTCTCACCAAGGAACCTAGCGATAATCTGAACGTTACACAAATTCCTGTCATTTGTAATTTCCAGAAGTTTTCCTTGAGGACGTCACTTCTCTTCCTCCTGAAAGGGAAGTGGAATTCTTTATTGATCTGATACTTGGGACGACTCCAATCTTTGTTTATCCGTATCGTATGGCGCCATTCGAGTTGAGAGAGTTGAAGGATCAATTGGAAGAGTTGTTAATAAAGTATTTCATCCGACCTAGTGTCTCACCATGGGGAGCTCCAATGTTACTAGTGAAGAAGAAGGATGGTAGTATGCGGTTGTGTATTGATTATCACCAGTTGAATAAAGTCACCATTAAGAACAAGTACCCCCTGCCAAGGATAGATAATTTGCTAGATTAGTTGAAAGGTGTCTGTGTGTTCTCGAAGATTGATTTACGGCTGGGCTATCATCAAATCATAGTTAAGAATTCGGATGTACCAAAGACCGCATTTAGAACCCGATATGGCCATTATGATTTCCTTATAATGCCTTTTGGTGTGACGAATGCCCCTACTGTTTTCATGGACTATATGAATCGGATATTTCAACCTTACTTGGACCAGTTCGTGGTGATCTTTATTGATGACATTCTTATTTATTCTCGTACTCCGCAAGAGTACGGAGAACACCTAAGGATTGTTCTATCAGTACTGCAAGAGAAGCAACTTTTTGCCAAGTTAAGTAAGTGTGAATTTTGGATGGACGAAGTGAAGTTTCTTGGTCATGTCATATCACAAGGAGGAGTATCAGTAGATCCATCTAAATTCGAAGAAGTTATTAATTGGGAAAGACCGAAGAATGATTCTGAAGTTAGAAGTTTCTTAGGTTTGGCAGGTTACTATCGAAGATTTATTAAAGGGTTTTCTTAGTTAGATTTACCGATGACTAGACTTACCCGAAAGGAAATTTATTTTAAATGGGATTTGAAGTGTGAGTAGAGTTTCATGAGGTTGAAGGAAAAACTAATAACTGCTTCTGTTTTAATCATCTTTGATCCTAGTAAGTCTTATGAGGTATTTTGTGATGCCTCTAAGAAAGGATTACGAGGGGTGTTAATGTAGAGTGGTCAGGTTGTAGCATATGCCTCTCGTTAGTTGAAAACTCATGAAGAGAACTATCCAACTCATGATCTTGAATTAGTTGTTGTTGTTTTTAAATTGAAGGTGTGGCGACATTACTTGTATGGAGTACGTTTTGAGATGTTTAGTGACTACAAGAGTTTGAAATACTTATTTGACCAGAAAGAGTTGAACATGAGACAGGGGAGATGGATGGAGAATTTGAAAGACTTTGATTTTGAGCTTAAGTATCACCCAGGGAAAGCGAATAAGGTTGCATATGCCTTAAGTCGTAAGGAGATGCATAAAGCTGAGTTAATAATGTTAGAGTACGCATTGTTGGAAAAGTTCAGAGATCTTAACCTTCAGTTTAATTGGACGCAGGATGGTGTGATAATGGAAAATTTCAATGTTACTTCTAACCTAAAGGAAGAAATCCAGCAAGGACAAATGATAGATGAGAAGTTGAAAAAGATGTCGACTCAACCAGGTTTCACTCAATCACCAGATGGAGTTGTTCTTTTTAATCAAAGGATTTGTGTCCCGAATGATGCCGAACTAAAAAGAAAAGTTTTAGAGGAAGCCCACAAGGGCACATTTACCATACATCCAGGTTCATCGAAGATGTATCAAGACTTAAAGAAGGACTATTGGTGGCCTGGAATGAAAAAGGATATCGCAGAGTATGTGTCGGAATGTATAGTGTGCCAGCAAGTAAAGATTGAAATCAGAAACCAGGCGGTTTATTGCGACCTTTAGAGATTCCAGTTTGGAAATGGGATAGTATTTCAATGGATTTTACAGTAGGGTTACCTCGGACCCAAGGTGGTTATGATTCAATTTGGGTGATTATGGATCAATTAACTAAGTCTGCGCACTTCTTGGCCGTGAAAACTAATTACAAGGCAAGTCATCTTGCATGGTTGTTCATTTCAAAAATCGTAAGACTGCATGGTGTTCCAACTAGTATTGTGTATGACAGAGACCCAAAGTTTACTTCAAGATTTTAGAGGGCATTCCAACAAGCAATGAGATCAAAGTTGTGTTTGAGTACGTGTAATCATCCTCAAACGGATGGTCAAACTGAGAGGACGATACAAACACTGGAGGATATGTTAAGGGCTTGTGTACTTGAGAGTGGGGAAAATTGGAAGAAGCTCTTACCATTGATTGAATTCACATACAACAATAGTTACCATGTAAGTATCAGGATGGATCCTTATGAATCCTTGTATGGATGGAAATATAGAACACCTTTGTGTTGGACGGAAGTTGGTGAAGAAAGAATCTTAGGACCAGAGATTATTCGAGAGACTACGGAAAAGATAAGGATGGTTCACGATAAGATAAAGAAAGCACAAGATCGCCAAAAGAGCTATGCAGATCATAGAAGAAGGCCATTAAAATTTAACGAAGGTGATCATGTATTCCAAAAGGTGACTCCGAGATTGAGACTGAAGGGACCGTTTAAGTCACGAAAGTTAAGTCCGAGATACGTAGGACCACACCAGATTATAGAGAGGATTGGTGAAGTAGCTTACAAATTAGCCTTACCACCTTCTCTATCAGAAATGCATGATGTTTTTCACGTATCTCAACTTCGGAAGTTCGTTCCAGATTCTCTTCAGCCTATTCTACCAGATTCAATAGAAGTAGAAGCAAACCTAACTTTCGAACCTCGACCAAGTCGTATTGTAGGACGGGAAATTAAGTTATTGAGGAATAAGGAGATCCCTCTTGTTAAGGTTCAGTGGGATGAATCAGATCCGGGCGATGCCACCTGGGAACTGGAGTCTGAAATGCGAGAAGTTTACCCTCATCTCTTTCAGGTAATATTTAAATTCAAGGACGAATTTTATTTAAGGGGGGAGGATGTAATACCCCGTATTTCCTTAAATATTCAATTCCTATTAATTGAGATCAATTGAGTTCCTATGTGCTCGAAAAGTTATCAGTTGGGATAAATAGAGTAAATAGTGAATTCAGATTGACTTAATATTAATTGGGATATTTTGGTAACACTAATAATGGGTAAATTGCTCTAGTAGAATAAATATTAAAAGTGTAGTATCACTTGGGATATTTGTTACTACTAGTAACCTTTTTTAACCACATATTCCTAGTGGCAAATGGTGGCCACATGTTTATATCCCTGACCTACCAACCTTGTTTACTACTTCATTTCCTCTAGTTATTAGTAGAAGCATTAGAAGAGAAATAAATTTGGGGAAAAGAAGGGAACTTGGAAAGAGGAAGAAGCTTGGAGAAATAAGAAGAAGCAGTCTAGTGGAAAGAAGAAGGAGGAAACAAGCTTGGAATCCATCATCACTTCATCACCATCTTCTTAAACCTCCTCTTCCATTTCCTAAGATGGGTTCTAGGTAGAACTCTAGATTTAGAAGTTAGGGTTGATAAATCATGGAATTGATAGTAAGGTAAGTGATATTATGATGAATTTCTCCATGAATCATGTGAATCTTCATTGATGATGCTTCTATGTGTGTTCTTGTAGTTGTTAGATTCTTGTGTTATAATGATGTGGTTGTTGTTTTGAAAGTGTTGTTGATGTGTTTTCATGATTATATCAAGAAATTGGTTGTTGGAGATAAAACAATGTTATACAGGTTGGAAGCTATGTTATTATGCAGTAGAAATCATGTTTTGTGCAGGAACCAATCGATTGGTCCTTAGTAACAATCGATTGCACAAACTTTCTGTTTTAAATATAATGAAAATTTGGAAGGACCAATCGATTGATAGGGAGCTCCAATCGATTGCACAAACTTACTGACTTGGAAAACTGGAAATTTTTCAGCTGTCAATCGATTGACACTCAGGATCAATCGATTGATCCTCTGAATTCTTTGAAAAATAGAAATGTGAGATGGACCGATCGATTGGGCTTCCCCAACCAATCGATTGGCTCATACCAAAAACTTCAAAATTTATTTCTTTAATGTTTCTAAGTGCATTTCATCAACCATTAATCACTTGTTATGTTATACTTGTATTGAATCAATGTTAAATGTGAGAATTACATATTGAATATAGTGAGTTAACCTAGTGATTATTCTTAGGCCATAAGTTAGACTTATAACTTAGATAACTTTAGAAAGCGACATTTATTCGTACGATGCTTATGTGAAGGTCGTATATGAATGGTTTCCATAGTTGAGAGTGAGACGCTTTGTATGGAACATGCATAGTTATTGCTTGTATGTTGGTGAATGAAGTCACCAGTGATTGATGAATCTAGTTATCTTTTATGGAACTAATCACGTATTCAAAATGTTTTACCCTAGACGGTGTACATACCTATTTGATATGCTTAAATGAGTAAGCAGTAGGATGTGACTCTAATGATTCGTGCCTCAATTGGGTTTGAGTCCCAACCATGGCGGACATGGGGGATAGGTGGACACCAAAGTGGGTTAGAGGTCCAGATACCCTAAGTGGGTTAGAGTCCCATGCGGGTGAAAATCGCTTGGGTTGAGTTTGGAACTCATAGAGGACCCGATATCCACCACGAAAGTCGAATCATACGAGCATGCATGAATTGAGCTTGCCCTAGACGTAGGTCCGCTCAGGGATTGGTGTTTCGTGAATCTGAATAGTGACTTATTTTTGAGTTGTGAGAACTCTTGAGCATGTTGCCATACATCGCGATACTTTTCCCCATCACTTAAGTCTTCTTTCCCTTGTAGACTTAAGTTAGATATTGATTAGAAAACCCTGTAGAGCCGAGTGGGCCCATAAGATAGGGAACCCACATGGATTTTTATCTCACCCCACGTTGTTGATTATTTTTCAGGTAATTCCGATCAGGCGAAGGGTAAGTGCAAGATAGAGTGATATCTTGCTTACCTGATATTTTGGATGACTTCTCCGTTGTGTAGATATTTTTGAGATCATTCTATAATGATCTAGTTCCTAGTTTTATTTTGGGCACCTTTATGTATATTTTGTGCCATGTAGTGTTTTCTTTTGGGCATGTAATATGTACACTGTTGCCTCTAGGTGCTTATGTATTTCAGTACCAGTATTACACTATGTATAATATGTATTCTAGACATATATTATATGTGGGTGTTACAAATATGGTTAATGTTGATTTTACCATGATTAGAACTTAGGTTAAATTTTCATTCAATTTGACTTTTGTACGGTGTTTTGTATGATCATGTCCATTAGATTCAATTCTTGAATTTGGATTGTTAATTTTCCATTTGATCGATTTTGATCTTAATTCATGCTTAGATAGATTTTGATCTTTAGAACTAATAGTCACTTTAATTGCCCATTTAATCGATTCCTTTGGTTTGTGATCATATCGATTAAATTGAAAATCCCATTTCAATTTAGGTAAGGGATATTTTGTATGCCTAACTTAATTTTCCATGATCACATGATATATCTTTGATTGTTTTGTCATTGATTAATCCATTACCGTTTGAGTCGATTTTAACCATTGAATGTGATTACATAATGTTGCATCATTCTTATTCATTTGACTTAATCTAATGCTAACCCATTTGTTGTTTTGTGTCCACATGTGACTTTGAGGTTCAAGCTCACTCCTAACTAGTCATGCTTCTAACCAATTCGTTCTCGTTCGATACCCTTGTATTGTTTGAAGTACCATGCCACTTTTATGCCTTAGGCATGGTACATAGTTCACATAGTTTGATAGTTTGTAATTCATACCATTCTTTCCATTCCCATGTATGTTGTATTGTGCGGATCCATCCCTCCATTGTAGGTCAAATGTTCCCCCACCCCGTGATCATGTAATAGCTTAGATTTATTGCTTTCTAGTTAGTTCAACATACATGTTAATCAAAAAAGATAAAATACAAAACAATAAACCTAAGAATTTCAAAAGAAACAAAAGGTACTTGATTCAACGTCAAGTTGTTTTCCAAATAAAACTCACACCATTGCAACGTGAATATTTGACTCAATGTCAAGTATTCCCCATCCATTCCATGATCCATCATTCACATCTCTTCTCTATTTTCTTCTCAACCTCATTATATCTCTCACTCCATTCTTCACACACATTTTCATAATAAATTCAAACACTTGATCCAAAATCAAGTCCCTTTTTCAAAACCATTTTCATAACAAATTGGAATGCAAAATGGGGTGTACGTGCTTGTACACAACATTCAAGTACTTGGGTTGTCGGCTGTACCTAGCCTGAGGACCCGACACTTGACTTTACCCCTTAAAACATCTAATGATTCAAACAAGTTATATCTAGATGCTATGATGGAGAAAAAGAATAGTTAGGACTTCATTGTCCTCTCAATTCCCAAGTACTCTGATTGTTGACCGTACTTAGTCAAGGGTCAGATACTTGTCTCCCTCTAAGTTCTAATGATTAGACTTTCCAAACTCTTTTCACAATTAAAATATATTTTTTGGACGAAAAAGAGTGGTTAGGATAACATTGTCCTCTCAACTCCCGAGTTCTTAGACTGTTGACCGTATCTAGCCAAGGGTCTGATGCTTGTCTCCGTACATAAAATCAACCCCAACAAACCAAATCATCTTTTGCCTTAGGGCTTTCTCTTCAAAACCTTTCGATAAGAACGTGTTACTTCCGTTCTACCGTGAACGACACTTAAGCCTCCATGTGTGATCAAGTAATGTTTAACTGCTAGAGTGCAAACCAAGCGTATCCACTTTACCGCAAACAAGCAAATACTTTCCGCTCCCTTGACAGAGTATACAAGCAAGTGAACAGTAGCACGCGAATGTTAATACTGTTTAATAAAAACAACCAAACAAATGTTCCGTTTGTGATTCGAACTACGAAGCTCTGACTTCCTCATTGCACGTATGAGGATACGTAGGCACAAAGGCCTAAATCCTTGGCGAGCACACTAACTTAAAACTTATTTTCTCCCCATCTTATTCTTTCATCTAATTCCCGATAGCAAGCAATTTACAGATAAACAACACCCATACACATTTGATACGAGCAAGTGGTTCTCATGAAGTACCATGGATGTGAGGGGTGCTAATACCTCCCCCTTGCATAACCAACTTCCGAATCGCTCTTGGTTGCGAGACCATTTCTCTCATATGGGGTTTTATCGCTATTTTCCCTTTCCTTTGGAATAAAATTTGGTGGCGACTCTGTAATTTCCGTGGCGCTTCACTATCCAACTAAATAAATCTTTTAGACTATGGGCCTCCTTGAGCCCCGCCTTCTCTCTGAACATGCAATCTTACCTCAAGCCTCTTTCAAAAATCCACCACTTCAATTTGTCATATGTGCCTCCCACGGCCACTGCCACTTTAGTAAAACGGTCAATGTATCAGCGTATGGTTTCCCTTTTACCTTGAGGTATCCCACTAGGGACGACCATTTTCGTGGGTTTCCTCTTTCGGGAAGTGAAGGGTTATCACATATCCTTCCAGGAATCTCTGCTCCCACGAGGAGGGCCTTAAACCAAGCCATTGATGATCTAGTCAAGGTTAATGCAAAGAACTTGCACTATACAGCCACATGGGCATGGTAGTAGTCAAACCGGTCATCCACGTGCTTGATGTGTTCGTTTGGATTTCCGGTCCCATCGTAGCTTTGATGATTGGGAGGTTTCTCTAACAACCTCGAAATTCTACTAACAAGAATGTGAGCAGACGGTATGTTGGACAAGTGACTCCAAACACAAGAGGGGATGAATTGTGTGGGTTTGAAAAACCATTTCCAAATAAAAATCTTTTATAAAGTTAGAGTTTAAAATATGTTTGTATAGAAAATAAGATAAAAGCATAGGAAAACAGAAAATCAAATAGATGGAAATGCAAAGGAAATAAGTAACTGAAGATTAAAGAGGTAAGGGAAGAGAGAAAAACACTCGAGATTTATAGAGGTTTGGTCTAATAACTTGACCTACTCCTCTCCCTAAGAATTGTTTCATGAGAGTTTCCATAATGATGTAATATTTTGATAGGATTTGCCACAAACCTCCTTACACAAGGATTGAAGTTTTACAATGGCTAACTTTCCAACCAAACACAGAGTTTTAACTATGGAGACCTCCCAACCAAACACAGAGCTTTAACTACGGGGACCTCCCAACCAAGAGATTTTTCCACCGAGACAATGTCAAACCAACTCAGGGCTTTTAACATTAGGCTAAGCTCACAAACTGAGTTGGAGTTTTAATTATAGAGACCTCTCATCCAATCAAAGGTTTTAACTAGTTCACCTCAACAACCAAACAAGATCTTCTCAGTTGGTTTAACTCACAACCAAAATAATTTTTTTCACACTGAGAATTTAAATATTTCCCTTACATGATACCCAAACACCTTATAGATGAAAGATTTCACTCTCAAAATAACTAAGGCAAAAATGAAGAGAGAGAGAGAGAGAGAGAGAGAGAGAGAGAGAGAGAGAGAGAGAGAGAGAGAGAGAGATTTATAATATGTTTTCTGGTGTGTAATGAAATGAAGAGGTGTCCTCTATTTATAGGAAAAATGTGGCTTAAAAAGGAAAAGATCTATGAACCTTTTTAATGCTGATAACTGATTAAGATAATCACATAATAGATTATCAAGTACAAAAATGGAAGGTTTATGAAAAAGTCCATTACTAATTGACTATAAACCCTAATAGTTTATTATGAGGCATACAAAGAGATATAATCGATTAGGCCTAAAGGATAGTCAATTATACATTATAAAATTACCTCATAAAGAACTTTTTGAGCTAGTAGCCAAATAGCTAGGTACAAAAATCTTTTTTTGGTTGCTTTCATAAATTAGATAGGCTTTCCAATCATATGAATGTGTATGTGTGTGCATGCGTGTCACACCCCGATTTTGATCCTGAATCACCAATTTAACACATTTATCATAGTCGTTGCATCTTTGCGTATCATAACATGCATTTCATACCGCATAATTTCTAAAATGTCAGTCGAAATAAATTTTCGGATCTACAGGCAAACCGGTTGAATCAATTATCAAATATGCGTCAAAATCAGTGTGCGAAAAAATTTCAAAATCAAGCTTGCAAACATCAATTTTATTAATCTACGTTTCGCGTAGTTTAACCTGGTATGCTCGATTTATTTTTTCGATCACTTTTTGGTCACATTTTGATCTGTCTGAGTGTTTTAACCGGGCGTTTTCCATTTCAAAATTTGACAAAAATCTGTGTTTCCGATTCGTTTATTTCGCGCTGATCATTCTAGTGCATTTATTTTATTTTTTTGAGCACTTTTGCGTCCGACTTTTATTCATTTTAAGTTCATTTATTTTTATTTTTTTATCAAAATATTTGAAATAAATTATTAGATTTTTCTATGTTTTTGTTTTGAGTTAATTTTAATTATTTAGAATAATATAATTTTGTTTAATTCAATTTATTTTTAACTGACTTTTACATTAATAAGTTAATCAAAGGGCATTGTGGACATATTAAAAAATAAAAAACCCTAGCAGATGTAGTATATATAATGTTGCATCGTAAAAATGAGACAACCAAAAAAGCCAGCGGCACACATTTGGTAGAAACAGAATTAAAAATTCAATCTTTCTTTTGGTCTCCCAATGTCACTCTAATGTCACTCTGATTACTCTCTTCAAAAACAAAAAAAAGATAAAAAGAAAAAAGCTTCATCTTAGATAGATCTCCACACACCAACAATAGATTCATTTTCTTCTTCTCATAACCTCACTACAACCTACCATCTTCATATGTCTTTTTTCACTCATTAATTTATCTCCTTCTAGTTCTCTTCATCTCATCGTTACTCATGTAAACACTATTATACAAAAATGACTAGAAAACACTACATCCATTTTTTTCTTTTTCTGCAACTTATTTTCTCTCACACTCACCATTCTCTTTTAAATCACTATAACATCATTTCCTTCACCATACTCACACTTCTTTCACCATCAAAGAACCATAACTTCATAAAATAAATAAATCATTTCTATTCATACTAAATATACATATATACATTCTGATTTTTAATTTATTTATAATTTTATAATATATACTTTCAGAATTTTAAGTTATATCTATATATATATATTATAATATATATAATTATATATATATATATATATAATATATATATATATATATATATATTCGGTTTGAATATAAACATATATATTACTTTCTATTTTTTTTCAGTTTTAATTTTATATATATTTTGCTTTATGTCAGTTTTATATATATATATATATATATATATATATAATATTATATATATATAATATATATATATATATATATATATATATATATATAACTGACATAAAGCAAAAGTATATATAAAATTAAAACTGAAAAAAAAAATAGAAAGTAATATATATGTTTACATTTAAACCGAATATATATATATATATATATATATATATATATATATATATATATATAATATATATATATATATATATATATATATATATATATATATATATATATATATATATATATATATATAGTTCTATTTTAATTATATATGTAGATATAATTAGGATACTTTTTGTCTTTTATATATAGATATAATCTTAGTTAAAAGTTTTATATATCTCGTATTGTTTTTTTATTTTATATATAAATATATATATATATATATATATATATATATATATATATATATATAATATATATATATTATATATATATTGTGTTAATAATTTTTTTTTAGTTATATGTTAATTTTGTAGTGATATGGATTCATTGTGGATAGCATGTGTGTGTGTCGTGATAAATTTTTATTTTTTCGATTACTTTGAGTTTGTGTAAAAATTGTAAAAGTTATATAGTGATAATAAATATATTTGATTTGTTGTTTGATTTTTCATTGTGTTGCGATTCGGAAGTTAAAATCCAATTTGACTTTCGAAAATTGTTTGGACGCATAGATTCAGTTGGCTCAAATTCTTATAGAGTGGTTCTTAAATGATCCACTCTAAGTTACCTTAGAGCTAAATTCAGTTGCTTTCAATTTCGATTGATTTCCGGTCACATGGCTTACTCTTGGGCCTTCTTACAATGAGCTTTTAAGCAATATTAACTTAATTTTCAATAATTTCAAACCTTTCTACATTAATCGTTTTTAATTTAATTTCAAATCTTTTCTCAATAAAAATCTGAAGAAAAATATTACCCTGGATGAAATATCCAGTCGTAATCCCGAATATTAGGCCCAAGTTGTAAGAGTTTGCAAGCCCTAAGTTTTTGTCTTCTCTTCAAAATGCTCCAATATTCAAACCATTTTCATAAGTAAGTTGGAAGAAAAAGATTACCCTGGATGGAATATCTAGTCGTAATCTCGAATATTAGGCCCAAGTTCAAGCCATAAGTATTCGTCTTTCTCTTCAAAACGCTCCAATGTTCAAACCATTTTCATAAGTAAGTTGAAAGAAAAAGATTACCTGGATGGAATATCCAGTTGTAATCCCGAATATTAGGTCCAAGTTGTAAGAGCTTGCAAGCCATAAGTATTCGTCTTCTCTTCAAAACCTCCGATATTCAAACCATTTTCATAAGTAAGTTGGAAGAAAAAGATTACCCTGGATGGAATATCTAGTCGTAATCCCGAATATTAGACTCAAGTTGTAAGAGCTTGCAAGCCATAAGTATTCGTCTTCTCTTCAAAATACTTGTAAATATTCAAACTTCTTTTCTCAATAAAATTGAAAGGAAAAGATTACCTGGGTGAAAGGTCTAGACGTAATCCCGAGTATTAGACCCAAGTTGTAAGAGTTTGCGAGTCATAAATACTCGTCTTTCAAGTCCAAAAATACATCCAACCAATCAAACTCTTTTTTCTCGCCGTCGTGCGATTGATCATAAAAACCTTTTCATAAACGAAAGTTATCTTGTCTTAAGATGATGTAAAACAATGCTTCGTCCATAATTGTTGAGTTGAGATAAGTGACATTTTTCCGAATGTTGATTTGTAAATCCATTCGATGTGTGGTATACGTCCGCTCCTCATCTGTTTTGGGTAAAATAATGTTTCTCGTTGATTAATACAAGATACCTTTCACTAAAATCGACCAACAAAAAAACATTTTCTACCCAGATTGATTTGGACGGTCAGCAAAACTCGCAAAACTCTAATGGACAGAATTGTCTATGTCGTATCATTTGCCTTTTGTCTTGGGTCTCATGAACGCCTAAAACAATCGTTTTTTAAAATAAAAACGTAATTTTTATACTAAAATTTATTATTCAACAAATTTAATATAAATGTATCCCAAATTTTCATTGGAGTCACTTTAAACTCGAATTAATTTGACATAATTCATGCAAAATCAATTTTTTTCACTTGTAATCCATACACTATTTCATGAATTCAAAGTGGTCACTATGTAATGTAATAAAATAAAATATCTGGTGCCACATGTTCCTAGATTCTCTGGTTTTAGATAAAATAAAAAATCACAAACTTTGGAGTGAGTGAGAAAGAAACCCAACAAACACACCATCCGATTTACACAACAAACAGAGATAGGAGTAAATGAAAACAAGATTTCATTTCACATTCACGAGCGAATTATCACCGCCCCTCTGCATCTGCAACTCCAACCACTGCTTCAGAACCTTTTTCACGTGTTTGAACAATAATCATAACTTGTTCTCTCTTTTCTTCAACCATCACCTACCCACCCACGTTTTCTTTTTCAAAGATCTCATCTGGGTTTTCTTCTTTCTCAATGTAAGAGATGCTGACATGCTGAATAATTGAAAAAAGGTGAGATTTTTAACAAAAATGAACACTGTTGGGCCAGGAGGAATGGATATACCGATTATGCATGAGAGTGATAGGTATGAGCTTGTTCGTGATATTGGGTCTGGGAATTTTGGGGTGGCTAGGCTTATGACAGATAAACACACTAATCAGCGTGTTGCTGTCAAGTATATTGAGAGAGGTGATAAGGTTTGCTTTTTCCTTTTTGTTTTTCATGTTTTCGTTTATGTGTTTTTTAACTCTTCATGATTTTCTATGCTTGGCTTTAAGGTACAATTTATTGAATTTTTGAAGGAATTACATGCATATTGATATGATTTTCTAGGCTTGATATTGAACTTAACCATACCTATTTATTAACAGATTGATGAAAATGTACAAAGGGAAATTATAAATCATAGATCACTGAGGCATCCCAATATTGTCAGGTTCAAGGAGGTTTGTACTCAAGCTATGAAGCACGGACACAAACACGAACACCAGACACCGACACTGATAATAATTTGAAAAAATAAAGAAATTAAATGCAACCACAAGTGTCTGTGTCGTGTCAGACCGACATTGACACACTTTTTTTAGAGGTGTTAGTGCTAAATGGCGCTGGAGATATATAGTTTTATGACATTTCTTCTAACCTTCGTATATTTATTTATATTAATCCGTAGTTGTACTCACTCGTCAAATATAGGTAATACTTACCCCTACACATTTAGCTATTGTGATGGAATATGCTTCTGGAGGAGAGCTATTTGAGCGAATATGCAATGCAGGACGGTTCAGTGAGGACGAGGTTCTTATCGTATTCCGTTCATTGTTTTGAATGCAGTATTTCTGCCGTGGTTAAAGTTAGTGACGATTATGTTGTGCTGCAGGCACGGTTTTTCTTTCAACAGCTAATATCAGGGGTTAGCTACTGTCATGCAATGGTACAAAATTTCAACACGCATAGTCATTACTTTTACAATCTGTCCAAACAATATAGTAAAATGCCTGACTCGAATTTATCTATTCGTATTTTTTAATATAGCAAATATGTCATCGTGACTTGAAGTTGGAGAACACGTTGTTGGACGGTAGTCCGGCTCCTCGTTTGAAGATTTGTGATTTTGGGTATTCAAAGGTATATACTTTTCTCATACTAGTTTGAAATTCTTTGAAGTTTAAATTTTCTCCGATATAAAGTAAAATAGTTTGTGTAATCATTACTGTCTTACTTCTGCAGTCATCAGTGCTACATTCGCAACCAAAATCTACCGTCGGTACACCTGCATATATCGCTCCTGAAGTTTTGCTTAAGAAGGAATATGATGGCAAGGTGATTTTGTAACTTCCATCCTTGGAAGAAAAATCATATATAGTTAGTGATATTCTGGAAATGTCTAATTGCATTGCGCAATTAGCTTCTTTTTTTTTTACGTATTTTGTTTATGTCAGTACCTAATTAGACTTTTGTTGTTTTCCTGTAAGTTTCAGTTAGTTGACATTTGTTACTTCAACCACCGGTAAATACACTCGTGAGGATTTGTAAATATTAGACGTTAATGCAGAAGCAATGCTTTCATTCAAGATAGCTTTTTCTTGCTTAAGAATACTTTATACTGATGTTGTTGCAATGGTCCAGATTGCAGATGTGTGGTCTTGTGGTGTTACCTTATATGTCATGTTGGTTGGTGCATATCCTTTCGAGGATCCGGATGAGCCTAAGAATTTTCGGAAGACTATTCATGTAACCTTTTGCAACTTCTTTTAAACCAATGTAGCAATAATAGGGAATTGCTGTTTTTGATGTTCTGGTTTTTTCTTGCAGAGGATTTTGAAAGTCCAATACTCAATTCCTGATTATGTTCAAATATCTCCCGAGTGCCGTCATCTGATCTCAAGGATCTTCGTTGCAGACCCTGCACAGGTGAAACTTATGTGCTTTTTATTATGTATAGCTTAATCATGTTTTTGTTTTGAAAGTTGCTGCATTATCATTCAATTGGAAACTAAGAATCTTTTGAAACACAGAGAATAAGTATGCCTGAGATTCGAAACCACATGTGGTTTTTGAAGAACCTTCCTGCGGATCTTATTGTCGGAAATACAATGAACGACCAATTTCAAGAGCCTGAACAACCGATGCAGACCGTTGAAGAAATCATGCAGATAATTAGCGAAGCTACTATTCCTGCAGCTGGAACTCATCAGTCTCTCAACCAGTATCTTACCGGTAGTTTGGACATTGATGATGAAATGGACGAGGATGTGGAAACCGATCCCGACCTTGATATCGATAGCAGCGGTGAAATAGTTTATGCAATGTAAGATGGTGTATCAAACAATGTGTGAGAAAAAGATTTCACATCTTTAAGGAAGGATTCTGTTATCTTGTGTGTATATGTTGTCAGCTTGAGAGAATCATGTTTACATTGCTACTTTGTATTATAGATGTATTAAGTTGTTATGTTATGATGAAGTTGCTGTTTTTCTTTTTCTTTTTCCTTTGAATTACTTTGTTAATCCTTGTTTGGTTTCATGCTTATTATAATTTCCAAGTATCGAAACATGTATGTAAGCCTTTGCATCTTGTGGTGTTCTATACTCATCATTTTGTTTAACACTATTTTCTCCCCTCTAATGGCTTCAAATAGAGGGTCGCAAAATGTTTCATCAAATGATGCTTCTGCGAAAATTTCTCTTGGAATAAAAAATGATTCTGCATGGGAATAATGTGTTTTAGTTGAACCAGCTTCAAGAAGAGTCAAGTGTTAATTATGTGAGGGTGAATTTATAGGAGGTGTTTATAGTATAAAACATCATTTTAAGGTTTACAAATTACAAAATAAGTTGTTCCAAAAGTCACAAAAAAAATAGCATCGAAGGTGATAATGACAATATAGGATTTAAGACACCAACCTATCATGAGGTTAGAGTGAAGCGTTTAGATTTTTATTATGGTCAAATTAGTAAAGATTTTGAGAAGTATATGACTCTTTGAAAGAAGTTAGGATGCAACATAATGACGAATGGTTGGACCAATAGGAAGAGAAGGACTGTACTCATTTTTTGGTGAATAGTCCTAAAGAAATTGTTTCATTTTATAAGTTTTTTTTATGCATGTGATATAATCAAGATAATTGATAAAGTTAATGATATTGTTGAAGATGTTAGGGAAGAAAATGTTGCAAATTACAGAACAACAGAAGAATTGCTGATGCAAAAGATAACAAAATTGTATTGAACATCGTGTGATGCTCACTGCATTGACTTGATGTTGGAAGATTTTGAGTTCACTGCATTGACTTGATGTTGGAAGATTTTGAGCTTACAGTTTAAATTATAATAATAACTAAATTAATGTTAAATATCAATGTTATTGTGTAATAATAATTTTTTTAACAATATAAATAAAATTTAAACTATTCTAAAATTTTGATAACTTTAAAAAAAAAGTTGTTCGTGAATTTTATAAAAAATAGTTATTTTTATGACTTTAGTATAATAAATATTAAACGTCCAAATTCATTTGATTTATCAGACCGTTATTGAGACTTTAAAATAAAACCCAATTTACATCATATTTAAGTTTTAGATCAGACTGAACAACTGTCAAAATATTAGACAAACACTTTTACCAGAGACGGTCTCTTATCTTATCCTGACACTAACAAAGTGGGAAATTGAAACAGAAAATCAAACATCTGATAAACAAATGATATGTATGGGGACAAGCTTATGGGTAGCATCTGCTGCATAATTAAATAAATATTTTGAATAGAATATAAAAAATATAAGAGAAACCTTTATTTACTATGTCTATTTTTTTTCTTTTCAGTAAGCAGTTCATAGATTAAATCTTTGATAGAGTCCGTTTATTTTATTTTTTTTATAGTTTTTTATAATATAATTATATTTTAAGTGAAGTTTTAAATAAAAATTAGTTTATTTAATTTTTCATAAATACTTGAAGTACAATGGACAAAGTTGGAAAATTAATTATTAAATTTAAAAGAGATCCTTTGACACATGATATACTCTATTATTATTCGAATAATTTAAAAAAAAAAAAGGAAAATTCTAGAAGAAAAAATTAAAAATTAATTTCAATTAGAAAAGTTAAAAATGGTTTTTTATTCCAATTACAATGCCTCTAATCAATGAAGCACTACACGAGGGATACATATCCAATATCCAATATAGTGATATGTCACTAATTGAATAATTAAATAATATAGGATACAATCCGTTAAAAACACATAGAAAATTTGTAATTAAATGTTTAGTTTAATTATAGTTTAACAAAATCAAATTCATAACACAAATTTTAACAAATTCCTAGAATGCAAAAATATAAATTTTGAGATATTGGAATACTTTTAAAGAAAGGAACTTTGCAAAGTAAAGTATCGTTGAGTCTAAAACTATTCATTATAAATAATATTAATAATATGCAAAATAAATAAATAAAAAGTAATAATTAATATGAATTAAATTTAAAATATTAGCATTGATAAAAAAATAAATGAAAAATAAAACCAATTTTAAAAATGGTAACTATCTGCAAATATCATGAATGAAGGGTCATTCAAAATGGGAATGAAGGGCCACTAAAAAAATTAAAAAGAAGAATTTGATACAAAAAATAGAGTCATATGTCGGAGGTGTATCATCGGCATGTCGGAACATATCGGCGTATCCGATAGATTTTCTTTTTTATGTCTATGTGCTTCATTGCTTCTTATACAAAACAAACCAATTTGATTCTCAGAAACATCGATAATCTATGAGCACAATGATCTTACTAAAAGGACAGTTTAAACTGAATTGCCTAATTTGTTCATATGGGTTCAAAATTGTGTACATGCTCCAATGTAAGCATGTCAATTGTTATATTACTCAAAAAAGACTAGGCATAGCAGTCTACATCTTTCCTCAACAAAGTGAATTCTAATTTCAATGAAATTCTCAATATACTGTTTGATTTACCAAGATCTTCATTAGTGATCATTTTTGTTTCCTGTATCACAAAGGAATTTGATGTTAATGAATAAATGACATTTTTCAATAACATTTTTAAAAAAGAATGTTACAAGCAAAACCTATGTTAAGTGAAAGAATTAGTACAACAGAACTAAAATGCATTGGTGTCTTCATCACAAACATACTAATATTTGCAGAATTAAGAGAGAACTTCATTATATTGGTGACTTGGTGTATTACTAACTAGAACTATCATTATTCTTTTATTTTATAAGTCAAGTTTACTAGACTAATTTTCTAAACAATCTAAAAAGTGTCACTTATTCATTCACATCAACAATTGACTCATAATGTTCTATCAAATACTATACTTCTATCTAGCTCATTAATGTCAAAATATTTCTTAATAGTTTTTCGGATAGCTATTTTAGGTCTAGCTCATTAATGTCAAAATATTTCTCAATAGTTTTTCGGATAGCTTTTTTAGGTCTTTCTCAACCTCCAGAGATTTGAGTATCCTTCATCTAACTTAAGGATGACAAATAGGCATGTCTACCCCGTTTAGGTCCGTCCTGCAAAAACCCGCAAAAAACGAGGCGGGACGGGACGGACATAGTTGAGGGTGCGGGCATAAAACCTTAGACTACCCCACACAAAAGTGCGAGCGGAACAAGGCGCGTCCGCGGACACTGCACCTTTTAGAACTAAGAATGCATAAAATTATGTTAATGTCCATGCCCACAAAAACCCGCGAAAAAAACAAAATAGGACAGACACATTAGAGAGTGAGGGCCTAAATCCTTAATATGCCCCTCATTAAAATGTGGGTAAAACGGACATGTCTAACGGGGTCATTTTGCCACCATAATCTAACTCACTCTCCTTTACTTTTTGGGTATGAATCTTTTACTAAAAGATTAATTAATTTATTTCAACTTTATACTTAATATTGTGTATACTACTTTTTAGTGATTAAATTTACTATGCATTTATTATAATCGATAATAACCAATAGTCAATTTACCCAGTTTTGTAAAATTACTATGTTTATTTATTTATTCAGTTATTTATTTATTCAATCTAACCAAGAGAAGTATATGCCGTCGTATCCTTACAACTTGCTGAAGATGTATCTTTAGATTTTCTTAATGAATTGGCCAAGTCCAAGGACCGTGAAGCAATTGTGGTGGTTGTAGACCGTCTCTCGAAGTATGCCGACTTCATTCAGTTAAAACATCCTTACACGGTACAAAAGGTGGTAGAACTATTCGCCGAGGTAGTGCGTCTTCTTCGTGCAGTCCCTCATTCCATAGTAACTGATTGGTACCCATTATTTGTCAATTTATTCTTGAAGGGGGTGTTTAAACTCCAAGGCATGGTGTTATCCAGAAATCGATGGACAAACCGAGGTGGTTAACCTTAGAAGACTACTTGCATTGTTTTGCCTTAGAACAGCTGCGACTCTGGTCTCCGTGGGTATCTTGGGTTGGATGGTGGTATAACCCCACACTTCATGCATCAACAGGAGTTGCACCTTTTGAAATTGCGTATGAGAGGAAACCTGTGCGCTTTTTACCTGGGGAAACTACGGTAGCATCTGTTGCCATGGATTTGATGAATCATGATGAGGCCCTCCAGCAGCTTAAGGAGCATTTGCAGTGTGTCCAACAACCACCAATTTATATCCCACTACTAAGTAGGCCTAGCTACATGGATCAAACGATGCGATAATGTTTTGTAATATATGATATATCTATCCAACTAATTAACCTCTAGGTCATTCTTAATAGTTTCTAGTTTTTCTAAATCTTCCTCTGCCTCTAGTAAACTGACCACCCTCCGTCTAATCTACTCCCCTTATTCTAGATTCTATGGGTTTTTTTCTCCCATGTCCAAACCACCTAAACTGAGATTCCACCATCTTCTCTATGATAACTGCTTCAACTCTCTCCCTCTCTCTAATGTGATCATTCCTAATGTGTTGATAATTAGAGGAAAGGTGCATTTTTCAGTAGGAGAAATGGGTGTTCCTCAAGCTTAGGTCCCATATGCAGAACACAGTGGCTCACATGCTCAATCATAACTTGGCTCACATGCTCAATCATAACTTGGCTCCAATGCTCTTTCAGATCTTTTCTGATTGAGAGGATTGGGGCAGTATCCTACAAGCTCAAAATGTCCGTGACTTCCTGCATTCACCCAGTCTTCCATATCTCTCAATTGAAGAAGACAGTTGGTGATTAATGGAGTGAGGAAGTGATAGGACTCTGAGGCCCAATAATAATGCTGACTAAAAGAAGGATCAGGTGTTGTACTGGACACTGGGCTACAGCCCAATTTGTAGAAGGTGTAATCTATAAGGAAGAAGGAATGAGGCAGTTATTGACGAGGCATGTCGGGCGCCGCTTTTGTGGGAGAATCTATTAGGATCGAGTGATTAAATGATTGGGATACAGCTAACTCATTCATGTAATAGACTATGAACTGTATTTTCAATTAGGCAGGAGGAATATTTCTCTCTAAGGGATCCTTGGCTCTGGTTGTTCCTTGCTTTCCTGTAAGAGCTATTGCTCAATTTCTCTTCAGTAATCAAAATTAACTCCAATGTTCATCCTGGATTCCTAACAGTGATCAACAGCTAAACTAAATCTCAGAGTGGCTAAAACTCTAAGTTTGATATCACCAAGGTAGATTATCTTACAAGGGTTTGATGAGAGTACTGAGCAAGGCACAAATACCATGTTCAAGTTCAATAAGCTTGGCTCAAGCTTGATTAGCCCTCAATTTCTCATCAAAAGAATTTTGGAATATTAATTTGGTCACTGCATGACATGTCCTAGAAAACCCTAACTTTTGGACTAATTGGATGCCAAAAAAGATTTCATCCCAGGACCAAATGGGGATTTAACTTTCACATTTATTTGAATGTATTTCCGCTCAATTTCCAGAATGCGTAACATTTAATGATAAATAATGAAACAAATTAAAGCCTCTGTGCAAACTACCGAAGATATAAGTTGTAGGATTTAGAAAAAATTTATGAACCTTACCACAGAAATGGACTTTGCAACCTTGTACCATAGCTCACGGGGTTAACTAACTATCAGACTCTGACATCTTCAATACTTTAGGTCTTCTATACCACAATATTGCAAACCATAGAGCCCTCAACAAAACCCCATTCGCAAAGTGAGGAATTAGTATACGTCCCCAATAAGGGTAATATGGACCTGGCAATTTGATCAATGTGAAGAAAATTGCAATTGCAATTAAATGCCATGGAACTTGTGCTTCCTGAAAATCAGACATGAAGAGATACGGTAAAAGAGGAAGATCAAATACAGTAAAGGGGGAAGGATGAGTATCAGATTGAGTTTCTCATATATTTTCTAATAATATAACTAGTAAAAAATTCCTCAGAAAATGAGGCACTCATTTAGTTTTCCTTTTATCTTTTTAAAGGCAAATGTTAGTGGTAACTGGTTAATTTGTAAGGGGAGAGAATTTATTAGCAACACAGATCGAATCATGGGACTCATTCTTAATACTCTGTCAGTGTTCCAATCTTCGGATTCAGAATCTAACTTAATATTCAATATGCAATCAGGGTAGTCATTCCCGGATAGTGGCGCGGAGTGGCCGACCCCAAAAGTGGGATAGCAGGATAGCATATAGCAGGATGACCGCTCTATTTGATCATTTTTTGGAGAAATTACATATAATAATTATAAACATATACTTAATATAAAATTAAACAAATAACTCAACTCATAAAATATTCATAAATCAAAGCACACATGACTCTTGAAGTGCATAAACGACTATTTAGGAAAGTTAAGGTTGAGTTTCAACTCAAATTTGATTGAAAAACCCAAATTTACCCTTAAAACATTGTAAAAATTTAAGGAGTAATTTTGGTTTTTAAGAGGGGAAAAGAATAGCGGGCCATAAACTGCTCTGGGCAGGGAGCCGCTCTGATCTGCTCCACTATCCTTCTATTTATCCTATAGCGGGCGTTAGTGTTCTGCCCCGCTAAGGCTCTTCCCATAGCGGTCGGCCTCCGCTCCGCTCCACATATTGGCCGCTATTGACTACTCTGCATGCAATCTTAATGTTGGATGTCTATGTTGGAAGACATAATTAAAGAACATCAATTGTAGTCATGAATGTTGTCATGTCAAATAACTGAAAAATGAAAGTTCAAAAGAAAGTGGAGCAAGCTCAATTGCCAGCAACTCAAGATAGAGGTAATGTAGTGGTTAAAAAAAACAGCTTAATGTAAAATCCAACTACTTTATTGAATATCTATTCTAGACTATACAATGAGGCATAGCAAATGATTTTACCCTTAGCCGTGGAGACAACTCTAATGCGGTCTCTTTAAGGATCCCGGCAAAAGCAGCTCCAAGGAGAATCGGAATAGGAACAAGAACTAGCTTACTTTGACGTGCGCAGTAGGATAACTCGCTGATGGAGGTAACTGTAAACACAGGTACATAAAGGTATTTGACAACCGCCAAAGTAAGATCAATAACAAGTTGAATGAAGTTTCCCAGTGCCGTGTTCCAAGGGAAATTCTTCACTGGCTGAGGAGAACTGTCCCAAAGCTTACGTACTTTTTCTATTAACCGGTCAAGTTGCCGTTTTCTATCATCATCTGATGAATGTGCAGACATATTCATAGCACATGAGATCTTAGGCCTTATCTTTTGAGATGCACAGAATGGCTGAACGCCTAAACAGCAAGCGTGCTTCCTGACAAAACCTGATACACCCTGCAGTAGCGAAAACAAGACTCTCAAGCTAATGAAACAAATCACTAAACCTAAAATGGCTGTGTAGTAATTTACACAGAAAAAACACTTTTCTTAAGAGAATGTAAAAGTAGTCTACAACTCTACATTTCAAAAACTTCAAAATATGAAAACTAGTCATTTCCAGATCGAGTAATTAATGCTACGCATCCTGCATTTAGGCTATGTAGACTATGGAATGGAATAGAGTGGCAAATCCATTTCATTGATGGAGCAGAATGGAACATGATCAAATCCATTTCATTTCATTCCATCTGATTTGGGATGGGATGTATGCAATGGAATGAACTAATTTGTTCGATTCTGTTCCATCAAATTATAAAAATTACACAAACAATAGAATGAAATCTACTTTCCATTCCGTCATGTTACATTCAATCCAATCATAGCCTTAGGGATTCAACTAACAACTACTAGAAATTGGCAAATAGTTAATCATTCATCTAATGCCCTAACCAGTAAATGATCTAGATGGGTTTTTTAACATTGAAAAATAAAAAATAAACAGTGAAAGTTTGAATACCTTGAATCCCCGAAAGGGAGGTTGATTTATGAAGGAGTTGGTACAGGTGAGAGGTTGGAAACAAGTGGAAGCGGAAGATAGGAGTTGAGACATTTTTGGAAGGAGAATTCAAATTGAAATTCAAGAAGAAATGAGGGTTAGGAAATAGAAGAATATTTAACGGTTTCAACTCTGTAATGCTACTCCCTCTCTACCCATGTGAAGAAGGAGCTATGTAAACGTGATGATAGAACCGATAGATTTCGGTGGCGTTTGTTTTTAATGTTTTTGTTAAATTTATATTTTTTGAAAATAATTAGTATTCAATAAATATGTTACGAAAGAGTTTTGCTGCTAATTATGTTCCTCATGTTTTTTATAGGGTTAATCTTTACTATTACTTATAGAGATATCTCTTGGTAAAGTGTTAATTGTCATTTTAAAGGCAATTTTTGGAAATTGACTCTTCATGAGTTTAAATGATCATGCTAATTTAGAAGGAGGCATTGTCATTCTTAAAATGTAGATTATGTTTGTGATGTTTTTTTCATAAAATGATTTTTAGTTCAATGACATGATCAAAAATTTGGTAATTGTCAACCTAATTCCATTGCCTAAAACATCAACTTGATCTAAATTTTTCAATAACATTATTGTGGTGTCAACCTTAAGATTGATCTTAAGTTTGATTAAGTGATTTGGAAGTCCAAATGTTTTAACACCTCTCAAGAATTCATGTGTCAATTGTTTAAAAAGAATATTTTAATACATCTTATCTATTATTAGTGTACCAATTGAAAATATTAAAATGTCTTCGAATTTCGGAGATGCATCCTGAGTACATAGAACTCTAAGTTAATGGGAAAAAGCTCTAGAGATGCATTTTCTAATGTATTTTAGAGATGCATCTTCAGAAGGTATTGAAGCTTAAATCGCGCAAGAACCCTTCTCCTTTCTCATTTCTAAAAAAAACATAAAATTTATAAAAAAAAAATCATCAACCAAGTCCAAAATCAAACAACCATGCTCAAAGGTTCTTCAATCAACATCAAGTACATCAGAGACATCATCCAACACTGCAATAAACTCTAAATTTGTAAGTTTTTGATATTTTGAATTTTTTTTTAGTTTTTGTAGAAATAAGTATAAATTGATGTTTTAGGTAAGAAATGAGTAGAAATTGCATCAATGTATACCTGCATTTTTTTTAATGAAATCATGGAGTATGGAATTCATGGCTCTTTGATAGGTTGCTTCAGTGTTTTTTAAACCAAACGACATCATAACCCACTCATATGTTCCCAAAGCTCCAGGACATCGGAACACCGTCTTGGGGACATCATCCTCTGCTATGAGAATTTCATTATAGCCAGAATAACCATCAAGCATACTCAAATATTTGAAGCCTAAGATCGAATCGACTAGCATCTCCGTCACGGGCATCGAATACTCATCTTTTGGAGTAGCATTATTTAAATATCTAAAACCTATACAGGCTCTAAGAGTTCCATTTTTCTTAATAACAGGTACTATATTATCTAGCCATTTAACATACCTTGTAGTTCTGATGAATCGGCTTTTGAGAAGTCTTTCAATCTCCTGCTTAATCTTTATAGTGATCTCTGGAGCAAATTGTCGAGGATGTTACTTTACTGGCCTTTTCCCAGGTTGAATAGGCAATCGGTGCTCCACCACACTTCGATCTAGACCAGGCATTTCACCGTAGTTCCAAGCTAAACAGTTTATGTATTATGTCAACACTTCGATCAGTTTAACCTTCATCTTTGACCCAACTTTAGTACTTATATACGTTGGTATCTTTGTGACTCCATCTCATAGATCAATTTCTTCGAGTGGGTCTTGTGCTTGCATTTTCTGCAACTCATTCAATGGGTTTTTCTCAAACCCCAAAGGCTCATTGTCATATATGCAATCAAGCCTTCGGCTTTCTGAAGTTGTTGTTTGGTCTTGTCATCCATCTTCTCCCTCTTTGACCTCGAAAGCCAAGTTCTGGAGTCTTTCCCCTTCTAGGGCCGACTTTCTTTTGTTCTCAACCAAATAGGCCAAAATTCGAGCCAAATATTCTGACTCATGAGTCATTTCCATCGACTGCGGGCCACCCCGTAGGTGGAATTACCATTTTTGGCTCCATTTCTCCTTCAGCATCCCATATGAATTCATAGTCGGGATTGAGGTTCAACACACGACCGGTGTTGACTGAAGTATATGACCCTGATTCGTCATCACAAGGTGCGATGTTTGCCAAATGCTGGTCGAAATATTTCTTCGAGCCCTTGGCCTCATCAACCTTGTAATAACTCTGGTCAGCTTTGATGTTTTCATTGATGTCTTCCTTTAGCCAAATTATGAGCCTTTGATGTAAAGTTGAGGGTATTTCTCCTATTCCATGGATCCATTCTCGTCCTAGGAGTAGGTTAAAATTTGCTCTGGAATTTATTACCATAAAAAGCGTCGAGCGCGTGGTCGTGCCAACAGCTAGATCGACCTGGATAACACCAAGTATATTACTGGTTTTCCCCTCGTAGTTGGATAGAGCCATATTGTGTTGTCGGAGATCATCATCGTATTTCACCATCTTCTTGAATAGAGTATAAGGCATTAAGTTTACGGATGCACCCCTATCTACGAATACCTTGTTCATTGTTATCCCGTCGACCTTTGCCCTTATGAATAAAGGCTTCAGATGGTACATCATCCCGGGGCTAGGTCTTTTGGACATGTCCTTTTGCTCCTCGACCACGCCACTATTCATAACGTAATAACACAGTGGTTTACCTCCAACAGTTTCATTTGGTATAAAGTCCTCCTCTGTTTCAGAGACTTCTGACACCATATCGTATTCAACAAGCAACACTAATACAATGTCGCAGTTCATGAAAAAATCGTCACCATAAGTGTCATCATTAGTATCGTCGTACATATCCTCGTCGAACTCTTCATCGAATTGGGGAGAGTATTCAGGTTCCCCCTCCTCTGACTGAGGGGAGTATTCAGGCTCCTCCTTATTCGATTTAGGCACGTCCTCTGGCTCTTTCTCTTTCTCGACCTGAGGCGAACGTTTCATACTCTGGGAAGATACCATTCCTTTATTCCTTGTAGGATCAACACTCATGGAAATTTTTTGATTAGCCACGATCTTTCCTTTTTCTACCCACACTGCTTTTGGGAATTGCCTCTTTTGTCCAGAGGTTTCGACAGGCCTCAACTGCGAAGTTGGAGCCTCTTTCCCATCTTTTTTATTCTGTTGGTAGCGCCTCCATTGTGTTCTGGTCATTGGATTTTTTCCCTTGTAGTTGGGAGAGACTACATAACCCCTTGCTTTGACCTTCCTTTCCGGCGTCTCTGTTTCTTTCTCTAAATCTAGGACTCACCACTTTGGCCTGTCGCCCCCCTTCTGGTGCACCAATTCCACCCACTTCTCCTATGGGATATCTGATGGCGGAAGGAAAGTCTTTGGTCGAGGCTGCTGAAACTTCCTCCTGTATTCTTCGTTTCGACGTGGTGCTCCACGTTTGTCGAACACGAATCTGGGGACGACAGGTTTCTCTTCTTCTGATGCCTTCTTTTTGTCAGCTTCCAATCTTTCAGTGACTTTCTCTTTGAACACAACGCTACACTTCAGACATAGTATCGCTTTTGACCCACTTACTTTGCATTTCTCTTGGAAATCTGTTAGGTTTTCGCCTGCTTGGGGATAAGCTGATTCCAGTCCATCTTGAGCGCACTTGCCGAAACCATCAGAAGTTTCAACCATTAGTACTTCGAAAGACTCAACTAGAGACACGACATCCAAAGACTCTATGGGACCATCAGTGGTCTCCACCATCATGCATTCAAGAGGTTCAGAATACAAGGATTTTTCAACCTTCAGAGGATCAGAGTCCACTTGCATCCTTGGTCTTTTGCCAAATTAAAGCCTTCCTTCTTTCAATGCTTTTTGCACCAAGTCCCTGAAAAGAACACATTGATAAGTTTTATGACCAAGATTATTATGAAACTTACAGAATCCCCTTTTCTTTTTTTTGTTATAGAGGGGGATCCTTTAAACCCTGAGGAACAACGATTTGACCATCTTTAACCAATAGATCAAATATCTCGTCACACTTAGATACATCAAACGTGTAAGACTTTGCAACATATTTATCTGTTTTTTATGCTTCGATGGGATTTTTCTCATTCAATGGTTTTAAAACTTTACACGTGTAAGGAGGTCCGGGCTTGAGTTCAACCATGTTGACCTCGCTTTCGTCGACCAACTCTTCATCGTCAGACGAGTATTCCTCAACTGCGATATATGACACTTTTTTCTTTCTTATGGTATCGACTAGTTTTGGTCTTTTCAGCTTTCAGGCGTTCGATGTGTCGAACTATGTCAGCTAATTGTGCCATATCCCTCAGATATTGGGTATCCAATTTCTTTATGATAGAATAATCTAAATCGCATGCGGCTATCTCGACTAACTCGTGCTCAAGGACTTGAGTAAAACATCTAGTCTTCAACAGTCTAAACCTATTTAGGTACTGATCAAATGACTCAACGATATTTTGTTTGACGTTATTTAGTTCTTTCAGACTTATTTTCGACTGTCCTATGTAAAACTGTTCATGGAACAATCTCTCTAACTGCGTCCACGCTTGGACGGATTGTGGAGGCAGCATCGTAAACCAAGTGAACGCATTCTTTGTAAGAGAACTTGGAAAGTATTTCAACTTCAAATCCTCATTATTCACTATGTCGCCAACTTCGATTTGATATCTGGCAACATGTTCGACGGTAGATTCTTCAGTATCTCCGGCGAACTTAGTGAATTTTGGGACCTTCCACCCCTTTGGAAATTCTATTTGTAAAACAAAATCTAGTAAAGGTGAAGAGTATGTCGGCCTCTGTAGGCCTGGGTTTGTTCCATTTCTCACTATGATTCGCTCGACAATAACCTCTAGGTTTTGCTCCCCAGTTGTTGTCTCTTGTCGAATTTGCCTGACCATATGGTCAGGATCCTGGTTCCTATTTACTAAAACAACGGGAGGCCTTCGAGCCACCCTAGGGATTTGTTCGACTTCCTGGTCTTCTTGTTCTACTGTTTCATCTGCCATCTCCTCTTGTCGGACCGGGGTTTCCGATCGAGGTGGAGGTGAGGGATTCTGACGAACTTGAGCTCTAGGAGCCCCTAGGGAATCCCCTATTCGGGTCATTTGAGTTGCCAGTTGTTGGTAACTCTGAGTCAAATCCTGGATTAAAGGTCTCAATATGGTACCTGTAAGACCCCAATTTTGACCCTAAGATCCCTCATGCAATTTCATCATAAGCATTAACATTGGGATCATACCTTGGCATCCTCCTTACCCCTCTTTCATTGGGTTTGTTTTGGGAGAGATCATCAAGCATTATGTGATTGTATCATACTTGTATATCATCATTTTACTAACCAAAATACCAAAAATATGTCTTTGCATTTACCTAACTCTTTTGTAGGTAGGGCATGATCACCATTGATCTATCAAGTTCATATCCAGGGTTTGAGACCTTCATGACAAAGAGCACAACCATGAATTGACCCAAATGGTTATAAGCATCATATATGAGTTCCATGGATTCCTACATATGATATTGATCAAGTTTTCTTCAAGAGTTTGAGGGTGATTTGCCTTGGAACCCCTAGTTTGACTGGGTATCTTGAGTAACTTCTCCAACAAGCTATCTTACCAATTGATCAAATATCTCAAGGGACACTTTAAATTTCATCATATTATGCAAATATGATCTACCATGAGCCAAGAAAGTCCAAATAATTGGAGGTTAGCAAGTTGGTTGATGGTGGTTGGCCAGATGAATTCATTTGATCAAAACTGGGTCTCCCTAGACCCTATCTCCTACAATTGTCACCATATGAAAATAATTCCAAGAGAAACTTTACTCTAAATGACATTACAACAACTTTCATGTTGATACCTAGAGCTAGTTTTGCTTGGAAAATCATTTTCTATGTTGAAACATTATAGGTCATTTTGTCTAAACCCTAATTTGCAAGGCAAATTCCCAAGGTCATAACTTGCTCAATTTTTATGAGATGAAATATTTCCAAGTTGCACAATCAAATTCAAGATGTCTACTTCAACTTTGATGTTTAGAGTGAGAGCTAATTCAACTTTTATGAGCATGTGATATGAGGTTACATTATAAGTCATTTTTTACCTATACCATTGAACAAATGATTTTTCCAAACTTCAAAAATGCATAACTCTACCATTCAAAATCCAAATTACATGAAATTGGTGACCATTTTAAAGGTATTTGAAACAGCTATAACTTTTATGAAGACACGTTTCTCATTTGAAGCTCACATAAAAAGTTAAGCAAGGTGGAATATTGAGATATATGGCTTGACACTTAGAAAAAATTTCAACATGTTGAAATTTCCAAACTTGCACCTCAAAATTCTCCATGTTCCAAGCTCCAAATTAAAAAGTGTTGAACATCAAACTTGTTCCTCTTGATCTAACCTTTCCAAGAAGTCCAATTTCATCCATTTTGGACAAGATTTAGATGGGCTGGGCATGGCTTGAACATTGCATCATCATTTGGCAAAAATCAAACTTCAAGCTTCCATATACAATTGCCTAGCACTCCAATTTGATTTCAGACTTGTTCACACTCAATTATGGATCAAATGGAATGATCTCATCGACTTGTACAAGCCCATGCACACATGCATCACTCATTGCCAGTTTTGGAAAATCAATTGTAAGGTGCAAATATCATGTGATTCAGCTATAAATAGAGCACCCTATGCTCAGAATTGAAGACTCTTTGGCGCCAGCTTTGATCCCAAACACCAAACCCTTCCATTTGAGAGGATAATCCTAAGAATTTCCTTGGGAAATTGAGTTTGAATCTCACTGTTTTGAGATTCAAAACTCCAGGGATCCAAGACCTTTTATGTATTCTAATCTACTTCTGCAAGCATCCTGAGCAAGATCAAGCACAAGCCAAAGCAAGAACAAGTGAATCCAGACCTGCATTGAAGGTATTTTCCAGAAAATTTCATCTCTTCGATTCTCTCTCAATTCTATTCAATTCTCTTGGATCTTTGGTTATCTGAAGTCCTACCAATGTAGGCAAGAAGATTGAGTTGCTTAGAGGTCAAATTGAAGCAACTCAGTTGACACACCTCAAAATTCAACTCCTCATATCTTTTTATATATTTGGAGTTAGTTGAAATTGAGGTAAGATTCATGCTCTACGCCATTTTTTCTTTCAGATCATGTCCTCCTTTTTCATTTTCTTGATGGTGATGAGTGAACCAGTATGACCATGGTCACCGGAGAAGATGGCCGGCCTTTGGACTCCGACGATGCGCTGGAAGTGTTCAGAGCCATTGATCTGTTTTAAATTGTTTTAATCTCACGTGTTGGTTTTGATTACCATCCCTGTGGCGCATTGACTTAAGTCCACGGTGGAAAGCGCGTTGAGGACCACTTGATCTGCCACCTCAATTAATGAGGGAGATCAAGTGGTCCATGTTTTTTTGTTATTTTCTGATTTTCTTTTATTCCTTTTATTTTCATTAATTCATATTAATTTTAATATTGATCCAAAAAATATGAGAGTTTCACCAAAAAATTTCAAATAATTTCCTCTTTCATATTCTGAATTAAAATTATTTTTTGGATCATTATTAATATTTTTCATGATTTAATTGATTTTATGTTTATTTTTAATTGTTTAAAAATACTTTTAAGTCTTTAAAAATTCTGAAATTTTTTCTCCAAGGTCCTTTGACCTTGTTTGACCTATGATAAATCTCATGGCCATTTATTTGGTGTTTTGATGAGGTTTTAGGAATTTGACAAACCATATTTAATTTAAATGCCTTATTTTAGTATTTTTAATTTGAATAAATGCCAAATAATTTTGTTGACCAATTGTGATGACTTGTTTGAGTTTCACTCTTGTTGTTGGGCCTTGGTTAAGGTTGATTTGACTTTGTTAAGTTAATATCATTGGATTTAGGGGATTGGTGGAATGTACATTCCATCTTCCAAAATGAATGGATGATATTAATTTGGTAAAAGTCCTCCTTTGACCAATTTGAGTTTTGATCCATTCCCCCCCCCCCCCCCCTCTTCATCTCATTCCCCTTCTTTATGCATTCATCTCATTTGGCCTATGATATCTTAAAGTCCTAAGGCTAGTTGATTGAAAAATCAATATAAGTATGGATGAGATTAGGCCACCACTTTTGCATATTCTTTTTGTGTGCGGTATGTTTCATGAGCATAGTCCATTATACTATGTCTCAAACATGCATTAACACCAAAATTCTATTGCCCGACCTCAAATAGTTGTGACTTCTACATAAGTTGAAAACCTGAAAAGGCAACTTAGGCAAAAATGGGTATCCCGGTGGATTGAAAACCCGAAAGGGCGATCCAGGCAAAAGTTAGGGATTAAGCGAATGACTGCGTTCTGAGTAGTTCTGAATCTCATCTCGTGTCGATAACCGGAAATTTCCGAAGGATAGGAAATAGTCCAATCACCTTTTTCAGAAAGCTGATCATTTGGAGGATCTTGAAGACGAGCGAGTCATAGCAGAATTGGAACCCGATAGAAATCCATTTCACATTGCCATTAGATTAACTTCTGTTTTTAACTTTTGTGCAATTGCCTCTTTCCAGGGATTGCTTCCTGATGTAAATGCCTATTCAGAGGCCATTCAATCAATAAAATCATGTTATTCAGTATATCTATGTGTTCATTTTCATTTTACTGTTTTGTTTGCAAAAATGACGTCTGAGTTTTTGATAAACATTGCATCATGAAACATAAGAGCTTTACAGGTACATGCTTAATAAACATTTAAAATTGCTGTAAATTTTAAGTGCTTTGGATCGTCTATTCAGAACAGGTACACTCGGGGCATCTCCTTAAGGTTCCCAGCAGATGATCGCGGATGTTTTTCTTCAGTAGTTGGTATTTGGTATCTTATCCCTACAAAGTTGGTTCAAGCATTGGATTCTTCAATTCCCAGCAGAAGCGGATACTCCTCAGAGTTCGATGCCAGATCGATGATCTCGACGCTAGATCCGTGGTCTCTTTCCATGAAGCAGAATCTCGGTACCATATCGGTGTTTGCTTCCCTTGCTGAGTCGTCTCTCGCAGATTATGGTTGCCAGAACCACTGTCGCCTTCCTCAGCAGCAAGCTTTCAATGCCACTCTCTCCCCAGTCAGTCTCAGTATTTTGTTATTGCCAGAACACCGTGTGGCGGGTCATTTCCCCACAGAGTTCATTGTGTTGTGTATCTCCAACAACATTGTCAGGGTCCAGAATATTGTGATCATTTCCCTAGCAGAATTCCTTGCCTCGACTTGGCGTTCTCTCCAACCCATCATTTCGCATCCCTGCATGTAGAATCATATCACATTGCATCCTCCCAAATCGCGTAGCATTTCCATTTTTGTGGAGCATTACGCCATTGAAAAATTCAAAGATATGCATGTAAAGCATAAGACATTCTCGGTATCCCAAGTGATAAGCCAGAAGTTTGTTTCCAGTACTCAGACTGAAGGTTGTTCATGACTTATTATTCCCAGCAAGGGTCGTTGGCCCACGCGCCGCCTCAATTATCATTTTCCCTATTTCTGCCGATGCTGACAGGCATGCAAGTTTCCGGTATTCAGACCGAAGTGGCATTCAGGCCAGTTTTCCGATGTTCATATCGAAGAAGTTTCCGACGTTCAGGTCGATGCAACTTGTGGCATTCAGGCCAGTTTCCGACGTTCATATCGAAGAAGTTTCCGACGTTCAGGTCGATGCAACTTGTGGCATTCAGGTCAGTTTCCGATGTTCAGATCGAAGAAGTTTCCGACGTTCAGGTCGACACAACTTGTGGCATTCAGGCCAGTTTTTCGGTATTCATACCGAAGTGGCATTCAGGCCAGTTTTTCGGTATTCAGACCGATGTTTGATAATCTCGTATCTTTCGATGCTCAGATCGAGGGCATTTCCAGTATTCAGATTGATGAACAGCATTCAGGCCATGCTTATTTCTGTGTTACCATTTATTTTGGTATTCAGGCTAACATTCTTTTTTCGGTGTTCAGACCGACTCTCACCGTACCAGACGGATTCTTTGTTGATGCTCAGATCAATTACCCACTTTCTTGCCGATCCTGACAGGCATTATTACTTTAGTTTTCACTTTCCTACTTCAGTGTAAATTTTCGGGCTTTTATCGTATTTAATCCCTTGATACCTCGAAAGTGCGAAAGCTGTTGCTATCTTCCTTTCGGGTCTCTAGTTGATTGAATAGGGGCAGTTGTAATACCCCAAAATTTATCCTTCTTTTTCCTGGAAGCATGGGATTGTGTTTTACACTTCATTAGCATCATACTAGGTCATACTTATTGCATACTGCATTAGTGACATGGAAATCAGATTTTGATTGAATCACTCCTTAACTAGAAGGAGCCCACACAAAGCAAGATTGAGAATTGGACTTCATTTTCTAAATATACAAGTCTCAAGGATCTCAAGACTTCTCGGCCAGTTTTCTTGCACTTCAAGGCATCATTTGAAAATACTTTCTTCACAACAATTATACCTTGCCATGTCCTCTTTCACCTCCTTTTGGAATCATCTCATTTGAATCCATGGTTTGAGAGATGCATTCATCTAAAGTGGACACCATGACTTGAATTTCTAGGCAGCATGTTAGGCCAAGTTGGCCCAACCATTTTGGCATGTTGAGATCTGAACTTGAGGCTTATTTTTCATCTTCTTCCATTCATCATTTCAACGTGTGCTCAACATGAAATATGACATACTCCATGAGGTCTTGCTACTGTTTGCATTATTTCATCATTTGGTGACTTGATCATCAAGTTACATGGCCATAAAGTCACCACCTTGGAATGTTTTCTTGCTTGCCAAACTAACCATGTTGTATGCTGCACGAGCCAAGTCTTGTTTGTTTCCTCATTTGGCCATGCATTGGATATTCACTCACTTAAGTTTGGCCAAAAATAATACAAACCTCATGTGTCCATTCCTAATACACCTCACTTTACATATTTTGCCCATAAACCAAATCACTTATTTCAAGGCCCATTAGAACATTTGTTTCACCATATTTAAGCTAAAAAACCCTAAACCTAAAAGGGCATTGGTGAATTTTCGTGGCAAGCAAGGCAAAGAGCATCACAAGTCGGATTTCATTCCTCCTCCATTCCTCAAGTTGAAGCTTTGAAGCACCATCCTATTCTTCTATTTCTCTCCATAACCAAAGGGCAGTGGACCTAACCTTCACTAGGTAATCATCTTACTCTATCTTCCATAGCCATCCATTGATATATCATGCTTGCACCATGCTATTTTTATGCTTGCTTACCATGCTCATCATCATTACCATGCCAATCATATGCTTGTGTTATTGATATTTATTTGTGCTGTTGAGTTTTTGCCTTTGCCCGTGTCCATGTTGACATCTTGTGGTCAACTTTTCTCCATGATTAAGCCATCATTTAACCTAAAACAAGTCACCATGTTAATCTACACATTTCATACATGAGATCTGGATTTTATTTCATCTCATTTGGTGCATTATATTGGTAGTATTATTGGGTGGAAGTTGGAGAAAAATCACTGCATGCTTCGCGTTTCTTGTGCATGGAACTAGGGTTTCAAGTTAATGAAGAAGACGATGATGTGGCGCTTCATGAGCCCTTGGATCCTTGGCTTGTGTTTTAATCGTGGCCGTCCAGTATTTTTTGTCTTTTAGTCACTTAAGTGACCTTGACCGATTGATAGTTGTAACACCTCAAAATTTGCCCTCCTCTCTTGGGACTAGCTTAGCATATTGCATAACATTTCTTAGGTCATTAGTCATTGCATCTTTGCATATCATGTGGCTACATCAAGCAAGTCATCCTCCTGGGTCTTGATCAGAAGATAAAGAAGTTGAGAGATTCAAGCTGAGAGTTTCATTGAACTGATCACTAATCATCTGAGGGTTGGTGCTTCAAATTAGGGTTTCATGGTTCCTCAAGGAGGTTGATCATTATCTTGGTTGAAATGGTGCATCATCATCATCATGGTCTTGTCATCACCAAGAGGTTCCTTATGCTTGATCAGATTCCTTGAGATTAGGGTTTTGACCTCTGGTCAACCCTAATCATCTGCATTGTGCCAATCAGGGCTTGTCAAGGAGATGAGGTCTTCATTGAGATGAGAGATCATCATATGGTTATGTTGAGCTTATGGAAGCTATGGTTTCATCATTGAGCCATTTCATCAGGAGTTTGAAGCTCAAGTTCAACAGTCAAACTGAAATTCATCTATCAGTCAGAAAAAGTCAACCACAAGTCAACTGATGGATTTGGAGGTGGGAGAGGGTTGGATACAATTCATTCATGTCCAAACAAGTTTCATTTGACATTTCAAACATCAATATTGAAGAAAATAAAGTCAGATGAAAACTTTCCAAAAATAGAAAGTGACTTGTAATTCAAAATTGCCAAAAATGGAAAGGTTTCCTCCTTAAAATTACATGTCCAAAAATGCTTCAAATGAAATTTTGTCCAACAGGAAAGTTGAAGATCTTGCTCTCACCTTTCCAAAAAGTCCAAGAACATCCATTTATCATTTGTGGTTGGCAAGTTATGATCAAATCATTGTCAAGAAAAGTTGAATTTCAAAAGGGCATAACTTTTGCATCACAAGGCCAAATGGAGTGAGACTTTTTGGAGCAATTTTCTTTTGATGTCCTCTATCCAAAACAAGCATTACATTTCATGAAAACTCATCACACAAAAAGTGCATTTTTCAAGTGAACCTATTTTGAATTTGGAGGGAAAAAGGTGATTTTGAAAAATAAGCATTGTTTTCACACAATTCCAATTGCCTTGGCCTTAAAACAGGTTTTTAAACTTGCTCCAAACCAGAATTGGCACTGTTACATTGGTTTTGTACATGTGAGGGTGAAATGCTAAATTTAGCATAAAACTTGGTTTTGGCTTAAACATTTGCATTTTTGCTAATCATGATTAGCAACTTCATTAGCATCACATATAAAACCATAATCATAACTGTTTTCTGATTAACCATAACAGAATTGTGAATTCTAGATCTAGATCCAAAACTTTTTCATTTTTCCCTCAACTTTCTTCATCAATTTTCTTCATTCTTTTTGCCTTGCCTTCGATCAATTCATCATCTACATGCATATTGGAAGTGGATTGAAGCAAAATCTTGGAGAAATCTTGAAGAATCGTGGACTGTTACAAGAGTGTTCAACAATGGCAAATGGAGATTTCATCGTGTTCAAGCACTGTTGAGCTAAAGCCTTGCATTCATTCATCTTCCACATCATCATAGAACTTCTGTTTTGCACTTCCATGGCCTGAAACACGCGAATCAACTTCTGCCAATTCTAGAAGGTCAGTTTTCGATTTGCCTAATTCATGCAATTGATATATGCTTTAGATAGATCTTGCTTAGGAGGTAATTCTGCAAGTTGAATCACTGGATTTGGTTGAGAAACAAGGAAGTTATGATGATTTGAATGTTGACATGTGAAACTTTCTTTGATCGATTCTTTGAGCATGAGTAGAATTAGATGAAATTATTGCTGGATTCGTGATGTACGTTAGAAGACCTTTCTAGTGATATGCGTTTTGTGGATTTTGGTGAACAATTGTTCTTGAGCTAGGTTTTAGGATGAACATGCTATGAATGTTTGAAAAAATTTCCAGAACCTAGTTTGATCTTCATTTTCGCGTTTGGCATGGCTTTAGGTGTTAGCGCGCGTAGCATTTCAAAAGTGGCCTCCCTTCGATTCTGGCCGAGCACATTTCATTTTGGCATTTAGCATTTTCTCATCATTATGCTTCACATGTTCATGCTTGATTCCACATGTTTTTTTTATTTTTTTCCTCATTCAATAATTCATAACTTCTTGATTACTTGTCCAAATTACATGAGGTTTTTTCCATTGTGATCCTTAAGATCTCTAGAATTTTGTGATAATTTTTCCAGAAATTGTGCACGTGTGGATTTCTGTTTTGGCTAGGGTTTGCTCATACATGTCATTTGTTGCACATTGCTTGCTATTTTGCTCATGAAATAATGATGCTTAATTGGATGGATCTGAAATTTTGTATGCATGATCTAGACACCTTGAGGAGCATTTTGGTATATAGTTTGTGATTTTTGAATTCCTGGATTGTGAGATATGCTATGATCTTTGGAGGTGTGACAATTTGTGTCACACCATTTCTTGTCCAACTTGTGGAATTTCTTTGCCTTGCCTATTGAACTTGGATTGACCTGGAGTTTTGCATGATGATACTTATGAATGTTAAGGTTGCTTGTGAATTTTCCGGGAATTTTTGAATGCATTTCCTATTTGTTTGAGAATTTCTCCCCTGTTTGACCAATTGTGAACCTTTTGTGAGTCATGATCTCATATGTTTTGTGAAATTCTTGTGGTTTATTGGATGGACTTGAAATTTGGCATGTGTATTATAGATATCTTGAAGTTTGTCATGGCTTTGATTTGGTTCATTTATCTTATGCCAATTCTGTTTTGTGCTTGCTTGAAGTTGATGCATATTTTGATGCCTTGTATGAGCTTGTATTTGCATACCTTGCCTTATGGATTTTAATTGACTTGCTTACCTTGGTCCAAATGACTTGAAATTTGGTGTGTTGATCATGTTATTAATTCTGTTTGACCATGAATTTTTTGGGGATTTATTGAAATGTTTGTGAGTTGATTTGAATTGGATCTTTCTGTTTGGTCCTATGAGGTTCTAAATTGCATGCTTTGTACTCTTTGCCTCATGAAATGATAATGGTTGATGATATGAATGTGAGACCACTTGGATTTGATTTTTATTTGATTGATATTGATTTTTGATAAGTTTCATGTTCTGTTTTGGTTTATTGCTCCCATTTTGACCCTAGTCTTGTACTAGTGGTTTGTGTTCTCACATTTGAGCTTTGTTTCAGGTCAAAGAGCACAATTGCTTATGCTTGATGATGTGCACTCAATTGGAGTTGGTTTATTGATTGTTTATGACTAACCTTGAGTTTGTTTTGTAGGCATTGAGATTTATGCTTAGGCCTTGTGGCTTGCACCTATGTGCATTGATGCTTGTTATCTGTTTGTGCTGTGGACTTGTAATTTTCTGTTTGACTTTTGTTTGTCTGGTATACTGATTATGTTGGATTGATTTCAGGTACCTTAGTTGCTATAGTTCATTTTGAACTTGCTTGTGTTGTTGCTTGGTTGCTTAACCAATTGAGGTAGAATTTCTTTTCTCCATGTAGTCTGGAAGACCTTGCCTGTTACTTGGCCAGACACCTGTCTGAAGTCCTCCTTAAGAGGCAATGTTTGTGATTGTTTATTTTTGTCCCCAAGCAGGAAAAGTACTTGAATAAGGCAATTGGCAGATACAAGAGATTTGCAATCCATCTCCTGCTATTCAGTTGAGTCATCCCTTTGCTCACACAACTGGTGTTGATGCATTGTGGATATTAACCCAAGATCCTTGTACAGTTGTACAGTTGAGTCAGAGTCATAAGTGTAGAAGGGTTCCCACTTTCTGAACCCACACTTCTTTGTCTGAAGCTCTCCTAGGCCAGGGATAAGAGCTGTGAGGCACACCCCTCACTTCCTATTTCATCTGCTTCACCCTAACTCTCAATGTTAGGGTTAAGAGCTAACATCACCTGATACAGTTGGCTTGCTTTTGCAGCCTAACCCTTGTGTGAGCCCACTTTGTCTGGATATAGTGTGTGCTAATTGTGTATGTTTGCTTTGTTTTGATTGTGCTTGTATGCTTTGCTTTGCCTGTTTAGGATTAGCTTGCTGCCTGTGCAAGTTAGATAGCAACCTTAACTTAGGGATGATATGCATGATAACATCTAGGCCCGAGTCATAGTCTCCCTAGTTGTGTCTCCCTCTGTATCTGGTTAGGCTAGTCTTTCTCCCCTGTTCAGGGGAACTACGTTGCCCTGATCCTCATACCAGATGAGGTACGTAGGCAGGAGATCGTACGAGATCTCTCCGGGCACCCTTTTTCTTTTTGTGTGTGTTTGTTTGACAGTTGCTAGGCTCGAGTTCCCGACTCCTTAGTAACTTGTTGCTTGTTTCTTCTTGTGTGTGTTAGGAGACGGATGTAAGCCCAACCATTGGCATTCCGTATCCTCTTGTTGTGTGCTTGGAGTCCGGTATAAGTCCATCAAGTGGCATCTGGTTTCCAGTGTGGGTTTGTTTGGTTCGGAAGCTGATGTAAGTCCAGCGATTGGCGTTCGGGTTCCATGTTTGCCTTTTTGTGTTTTGTTTTGTTGCGGCGTGCGTGAGCCGAACTACGGTAGCTCTGATTCTCGTTCCAGACGAGATACGTAGGCATAGGATGCGATATCCTAGCGAGCCCTCTCCCCTCTTCTCCCACCTGTGTTGTGTGTGTGTGTGTGATGTTTGTTTTAGCAACCTGTTCTATCTTTGAGCGTGGATCCCGTCGAGTACGACGGATGCGTAGGGGAGCTAATACCTTCCCTTCGCATAACCGACTCCCGATCCCATTCTCTTTGGTCGCGAGACCATGCTTTTCCCAGGTTTACTTCGAGCGTTTCCTTTCCCTCTTTTGGGATAAATAACGCACGGTGGCGGCTCTGTGTTGTTTTTGTTTTAGCCCGCCGGTTGTTTTTCGCGGATGCGACAGCTGGCGACTCTGCTGGGGACTTGAAGTTGACCTCTTGCTGGTCCATCTTCCCTAAGCGAGTCAGTCCTAGCTCTCTCTAGGATAGGGTTTGGTTGCTTTTGCTGTTTCATTTATTGCATTCATTTATTTATTGTTTGCATTTATTGTTTGCATTTATGTTTGCATTCATTCATATTCATCTGTTCATTTGGCTGTGCTGTGTTGTCTCTCTGATGGGGTGGGAGTTACTCGAGGTAAAAGGCCCAATACCCAGGCTATGAGTGAAATCTAGGAAACCTAGGAATAGAGTGATTCATGGGAAGCGGGTGGTATGCGCCACTTAGCGGAACATTGACATCACGAGCAGTTCAGACCCTGATGGGATATTATCGTTACATACTTCGGGTGTGTATATGATGATATTCTGTGAAAGGTTATTTATGCTGCGTTTCTCTCGACCTTACCCTGGCCTAGATGACACCCGTGAGTGGGGAGGGAATGATCTTTATTACAGGTACAGATGGTGACTGTGTTGGTGACTAATGGTTCAGCTGTTGATCAGAGTCCTATTTATAAGTCAGATTTATGGACATTTGTTGCTGAGACGCCGAAGTTCTGTCCGCGGTATTTATCAGTGGGGATCCGTTTATTTCAGGATTCCCCGGGCTGTTTCAGAGGGTCTTGTGGTTGTCTGTTCAGAGGGATCTCTGGTGATGATGGTGATGTATCATTCCAGTTCCGTTTATTTCGGAACCCTAAGTCGGATTTGTGGGTTGCTCAGTACCTCAGATGGTTGTGATCAGTTCAGAGATCAGGGCTTCAGTACGGTGGATGATCAGATGACTTGGAGGATGGCACAGTGCATTGCATCCATACATCTACCTCATTTTGCATTCATTTGCATCTAATCTACGTCTAAGCCATATGGGGAATATTATTGATTGAGAATCTGGTTGAGAGACATATTGAATGTCAGAATATTGCTGCCGGAATATTATCTGTCTCGATGAAGCCAGGATCGAGAGATAAAGTGTTCCTCATATGGATAGACACTGCATTCAAGCATGATCATAATAACTTGTGTTTTATTTTGCAGGTATCAGTTCTAACGTGCTTGATTGTTTCAGGAATCATTGCTCGTGCTCGTAGAGTTGTACCTTTGCACTCAACACGTCCTCACAGATACTTTACTCGACGCAACACTCCCAGACTGATGGATCTCCCTAATTCAGATATTCTCGAGCTGAAGGATAAAATGAGCGAACTGATCAACATCATGCAAGGGTTTGTAGTTGGTCAGAAGGCTTTGGCTGACAAAGTTGAGAAGCTCGAGCGGGCTTCTGCTGCTAATAGTGGTGTTAACCTGGATGGTGTTTCCAACCAGGGGCTCGGTGGCTCTAGAGACGGTGGAAAAAGAACGACCGTGGGTATAGTGAACAATGCCGGTGGTTTTGGTGCTGCCACTGGTGGTCAACCTGTTCAGATGGGCAATAACATGAAAGATAGTCTGTTTCCTCCATTCTTTGGGGTTGATGATGACAGAGAGGAAGACAGGGAAGCTGATCAGTTCTCTATGCATAACGAACCGTTCGGTCAGTACGGTGTCCAACCACAGAATAAGGAGATTCAGTTGTTGGCTGAAAAGATCAGGGCTCTCGAGAGCTATGCCACTCCTGGGGTCGTAAACATGTCAAATATGGGACTGGTTGAGGGGATTGTGATCCCACAGAAGTTTAAGGCGCCCGCTTTTGATAAATACAATGGGAGTTCCTGCCCGAGACTCATCTTCAGGCCTTCGTCCGTAAGATCTCTGCTTACACTATGGACCAAAAGCTTTGGATGTACTTCTTCCAGGACAGTCTGTCTAGAGGATCTTTGGAGTGGTACACCAAGCTGAAGTCGTCTGATATTAAGAGTTGGCAGGATCTGGGTGATGCTTTCTTTAAACAGTACCAATTCAATGCTGACATGGCTCCTAGTCGTACCCAGTTGCAGGGTATGTCTCAGAAGTCAACTGAAGGGTTTAAAGAATATGCTCAAAGATGGAGGGAGTTGGCTGCCAGAGTGCAACCTCCACTGGTGGACAGAGAGATGTCTGATCTCTTTATGGGTACCCTGCAAGGGGCATTTGCTGAGAGGATGGTGGGTTGTCCGGTGACCAACTTTGCAGACATAGTAGTGGCTGGTGAGAGAATTGAAAGTTGGCTAAGAATGGGGAAAATACAGAGAAATGCTCCGTCGTCTGGAGTAAAGAAGCCATTTGGGAACGGTCAGCGTAAAAATAAGGGTGGATCAAGTGCTGTGTATGCCCAAAGAGGACACGGTAGAGATCGTTACTACCAGCACACTGCTGCGGTAACCACCCCTGCTGGTAATCAGTCAGTACGACAGCAATATCAGCCACCTCAACAGAGAGCACAGAGGGCCGGGTACCAAGTGAGGGGAAAAGGGATTGATCGTCAGTTCGATAAGCCGCCCGTGACATATGTTGTTCTGTTCAAGAAGTTGATGGATCTTGGGTTGGTTCAGCCAAGGACGATGGTTCCGTTAAGATCAGACCAGAGGCCGCCCAATTATGATGAGAACGCCCAGTGTGAGTTCCATTCTGGTACACCAGGGCATAACATTGAGGGCTGCAGAGCTTTTAAGCATGTTGTCCAGGATCTGGTAGACTCTAAGGCCATCAATTTTGCACCATCACCGAATGTTAATGCTAATCCCATGCCGGCGCATGGTCAGGCGATGGTGGGTGCAATTGCTGAAGATTCGGATCACGCCTGTGCGGTAGGTGAAGAGACTGACAATGACTGCGAGTTTGATGGTTGGATAAAACCGTGCGTACCAGGGATGGAGATCCAGAACTGGAAGGCCTAAAAAGATCACTGTCACTCATCCGGAAGAGTAATAATTTCTGTTTCAATGAAAGCCTTACGTTTTGCCCGAAACGTAATGGTTCATTGTAAGGGTCACCTCATGTTTCATTTTGCAACATTTTGCATCATCAATAAATGGATGTTTTTCACATTAAAAGCGGTGTTCCCTGTTTTTCATTTATTTTTGCAGTTTAAAAATAAATAAAAATGGCAATGTTTGTTTTCATTTTTCTTTCCTTTTGATTTGTCTCGTTCCGACTTCGAACAATAATCCTCCGGATCTCGTTGATAACAATTCGGTTACACCTCTGTATGACTTCGACAATCCGATCTGTCATGCCGAAGAAGAAGGCGAAGAAGATTGTGATCTGCTGGAACTAGCCAGGGTGTTGAAACAAGAGGAGAAGGTGATTCAGCCGCATGAGGAGCGGGTTGAGATTGTGAATCTGGGTACCGCTGAGGTCAGAAAGGAAATGAAAGTTGGGGTCGTTTCAGAGGCGAGTCGAGAGCAGAATGGTAGCCCTGTGGAAAGAGCATGTGGATACCTTCGCCTGGTCGTGTCAGGATATGCCAGGGTCGGATACCAATGTCGTTGTGCACAAGCTATCATGGAAAGAAGACTGTCCTCTAGAGAAGCAGAACGCCGATGCCATGTATCAGAGTGACTTTGTTTCATGATATGATTCATCATGAAACTGAATGCTATGTCGATGACATGATAGCAAAGTCCCAAACAGAAGAGGGGCATCTGGTAGATCTGGCCAAGCTGAGTGAACCAGTTGAGACAATTCAAACTGAGGTTGAGTTCAAATAAGTGCACTATCAGAGTGCGGTCCGGTAAGATGTTGGGGTTCATTGTAAGAGGGGAATCGAGGTTGATCCTGCTTAAAAAAAAAAAAAAAAAAGAAATGCCTGAACCGAGAACAGAAAAAGAGGTTTGTGGTCTATTAGGTAGATTGAACTACATGTCATGGTTCACATCTCCTCTAACAGCCACATGTGAACCTATACTCAAGCTGTTGAAAAAAAGAGATCAAACGGTCAGGCGAAATAATGATTGCCAAGGGGCATTGAAAAATAAAAGAATAAGTTGCAGGAACCTCTGATTCTGAGGCCTCCTATGGAAGGAACAACTGTTAATCTGGTACTTGACAGCCCTCGAGGGGTCTATGGGGTGTGTATTGGGGCAGCATGACGAGTCTGGTCGAAAAGAGTATGCAATTTACCTTAGCAAAAAGTTTACCGACTGTGAAACAATACATTCACTGTTCGAGAAAACTTGATGTACTTTGGCATAGGCTGCTCGCCGACTGAGACAGTATATGCTGGTTCATACCACTTTGTGGATTTCGAGATGGATCTGATCAAGTACGTATCTGAGAAGCCAGCAATGACCGGACGGGTTGCGAGAGGGCAAATGATTTTGATTGAATACGATATTCAGTACATCTCTTAGAAAGCGATGAAGGGGAGTGTATTGTCTGATTACCTCGCCCAGTAACCCATTGAGGATTATCAACCAAGGAAGTTTGAGTTCCCTGATGAGGACATCTCGAGGTGCTCAAATCGAAAGATTGTGAGGAACCGATCCCGGAGAAGGGGCCTGACCCTAAATCCGAACGGATTCTGATGTCTGATGGGGCCATTAACATGAATGGAAGAGGAGTTTACCGAATGCACCAACCATGGTGGTTGAGTATGAAGCTGGTATCCTGGGTATTGAACCTAGGTGCGCCTACTGGGGCAACGCCTTTCTCATTGGTATATGGAATGGAAGCGGTGCTACCAGTTGAGGTCCAAATTCCCTCTTTGAGAGTCCTGATGGATGTGAAATTGCAAAAGGAGGAATGGGTAAGGACTCAGTACGAGGAGTTGAGCCTGATTGAGGAAAAGAGGCTGGCAGCCATCTGTCATGGGCAGTTATACCAGCAGCGGATGAAACGTGCTTTTGACCGAAAGGTACGACCTCGGGTATATCACGTGGGTGATATGGTGCTGAAAAGGATCCTTCCTCCTCAAAACGATCGAAGGGGCAAATGGACACCCAATTATGAAGGTCCATTCGTGGTCAAGAAGGTTTTCTCTAGCGGAGCCTTGTTGCTAACGACCATGGATGGCGAGGATTTTCCATCCCCTGTGAATGCGGACGCAGTTAAAAAAATACTTCGTATAAAGAGACCCGCTGGACGGAAAGAATAAAATAGTCCAGGCAAAAATGGGCATCCCGGCGAACCAAAAAAACAGAAAGAAAAGGTTCGGGCAAAAATTAGGGATAAAAAGAAAAAAACTGTACACCCGGCAAGTCGAAAACCTGAAAAGGCGACTTGGGCAAAAAAGGGTATCCCGGTGGACTGAAAACCCGAAAGGGCGGTCCAGGCAAAAGAGGGATTGAAACGAACAACTGCGTCTGGCATGATCGTTTGTACTTTGGATATGACATGGATAATACCCGGTAGGGATCAATCAGAAACGTCTTATTCAGAAGGCAGAAAGCGGGGAGAGTCTGAGGACATATGGGGTGTAACCGAGTTGGAACTCGATGAGATCACGGTTCCACATTGCCGTTAGGATAGATTTTTTCCTTTTGTGCGCAATTACCTCTTTTCAGGAATTGCTTCCTTTGTATTGCTCAATTTGAGCCGCACTTTTCAATCAATAAAATGCATATTCAGTCAAATAATTTTGTTTTTGTTTTTCATTACCGCTTTGATTGCAAAAACATCCAATTGTTGTGATAAAGAATCTTGCATTTTAAGACATACAGATCCCTTCTAATGCATGCTTATAAGATTGAAGCTTGAAATCTTATTCGGAAGGTTGAGTGACCCAAGTGTTGAAATCTTGACACGCCTGGGGCACGTTTTTATCTAACGATCTCTTTTGCAGGAACTGTTAGATGTTTTCACTCACTTGCAGGTTGTGATGTGGAAGCTTTTGATAAAACAATCCCCATGGAGTCCAGTCAGGGACGAATGAATTGAAGGCGACGAGAGAAGGATGACGATCCTGGATATTAATCAAGAAGACTCTTCAAAGTCTGAAAATTGAAAAGTCTGTATGAATCCCAGGAGTTCGCTCTCCGTCGAGTACGGAGCGGTTGGGAATACAAGGTGATGGATCAGAAAAGTCCAGACGAGTCTGGGAGTTCTCAAAATTGGAAAGATGACATTGGAGTTGGATATGAATGCCCTGATTCGACGAGTCGATGGGTGTTCAGTACTAGAGTTTCCTTATCTCCCCTAGCAGAGTTAGAATGACTAATTCCCCAGCAGACTCAAGGTCTGTGACTTCCCTAGCAGGGTCGGTATGGTTATATCCCCAGCAGTTTTCAGATCAATGCTTCCCCAGTCGCTAGGCCTGAAGGTTGTTGTTTTCCTCAGCGGGAGTATTTGTGGTTGGTGGTTTCCCAAGCGGAGTCGGGATTTATATCCCCAGCAAGTCAAAGACCGTTGTTTCCCCATAGAGTGCGTTGGTGGTTCCTTCCCCAGCAATTCCCCAAGCGGAACGGGTGCAAAGGAGATATTATTCCCAGCAAGGGTTGCCTTTTTCCCAGCAGCAGTGCTATTCCCCAGCAGGGTGGAAATCAGAGTGTTGACGAGTTCCTCAGCAGAGTGTCTCGAGCTCCCCGGAAGAGTCCTTTGAGGGGGATATCTTTTATACATTCATCATGTAGAATAAGCATAGCATGTTGCATAATAAATCGCGTAGCATTTCCATGATTATGGAGCATTACGCTGGAAAAATATCATGCATCATTATTGCAAGCGTGAGCTAGTCTCAGACCGTGGTTATTGTTTGAGAAGTTGTTTTGCCCGAAGGTGAAGGTGTTACTCCGAGGAGTTTAGCATCATGGTTGTAATCAAAGGTATTCCCCAGTAGTGCGATATTGGAGGAAGAGTTTCTGTCGAGCAGAGATGGGAATGTTAATCAAAGAAGTTTCGGGGTCCAAGAAGAGAAAAAAAACAAGAAAGAAATAATCCCCAGCTAAACGCAACGTGTTCATTGGCTAGGGTTAAATGGAGAATAGCCAGTTCGTGGCTTATTATCCCCAGCATGAGTCATTGGCACGCGTGCCGACGCACTTATCACTGTTTCGTTATTTTTGCCGATGCTGATAGGCATGAAGAGTTTTCCGGTATCCAGACCGAGGTGGCATTCCGGCCAGTTTTCCGGTGTCTAGACCGAGGCGGTATCCAGACCGAGGCGGGTATTCAGACCGAGGCGACGTTCAGGCCAGTTTCGATTTTCAGATCGAAGAAGCTTCCGACGATTAGATCGATGCAGCTTGTGGCAGTCAGGCCAGTTTCCCGGTATCCAGACCGAAGTGGTATTTAGACCGAAGTGGTATCCAGACCAAGGTGGTGTCCAGACCGAAGTGGTGTTCAGACCGAAGTGGTATCCAGACCAAGGTGGTGTTCAGACCAAAGTGGCGTTCAGGCTAGTCTCCCGGTATTCAGACCAACATCAAAATTCTCATATTCCGATGTTCAGTATGCAGACTGACGAGCGGCGTTCAGGCCATGGTTATCTCTGTGTTTCCGTTTATCCAGACATATTTCTGTACGGTATTCAAGCCGAGATTGTTTCTTTGCCGAGTCTGACAGGCATTGTTAATTATTTCCCATCAGAGTGCAAATTGTTCGTATGTTCTTGGTATTCAATCACTCTTCATCCTGATCATCTGAAAGCCGAGGGTATTCATATCGACAGGTTCACAGTGGATTGAATAGGGGCAGCTGTAACACCTCAAAATTTGCCTTCCTCTCTTGGGACTAGCTTAGCATATTGCATATCATTTCTTAGGTCATTAGTCATTGCATCTTTGCATATCATGTGGCTACATCAAGCAAGTCATCCTCCTGGGTCTTGATCAGAAGATAAAGAAGTTGAGAGATTCAAGCTGAGAGTTTCATTGAACTGATCACTAATCATCTGAGGGTTGGTGCTTCAAATTAGGGTTTCATGGTTCCTCAAGGAGGTTGATCATTATCTTGGTTGAAATGGTACATCATCATCATCATGGTCTTGTCATCACCAAGAGGTTCCTTATGCTTGATCAGATTCCTTGAGATTAGGGTTTTGACCTCTAGTCAACCCTAATCATCTGCATTGTGCCAATCAGGGCTTGTCAAGGAGATGAGGTCTTCATTGAGATGAGAGATCATCATATGGTTATGTTGAGCTTATGGAAGCTAGGGTTTCATCATTGAGCCATTTCATCAGGAGTTTGAAGCTCAAGTTCAACAGTCAAACTGAAATTCATCTATCAGTTAGAAAAAGTCAACCACAAGTCAACTGATGGATTTGGAGGTGGGAGAGGGTTGGATACACTTCATTCATGTCCAAAAAAGTTTCATTTGACATTTCAAACATCAAGATTGAAGAAAATAAAGTCAGATGAAAACTTTCCAAAAATAGAAAGTGACTTGTAATTCAAAATTGCCAAAAATGGAAAGGTTTCCTCCTTAAAATTACATGTCCAAAAATGCTTCAAATGAAATTTTGTCCAACAGGAAAGTTGAAGATCTTGCTCTCACCTTTCCAAAAAGTCCAAGAACATCCATTTCTCATTTGTGGTTGGCAAGTTATGATCAAATCATTGTCAAGAAAAGTTGAATTTCAAAAGGGCATAACTTTTGCATCACAAGGCCAAATGGAGTGAGACTTTTTGGAGCAATTTTCTTTTGATGTCCTCTATCCAAAACAAGCATTACATTTCATGAAAACTCATCACACAAAAAGTGCATTTTTCAAGTGAACCTATTTTGAATTTGGAGGGAAAAAGGTGATTTTGAAAAATAAGCATTGTTTTCACACAATTCCAATTGCCTTGGCCTTAAAACAGGTTTTTAAACTTGCTCCAAACCAGAATTGGCACTGTTACATTGGTTTTGTACATGTGAGGGTGAAATGCTAAATTTAGCATAAAACTTGGTTTTGGCTTAAACATTTGCATTTTTGCTAATCATGATTAGCAACTTCATTAGCATCACATATAAAACCATAATCATAACTGTTTTCTGATTAACCATAACAGAATTGTGAATTCTAGATCTAGATCCAAAACTTTTTCATTTTTCCCTCAACTTTCTTCATCAATTTTCTTCATTCTTTTTGCCTTGCCTTCGATCAATTCATCATCTACATGCATATTGGAAGTGGATTGAAGCAAAATCTTGGAGAAATCTTGAAGAATCGTGGACTGTTACAAGAGTGTTCAACAATGGAAAATGGAGATTTCATCGTGTTCAAGCACTGTTGAGCTAAAACCTTGCATTCATTCATCTTCCACATCATCATAGAACTTCTGTTTTGCACTTCCATGGCCTGAAACACGCGAATCAACTTCTGCCAATTCTAGAAGGTCAGTTTTCGATTTGCCTAATTCATGCAATTGATATATGCTTTAGATAGATCTTGCTTAGGAGGTAATTCTGCAAGTTGAATCACTGGATTTGGTTGAGAAACAAGGAAGTTATGATGATTTGAATGTTGACATGTGAAACTTTCTTTGATCGATTCTTTGAGCATGAGTAGAATTAGATGAAATTATTGCTGGATTCGTGATGTACGTTAGAAGACCTTTCTAGTGATATGCGTTTTGTGGATTTTGGTGAACAATTGTTCTTGAGCTAGGTTTTAGGATGAACATGCTATGAATGTTTGAAAAAATTTCCAGAACCTAGTTTGATCTTCATTTTCGCGTTTGGCATGGCTTTAGGTGTTAGCGCGCGTAGCATTTCAAAAGTGGCCTCCCTTCGATTTTGGCCGAGCACATTTCATTTTGGCATTTAGCATTTTCTCATCATTATGCTTCACATGTTCATGCTTGATTCCACATGTTTTTTTTTATTTTTTTCCTCATTCAATAATTCACAACTTCTTGATTACTTGTCCAAATTACATGAGGTTTTTTCCATTGTGATCCTTAAGATCTCTAGAATTTTGTGATAATTTTTCCAGAAATTGTGCACGTGTGGATTTCTGTTTTGGCTAGGGTTTGCTCATACATGTCATTTGTTGCACATTGCTTGCTATTTTGCTCATGAAATAATGATGCTTAATTGGATGGAGCTGAAATTTTGTATGCATGATCTAGACACCTTGAGGAGCATTTTGGTATATAGTTTGTGATTTTTGAATTCCTGGATTGTGAGATATGCTATGATCTTTGGAGGTGTGACAATTTGTGTCACACCATTTCTTGTCCAACTTGTGGAATTTCTTTGCCTTTCCTATTGAACTTGGATTGACCTGGAGTTTTGCATGATGATACTTATGAATGTTAAGGTTGCTTGTGAATTTTCCTGGAATTTTTGAATGCATTTACTATTTGTTTGAGAATTTCTCCCCTGTTTGACCAATTGTGAACCTTTTATGAGTCATGATCTCATATGTTTTGTGAAATTCTTGTGGTTTATTGGATGGACTTGAAATTTGGCATGTGTATTATAGACATCTTGAAGTTTGTCATGGATTTGATTTGGTTCATTTATCTTATGCCAATTCTGTTTTGTGCTTGCTTGAAGTTGATGCATGTTTTGATGCCTTGTATGAGCTTGTATTTGCATACCTTGCCTTATGGATTTTAATTTACTTGCTTCCCTTGGTAAAAATGACTTGAAATTTGGTGTGTAGATCATGTTATTAATGCTGTTTGACCATGAATTTTTTGGGGATTTATTGAAATGTTTGTGAGTTGATTTGAATTGGATCTTTCTGTTTGGTCCTATGAGGTTCTAAATTGCATGCTTTGTACTCTTTGCCTCATGAAATGATAATGGTTGATGATATGAATGTGAGACCACTTGGATTTGATTCTTATTTGATTGATATTGATTTTTGATAAGTTTCATGTTCTGTTTTGGTTTATTGCTCCCATTTTGACCCTAGTCTTGTACTAGTGGTTTGTGTTCTCACATTTGAGCTTTGTTTCAGGTCAAAGAGCACAATTGCTTATGCTTGATGATGTGCACTCAATTGGAGTTGGTTTATTGATTGTTTATGACTAACCTTGAGTTTGTTTTGTAGGCATTGAGATTTATGCTTAGGCCTTGTGGCTTGCACCTATGTGCATTGATGCTTGTTATCTGTTTGTGCTGTGGACTTGTAATTTTCTGTTTGACTTTTGTTTGTCTGGTATACTGATTATGTTGGATTGATTTCAGGTACCTTAGTTGCTATAGTTCATTTTGAACTTGCTTGTGTTGTTGCTTGGTTGCTTAACCAATTGAGGTAGAATTTCTTTTCTCCATGTAGTCTGGAAGACCTTGCCTGTTACTTGGCCAGACACCTGTCTGAAGTCCTCCTTAAGAGGCAATGTTTGTGATTGTTTATTTTTGTCCCCAAGCAGGAAAAGTACTTGAATAAGGCAATTGGCAGATACAAGAGATTTGCAATCCATCTCCTGTTATTCAGTTGAGTCATCCCTTTGCTCACACAACTGGTGTTGATGCATTGTGGATATTAACCCAAGATCCTTGTACAGTTGTACAGTTGAGTCAGAGTCATAAGTGTAGAAGGGTTCCCACTTTCTGAACCCACACTTCTTTGTCTGAAGCTCTCCTAGGCCAGGGATAAGAGCTGTGAGGCACACCCCTCACTTCCTATTTCATCTGCTTCACCCTAACTCTCAATGTTAGGGTTAAGAGCTAACATCACCTGATACAGTTGGCTTGCTTTTGCAGCCTAACCCTTGTGTGAGCCCACTTTGTCTGGATATAGTGTGTGCTAATTGTGTATGTTTGCTTTGTTTTGATTGTGCTTGTATGCTTTGCTTTGCCTGTTTAGGATTAGCTTGCTGCCTGTGCAAGTTAGATAGCAACCTTAACTTAGGGATGATATGCATGATAACATCTAGGCCCGAGTCATAGTCTCCCTAGTTGTGTCTCCCTCTGTATCTGGTTAGGCTAGTCTTTCTCCCCTGTTCAGGGGAACTACGTTGCCCCGATCCTCATACCAGATGAGGTACGTAGGCAGGAGATGTACGAGATCTCTCCGGGCACCCTTTTTCTTTTTGTGTGTGTTTGTTTGACAGTTGCTAGGCTCGAGTTCCCGACTCCTTAGTAACTTGTTGCTTGTTTCTTCTTGTGTGTATTAGGAGACGGATGTAAGCCTAGCCATTGGCATTCTGTATCCTCTTGTTGTGTGCTTGGAGTCCGGTATAAGTCCATCAAGTGGCATCTGGTTTCCAGTGTGGGTTTGTTTGGTTCGGAAGCTGATGTAAGTCCAGCGATTGGCGCTCGGGTTCCATGTTTGCCTTTTTGTGATTTGTTTTGTTGCGGCGTGCGTGAGCCGAACTACGGTAGCTCTGACTCTCGTTCCAGACGAGATACGTAGGCATAGGATGCGACTAGCGAGCCCTCTCCCCTCTTCTCCCACCTGTGTTGTGTGTGTGTGTGATGTTTGTTTTAGCAACCTGTTCTATCTTTGAGCGTGGATCCCGTCGAGTACGACGGATGCGTAGGGGAGCTAATACCTTCCCTTCGCATAACCGACTCCCGATCCCATTCTCTTTGGTCGCGAGACCATGCTTTTCCCAGGTTTACTTCGAGCGTTTCCTTTCCCTCTTTTGGGATAAATAACGCACGGTGGCGGCTCTGTGTTGTTTTTGTTTTAGCCCGCCGGTTGTTTTTCGGGGATGCGACAATAACCATGTCACATGATTTTTTAAATTAAAATGTTATTTAATTTTAGTGTCACGCCCTGAATATTTGGTTGGATCTTGGGCCCAACACATTTCGCTTTTGACACCCCACATTTCAAGGCCCATTTGCACTAGTCCATTCCCATTTTATTTTCGTTTTTATTCTTATTTTTTATTCTATTTTGATTTTAATTATTTTAAAATATTTTCTTTGTTCATAAAAATTCCCAAAAATATTTTCCACATTTCTTAATGTCTTATTTAATTTTATTTAATTTTTATTTTTGTATTTATTTAATATTGATATTCTATTTTAATTATTTATTCTAAATGGTCCATTTTAACACACTTTTTTTTCTTGATTTTATTTCCATAGCTTAAAATTAATTTTAACTTTTGATTTTTGGGATGAAGGTTGACCGCTTTCCCATGGTCAACCTGACCTTTTCTTGGAATTTTATTTCCCATTTTAAATTTATTTTGGATTTATTTTTAACCTAGTTTGGTTGGTTGATCTTTGTTCTGACCTTTATTTTGTTTCAATTAATTCAATAACCAATTTTCATTATTTTTAAAATCTTTTGGGGGGATGATGATGTCATGACCCCACCTCATTTAGTTTAATTTTTCTTAATTTTCTTGTTTAATTTGCTATTTATTTCATATTTTTTAAGTTGACTTGACTTTTCAGTTGACTTTTCTATGATTGATGTTTGACTTAGGGATTGCTTATGGCAATTGAAGAGATCTTTTGATCCTCCCTTGTTCATCTCATATGCCATGTATTAGAGGCCTTTCATCTTGATTTTATTTGGTCCTTACCTCATTTCCTGATTAAATTATTCAGTGGACCTTGTGTGCATCTTTTCATCTGTCTGATCCATCTGTCATTTGTTATACTTGTTTCTTTCATCCATGCTTTCTATTGCTTGATTGTTTAATATGTTCATACTTCTCATGCCTTGTTTAATGCTCCTTTATTTCATTCTTTGATTCTTTGATTTGATAATACATTGTTTACTTTTCTTATTGATTGATTAACTGTTGCCTACTTGTATGATGTATGAGGCATATATTCTTATTGTTTGATTGCCATGAACAATCCCCATTCATAACAAATGTACCCCTCTCCCATGAAGTTTATAATATTTATTCTTTCATTCTTTATTCATCTGTTAATACAAGAATTAAAACGAACATCCGATAATCATTTCAAAATAAGATCAAAAGCTCGATCCAACGTCGAGTAATCATTTTTAAAACTTAACAGAACCAGTACGTATTCATCCATCCTTTAGTAAGTCGATTGCTTCATGCATCGCCATTTCTCTTGTAAGTCGATTGCTTCATGCATCGCCATCTACCTGTAAGTCAATTGCCTTAGGCATCGCCATCTACCCTTATCCGTGGCTCCTCTTCTTGCTCCATCCGTCGACTCTTGTTCCGTTTAGGTAGTACCCGTTAGGTAGAACCCTTCGTATGATAACATAGGTAGATTTCCCTTATTCTTTGCATGCTAACATTGGGTAGCTGTGTAGGAGAATGGCCATCCAAGGCGCAGCAGAATTTAAAAATTTCTTCATTTAATGATCCTTACGAATGGGCATGATCAGTGATAGAATCGTTACCTCTTGTGGCGATTCAAACCTTTGGTGCAGATTTCTGATAATGATCAAAACCTTTGATACAGATCCACGGGGCGATCACGAATGTTGAACGATGACAACGTCTCTACTCAGTCCACATGAACGGATTCCTTCAATCGCAGTGCTAGCTGTTATGAATGAAGGCTTTGAGTGAGAGAGAGATACGAAATTCCAACTCTTCAGTTGTGTTTTCTGTCTCAGTGAGTTACAATGCTTCTACCCAAGGGGTTCTATTTATAGAACCACTTGTGTGGGCTTCAAGCCAAAAAGCCCACTTAAGTGCATTTTGGCCCATATCTCATAAAATGCCAAAATCACTTAAGTATTTGGTACCTTACCATATTTCGTATTCTACTTAAGTACACCGTACCTTACGATGTTCCTTAATTATTCTATCTCTCATCAATCCGTCCTTTGTGTGTGACCCTATAGGTTTTCGCGGCGTTGGAAATTATATTAAATCACACATTTAACATAATAAACAGTGAGCGGTATCTAGTAACACATCACTGCTACCCAAGTCACGAAAATGTCATGTGATCTAACAAAACCTCCTGTGATAATAATTATGTGTATAATTACCCCTTTGCCCTTATGTCTATATTGAACACAAGGTATAGACCGTGTCACCCTTGTCCAGTTCAATATTGGGCCCATAGACATTTATCCTGTTACGCAGGATTGGCAAATTCCATCTAGGACACTCATGTCCCTCAGCATGCTTCGTGGAGTACCCATCAACTGTCTTTATGGTTATCCAGTTACGGACAAAGTTGGATCAGCAATAAAGCACTCGACTCTACATCTAGGATCCATAGTGGTTTCAGGTCGAAGAGTGGTATACACTATTATCACCATGAGAATAACTTATGACACTTTGCATAACTTTCTATATAGTATTCTCATAGCGGGTCAATCCGGTATAAATATTACTCCTAATATTCATACCTATGTTTAAGACTTGATAACTCTTTATCCATGATCCATGAGATGTGATCATCAGTCTACAAACATAATAGTCTTAATGCTTTAATGTTATCCCACTTCACATTAAAGCTCGACTACGGATATTTTAAGAACAGTGCCCTTTGTTTAATGTGTTCTCATGATTAAGTCACACTTAATACATTAAACGGACTATCTATTCTAGGGACTTTATTGATCAACCATAATAAAGAAAATGCCTTTTATTATTAATAAATAATTCGATACAAGTACCAAAAGTATTGGCCTTTAGGGCTTACACCAACAATCTCCCACTAGCACTAGAGCCAATCAAGCATACCCCGTATGCCCATTGATCTAGTATGGCCATCATGCTTCTGCTGCGCAAGAGGCTTTGTCAGTGGGTCAACTATATTGTCAAGTGTAGGTACTTTACATATTTTCGCACAACGCCTAAGTATGTGTTTGGATCGTTGGTGAGATCTAGGCTCCTTAGCTTGTGCGATAACACCATTGTTATCATAATAGAGACCAATGGGATCCACAATGCTAGGGAATATGCCAAGTTTATTGATCCAAACAGCTTCCTTTGCTTCACTTAAGGCAGCAATATACTCGGCCTCAGTTGTAGAATCAACAACTGCATCTTACGTTGAACTTTTCAAGCTCACAGTGCCACCATTTAAGCAAAACACATATCCAGATTGGAATCATTCATATTAAAGCGTCTCAGCACTTTGTCTATGTATGTACTCTGACTTAAGCAGTTTTGTGATCTATCTCTATAGATTCTGATTCCTAATATATAGGCTGCTTCACCTAGGTCCTTCATAGAAAAGCATTTCCCCAACCAAGACTTTACTTGTTGCAGGGTAGGGATATCGATTCCAATGAGTAATATGTCATCTACATATAATACCAGGAATACGATCATGCTCCCACTAACCTTCTTGTAGACATAAGGCTCATCTTCGTTCTTGATGAATCCATACAGTTTTACTGTTTCATCAGAACGAAGATTCCATGAGTAGGTCATAGGCTCATCTTGATCCATGAGTAATACATCACCTTGATCAGATATCCATATATCTCAGGTAGGTGACGTATCCTGCCTGACCTACGCTGGTCTTGTTCTACTTGAGTAGGTTGCTCTTACACAACTACTTGTGTTTCCTGCTCTAATTCCTCCATAGGTGTATCGATACTTTATGATTCTTGAATTTCTTCAAGTTCTACTTTCCTCTCACTGATTCCTTTGGAAATAAAATCCCTTTCTAGGAAAACTCAAGTTCGAGCGACAAACATTTTGCCCTCAGAAGGATTGTAGAAATAATATCCTCTTGTTTCTTTAGGATACCCCACAAATAAGCATTTGTCAGATTTGGGCTCAAGCTTAGTTGAAATTTTTCGTTTCACATAAACTTCGCAACCCCAAATCTTCATGTAAGACATATGTGGTCTCTTACCACTCCATATCTCATATGGTGTCTTTTCAACCTTTTTGGATGGAACACGGTTAAGTGTGTAAGCTGCGGTCAACAGCGCATGTCCCCAAAAGGAGTTTGGAAGATTGGCTTGACTCATCATGGATCGGACCATGTCCAACAGGGTTCGATTTCTTCTCTCAGACACACCATTCCATTGGGATGTTCCAGGAGGAGTGAGTTGGGATATGATCCCACACTCTTTCAGATGGTCATCAAACTCTAGGCTTAAATATTCACCACCTCGATCTGATCGAAGAGCTTTAATATTCTTACCTAGTTGGTTTTGTACTTCATTCTTGAATTCTTTGAACTTTTCAAAGGACTCTGATTTGTGTTTTATTAAATACACATAACCATATCTACTGAAATCATCAGTGAATGTGATGAAGTACTGAAAACCTCCTCTGGATGATATGTTCAGTGGACCACATACATCAGTATGTATGAGGGCCAAAAGATCATTTGCTCTTTCACCTTTTCCTGTGAATAGAGACTTTGTCATCTTTCCAATTAAACAAGATCTGCATGTCTCATATGATTCATAATCAAAAGAGTCCAACAGTCCATCTTTATGGAGTTTGGAAATGCGTTTCTCATTTATGTGGCCTAATCGACAATGCCAAAGGTAAGTTGGATTTAACTCATTAGGTTTCATCCTTTTAGTATTAATGTTATAAATAGGCATTTCAAGATCAATGACATATAGTCCATTGTTCATTTGTGCAGTTGCATAGAATATATCATTCAAATAAATTGAACAACAATTGTTCTTTATTATGAATGAAAAACCGAACTTGTCCAAACAAGAAACGGAAATAATATTCCAGCTAATTGCTGGTACATAATAACAGTTCTCTAACTGAATTATTAAACCACTAGGTAAAGTCAATTCATAAGTTCCTACGGCTAAGGCAGCAACCTTTGCTCCATTACCAACTCGTAGGTCGACTTCACCTTTTGCCAATTTTCTACTCCTTTTTAGTTCTTGCACATTTGTACAAATGTGAGAACCGCATCCAATATCTAATACCCATGATGCAGAAGTAGATAAATTAATTTCAATAACAAAAATACTTGAAGTTGGAGTCTCTACTCCATTCTTCCTATCTTCCAGGTACTTTGGGCAGTTCCTCTTCCAGTGTGCGGTCTTACCGCAATGGAAGTAGGTGCCTTCCTTTTCTATGCTTCCACTAGGCTTCAAAGCAGCACTAGTGGGTTTGGGTTTGGCAACTTCCTTGCCTTTCCCTTTATCATGTTTGAGGACAATCCTCATGTCTCGGTACCAATCCAGAAAATTTGTCCCAGACAATTTTTCCTTGTCAAGGTTTGATCGCAATATGTTGTTAGAGGTGTTTGTTGTCATGGTAATCTACACAAGGATTAATGAAAATATAAGTATCATTGACATATTTAATTAGGCCTTTAATTAAACATGCTCCCACTATTTTATTCAAAACAAATGACCCTTATCATTTGATTCGGAAAATCCCGTTGAAAGATTTTCTAGTGGGTCGAGATCCATATTTCACTTCGTTCTAAGTCCGCGTAGGCGGATTACACAAAACTAGGTTATTTTAGGTAGGAACTCAATTCAGCGAGCTGCGACACCTACTGCTAGGACGTTGAACACATTGCCCAGTTTCCTTTGACACAGCTGGTGTCCTCTTTTGTAAGTCCATGTTTAAATGGAAATCCTTAACCCCTAGTTAGTCGAACTACGATAACTCTGATTCTCATTCCAGATGAGATACGTAGGCACGAGACGCGATGTCTTACCGAGTTTGACTGACGACTAACAACTAATCCTTGTTTGCTTTCGCCCTTGTTGCGACTCTTTTCTCTCGCCCTCGTTGCGATCGAGACCTTCCCTTTCTCTTGCTCTAGTTGCAATCGAGACCCTTGTCCCCGTAGTTAGCTGAACTACGTTTTGCTCTGATTCTCATTCCAGATGAGATACGTAGGCATAAGACGCGATGTCTTAGCGAGCACACTTCTCTTTAACCCATAGGTAGCCGAGCTACGAAGACTCTGATTCTCATACTCAGATGAGATACGTAGGCAGTGGGTGCGACATCCTTCCGAGTCATTTTCATTTTCTTTTAACCCTCTTTTAGCATATAGTACATTAGATATACACACACCCTTTAGACGAGAACAACAAGAGTGGATCCCGTAGAGTACTACGGATGCGTAGGGGTGCTAATACCTTCCCTTCGCATAATCGACTCCCGAACCCTAGATTTGGTTGTGAGACCTTGTCTTTTCCTTTTTCTTCAGGTTTTCTTTGATCGTTTCCTTTCCCTCATTTGGGATAAATAACGAACGGTGGCGACTCTTCTGTTTCTTTTTTCGCTGGTTATTTTTTTTCACCCCAGTTGCGACACTTAACATAGCGCTAAATTTGTAACACAAAAGACATAGCATTCTATTTAGTGAGATTGTAAGTATCCCCTCTTTCATGGTATTGTATGGAAACTTGGCCTTTTTTCCTTCCTTTGGAAGATGTCTTGGCTCAAGGATCCATGCTTGTGATAAGTGGGTTGAGTGTTCTCGAAAGAATGTCTAAAAATGAAAAGCAAAAGCAAAACAATACTAACTTCTAACTCATTAACAACTAAATTTTAATTTCAAGCCATTTACTTTAATGTCATTTAATTCTAGCATTTATTCATTTGCCATTGTTCATATCATTCTAATTGTTTATGTTAATGCAATTTTCACTTTGTCCACTTGGACCATATTGTGTGATATATCTTGTTTGTGTATACTTTGATTGTTTGTGTGGTCTTTGACCATTAATGTACATAATAACAACAAAAACCCTAACAAACTTTTGTGTGGACTGTTTGCTTGATCTTGGACAAATGGACTTAGAACTTAGGCAATATTCCTATGCTAAAGGACTTGGCCAATGTCAACTTTTTTGAGAAACCAAGTGCTTGCAATTTGAAACTTCATCTGATACATCATTCAAGATCCCTCTGAGTTCATCTGCAACATGATCATTGTGAAGCTGTTATTTTGAACCTGTGACTTATGGAATTCATCTGTTACATGGGCTAATCTGAAGAAGATCATGGAGTGGCTAAGCTTGGATGTGGCTATCTTTATTTGATGCCTTTGCTCTTAAAGATAATATAATCGTGCATTTGTGTGTTGCTTGATTCTAAATGTCCAAGGGAATTCTGGGTTTCTATTCACATTCTTGTCTATTGGATTGCTACCCATTTGGTCACATCTTTTCAAATCTTAACTTTTAATTTTGTGCATAGGATTAGTCTCTTCATCTTCTCACCATTTCTTTAATTTCAAAATCTCTCCCTCCCTTTTTAAAAATTTTCTTTGATTGAACTTATTTTGTTCTAAACTTTGACCAATTTGTAAAAAAGATAGAAACTTTGGCCTTATGCCGTTGTATTTTCAAACTTCTTTTTTTTAAATCAAATTTGTCAATAAACTTAACTATACTTGACTTAAACTTTCAGAAAAGCCAAAAAGAACTAACTCATTCAAACCATTTTCAGGCCTCGTGTGCCTTTCAAACTTAATTTTTGTTAAAAACAATGCATCCACTTTGAAATTTGTATCACGAACTACGAGGTTTTGATCCCTCATTTTTATGTTGGTACGTAGGCACGAGTCCGAAGGGTTTGTCAAACACAAAAATATAATTAATGAATTATTTTCTCATCCCCCCATTCTATTTGTTTGTAAACATCACTTTTGTACCAAATACATATGCACACAAAAAGGGCTCCCTAGGACACTTTGGGGGCTAACACCTTTCCTCTGTGTAACCAACCCCCTTACCTGTAATCTCTGACGTTTTATTAGTTTTGATTCGAAAACTTCTTATTTTTGGGTTTTGTTCGTACTTTTTCCCTTTTCCCTTGGAAACAATAAAAGCGTGGTGGCAAATCTTGTTATTTGATCTCTAGCTTATCCATAGCTTGATGGTCATGAATTCACCGCTATAGAAATTAAGTGGCGACTCTGCTGGGGAGTAGTCTCCAGTGGGTTTAGCATACTTTTTTGTGTATATATTTTGTATATATGTGATGTTTGTATATATGTATGTGTGATATAATCTGCTTGTTGTGCTTGGTGATCTCTGAGTGGTGAGATAAGTTCTGACCCGAACTTGAGTGCAATTAAGATAGGAGGATGGTATAGTCATGTTCAACTTGTGTGGAGTAGTCCTTAACAAGTTCGCTTGAGATCCATCTGCTCAGTGGAGACTCTTTTGGATTTGGAAATGTCACACAAGTATTTATGGTTAGGCATTACTATCTCTAATTTGGGCCCGAGAAGATGAGGACCGTAGAACATTTACCCCCTCTTGGCCTATTTAGGACGTAGTGCGGAAACGGTTCAAATGTAGACTTGATAACAGTTGTTACGCGATACTACACTCAGACGAGTTTCTCTTGAGAATATTATGAGTCGATGAGTCAGTCATCTTAACCTGTAATATCTGATAGATGGAATTAAGACTCTGGGAACTTTTTAGAACATGATCTACAGGTTTTTATCCTTAGTTCACTCCTTTGGGATGGTTCTTACCCAGACTCCATGCTCGTGACTTACAACAAACCCTTGATTCTTGCTTGATCCAATAAAGTCTTGTCAATATCAATGGAACTTGGGTGTTGATAAGGTGAAAACCGTAATCCACCAAAATGGATGATTGATCTTGACAATGACTTGATTCATCCCTTGACCTTTGTTTGTTTGCCTTGTGTGTGATCCCTTATTTGTGATTGTTGCATTCATGCATTCACGCGCATCATAACATTCATCACACGAAAATTTCAAGGAACTGGGGTATTATTTGCAAATATTTTCAGACCATGGATTATGGACGAAGGAACACTAAGAAGTACAATTTTAGATGTCCCAACTTGAAATAGTTAGGGAAGCTAGCATCTTTTGTATTAAATCCCTTGGACTTCAAACAACGCCATGGGAAGCTTTTGTCTATCTTGTCTGCTAATGTGGTTGAAGGACTTCTAAGTGTGCTAGTGCAGTTCTATGATCCTCTCTACCGTTGTTTCACTTTCCCAAATTTTCAGCTTGTGCCTACATTGGAGGAGTATTCTCATCTTTTGGGGATACCTGTTTCTAGTAGAGTACCTTTTAGTGGATTAGAGGAGATTCCCCGATCTAATCTTATTGCTGAAGCTCTTCACTTGAAGAAATCTGAGATAAAGGCTCATTGGGTGAAGAAAGGAGGATTGTTTGGGTTGCCATCTGATTTCCTCATCAAGGAAGCTACTGCTTTTGCTCAAGTTGGTAGTGTGGATGCTTTTGAAGCTATCCTTGTATTGCTCATTTATGGATTAACTTTGTTCCCTAACATTGACGGTTTTGTTGATGTTAACGCCATTAGTATTTTCTTGATTGGGAATCTTGTGCCTACTTTGTTGGTTGATATGTATTTCTCTTTGCATCTAAGGAATTCTAAGGGTGGCGGAACCATTGTCTGTAGCATTCCTCTTCTGTACAAGTGGTCTATTTCGCACTTGCCTCAAACACCTGCTTTTGTGGAGAACAAACAATGTCTACGGTGGTCTCAGAGACTTATGTCTCTCATTAATGATGATATAGTTTGGTATCATCCGTCTTTAAGCAGTTTGGAGATTATTGATAGTTGTGGTGAATTCTCTAATGTTCCTCTCATTGGTACACAAGGAGGAATTAACTACAACCCTGCTTTGGCTCGTCGTCAACTTGGGTTCCCCTTGAGAGACAAACCTACTAACACTTTGTTAGAAGGACTTTTCTATCAAGAGGGTAAAGATCCCCAACATTTGAAGCAGAAGATTGTGCATAGGAAAGGAAGATCTGAGCTTGGACCGTGCATATTTATAGCTTTGGAGGCTCACACTCATTGGGTGAAGAAGAGAGCTTTGGAGTTGAAGATGTCTTATCCTTGTGAAAGACCTATGTCTATGGTTGTGGTTGAGTCATTAACTCTCCCTAACCAAGATGTAGAGGAGTTGGAAGACGCGCTCACCAAGATGAAGCAAGAGAAGGACATGTGGGAAAAGTGTTTTCGTGCTTTGAGCAAGAATCATGAAGAGTTGCAGTTGGAGTCTAAGGACAAAGATGCACTTATTGAGCTACTTGAGGACCGAGTGACAAAGAGGCAGAGAGAGCCATAGGTTTCGTCTTCTAGCATGCCTCAACCTTCCGTTGCTTGGAAGAAGATTGTTGATCAGCTTGTCCTCGAGAAGACTCAGATGAAGGCTTCTTTTGAGACCGAGATTCGACGCATTCGAAGGAAGTACGCGCCTTCAACTAGATCTTCTGACGTTGTTAGGGATCCTTAGGATAACTAGTCTCCTTTTCTCTTGTATTTTTCATTTGATTTCTGAAATTATACTCAGCGTAATCCTTCCAACTATATAAATTAAAAAGAGATTTTTGGTCATATAAAAATTATTTCAATTGTTGATATATATATATATATATATATATATATATATATATATATATATATATATATATATATATATAATATATATATATATATATATATATATATATATATATATATATATATATATATTTGCAAATGGTATAGTAAGTTCCTTGAAAACAAAAATAAATAAACAAGCATTGCATTTCATGCATCATTTGCATAAGCAGATTTCTCTTTCGCCGAATGTCTAATTAGTGTTTCTTATGTGCTTTAGCCAAGCTGACTCATCGGTACAACACCCGCGCCGATCATCTCAGAATTATGGAGCATCTAGAGCAAGAGAACAAAGAACTGAAGCGAGATCGCCCGCCTGACTGCCATGATGGAGTCAACTCTTGCTGCTTAAAGTCAATCTTCTCCAACGCATACAACTCCTCCTCCTCAGAGGACGGTTATTTCAGAGGTGGCTACCTCTACCGTGCTTGCTGCTACCGCTCATTTTGCACCCACTATGCCTGTCGGATTCCCGTGGGGAATGCCGTCCAACTTTATGCCTGAAGACTTCGCGTCTACTTTTGCTTCCATGTCGGCATCTAGCCCGATCATGTCTGTGCCACCTCCCATTGTGCATACCTTACGTCGTGTAGAGGACACCATTTATCACTCCGAGCCGTCTGAGGGTCCGGATGTCTACAAGAAAATGGATGAAATGAAAGATCAATTTCTTGAGCTGCGCAAGGAATTGAAGATGCTAAGGGGTAAGGATTTGTTTGGAAAGAGTGTTGATGAGTTGTGTTTAGTGCCCAACGTCAAGATCCCGGTGAAGTTCAAAGTGCCCAACTTTGAAAAGTATAAAGGGAACACTTGTCCGCTCAGTCATCTAGTGATGTATGCTCGCAAGATGTCTACTCAGACCGACAATGATCAACTATTGATTCATTATTTCCAAGACAGTCTGACCGGTGTTGCGCTCCGTTGGTATATGGGGTTGGATAGTGCAAGCATTCGCACTTTCAATGACTTGGGAGAGGCTTTTGTCAAGAAATATAAGTACAACTTGGACATGGCGCCTGATAGAGACCAGTTGAGGTCTATGTCTCAGAAAGATAAGGAGACATTCAAAGAGTATGCGCAGAGATGGAGGGAATTGGCTGCTCAGATCACTCCTCCTTTGGAGGAAAAAGAGATGACAAAGATCTTTCTGAAAACTCTGAGTTCATTTTATTATGAACAAATGACTGCTAGTGCCCCCAGTGACTTTACGGAAATGGTAAACATGGGGATGAGGCTTGAGGAAGGAGTCTGAGAAGGACGTTTGTCGAAAGATGAAGCATCGTCGAGTAAGAGGTATGTGTAAGACCCTAATTTTGACCCTAAGATCCCTCATGCATTTCATCATAAGCATTAGCATTGGGATCATACCTTGGTATCCTCCTTACCCCTCCTTCATTGGGTTTATTTTGGGAGAGATCACCAAGCATATTGTGATTATATCATGCTTGTATTTTATCATTTCACTAACCAAAATACCAAAAATATTTCTTTGTATCTATCTAACTCTTTTTGTAGGTAAGGACATGATTTCCTTGATTCATTGATCACATCTAGGGTTTGAAACCCTCATGATAAAAGAGCACCACCAAGAATTGATTCAAGAATGGTTATGAGCATCATGTATGAGTCCCAATTGCTTCTACATATTTTATTGATCAAGTTTGCTTCAAGAGTTTGAGGGTGATTTGCCTTGGAAATCCTAGTTTGGCTGGGTATCTTGAGTAACTTCTCCAACAAGCTATCTCACAAATTGATCAAATTTCTCAAGGGACACTTAAACATTCATAATCTTATGCATATATGATCTACCATGAGCCAAGAAAGTCAAGATAATTAGAAATTAGCAAGTTGGTTGATGGTGGTTGGCCAGATGAATTCATTTGATCAAAACTGGGTCTCCCTAGACCCTATCTCCTACAATTTTCACCATATGAAAATTATTACAAGATCAAAACTACTATAAATAAAATTATAAACAACTTTCATGTTGAGACCTAGAGCTAGTTTTGCTTGTAAAATCATTTTCTATGTTGAAACATTATAGGTCATTTTGTCTAAACCCTAATTTGAAAGTCAACTTCCCAAGGCCATAACTTGCTCAATTTTTATGAGATGAAAGATTTCCAAGTTGCACAATCAAATTCAATGTGTCTAATGCAACTTTCATGTTTGGAGTGGGAGAAAATTCAACTTCTTTGCACATGTGATATGAGGCTACATTATAAGTCACTTCCGACCTATACCATTGATCAAGTGATTTTACCAAACTTCAAAAATGCATAACTCTATCATTTCAAATCCAAATGACATGAAATTGGTGACAATTTTGAATATATTTGAGAGAGCTACAACTTTGATGAATACACTTTTCTCATTTGAAGCTCCCATAAAAAGTTAATCAAGGTGGAATATTGAGACATATGGCTTGACACTTAGAAAAATTTTGATATGTCAAATTTTCCCAAACTTACACCTCAAATATCTCTAAGTTCCAAGCTCCAAATGAAAAAGTGTTCAACATCAAACCTGTTCCTCTTGATCTCACCTTTCCAAAGAGCTAAAATTCATGCATTTTGGATGAGAAATGCATAGGTTGCGCGTGGCTTAAACAGGATGGTATCATGTGTCATGGATCAAACTTCAAACAACAATGCTCAATTGCCTTGAAATCCAATCCACCTCCAATGCATCTGAACTTGATTATGGACTTTTGAACAATCATTTGATGGGCCTATGCAGACCCATGCAGTTTGCTTACCGAACTTTGCCAATTTTGGAAACTTGGAAGAAGTGTGCAATTATCACTTGAATTCTCTATAAATTGGAGCTCAATTGCTCAGAATCAACACACACACTGCGTCAGCTTTGATTCCCCACAGAAAACCCTTCACATTGAGAGGATAAACCTGAAAAATTCTGTTGAATTTAAGCTTGAATCTCCACTATTTTGGAATTCAATTCTCCAGGAGTCCATTGATTCTAACCCATTCCATTCCTCTTCTGCAAGCAATTGAAGTGAAGCAAAGCACGATTCAGATCAAGATCTAACAAGTTCAGACCTCCATTGAAGGTATTTTGTAGAAAATTTGATCTCTTCGATTCTCCTTGTTTCTTGCTCGATTCTCTTGATTATTGTGTTGGCTGAAGTCCTACTAATGTAGGCAAGGTGTTTGAGTTGTTTTGATGCTGAATCGAAGCAACTCAGATCATGAACCTCATTTTTCAATTCCACGTATCTCTTCATATAGTTGGAATTGGAAGAAATGGAGGTGATATTCGTGCTCAGTGATGTTTTCTCTTTAAAATCATGTCCCTGTTTGAAATTTTGGTGATGGTTGATGATGACCAGTCCAGCGAAGCTCGCCGGAGAAGACAACCGGAGCGCTTGCTCTGGTGATGAGTTGTCTCAAGTCTAGATCGTGTGATCCTTGCTCCACGTTATAATCTCAGTCGTTCCTTTTGATTAACAAGTTTGCAGCACGGTTGACTAGGACATTGGTGGAACGCGCGCTGTGGATCATCAGATCTGCCACCTCAATTAATGAGGGAGATCTAATGGTCCACGTTTTTTGTAATGTCTGATTTTCCTTTTAATTTCATTTTCTTCAATAATTCATATAAAATTCAATATTGATCCAAAAAATATGAGACTTTCACCAAAAATTTTCAAATATTTTTCTCTTTCATATTCTGAATTAAAATTATTTTTGGGATCATTATTAGTATTTTTCATGAATTAATGGATTTTTCATTTGTTTTTAATTGTTTAAAAATATTTCTAAGTGTCCAAAAATTATGAAATTTTTTATCCAAGGTCCTTTGACCTTGTTTGACCTATGATAAATCACATGGCCATTTATTTGGTGTTTTGATGTGATTTTAGGATTTGGACAAAACATATTTTGATTTAATGCATTATCTTAATATTTTAATTGAATAAATACCATTTTTAATTGTGTTGACCATTTGGATTGACTTATTTGAGTTTCTCATTTGTTGTTGGGCCTTGGTCAAGGTTGATTTGACTTTGTCAAGTTAATATTATTGGATTTAGAGGATTGATGGAATGTACATTCCATCTCCCAAAATGAATGAATAATATTAATTTGGTAAAAGTCCTCCTTTGACCAATTTGTGATTTCATTCATCCCTTTCCCTCTTCATCTAATTCCCCTTCTTCATCCATTCATTTTCAATTTGCCAATGACATCTCAATATCCTAATGCTAGTTGATTGAAAGATTAACATGAGTATGGATGAGATTAGGCCACATCTTTGCATATTTTTTGTGTGTGGTATGTTTAATGAGCATAGTTTTTAATACTATGTCTCCAACATGCATTAACACCAAAAGTTTATTGCCCGGCCTCAAATAGTTTGACTTCTACATAAGTCCAATTACGATTGCTTAACATAGCACTAAATTTGTGACATAAAAGGCATAAGCATTCTAGTTGGTGAGATTGTAAGTCTCCCCTCTTCCATGGTATTGTGTGGAAACTTGGCCTTCTTTCCTTCCTTTGGAAGATGTTTTGGTTCAAGGATCCATGCTTGTGGCAAGTGGGTTAAGTGTTCTCCAAAGAATGTCTTGAAATCAAAAGCAAAACAAAACTAATTATTAACTTACTAACCATTAACTTTTACTTTCAAGCTTTTACTTTTAATGCAATTTATTTTTGTTATTCTATTACCATTTGTCATTGTACATATCATTCTAATTGTTTATGTTTATGCAATTTTCATTTTGCCCACTTGGACCATATTGTGTGATATACTTTGTTGCTTTGTTTGTTTGATTGGTCTTTGACCACTAATGCACATAATAATAACAAAAACCCTATAAGACATTTGAGTGGACTGTTGTTTTGATCTCCCCAATTGGACTTAGAATTTAGGCAACATTCCTTTGATAATGGATTTGGCCAATGCCAATTTGTTGAAGAACCAAGAACTTGCAAGTTTGAATTCATCAGATACATCATTCTAGATCTCTCCAGATTCATCTGCAACATTGACCCTTGTTAAGCTGTTATGTTGAACCTGTGACTTGTGGATTTCATCTGCTACCTAGGCTATTCTAAAGAAGATCATTGAAGTGGATAAGCTTGGATGAGGCCATCTTTATTTGATGCCTTTGCTCTTTAAGATTGATAATTGTGCATTTGTATGTTGCTTGATTCTATAAAGTCCAAGGGAATTCTGGGTTTCTATTGACATACTTGTCTATTGGATTGCTCCCATTTGGTCAGATCTTTTCAACTTTAAACTTTTAAATTTCTTGTATCTAGGGTAATCTCTTCATCTTCTCTCCATTTCTTTAATTTCAAAAAATCTATCCCTCCATTTTCAAAACCTTCTTTGTGTGAACTATTTTTGCTCTAAACTTAGACCACTTTTGCAAAAAAAAAAGTAGAAACTTTGCGTTACGCCATTGCATTTTCAAACCTATTTTCTTAAATCAAACTTGTAAATGAATTTAACTATACTTGACTTAATCTTTCAAAAAGCCAAAAAGAACTAACTCATTCAAACCATTTTAGGCCTTTGTGCCTTTCAAGCTTAATTTTTGTTAAAACCAACCAACTCACTTTGAAATTTATAGCACGAACTACGAGGTTTTGATCCCTCATTTATATGTTGGTACGTAGGCACGAGACCGAAGGTCTTGTCAAACACAAAAAAAAAATTAATCAATTCTTTTCTCATCCCCCCATTTTATTTGTTTGTAAACATCACTTTGTACAAAATGCATATGCACACAAAAAGGGCTCCCTAGGAGTACCTAGGACACTTTGGGTGCTAACACCTTCCCTCTGTGTAACCAACCCTCTTACCTGTGATCTCTGATTTTTATTAGTTTTTATTTGAAAACTTCTTACTATTTGGGTTTTCTTCGCATTTTTTCCCTTTTCCCTTGGAAACAATAAAATCGCGGTGGCGACTCTTGTTAATTGATCTCTAACTTGTCAATAGCTTAATGATCATGAATTTCCCGCTACAAAAATTAAGTGGCGACTCTGCTGGGGAGTAGTCTCCAGTGGGTTTAGCCTACTTTTTGTGTGAATATATTTCTATATATGTGATGTTTGTATATATGTATGTGTGATATAATCTGCTTGTTGTGCTTGGTGATCTCTGAGTGGTGAGATAAGTTCTAACCCGAACTTGAGTGCAATTAAGATAGGAGGATGGTATAGTCATGTTCGACTTGTGTGGAGTAGTCCTTAACAAGTTGGCTTGAGATCCATCTGCTCAGTGGAGACTCCTTTGAATTTGGAAATGTCACACAAGTATTTATGGTTAGGCATGACTATTTCTAATTGGGTCTGAGAAGGTGAGGACCTTAGAACACCTAACCCATCTTGGCCTATTTAGGACGTAGTGCGGAAACTGTTCAAGTGTAGACTTGATAATAGTTGTTACGCAATACTACACTCAGATGAGTTTCTCTTGAGAATATTATGGGTCGATGAGTCAGCCATCTTAACCTGTAATATCCGATAGATGGAATTAAGACTCTGGGAACTTTTTAGAACATGATCTACATGTTTTATCCTTAGTTCACTCCTTTGGGATGGTTCTTACCCAGACTCCATGCCCGTGACTTACAACAAACCCCTGATTCTTGGTTGATCCAATCAAGTCTTGTCAATATCAATGGAACTTGGGTGTTGATAAGGTGTAAACCATAATCCACCAAAATGGATGATTGATCTTGACAATGACTTGATTCATCCCTTGACCTTTGTTTGCCTTGTGTGTGATCCCTTACTTGTGATTGTTGCATTCATGCATTTCATGCGCATCATAACATTCATCACACAAAATTTCAAGGAACTAAGGTATCATTTGCAAATATTTTCAGACCATGGATTATGGACGAAGGAACACTAAGAAGTACAGTTTCAGATGTCCCGACTTGAAAGAGTTAAGGAAGCTAGCATCTTTTGTATTAGATCCCTTGGACTTCAAACAATGTCATGGGAAGCTTCTGTCCATCTTGTCTGCTGATGTAGTGGAAGGATTGTTGAGTGTATTGGTGTAGTTCTATGATCCTCTCTACCATTGTTTCACTTTCCCGGATTTTCAGATTGGGCCTACCTTGGAGGAGTATTCTCATCTTTTGGGGATACATGTTTCTAGTAGAGTGCCTTTTAGTGGATTGGAGGAGATTCCCCGATCTAGTATTATTGCTGAAGCTCTTCACTTAAAGAAGTCTGAGATAGAGGCTCATTGAGTGAAGAAAGGAGGGTTATTTGGATTGCCATCTATTTTCCTTATCAAGGAAGCTACCACTTTTGCTCAAGCTGGTAGTGTGGATGCTTTTGAAGCTATCTTTGTGTTGGTCATCTATGGATTAGCTTTGTTCCCTAACATTGACGGTTTTGTTGATGTTAACGCCATTAGACTTTTCTTTATTGGGAATCCTGTGCCAACTTTGTTGGGTGATATGTATTTCTCTTTGCATCTAAGGAATTCTAAAGGTGGTGGAACGATTGTCTGTTGTACTCCTCTTCTGTACAAGTGGTTTATTTCGCACTTGCCTCAGACGCCTGCTTTTGTGGAGAACAAGCAATGTCTAAGGTGGTCTCAGAGACTTATGTCTCTCACTAATGATGATATAGTTTGGTATGATCCGTCCTTAAGCAGTTTGGAGATTATTGATAGTTGTGGTGAATTCTCTAATGTGCCTCTCATTGGTACACAAGGAGGAATTAACTACAACCCTGCTTTGGCTCGTCGTCAACTTGGGTTCCCCTTGAGAGACAAACCCCTAATAACACTTTGTTAGAAGGTCTTTTCTATCAAGAGGATAAAGATCCCCAACATTTGAAGGAGAAGATGGTGCACGCTTGGCTTAATGCGCATAGGAAAGGAAGATTCGAGCTTGGTCCGTGCAATTGTATAGCTTTGGAAGCTTACACTCTTTGGGTGAAGAAGAGAGCTTTGGAGTTGAAGATGTCTTATCCTTGTGAGAGACCTATGTCTATGGTTGTGGTTGAGCCATTAACTCTCCCTAACCAAGATGTAGAGGAGTTGGAAGACGCGCTCATCATGATGAAGCAAGAGAAGGATGTGTGGGAAGAGCGTTTCCATGCTTTGAGAAAGAAGCATGAAGAGTTGCTATAGGAGTCTAAGGACAAAGATGCACTGATTGAGCTACTTGAAGACCGAGTGACAAAGAGACAGAGAGAGCCAGAGGTTTCATCTTCTAGCATGCCTCAGCCTTCCGTTGCTTGGAAGAAGATTGTTGACCAGCTTGTCCTCGAGAAGACTCAGATGAAGGCTTCTTTTGAGACCGATATTCGTCGCATTCGAAGGAAGTACGCGCCTTCAGCCAGATCTTCTGACACTATTGTTAGGGATCCTTAGGATGACTAGTCTCCTTTTCTCTTGTATCTTTTATTTTGGTTTCTGAAATTGTACTCAGTGTAATCCTTCCAATTTATATAAATGAAAAGAGATTTTTTTGGTCATATCAAACTATTGCCATTGCCATTTCAATTATATATATATATATATATATTTGCAAATGATATAGTAAGTTTCTTGGAAATAATAATAATCAAGCATTGCATTTCATGCATCATTTGCATAAGCAGGTTTTTGTCAGGTGTCTGATCAGTGTTCTTCTATGCTTTAGCCAAGCAGACTCACTGATACAACACTCGAGCCAATCATTCAAAGATCATGGAACAACTAGAGCAAGAGAATTGAGACTTGAAAGAGGAGATTGCCCGACTAACTGCCATGATGGAGTCAGTTCTTGTTGCCCAGTGCCAAGCTTTTCCAACTCCTACAACTCCTCACGCGAGGACTGTCATTGGAGAAGTGGACCTTCCAGTCTAGATAGGTCCGAGTTATTTTCAGATTACTTTCTAGGTAATGGATATTCACCCGACCTATAGCTATTTGTTGGGAAGGCCATGGATTCGTGAAGCAGGGGTTGTTACTTCCACTCTGCACCAGAAGATCAAGTTTGTCAAGAATGGCAAGTTGGTGATTGTGGGAGGTGAGAAAGCACTGTTAGTCAGCCATCTATCATCTTTTTCATATGTAGAAGCTGAGGATGAGGTTAGAACTCCGTTCCAAGCCTTGTCTATTGTTGTTGAGAAGAGAGTTGGGGCACCTATGTCCTCTCTCAAAGATGCGCAGAAGATTGTGGAAGAAGGTCATATTGATTAGTGGGGGCGCGTGGTAGAGGTCGCCGAGAACAAGGGAAGAACTGGTTTAGGGTTCCAGAGGGGCTCGTCAACCGTTAGATCAGAAGAGATGCAACTTAGCTTCCATAGCGGAGGGTTCATTCATGGAGATGAACAACACCTAGCTGCTGTGCTAGAGGACAATGAAGAGGAAAACTGCACCAACTTTGTGACGCATGGACAGACATGCAACAATTGGACCGTTGTTGATATTCCTGTTATTTTGCATCGATCTAAGTAATTTGCTTTTTATATTTTAAAATCCTTCTCCTATTCCTAAGGGAGAAGTGAACATTGTTGGGCATTTTAAATTGATCATCAATAAAATTAATTTTATTCATCCACATCTTTGATGTTTATTTTTTACTTTTTGTTTATTTCTGAAAATGGTAATCACAAAAAACATAAATAAACAATATAATTGTCCATCTGCATAATATTTGGTCACAAATTCACTTCTCTAAAATCAAAATATCAAATCATTATGCAGGTTGGTTCCTAACCCCATTGAATACAATGATCCTTATCCTTCTCCAAATTTTGAATTCCCTGTGTTTGAGGTCGAGGAGGAAAGTGATGTAGAGGTAAGTGATGAATTGTCTCGTCTTCTTGAGCAAGATGAGAAGATTATTCAGTTATTTGAAGAGCAGATTGAGCTTGTCAACTTGGGTTCCGAAGATGATGTGAAGGAAGTCAAGATTGGGTCTCGATTGTGTCCAGATGCTAAGAAGGGGTTGGTTGATCTTCTGCAAGAGTACTCAGATGTGTTTGCTTAGTCCTATCAAGACATGCCTGGGTTGAATTCTAATATTGTGGAGCATAGATTGTCGTTGAAGCCAAAATGCCCGCCAGTCAAGCAGAAGTTGAGAAGAACACATCCTGATATGGCTGTGAAGATCAAAGAGTAAGTTCAGAAGCAGATTGATGCAGGTTTCCTTGTGACTGCTGAATATCCGTAATGGGTGGCCAATATTGTGCCTGTGCCGAAGAAAGATGGAAAAGTCCGCATGTGTGTTGACTATAGAGATTTGAATAAAGCCAGTCCGAAAGATGATTTCCCTCTGCCACACATTGATATGTTGATTGGTGGACAATACTGCTAAATTCAAAGTCTTTTCGTTTATGGATGGATTTTCCAGATATAACCAGAGTAAGATGGCACCCGAGGATATGGAGAAGACCACATTCATTACACCCTGGGGAACATTCTGTTATAGAGTGATGCCTTTCGGTCTAAAGAATGCTGGTGCAACTTACCAGAGAGTAATGACTACTCTTTTCATGATATGATGTATACAGAGATTGAAGTTTATGTCGATGACATGATTGCTAAATCAATTGATGAAGAGGAACATGTTGAGCATTTGTTGAAGCTATTCCAGCGTTTGAGGAAGTATAAACTCCGCTTGAATCCCAATAAGTTTACTTTTGGTGTCCGTTCTGGTAAGTTGTTGGGCTTTATTGTCAGTGAGAAGGGTATTGAAGTTGATCCTGCCAAGGTCAAAGAAATACAAGTGATGCTTCCGCCCAAAACTAAGAAGCAAGTCAGAGGTTTTCTCGGCCGCTTGAATTATATTTCCAGATTCATTTCCCACATGACTGCCACATGTGCGCCTATATTCAAGCTTCTTCGGAAAGATCAGTCGTGTGATTGGACCAAAGATTTCCATAAAGCTTTTGATAGTATCAAAGAATATCTTGTTGAACCTCCGATTTTGTCTCCGCCTATTGAAGGAAGACGGTTAATCATGTATTTGACTATGCTCGAAGATAGTATGGGTTGTGTTCTTGGTCAGCAAGATGAGGCTGGGAAGAAAGAATTTGCAATCTACTACCTCAGTAAGAAGTTCACCGACTGTGAGACTCGGTATTCAATGCTTGAGAAAACTTGTTGCGCATTGGCTTGGGCTGCTAAGCATCTGCGCCAGTATATGTTGAATCATACCACTTGGTTGATATCCAAAATGGATCCAATCAAGTATATATTTGAGAATCCTGCTTTAACTGGGAGAATTTCCCGTTGGCAGATGTTGTTATCAGAGTATGATATTGAATACCGATCTCAGAAAGCGATCAAAGGTAGTATCGTGGCTGACCATTTGGCCCACCAACCAATCGAAGATTACCAATCAATACAGTATGATTTTCTAGATGAAGAGATTTTGTACTTGAAAATGAAAGATTGTGATGAACCATCGCTAGATGAAGGGCCAGAACCTGGTTCCCGTTGGGGCATGGTATTTGATGGAGTTGTAAATCAATATGGAAAAGGCATTGGGGCAGTGATTATTACTCCTCAAGGCACGCATCTACCATTTACAGCTAGATTGACTTTCAAGTGTACAAACAACGTGGCAGAATATGAAGCTTGTATTATGGGGCTTGAAGAGGCCATGAATCTCAGAATCCATTATTTGGATGTCTTCGGTGATTCCACTTTGGTTGTGAATCAGATCAAAGGAGAATGGGAGACAAATCAACCCGGTTTGATACCATATAGAGATTATACGAGGAGGATTTCAACTTTCTTTACCAAGGTTGAATTTCATCATATACCTCGAGATGAAAACCGGATGGCAGATGCTCTTGCAACATTGGCATCAATGATTGTGGTGAAGTTTTGGAATGAAGTTCCCAATTTATCTGTGATGCATCTTGATAGGCCAGCTCATGTGTTTGTTGTTGAAGAAGTCAAAGACGAGAAGCCGTGGTATTACGACATCAAATGTTTCCTCTAAAGTCAGGTTTACCCGCCTGGGGCATCTTTGAAAGATAAGAAGACTTTGAGAAGATTAGCCGGTAATTTCTACTTGAATGGTGATATACTGTACAAGAGAAACTTCGACATGGTTTTGCTCAGATGCGTGGATAGACACGAAGTAGACTTGTTGATGACCAAAGTGCACGAAGGATCCTTTGGTACTCATTCCAATGGACATGCAATGGCGAAGAAGATGTTGCGAGCAGGTTACTATTGGCTGACAATGGAATCTGACTGTCGCAAGTTTGTGAAGAAATGCCACAAGTGTCAAATCTATGCTGATAAGATTCATGTTCCTCCAACACTATTGAATGTTATCTCTTCCCCATGGCCCTTCTCCATGTGGGGAATTGATATGATTGGGATGATTGAGCCCAAAGCTTTGAATGTACATTGTTTCATTTTGGTGGTAATTGACTACTTCACAAAATGGGTTGAAGCGGCATCATATGAAAATGTAACCAAGCAAGTTGTTGTAAGGTTTATCAAGAATCAGATCATATGTCGTTATGGTGTGCCAAGTAAGATCATTACTGATAATGGGTCGAACTTGAATAACAATATGGTGGAAGCTCTTTGCAAAGACTTCAAGATTGCACATCATAATTCTTCTCCCTATATACCCAAGATGAATGGGGTTGTTGAAGCTGCAAACAAGAACATCAAGAAGATTATCCAGAAGATGGTTGTTACTGTAACACCCCGATAATAATATAATAATTATTTAAATTAAGTTAATGATATGTTTATTAATTTAATTAGATAATTGAATTATTATTATTATTTTGGAATAATAATTATTGGGATAATTATTTATTGGAATAAAATAAGTTGGAATAATAAAAAGTCCCATTTTTGGTAAAAAGGGTTGCACGTGAAAAGGAAAAACACAGAGAAGCGGTTGAAAGTGGAAAAAGGGGCAAAAAGGCAGAGCAAGAGAAGAGGAAAAGCTTGGAGATCAGAGATTGCTGGATTAACTTAGGTAAGGGGGGTTTATCATCGATTAACGGGTATTATGGGATGATATGTACTGGGTAGTAATAAACTGTTGTTTTACCTCTGATTAGATTGATGCATGATGAATTGTGAACTCTTTGGATGAACGAAATTGGGGTATAATTGAGAAAGAATTCGTAGGAATTAGATGTAAAAGTGTCAAATTTTGTGTAATCGAATCAAATACGAATTTTGTTGAAACTATGAATGAATTCTGTGTAGAAATTGGACTGTGGAAGGTTGGTTTGAGTAGATCTCGTAGCAGAGAAAGCCATTGTAGATCTGAGAGTTCTGGTTTCTGGTCACACGCGTATGGCACTAGGCAATACGCGTATGAGATGGCTGGTACGCGTATGGCACTAGGCAATACGCGTATGGATGAGGAAGATGAAATTTTGAATGTGAAATGGTCTCTGGTGGTACGCGTATGGGGAAGTGATACGCGTAGCATACGCGTATGGGAATGGCCAATACGCGTATGGATTTGGTCAGGCGTGGGCAATACGCGTATGGGCATAGGCAATACGCGTATGGGCAGAATTGTGAATTTTCTGTGCTGTTGTTGTGCAGTTTTTGGTTGTTTAGGCTGAGTGTTGTAATTCAGCTGATGTATGACATATTAGGGATCATTTCCCGTGGCTTTGAGTAGTATAGGTATTAGTAGAGTGTACTAATACTGTGGTTGTTGTTTGGCATGATCTGATATGCTTATGTGATAAAATATTGATGATGTATGATGATATGCATATTGTTGTGAATGTATATATTATGCATGGCATAGCCTGTGGGGGCTGTAGCTAATTCCCATGGTGAGGAATTAGTGAGTGAATTGTTGTGGAATTGTTGTTGATGTTGCATACTAGATGATTAGTGTGCATAGTCTAGCCTTTGGGGCTGTAGCTAATTCCCATGGTGAGGAATTAGTGAGTGAGTCACTAGGTCTCAAATGAGTGGGACTAGTGAGCTTAGTAGCCGTATCTGGAGGGATCGGTGAGCTTGAACTGTATGTTCAAGGATAGTCGGTACCGCATATGTTGAGTCTCATTGCATAATGAGTGTATGGCATATAATATGAATGGATATATTCCAGTATTATATGGTTATTATGTGTGGTGTTGTTGATGATTGAGTATGGTTTGAGATTATACATATGCTATATGTTATTGTTGGGTATGACGTTTGAGTTGGTACTGCCGTTGCTGAGTGTGTAGTCTGGTTAGGGTGAACAAATGCGTATTTACTTAACATTACATAATGTTGTATAATGCTTATTATATTGATTGAGAAACTCACCCTTACAACTATGTTTTCAGGTAACGAGCAGAGTTGAGTAGAAGCTAGTCCTTGGAGTCTAGTGTCGTCTTTAGTGGTCATGCTCTGGTAGATGTAACATCGGGAGGGGATGTTTGACTATGCTTTAATTTAGTTATTGATCAACTTTACATGTAATGTAGTACATGATTTGAATGTCGATATTTTGTGTCCGCTGCGAATTATGCAAAAGAGTCTTATTTTGATTTAATAAATGAGCATGACAGGATATTTTGAGAAATGTTGTGAGATGATTGTGTGACACCCTTCGGGGCATAATTACTCTGATTTGATATGTTATATATTTTAATTAAATATTTTGGGGTATTTAGAAGGGTGTTACATTAGTGGTATCAGAGCATAGTCGGTCGAGTCGAGTCGTAATTATTCTGTTCCCCTGTACGGGATAGGTGTTGAGTAACCCTATCAGTACTTATTGTTTTAGTTTGTTTGGGTTTTCAGAATAGAGATGGCTGGAAGAGGTAGAGACGATGCTGCAATTGCTGAGGCTCTGGGTATGCTAGCTGGAGTACTTGGAGGAAATCCGAATGTTGTGGGAATGGGAGCTGCTCGTCAACTGAGTGAGTTCCAGAAGAACAATCCTCCAATGTTCAAGGGAGCATACGATCCAGATGGTGCTCAGAAGTGGTTGAAGGAGATCGAGAGAATCTTCAGAGTGACTGAGTGTGCCGATAACCAGAAGGTCAGGTTCGGTACGCACATGCTGTCAGAGGAAGCTGATGATTGGTGGGTTGCTACCCGCACTGAGTTGGAAACTGCTGGGAATGCTGAGATTACTTGGGCAGTGTTCAGAGAGAGATTTCTGAGGAAGTACTTTCCAGAGGATGTCAGAGGGAAGAAAGAAATAGAATTCTTGGAATTGAAGCAGGGTAACCGGTCTGTTACTGAGTATGCTGCTAAGTTCACAGAACTGTCAAAATATTATACTCCCTATAGTGAGGCTACTGGGGAATTTTCCAAATGCGTGAAGTTTGAGAACGGGTTGCGTCCCGAGATCAAGCAGGCGATTGGATATCAGCGGATCAGGGTGTTTTCTGATTTGGTTGACTGTTGCAGGATTTTTGAACAGGATTCCAAAGCCAGAGCAGAGAGCTATCAGCAAAGGGTTGATAGGAAAGGCAAGAGTCAGAATGACCGTGGAAAACCGTATGCAGCTGGCAAGGGTTTCCAGAGGCAGAGTGGGATGAAGAGGCCTAGTGGGGGAGACTCTAGTGCTCCTGTTAAGTGTTACAGATGTGGTCGGGCTGGACATCGTGTTCATGAGTGTACCAGTGCTGAGATGAAGTGTTTCAAGTGTGGAAAAGGTGGTCATTTGGCTGCAGAGTGTCGGTTGAAGACTGTGACTTGTTTCAACTGTGGAGAGTTGGGTCATATCAGTCCACAGTGTCCTAAGCCGAAGAAAGAGAATCAGTCAGGAGGCAAGGTCTTTGCTTTATCGGGTTCTGAGACTTCTGCAGATGATCGTTTGATCCGAGGTACGTGTTATATTAATGGCTTTCCTCTTGTAGCTATTATTGACACCGGTGCTACTCATTCCTTTATATCTTTGGATTGTGCTGTGAAACTTAAGTTAGAGATATCTGAGATGCTTGGAAGTATGGTAATTGATACTCCTGCGAAGGGTTCAGTGACTACTACTTCAGTTTGTTTAAATTGTTCTTTGAGTATTTTTGGTAGAGACTTTGGGATAGACCTTGTGTGTCTTCCACTAGTGCAGATTGATGTGATCTTGGGAATGAACTGGTTGGTGTTTAACCGAGTTTCTATTAACTGCTTTGATAAGACTGTGATCTTTCCCGAGATTGAGAAAGAAAGGAGTTTGTTTCTATCAGCAAGGCAAGTGAATGAGGAAGTAGCTGGTGGGGCAGAGTTGTTTATGCTGTTAGCAACTTTGGAGGCTAAAGATAAACTGGTGATTGGCGATTTATCAGTGGTGTGTGATTTTCCTGATGTGTTTCCGGAAGAAGTGAATGAATTACCACCAGAGCGTGAAGTTGAGTTCTCGATTGATTTGGTACCTGGTATTAGACCGATATCGATGGCTCCATATCGTATGTCTGCTGTTGAGTTAGCTGAATTGAAGAGTCAGTTGGAAGATCTGTTGGATAAGAAGTTTATTCGTCCGAGTGTGTCACCGTGGGGTGCACCAGTGTTATTGGTTAAGAAGAAAGAAGGTACTATGAGGTTGTGTGTGGACTACAGGCAACTGAATAAAGTGACGATCAAGAATCGGTATCCTTTACCGAGGATTGATGATTTAATGGATCAATTGGTGGGTGCTAGTGTGTTCAGCAAAATAGATTTGAGATCTGGGTATCATCAAATACGTGTGAAAACTGAAGATATTCAGAAGACTGCTTTCAGAACAAGGTATGGACATTATGAGTATTCTGTAATGCCTTTTGGTGTGACTAATGCGCCTGGAGTATTTATGGAGTATATGAATAGGATTTTCCATCCGTACCTGGACAAGTTTGTAGTGGTGTTTATTGATGATATTTTGGTGTATTCGAAATCTGAAGAAGAGCATGCTGAGCAATTGAGAGTGGTTTTGGGAGTTCTACGAGAAAAGAAGTTATTTGCTAAACTGTCTAAGTGTGAATTTTGGTTAGAAGAAGTCAGTTTTCTTGGTCATGTGATTTCAAGAGGTGGTGTTGCTGTTGATCCTTCTAAGATAGAAGCGGTATCTAAGTGGGAAGCTCCTAAGTCTGTTGCTGAGATTCGAAGTTTCCTTGGTTTGGCTGGTTATTATAGGAAGTTCATTGAGGGATTTTCTAAGTTGGCGTTACCGTTGACGATGTTGACTAGAAAAGGGCAAGCGTTTGTTTGGGACTCAAAATGTGAAGAGGGTTTCCAAGAGTTAAAGAGAAGGTTGACTACTGCTCCTATTTTGATATTACCGAGTCCGTCGGAACCATTTTAGGTTTACTGTGATGCTTCCTTGTTGGGTTTAGGTGGTGTGTTGATGCAGAATAAGCAGGTTATAGCTTATGCTTCGAGACAGCTAAGGGTTCATGAGAAGAACTATCCGACGCACGATTTAGAGTTGGCAGCCGTGGTATTTGTTCTGAAGCTGTGGAGGCATTATTTGTATGGATCAAGATTTGAGGTTTTCAGTGACCATAAGAGTTTAAAGTATTTGTTTGATCAGAAAGAGCTGAATATGAGACAGAGAAGATGGTTAGAATTCTTGAAGGATTATGATTTTGGTTTGAATTACCATCCGGGTAAAGCAAACGTAGTAGCTGATGCATTGAGTCGGAAATCATTGCATATGTCTATGTTAATGGTTAAGGAATTGGATTTGATTGAGCAGTTTAGAGACTTGAGTTTGGTGTGTGAGAGTACTCACAATAGTGTTAAATTGGGTATGCTGAAGTTAACAAGTGGTATTTTGGATGAGATTAGAGAGGGTCAGAAATCCGATATGCTTTTGGTTGACAAGTTGACTCTAGTGAATCAAGGTCAAGGTGGTGAATTCAGAGTTGACGAGAATGCTGTGTTGAAATTTGGTAATCGAGTGTGTGTTCCGGACGTTGCCGAACTTAAGAAGAGTATTCTTGAGGAAGGACATCGTAGTGGCTTGAGTATTCATCCTGGAGCTACGAAGATGTATCATGATTTGAAGAAGTTATTTTGGTGGCCGGGAATGAAAAGAGAAATTGCGAGTTTTGTTTATTCCTGTTTGACTTGTCAGAAGTCAAAGATTGAGCATCAGAAGCCGTCTGGGCTAATGCAACCGTTGGCTATTCCAGAGTGGAAGTGGGATAGTATCAGTATGGATTTTGTTTCTGGGTTGCCGAGGACAAGTAAGAATTTTGAAGCTATTTGGGTGATTGTTGATAGATTGACGAAGTCGGCTCATTTCATTCCGATCAGAATGGATTATCCGTTAGAGAGATTAGCCGAGTTATATATTGAGAAGATTGTAAGCTTGCATGGTATTCCGTCTAGTATTGTTTCGGACAGAGATCCTAGATTTACATCGAAGTTTTGGGAAGGTTTGCAGAAGGCTTTGGGAACTAAGCTGAGATTGAGTTCTGCATATCATCCGCAGACTGATGGTCAGACTGAGAGGACGATTCAGTCGCTAGAGGACCTTTTGAGAGCTCGTGTTTTGGAGAAGGGAGGTGCTTGGGATTGTTATTTACCTTTGATTGAGTTTACCTACAACAATAGTTTTCATTCGAGCATTGGTATGGCACCGTTTGAAGCTTTGTATGGTAGGAGATGTCGGACACCGTTATGTTGGTATGAGTCCGGTGAGAGTGCGGTGGTTGGACCGGAGATTGTTCAACAAACTACGGAAAAGATTAAGATGATTCAGGAGAAGATGAGAATTGCTCAGAGTCGTCAGAAGAGTTATCATGACAAGCGGAGGAAGTCACTTGAGTTCCAAGAGGGAGATCATGTGTTTCTTCGTGTTACTCCGATAACTGGTGTTGGTCGAGCTTTGAAGTCGAAGAAGTTGACACCTCGATTTATTGGTCCTTATCAGATTTTGGAGAGGATAGGGGAGGTAGCCTATCGTGTCGCTTTACCGCCGTCGCTTGCGAATTTGCATGAGGTTTTTCATGTGTCTCAGTTGAGGAGGTACATTCATGATCCGTCGCATGTAGTCCAAGTAGATGATGTACAGGTGAGAGATAACCTGACTGTTGAGACATCACCTATGAGGATCGAGGATCGGGAGTTGAAGCAGTTGCGGGGTAAAGAGATTGCCTTGGTGAAGGTAGCTTGGGGAGGACCAGCAGGTGGCAATGTGACTTGGGAACTGGAGAGTCAGATGAAGGAGTCTTATCCGGAGTTGTTCGCTTGAGGTATGTTTTCGAGGACGAAAACTCTTTTAGTGGGGGAGAGTTGTAACACCCCGATAATAATATAATAATTATTTAAATTAAGTTAATGATATGTTTATTAATTTAATTAGATAATTGAATTATTATTATTATTTTGGAATAATAATTATTGGGATAATTATTTATTGGAATAAAATAAGTTGGAATAATAAAAAGTCCCATTTTTGGTAAAAAGGGTTGCACGTGAAAAGGAAAAACACAGAGAAGCGGTTGAAAGTGGAAAAAGGGGCAAAAAGGCAGAGCAAGAGAAGAGGAAAAGCTTGGAGATCAGAGATTGCTGGATTAACTCAGGTAAGGGGGGTTTATCATCGATTAACGGGTATTATGGGATGATATGTACTGGGTAGTAATAAACTGTTGTTTTACCTCTGATTAGATTGATGCATGATGAATTGTGAACTCTTTGGATGAACGAAATTGGGGTATAATTGAGAAAGAATTCGTAGGAATTAGATGTAAAAGTGTCAAATTTTGTGTAATCGAATCAAATACGAATTTTGTTGAAACTATGAATGAATTCTGTGTAGAAATTGGACTGTGGAAGGTTGGTTTGAGTAGATCTCGTAGCAGAGAAAGCCATTGTAGATCTGAGAGTTCTGGTTTCTGGTCACACGCGTATGGCACTAGGCAATACGCGTATGAGATGGCTGGTACGCGTATGGCACTAGGCAATACGCGTATGGATGAGGAAGATGAAATTTTGAACGTGAAATGGTCTCTGGTGGTACGCGTATGGGGAAGTGATACGCGTAGCATACGCGTATGGGAATGGCCAATACGCGTATGGATTTGGTCAGGCGTGGGCAATACGCGTATGGGCATAGGCAATACGCGTATGGGCAGAATTGTGAATTTTCTGTGCTGTTGTTGTGCAGTTTTTGGTTGTTTAGGCTGAGTGTTGTAATTCAGCTGATGTATGACATATTAGGGATCATTTCCCGTGGCTTTGAGTAGTATAGGTATTAGTAGAGTGTACTAATACTGTGGTTGTTGTTTGGCATGATCTGATATGCTTATGTGATAAAATATTGATGATGTATGATGATATGCATATTGTTGTGAATGTATATATTATGCATGGCATAGCCTGTGGGGGCTGTAGCTAATTCCCATGGTGAGGAATTAGTGAGTGAATTGTTGTGGAATTGTTGTTGATGTTGCATACTAGATGATTAGTGTGCATAGTCTAGCCTTTGGGGCTGTAGCTAATTCCCATGGTGAGGAATTAGTGAGTGAGTCACTAGGTCTCAAATGAGTGGGACTAGTGAGCTTAGTAGCCGTATCTGGAGGGATCGGTGAGCTTGAACTGTATGTTCAAGGATAGTCGGTACCGCATATGTTGAGTCTCATTGCATAATGAGTGTATGGCATATAATATGAATGGATGTATTCCAGTATTATATGGTTATTATGTGTGGTGTTGTTGATGATTGAGTATGGTTTGAGATTATACATATGCTATATGTTATTGTTGGGTATGACGTTTGAGTTGGTACTGCCGTTGCTGAGTGTGTAGTCTGGTTAGGGTGAACAAATGCGTATTTACTTAACATTACATAATGTTGTATAATGCTTATTATATTGATTGAGAAACTCACCCTTACAACTATGTTTTCAGGTAACGAGCAGAGTTGAGTAGAAGCTAGTCCTTGGAGTCTAGTGTCGTCTTTAGTGGTCATGCTCTGGTAGATGTAACATCGGGAGGGGATGTTTGACTATGCTTTAATTTAGTTATTGATCAACTTTACATGTAATGTAGTACATGATTTGAATGTCGATATTTTGTGTCCGCTGCGAATTATGCAAAAGAGTCTTATTTTGATTTAATAAATGAGCATGACAGGATATTTTGAGAAATGTTGTGAGATGATTGTGTGACACCCTTCGGGGCATAATTACTCTGATTTGATATGTTATATATTTTAATTAAATATTTTGGGGTATTTAGAAGGGTGTTACAGTTACGTACAAGGATTGGCATGAGATGCTCCCATTTGCTCTGCATGGGTATCGTACATCCGTCCTCACTTCAACATGGGCAACCCCTTTCTCTCTCGTGTATGGTATAGAAGCAGTGCTCCCCGTAGAGGTTAAGATTCCTTCGTTGCGTGTGCTCATGGAAGCCAAGTTGACTGAAGCTGAATGGTGTCAGACCAGGTTTGACCAGTTGAATTTGATTGAAGAGAAGAGGTTAACTGCCATGTGTCATGGTCAGTTATATCAGCAGAGAATGAAGAAAGCTTTTGATAAGAAGATCAAACCTCGGGTGTTCAGAGAAGGTGACCTTGTGCTCAAGAAGATTTTGTCGTTCAAGCCAGATTCCAGAGGAAAATGGACTCCCAATTATGAAGGCCCATATGTTGTTAAGAGAGCCTTTTCAGGCGGTGCATTGATTCTTATAACTATGGATGGTGAAGAGTTCACTCGTCATGTGAACGCATATGCAGTCAAGAAATACTTCGCCTAAAAAATAAAAGAACAACTCACTAAGTTGAAAACCCGAAAGGGCGGCTTAGGCAAAAATGAGCGTCTCGGTGGATTGAAACCCGAAAGGGCGATCCAGGCAAAAATTAGAGACATAAAAACAGAAATGATTTCCCGATAAGTTGAGTACCCCACCCTGGGGAAACTTATGCAAAAATTAGGGATTATGGCAAGTAACTGCATTCCGCTGATCTTCAGTGATTTTGAAGACTTGTTTGAGCACAAGGGTTGACGTCGGCTCATCTTCAGTAGCGGTCAAGAGCACAGTGGATGCCAAGATTTGGTAGAAGGATTAAGGATCACTTGTATTCAATGTAACCCTTTTCCATATAAATTACCATTTTCAACTTTGTAAAATCTATGGAGTCTTGTCATTTACATACTACCATCCTATTAAATAAAGTTGAGCTTTTATACAATTGTTTCTACTCTTGTTTACTTCAGCCAATAGTTTTAAATTTTATTATGATCATTTTGAAATAAATTTTTTAATCAAAATCAAATTTTCTTAAGTATATAAAAGCAAAAACTTTTCCAAAGCAAGTAACAGTAATATCAACAAGCATTTCGGTGAAACACAAGTCCTTAAGTGTGAAGCATCTGAGGTTCCCTAAGTAGTAACTCTTCGGGTATTTCTAGGCATCAGTGTTGATTCATGTCCTCAGTAGAGTGTTGTTATCCTCAGCTAGAGGATTCAGTTCCCCGGTGGAGTGTTTAATACACCAATAGAATTTCTTTTCTGTTCCCAAGCTGAGTTGATTGATTCAAATCCCCAGCGGCGTATCCTTGTCCCCAACAGAGTTTCGGCCTTCCCAGTGGAGTTTGTTTTTCCTCAGCAGGTATATCGTCATCATAAGATGTTTGATCTCTCCCCAATAGATCGCTTTGGTGTCCCCACTAATTGTTTTATCTTTGCTCCCAGTCAGAGTTTCCTCCTGGTTTCTGAGCAGCTTTTTGATTCTTCCCCAGTAGGGGTGTCTCCCATTTTTATGGTGTTGACCTAAAATTCCCTACAGTTGGATGTGTTTTCTCCTCGGCAGATCTCCTCTTTCCCCAGCTAGGTTTAGCCTTTGGGATGTTGATCTCTCTGTTCTCCAATAGTTTGTCTCCATGATGTTTGTGGATTGCCCGAGGGTTGTATCGGTGGTTCAATTTCTTTGCGACGCCTCTGTATCCTTCGTGATCGTTTTGTCAGCATAATCACCATATACACATACGCATATACATTCATATGAATTCATGATTTTCATATCCTGCACCTTCATATTTGATTTGTTTGAGATTCTCATTCTCTGTTATGGCGGTACTTTATCCCCATACCAAATATGGTGTCTGTCCTCTTTCAATTGTAGAGTGTCAGCCACAAAGCAAAAAATACTTTAACTTTTCTCTGTTTCCCCCACTGAGTTTCTTTCCTCGTGGATGGTTGTTATTTCATTTTTCTCTCCGGCAAATTTTCTGGATGGAATTATTCCCCGTGAGTTATGTCCTCATCGGGTTGAGTCTTGATTGACTGTTTCTTTCTAGCTCTTACCTAGATAGTGTAGTAGGGTTTTCGTTACCTTTAGGTTTATTGACTAAACCAAAAGTCAACATACAATTCGAGTCGCCACCGCACTTTTATTTGTCCAAAGAAAAGGCTAAAAAGCGAACAAAAGCCAAGTAAGAAGTTTTTCAAATCAAAAACTAATAAAAATGTCAGAATCTAGGTAAGGGGGTTGGTTATGAAATGGGAAGGTTTTACGCATCCAAAATATCCTTAGTACTCTAAGGGAACCTCTTTTTGCAAATATGTGTTATAGGTTGGTATTTGGGAAAAAATTTATGCAAAAGATTGGAGGGATGAGAAGAGAATAGATTATATTTATAAATTTTGTTGTTTGAATGAATGAACCCATTGCCTATGTACCATCACAAAGGAGGATCAAAACCTCGTAGTGCATGGTAAAAATTTCAAAGATTGGTGAATTGATTTTAATCAAAAGCCTTAAGGTCTTTTGTTATCAAAGGGAGAAAACTCAACCTAAACCAACAATCCACCATGTGAGAAAGGCTTCAACATGCTAGTAAGGGGGTTAACCCTATAATAAGCATGAAAGGCTTATAATCCAACACTAAGGATGAGGTGAGATTTACATCAACCACTATGATAACTCAAACCTATGACTAATGTTTTTGAAAAGATTTAACAAGTGGCCATTGGAACCACAAAACAACTTGAGATGGATTATATTTACAAGTTAAATTTATTTACAAAATGAGGTCAAAGTTGGATTAAAGTTTATTTACAATGAGTATTTATGAAAAAGGGTTTTGAAAAGTCAAAGGCTTAAGGCCTAGGTTTCTAATTTGGAACAAAGTCAAAGTTTTTGAAAATGATTTTTTGGCTTGGTTAGAGTGGGGAGAAGGGAGAAGGGTTATTCCTAAAGCATACAAAGATAAGAGGGGAAAGACAACCCTTGGAGTTCCTTTTCTTGGAGTCATAGAGATGACTCAAGATGCTCCTTTCCTTTGGATTTAGCACACAAAACAAGCAATCAATAATTTGAATTCAAGCTCCTAGGATCTCCATTCGGCTTGGCTCTTAACTTGGCTACTCATGACAATGATCCTCTTTTCACAATCTTAAGATGAGGTTCCTATCACACAAAAGCACACATCAAAAGGCTCACAACATAATAAAGGGAATGGACAAAGAATGAGTTTGAGGAGAAGTCCTTTTAGGTCAACTTTGAATTTTAGCATTCTAAAGGCATGAGGCCTAGTTGCTCTTCAACATATTTTGCATTCTAAAGGCATGAGGCCTAGTTGCTCTTGAACTCCTTTAAGCATGGTTGAATCCTAATTCTAAGTCCTTTCTCTTTTTGTATTTTGGTTCACATTAAAACAAACACAAAACAACACAAAATAGCAATATATTTATACACAATAATGGGCTCAAATGAGCAAAAGAAAAATGACATAAACATAAAATATGTGCTCAAGTGAGCAAAGATGAAAATCAAGATGAATAATGAGCAAGAAATAAATGACATTAAAAGTAAATGACAAGAATTTAAAAGCTCAAATTAAACTTAGTAGTTAGTAGAGTTATGTTAGCTTGTCATAAGACAATGTAGCACTATGTTAAGCAATCGTAAGTGGACTAATATAGTAGCCACACCTATCTGAGGTCGGTCAATAAGAATATAGGCAAAGAACACAAGTTAGAAGTCATGACTAGTAAGCCAAGCTCCATAAACTTGTCATGCCAAACAAAAGGAGAAGGGCCTTGTATTGACTTTTGGTTATTTGCTTGACCAAGAAGTAACCTATCTTTGACACAAAATAACTCACTTGATCATGGATTAAGTTGACTTTGGTTTGGATCAAAGAAGATTAAACTTCTATTTGTCAAGACCAACCTCAAGACTTTAACTCATTGGCCATTGAGGGAAAGAAAGGGATGAAGATGAAAGGGAGGGGTAAGGAGACAACAACCAATCCCAATTGATCAAGGGATAACTCATCCTTGATCAAATTCATTCATCTTTCTAGGTGATGATCCTTAAGGATTCTCAAACCACAAGATCCAATGAACTTGATCAAAGTTGAATCAATTCAACCTTGATCAACACCAAACAGAAGAAGAATGAATATAACAAGTCAAGAAGTCAATAGTATTTATTTTTTTTGGTATTTTTTGAATTAAAAGAATATAAATAAAAAATAAACAAACAAAATTGAACCTCAAATTCAATTCAAAGCAACTTCCAAAAGTCCAATTAGATTTTCATAGGTTCAACATAGCCAAACAAACTTTGATTAATTTTCTCACAAATATTTAAAGTCAGAAAGTAATTAACATCAATTAAAAACAACCAAAAATAGTATAATATGAATTAAAATCTCAAATAATCTCAAAACAAACAAGAAATTATTGAGACTATTTTTCATTGACTTATCATGATCCATAGATGCTATGAAAATATTTTTGTATTTTTTAAAAGTCAGAAAGTATTTTAAAATGAATTAAAATCATTAAAATCCAAATAATTCATGAAAAATATCAAATGAAGTCACAAAAATAATTAAAAATCATAATATGAAACTAGATTTTTCAAGAAAAATTTCAAAGTTGGTCTCATATTTTTCTGACTTAATATGAATTATTGAAAATGGAATGAATTAAAAGAAAATAAAAGGAAAAATGAAATAAGCGAAAAAGCAGAGCCACCAGATCCAATTCATTAATTGACGTGGCACACTGCACGGCTTGGATCTGATGATACACGGTAGGCTCAAGTCAACAGCGTGACACGATGGATTAAAGCAAGTAATTAAAACGGACGCGTGAGATTAGATCGTGAGAGAGAGAGATCCAAGGGTTATGGTTAACACACGTGGTGGTGGTGGTGGAAACTACTGTCTTCTCCGATCAGCCAACAGATTTCAGCCAAAATTGCAGGAAAATAAATCTCAACGAAAATGAAAAACAAGGACATTGAAATGAAGCTCATGTGATGTAGATCATCACTGTACCATTGGATTTTCTTTATTCTTCATATATTAAGAGAAAGATGAAGGAGAAAATCATGGTGTCCACACGGATTGTTCATGAAATGGCAAATTGAATGCACCAAAAGCTTGCCTCAAGTATGAGGACTTCAGAGTACCACAGAAACACAAGAATACTACATTGAATTATGAGTTTCAGATCCAAACAGTTTGAGTTTATACCTTCAAATTGGTGAACTTCTGGCCACGAATCCTTCAAACTTTTTGCTCCTCTTTGATCTCTGAATGTAGGGAGGATGATTGGCTAAGGAATCTAGCTTTAAAACTCAACTAATGTTGCTGAATTTCAAGCTCGAAAAATCTGAAAAAATGGTGAATGATTCCTTTGGTGAGGGTGTGGTTTCAGTTCAGCAGCATATGGGATCTCCAAAAGGTTATCAAATGAGGGAGATGAAGCCTCTATTTATAGCTGAATGCATCTGATCATCACACTTTACTCATGTGCATGGGATTTGAAATTTTGAGTGTATGGGCCTTTGTGGACGTGTGAGAGGCCCATGAATGACTGCAGAAGCTTGCCGAGATCATATGGAAGGCATGTGGTCGTGCACTTGGAGTGAAAGGGACTTGCATTTCAAATGTTAACATAAAATATCAAAAATGCACATAAATGAAAAGAAATTTGAATCTCCTAAATGATAGATCCAAATGACTATTGTGAATAATGGTTGGAAAGCTTTTGAAATAAGGAACAAAGGTCATGTTAGGAAAAAAAACCATTTGACATGTACAAATTGATCAAAACTGGCCTGGAAAAATCAAGTATAAAACATATTCAAATCATTTTGAAAAAGTCACCCAAAAGTAAGCTTGGTTAAACCCCTTTGTCCTTATGATACAAGCTTAAAATGAAAACATCTCCAACATCAAAGTTGTATATATTTTCAAGATGGTCAATCTAGACTCAAAGTTTGCATAATTTGGATTTTCTATGACAAATTTATGGGCATTTGAAGTTGGGTATTGTTTCAAGTTCAATGAATTAGGTCCAAGATGACCTATAATGTTTTGCAATATCACATGTATTTCCTTTAGGATTATGAAGTTTTGTCCAACATAACATTTGAATTAGACATCTAAATATTTCCAATGCCTTTGGTATCACCTAAAAATCATACAAATTGAGAAAGTTATGCCCTTGGCAAGTTGACCCAAAATTAGGGTTTCAATCAAAATGACCTATAATGTTTTGAAATGAATGATGACCTTCCAAGCTTAAAATGGATTTTTGATGAACATGAAAGTTTTTCATATGGTTCTTAGGAAAATATTTTATTTTGGGGTCATCTTCATTTGACAAACAAATAAAAAGTTATATCTCTTTGAACCTCAGCTTAGTCAGATGACTTGACTGGTCAACTTTTCAAGGTAAAACTTCCAATCTTGATGAATAAATGATTGAGGGGCCTCAAATAGGCTCATATATACATAAAATGATAAATGAAATAACTTCACTTGATTAAATTTGATCAGAGGTTGAGATTGCTTCATGGGCAAAACATAGTCAAAGCACAGTGAAATTAGGGTTTCCTTGGGAAACAATCTTCAAGCCCTTTGGGTTATCTTGATCAAATTGGAAAATTGAGATACTTGGGAGGCATATATGATGATTAGGAACTTTGTGGACCATTTTCATGCTTTTTCTCATCTTCATCTAGCCATTGCATTGGGCTTAGGAGCCTCCTAGGAGCATTGTGGAGCACATGATCACTTAAGCTTCAAAACAAAAAGAGTTAGTGACATATTTTTGTGCTTTTGGTTAGTAATCAAATAAGAAAAGCAATAACATAAAATACAAGCATGCTTGGTGGTCTCAAATCACTCAAACAAGTCCCAACCCTAGGGTTAAGGAGCCAAACATGCTATGATCCTTGAGGCAATGCACTTGTGCAATAACATGATGCCATGACGGATCTTAGGGTCAAAATTAGGGTCTTACAGATAGATATTTTGGTCCCCTAAGAGTCTATTATCCAGTAACTGGTAATATTCTTCTTAGTTTGTGTTTGTTACTTCTTGCCCAATACCCGACAAAAGTACTCCTTTTCTCCCCAGTGGAGTCCCCGAAAATATATCCTTGATATGTTCATCTTAACCAGGTGACGGATATATTTCTTTTCCCCGCAGGAGTCTATTCTTGATATGTTCACTTTAAACCAGTGATGAATATTCTCTTCTTTGGTATTCTACCGAGTAAAAAGGTAGTTGTAATCCCTGTTTTGTTTCCCCAGAGAGTTAATCCTTGATATGTTCATCTTAATTGATGACGGGTTTTCTTCTCCTTGTTGGTCTTCTACCCAGTAACTGGTAGTTGTAAATGCTACTTCTTTTTCCCTGTGCAGAGTCAATCCTTGATATATTCACTTTAATCGGTGACAGGTTTTCTTCTCCTAGTTGGTCTTCTACCCAGTAACCGGTAGTTGTAAATCCTATTGTTCCCCTTTAGTGGAGTCTATCCTTGATATGTTCATCTTAACCGGTGATGGATTTTCTCTTCTTTGGTATTCTATCCAGTAACTGATAGATGTAATCCATATTTTCTCCCCTTTCAGAGTCTATCCCTGATATGTTCATCTTAACCGGTGATGGATTTTCTCTTTTATTGGTCTTCTACCCAGTAACTGGTAGTTGTAAATCTTACTTTGTCCCCTCGCAGAGTTTAATCCTCGATATGTTCATCCTAACCGGTGACGGATTCTCTCTCCGACGGTTTTCTATCCAGTTTTCGATAGATGTAATTCCCCTTTTGTTGTTCAGTTGGTATATCCTTGATATGTTCATCTTAACCGATGACGGGTATCCTCCTTGACAACCCCAGGCAAGTTTATCCTTGATATGTTCATCTTAATCGGTGACGGATTTTCTTCCCTGTTGAGTTTATCCTTGATATGTTCATCTTAACCGATGACGGATACTCTCACCCCTTGGTCTTCTGCCCAGTAACTGGTAGTTGTAAATCCTATTTTCTACAGTTTTCCCCATCAAGGTTATTCTTACCCAGTAACTGGTAATGAATACTCCCTCCTGGTAGTCCTCAGCGAGTCATCCTTGATATGTTCATCCTATCCAGTGACGGATGTTCTCCCTGTCAGATTTTTATTATCTCCTTACCCAGTAACAGGTAGTAGATAATAGATGTCTGCTCCTCCTGTGTTGAAATTTTATTTTCTCCCCAGTCGAGTCGAGTGCGCATTTCCTTATTGAAATCTCTTTTCCCTGCACGAGTCGAATATTTCAGTTTTATCCTGGCTTATTCGTATTCCCTGGAGATGTTGTTATTTCCCCGGCTGAGTCTTTCCATTTTTTATATGGATCCCCTCGAGTCCCCCAGTAGTTTTAAGTCGTAGCCTGACCTACGCATAACTCCTTTTATCCCCTAGAGTCTCTGTCTCCCCAGTGAGTTTTCCTTATGGAATGCATCGTGCTCCCGCGGACTTTCGGTCTCTCTGATTCCTTCTTCCTTTGTGGCAATATTTCCCCACAAAGCATTAACTTTTGCGTTCATATCATATGCATCATGAGGTCTCTTAGGGACCAAAAATTTGTTTCTCTATGTTGTTATTTAAGCCCATTCTACTGAGTCGAGCCGGAGATTTGAACCTTCACCTCCTCAATTTGAATGTCCTTAAATAGGGACAACTGTAAGACCCCAATTTTGACCCTAAGATCCCTCATGCATTTCATCATAAGCATTAGCATTGGGATCATACCTTGGTATCCTCCTTACCCCTCCTTCATTGGGTTTGTTATGGGAGAGATCACCAAGCATATTGTGATTATATCTTGCTTGTATTTAATCATTTCACTAACCAAAATACCAAAAATATGTCTTTGTATCTATCTAACTCTTTTTTGTAGGTAAGGACATGATTTCCTTGATTCACTGATCACATCTAGGGTTTGAGACCCTCATGAACAAAGAGCACCATCAAGAATTGATTCAAGAATGTTTATGAGTGAAATTCTGGTTTAGTCAGAGTTCAGATGTTCTACTCCACGTCATGACATCTGATCCAACATTGTTACTCATACAGCAAGATAGCTATACAATTAACACCCAGTACTAATGTGCACACATTCACAGATGTCATGGCATCTGCTACTGTATTACCATAGAATGGAAGAACACCCAGTTCTGTCCATCTGGTACAAAGACTCAGCAGAGATCAACCATAGCACCAACTTCTGTTGAGCCTGCACAGTTATCAGCATGATGACTCAATAGTGATTTGAACATCACCTGTTACAGTATTACAGTTTGCTGGCCTTGTACTTGTATTTCCTAAAATAAAGGTTGAACAAGTTAATCTAATTTCCACATATTAGTGTGCTAACAAATAGGCTATTTGTTAGGTTCATTAAATGTAGCTCAGTTGTTAGTTTCCTGGATTTTAGCTCAGCTGTTGGATTCCTGAAGAATAGCCTGAGAAAAATACTGAAACAGAAAAACTAACCATCCTACAATTTAGCACATGTTGTCAGGAATGAATGTCACAACATTCAGTTTGTCAACCAGAACATATACCACATGCTAAGTCTGTTATGTTCCTGAAAATAGACTGTGCTAAATGATGTACTGTAAAAGACCAACCAGTCTATACTTCAGTATCAGCCTACAGTAATAGATGTCAAGACATCCAGTTTGACATTTTCACAATGAGCCTTTTGCCAGGTCTGTTATCCTCCTGAAGAACAGACTGAAATAAATACTGAACTGAAGCAGAAAAACCAACCTGCCTATTATTCAGTATATGCTGTCAATGATGAATGTTAATACATTCTGATTGACATTCAAACAGTATGCTATGTACTAGGTCTGTTATTCTCTTGATAAACAGACTGAAATACATGCTGAGTTATAACAGACAGGAATATAACGTGCAGAAGGAAAACAAACATAGGAAATTATTAACCCAGTTCGGTGCAACATCACCTACTCTGGGGGCATACCAAGCCAGGAAGAAGATCCACTATCAGTAGTATTAATTCAGAGTTAAACTCCCCCATTTATAACTCTTCACTTAATCCCTACCCAATGCAATCTATACCTAGGAACTCCTAGATAGAAACCACCAGTTTCCATTCCTATCACTACCATTTCAAAGTAATGCTAAACAAATTGAACTTGCTTCACAACTTCGTTCAAGACCATAACAACTCTTACCTACAGGCTTTGAGCTACAAATAATCTCAGCTTTGAGCACTGAGAAACACATGGTAACCTTCCCACGGGTTGAGAGGTTTACCTCACACACACCCCTAATTTTTACATTGTTTGAGGCTTGCAAAACCTAGGTTACAATATGCTATTTATAACCTAAGCACCCAACTGGATTTGGGCCTTCAGAAATCGCAGCAAACTTCTTCTTTGCTGTTACAAAGTCAGCAGAAAACTTCTGCTACAATCAAGGTCTTCAATCTTTTAGTTCCCAAAATATCTCCATATATATCTCCATATTTAGAACCTATATATTCTGATTGAGTCTTTAAGACCTCCACACGGAAGTTAGGATATTCACCAAATATCCTCACTAATCCCAGAATATATACCTGAATTAACTAATTCAATTTTCTACACATGTGTGATGTCACAGTCACGATGTCGTGACATCGTACATGACATGTTGGTCCAGATGTTGAACTTCTTCAACCCAACATATTAAAACAACAGAGATGATTACATTATTTGTTTTGAAAAATTAATGCCAATCCTAAGGTATTAACAATCTCCCCCTTTGGCAAATTTTAGCTAAAACAAATAAACATTACACTAGACACTACATCCCAATTTGGGTATGCACTTTCTCTCTGTCATTATCTGCACCACTACAAACACCAAAGTTGGTGTACATGAGGAAGTAGATGTACAAGAATCAGTGGCATCAAAACTCTTCCCCTCAACATTAGAGCTTCCTGAAGAATATGTAATGCTGAGTACATAGATAATGTAACTTAGATCACAAGACACAACTGTCCTCTTAACTCAGATCACAGGACACAAGTGGTATACCCAGTTAGTGACTTTTGTGCCTGAAACCAACTTCTGCTCGCTACCATATTTTGCTTGCTTCTGGTACATCCTCAATACAGTGTTTCTCTCCCCCTTTTTAGCTAAACATTTATAAATGGAACCTTCGCAAAACCAGATCCAGGCGCAGTATGCCCAAATCTTAACAAACCCCATGGATTAGAGAGAATGGAATGTCGCTCTATTGAGAGGAGGAGTGCTGATGCATCCTTTAAATAGACCAGCCCGTGCTTAGGAATTAACGGTAGGAATAAATGCTTGGTCAAGATTCATTAATCTTTGCTGAGAAACAGTCAGAGAATCACCAACAAAATCTCAGACTATCTTTGAATACCTTTTATAGCTCTTGACTGTTTCTTTTCCGAAACAACAGTTCCAGTGCATGGAGACTATTCCATATATGCAGTCAGACACATTGCACGCAATGTCTTAACATTCAACGCGGCTTTTGCGTGCATTCTTCATGTATTCTTCCTATCATCATTTCCTAAGACCACTTTTCGTACCTCCAGTAGTAGCTTGACATCTGGCACCACTAAAGCCTAAATCACAAACACCAGTAGGTGGTTACTCCCCCTGTACCACACAACTGTAACACTCAGGCTTATTCTACTACACCACACCCATATTTCCTTATGACTGCACGTTTTAGAAGGAACTAACAATATTGTCCAAGGCAATGTCATGACATCCGGTCAGACATTCTTATGCTCACTCAGCCTTGACACACACCATATCATCCCAATAACCAACAAGGGTCCATACCTTGTTATCTGAGAACACATAGACCATAAGTTTGATGATTACTTGCAGCTCAAAGACAGAACTCCCCCTGTCATGAACAACCAACTCTCCTCTTGAAACCTGGAGGTCGCACATGAACATATCCAACACCCCAAAGTTGGACCTTCCCATACTTCATGCTTCAAAGAGAACTCAGACCACTTGATGAATGGAAAACATAAGACGCATCTTCATGTCTTCAAGAGCACTCCCTCTGTTCAACCTTCTTGGCTGAACACATCCACACTCTGTGTCAATCTCTCTTCTAACCAGAACAGAAAGTCATTTCACAAAATGTTCTAACATTAGTTAGGACATCCTTCACCACATAACAAAGAACACCATCTGATAATCTTCAGATATCACTGAGTCACCAGCTTGATCCAAAAGAACCCAGACATAAATTGGGACATATACATTCTCATCCTATTATAAGAGATAATCTTCCACAGATAGCTCAGAACTCCTACCACAAGCTCCAAGAGATGAATAGAAAACACCTCCTTTTGTCTTCAACTTACTACTTTTCTGCTCAAAAGTAATTTGTCTCAGACTTTCCTCAAGAATAATCAGCTGCCATATGTTGATTATCTTGATTCTTCGAACTCACTTCTGAGATAGACCAAATGCCACTGGTTGATTACCTCCTTCATGAATCCTCATATGAAAAAGTCAAATGCCACTTTTTGACCTCTCCAAGTTTATCAGACTTCTCCCAAAGATATTCTGACGTTCCAAGTGAGACTTGAACTTCAAGCTACATGTTAAATAAAACTTAGATTCTCTAAGACATGAACATGTAACATCTTCTCCATCCAGCAACTCCAAAGAACTGCAATGAGAATGATCTTTTTGAAATACCCAATCTACAACTCTGTAGACCCTTCTATCTTAAGTTGATGTGCCACTTCACCAACTAAGGTTCTGATGTTGAACCAAATGTCACAACATTGTGTTTTAACATCTAGCTGTTGAATTCAGCTCCTTCTTCTGCCACTTGAAAGAACTTCCTCCCTACACAGAACAAGAGTTCAACGCTCACATAGACTTGATTGTGGAACCAAGTTTGAGTAAACAACCTCCATCCTGCAGGTTTGCAGTTAAGTCATCCAAGCTTACACCTTGATGAATCCCTGCTTCTTCTCCAAAGATATCAGACACTCTGATGCATGAGTCTTCAGAAGGACCAGTTAAAGACTAACCCTTCAGCTATACCAAGGATTCCACTTCCTAAAGCAAGGATGTTTCCATGATGTCAAGAATGCTGCCACTTGTTCTTAACTCCACAGTGTGCATTAGCCAATACACTTCCTTACCTAGATCAGAAATAAACTGATCCAAGTAACCACCATCAAGACTATGATGTCTTCTTCTTCTTGTACACACCAAGGCTGAACATGTTTCTTGCCAGGAAACCTTTTCAGAGATCATATGCTTTTGCTGTCACCAAAGAGATAGATCATAAACCAATGTACTATCCTTCCTGTGATTCTGCACAGGGTCTTGAAGAAGAGATGTTCCAACATCTTTAAGAACATCAGTTATCTGGAGCTCCAAGGATAATTAATTAAATACTTGTACTTGGCACAAGTAGACATTGATCTTAAATCCTTTCCCAATTATCCTTTCAGATACTTCCACCATAAGAATACTTTGAAAATACTCTTCTTGTGTCAACATCTTCTGCTTGCAAGCACCTCAATAGTTTTGAGAATCTTTCCAGATTATATTCACCCTTAGGAATGAGAGAGATGAATCCTTCCTTGCAAATGTGTCACACAACAGCCAGAGCCCATGTGACACATGTCAACAGCCAACCAGACCCTAGGCTGATCAAACGTGAGGAGGTTAACCAAAACTCCCCCTCAAATTAACAATCATGGAAACTCCACACCAATATTCATGCATTGTACACAAATGTCTCAACATGACATACACCATCCCTACCAGTGGCAACTAACTCTATGAGTTATACCTATACATACTCCAATCACACCAATCAGACTCCAGCTGACCATAAGTACTAGTGAAAAAAAAAACAGCACCAGTCAATAGTAGATATGCATTGCCAGAGCATACTACCTCAACCAACCTCTGAATCTTCATATTCTCACTCCTTGAAAGAACTGCCACTTCTGAGCGTGGTGTTTGAATAACAAGATTCATGGTCCCAATCCTCTTAAATGAAATAGCAATCAGGTTACCCCATTATTGACTTCTAACATCCAGGGGACTTGTCTTCCAACACAGCATAGTACTTCAGGGAACAACTATCCAACCCTGATCAATCTACACGAATAAGACAAACAGTAGGAAATTGCACAATGTCACATCTCAACCAGCTCCACTTCTAGAGATCAGACTTCTAAAAGTGACCTTCTTGAGCATACACACAGTTGACCCTACCCTTGTCAACTTAGCACACACAGATGTCTCCTCTTCCAGGTCAAGAGTAGGTTCCAAACAAAAGTATCCCTTTGTTTGAGACCTAAAAACATCTGCTCTTCAACCAGTAGCTGCATACTTGTTGAACAACATGTTCTAACATCACATAGAACATTAGTCCCACCTCCTTGGAACAAACCCTCCTTGAAAGTCTTCAAGGTCTTCATATACACTACCCAAGAGAGTAAAAGAATCAGTGATCAGGTGATTCTTACCATGATGAGTGGACTTAAGGAGACTCAAGTATATTTGACATCTTTAGTAGATTATGATGAAATCTTGAATACAGCAGCCTTTCATCCACATGAGGGGAAACTACATCAGAGTTTGAGTTTTGCCAGGTATTATGCAGCGGAAATCATAATACAACTCAACCTATGAACACACACTTCACCAGATCAACCTCCAAGAACATACCAAGTTTGAATATGATTCAATACTAGCACAACTGTCCCACACAAAGGCCAATTGCCAACCTCCAGAGACAGGTACACACAGTTCTTGTCATGAATAGTCCATCCACCTACTTCAAGGGACCATTCAGGGAAATCACAGAACCTTCCACAGGTTCAACATCAGTACTAACATAACTCCTTGCAAGATACCAGAAAGTATCACCCATGGATCTCATCCAGAAACAGAACAAGATGACTGCTCTGATACCAATTGAAATTCGGGTTTTGTCAGAGTTCAGATGTTCTACTCCACGTCATGACATCTGATCCAACATTGTTACTCATACAACAAGATAGCTATACAATTAAGACCCAGTACTAATGTGCACACATTCACAGATGTCATGGCATCTGCTACTGTATTACCATAGAATGGAAGAACACCCAGTTCTGTCCATCTGGTACAAAGACTCAGCAGAGATCAACCATAGCACCAACTTCTGTTGATCCTGCACAGTTATCAGCATGATGATTCAATAGTGATTTGAACATCACCTATTACAGTATTACAGTTTGCTGGCCTTGTACTTGTATTTCCTAAAATAAAGGTTGAACAAGTTAATCTAATTTCCACATATTAGGGTGCTAACAAATAGGCTATTTGTTAGGTTCATTAAATGTAGCTCAGTTGTTAGTTTCCTGGATTTTAGCTCAGTTGTTGGATTCCTGAAGAATAGCCTGAGAAAAATACTGAAACAGAAAAACAAATCATCCTACAATTTAGCACATGCTGTCAGGAATGAATGTCACAACATTCAGTTTGTCAACCAGAACATATACCACATGCTAAGTCTGTTATGTTCCTGAAAACAGACTGTGCTAAATGATGTACTGTAAAAGACCAACCAGTCTATACTTCAGTATCAGCCTACAGTAATAGATGTCAAGACATCCAGTTTGACATTTTCACAATGAGCCTTTTGCCAGGTCTGTTATCCTCCTGAAGAACAGACTGAAATAAATACTGAACTAAAGCAGAAAAACCAACCTGCCTATTATTCAGTATATGCTGTCAATGATGAATGTTAATACATTCTGATTGACATTCAAACAGTATGCTATGTACTAGGTCTGTTATTCTCTTGATAAACAGACTGAAATACATGCTGAGTTATAACAGACAGGAATATAACGTGCAGAAGGAAAACAAACACAGGAAATTGTTAACCCAGTTCGGTGCAACATCACCTACTCTGGGGGCATACCAAGCCAGGAAGAAGATCCACTATCAGTAGTATTAATTCAGAGTTAAACTCCCCCGTTTACAACTCTTCACTTAATCCCTACCCAATGCAATCTATACCTAGGAACTCCTAGATATAAACCACCAGTTTCCATTCCTATCACTACCATTTCAAAGTAATGCTAAACAAATTGAACTTGCTTCACAGCTTCGTTCAAGACCATAACAACTCTTACCTACAGGCTTTGAGCTACAAATAATCTCAGCTTTGAGAACTAAGAAACACATGGTAACCTTCCCACAGGTTGGGAGGTTTACCTCACACACACCCCTAATTTTTACATTGTTTGAGGCTTGCAAAACCTAGGTTACAATATGCTATTTATAACCTAAACACCCAACTGGATTTGGGCCTTCAGAAATCGCAACAAACTTCTTCTTTGTTGTTACAAAGTCAGCAGAAAACTTCTGCTACAATCAAGGTCTTCAATCTTTTAGTTTCCAAAATATCTCCATATATATCTCCCTATTTAGAACCTGTATATTCTGATTGAGTCTTTAAGACCTCCACAAGGAAGTTAGAATATTCACCAAATATCCTCACTAATCCCAGAATATATACCTGAATTAACTAATTCAGTTTTCTACACATGTGTGATGTCACAGTCACGATGTCGTGACATCGTACATGACATGTTGGTCCAGATGTTGAACTTCTTCAACCCAACATATTAAAACAACTGAGATGATTACATTATTTGTTTTGCAAAATTAATGCTAATCCTAAGGTATTAACAATGAGCATCATCTATGAGTCCCAATTGCTTCTACATACTTTATTGATCAAGTTTGCTTCAAGAGTTTGAGGGTGATTTGCCTTGGAAACCCTAGTTTGAATGGGTATCTTGAGTAACTTCTCCAACAAGCTATCTCACCAATTGATCAAATTTCTCAAGGGATACTTCAAAATTCATCATCTTATGCATATATGATCTACCATGAGCCAAGAAAGTCAAGAGAATTGGAAATTAGCAAGTTGGTTAATGGTGGTTGGCCAGATGAATTCATTTGATCAAAACTGGGTCTCGCTGGACCCTATCTCCTACAATTTTCACCATATGAAAATGATTCCAAGAGAAAACTTACTATAAATGACAATATAAACAACTTTCATGTTGATACCTAGAGCTAGTTTTGCTTGGAAAATCATTTTCTATGTTGAAACATTATAGGTCATTTTGTATAAACCCTATTTGAAAGTCAACTTCCCAAGGCCATAACTTGCTAAATTTTTATGATATGAAAGATTTCCAAGTTGAAAAATCAAATTTTACGTGTCTACTTCAACTTTGATGTTTGGAGTGGGAGCAAATTCAACTTCTTTGCACATGTGGTATGAGGCTACATTATAGGTCCCTTTTGACTTATACCATTGATCAAGTGATTTTGCCAAACTTCAAAAATGCATAAATCTATCATTTCAAATACAAATGACATGAAATTGGTTACCATTTTGAATATCTTTGAGAGAGCTACAACTTTGATGAATACACGTTTCTCATTTGAAGCTCCCATAAAAAGTTAAGTAAGGTGGAATATTGAGACATATTGCTTGACACTTAGAAAATTTTTGATATCTCAAATTTTCCCAAACTTCCACCTCAAATATCTCTAAGTTCCAAGCTCCAAATGAAAAAGTGTTCAACATCAAACTTGTTCCTCTTGATCTCACCTTTCCAAAGAGCTAAAATTCATGCATTTTGGGCGAGAAATGCATAGGCTGCGCATGGCTTAAACAGACTAGTATCATGTGTCATGGATCAAACTTCAAACAACAATGCTCAATTGCCTTACAATCGAATCCACCTCCAATGTATCTGAACTTGATTATGGACTTTTGAACAATCATTTCATGGGCCTATGCGCACCCATGTAGTTTGCTTACCTCACTTTGCCAATTTTGGAAACTTGAAAGGAGTGTGCAATTATCACTTGAATTCTCTATAAATTGGAGCTCAATTGCTCAGAATCAACACACACACTGCGCCAGCTTTGATTCCCCACAGAAAACCCTTCACATTGAGAGGATAAACCTGAAAAATTCTGTTGAATTTGAGCTTGAATCTCCATTGTTTTGGAATTCAATTCTCCAGGAGTCCATTGATTCTAACCCATTCCATTCCTCTTCTGCAAGCAATTGAAGTGAAGCAAAGCATGATTCAGATCAAGATCTAACAAGTTCAGACCTCCATTGAAGGTATTTTGCATAAAATTTGATCTCTTCGATTCTCCTTGTTTCTTGCTCAATTCTCTTGATTATTATGTTGGCTGAAGTCCTACCAATGTAGGCAAGGTGTTTGAGTTATTTTGATGCTGAATCAAAGCAACTCAGATCATGAACCTCAGTTTTCAATTCCACATATCTCTCAATATAGTTGGAATTGGAAGAAATGGAGGTGATATTTGTGCGCAGTGATGTTTTCTCTTTAAAATCATGTCCCTGTTTGAAATTTTGGTGATGGTTGATGATGATCAGTCCGGCGAAGCTCGCTGGAGAAGACAACCGGAGCTCTGGCTCCGGTGATGAGTTGTCTCAAGTTTAGACCGTGTGATCCTTGCTCCACGTTATAATCTCAACCGTTCCTTTTGATTAACAAGTTTGTAGCGCAGTTGACTAGAACATTGGTGGAACGTGCACTGTGGATCATCAGATCTGCCACCTCAATTAATGAGGGAGATCTGATTGTCCATGTTTTTTTGTAATTTCTGATTTTCCTTTTAATTTCATTTTCTTCAATAATTCATATTAAATTCAATATTGATCCAAAAAATATGGGACTTTCATCAAAAAATTCCAAATATTTTTCTCTTTCATATTCTAAATTAAAATGATTTTTTGGATCATTATTAGTATTTTTCATGAATTAATGGATTTTTCATTTGTTTTTAATTGTTTAAAAATATTTCTAAGTGTCCAAAAATTATGGAATTTTTTAATTGTGTTGACCATTTGGATTGACTTATTTGAGTTTCTCCTTTGTTGTTGGGCCTTGGTCAAGGTTGATTTGACTTTGTCAACTTAATATTATTGGATTTAGGGGATTGATGGAATGTACATTCCATCTCCCAAAATGAATGAATAATATTAATTTGGTAAAAGTCCTCCTTTGACCAATTTGTGATCTCATTCATCCCTTTCCCTCTTCATCTAATTCCCCTTTTTCATCCATTCATTTTCAATTGGCCAATGACATCTCAATATCCTAATGCTAGTTGATTGAAAGATTAACATGAGTATGGATGATATTAGGCCACATCTTTGCATATTTTTTTTGTGTGGTATGTTTAATGAGCATAGTTTTTAATACTATGTCTCCAACATGCATTAACACCAAAAGTTTATTGCCCGACCTCAAATAGTTGTGACTTCTACATAAATCCAATTACAATTGCTTAACATAGCGCTAAATTTGTGACATAAAAGGCATAAGCATTCTAGTTAGTGAGATTGTAAGTCTCCCCTTTTCCATGGTATTGTATGGAAATTTGGCCTTCTTTCCTTCCTTTGGAAGATGTTTTGGTTCAAGGATAACTAACTATTAACTTACTAACCATTAACTTTTACTTTCAAGCTTTTACTTTTAATGCAATTTATTTTTATTATTCTATTACCATTTGTCATTGTACATATCATTCTAATTGTCTATGTTTATGCAATTTTCATTTTGTCCACTTGGACCATATTGTGTGATATACTTTGTTGCTTTGTTTGTTTGATTGGTCTTTGACCACTAATGCACATAATAATAACAAAAACCCTAAAAGACATTTGAGTGGACTGTTATTTTGATCTCCCCAATTGGACTTGGAATTTCAGCAACATTCCTTTGCTAATGGACTTGGCCAATGCTAATTTGTTGGAGAACCAAGAACTTGCAAGTTTGAATTCATCAGATACATCATTCTTGATCTCTCCAGATTCATCTGCAACATTGACCCTTGTTTAGCTGTTATGTTGAACCTGTGACTTGTAGACTTCATCTGCTACCTAGGTTATTCAAAAGAAGATCATTGAAGTGGATAAGCTTGGATGAGGCCATCTTTATTTGATTCCTTTTCTCTTCAAGATTGATAATTGTGCATTTGTATGTTGCTTGATTCTAAAAAGTCCAAGGGAATTCTGGGTTTCTATTGACATACTTGTCTATTGGATTGCTCCCATTTGGTCAAATCTTTTCAACTTTAAACTTTTAAATTTCTTGTATCTAGGGTAATCTCTTCATCTTCTCCCCATTTCTTTAATTTCAAAAAAACTCTCCCTCCGTTTTCAAAACCTTCTTTGTGTGAACTATTTTTGCTCTAAACTTAGACCACTTTTACAAAAAAAAAAGTAGAAACTTTGGCCTTACGCCATTGCATTTTCAAACTTATTTTCTTAAATCAAAATTGTAAATGAATTTAACTATACTTGACTTAATCTTTCCAAAAGCCAAAAAGAACTAACTCATTCAAACCATTTTAGGCCTTTGTGCCTTTCAAGCTTAATTTTTGTTAAAACCAACCAACTCACTTTGAAATTTATAGCATGAACTACGAGGTTTTGATCCCTAATTTATATGTTGGTACGTAGGCACGAGACCGAAGGTCTTGTCAAACACAAAAATATAATTAATCAATTCTTTTCTCATCCCCCCCCCCCCCATTCTATTTGTTTGTAAACATCACTTTATACAAAATGCACATGCACACAAAAAGGGCTCCCTAGGAGTACCTAGGACACTTTGGGTGCTAACACCTTCCCTCTGTGTAACCAACCCCCTTACCTATGATCTCTGGTTTTTATTAGTTTTTATTTGAAAACTTCTTACTATTTGGGTTTTGTTCGCATTTTTTCCCTTTTCCCTTGGAAACAATAAAATTGGGGTGGCGACTCTTGTTAATTGATCTCTAGCTTGTCAATAGCTTAATGATCATGAATTTCCCGCTATAGTATGGTAGCAATTTTGGGAAGAAAAAGGATAATGAAGCGAATGCAATAAGCAGTGGGAGGCAGGGGAGGCCTTAGATCAGAAGGAATCAACCATCCCGTCAACACCATCATCAAGTATCTTCAGTTATCCCTGTTTTTTCTAATCAACAATCAACACCAGTTCAACAACCACAACATCAACAACAACAACCGCAGCAACGAACAAATACCTACAACAACAATACCAACAACAATCATCATCAACAAAACTTTGAGAGGAAGAAGGTCTCTTTCGACCCGAATCCTATGTCTTATGCAGAATTGTATCCATCCTTGGTTCTCAAGAACCTGATCCAACCAAGAAACCCGCCGCAGATTCTAGAACCACTTCCATGGTGGTACAAACCAGAACTCCATTGTGCTTTTCATCAAGGGGCACCCGGACATGATATAGAAAACTGTTATCCGCTCAAGTATGAGGTTCAAAAGCTGATGAAGAGTGTGTAGGTGTTTAATTGGCTGCATTATATGGTAAAACACTAGCTGGATTCTAATGTCTTGACTGATGTCATGACATGGTGTGTATGTGTGACTGCATTGTAGGTTAAAATATCTAATTGTACTCTGATGTCTTGACTGATGTCATGACACACTTGAGTAGTTACTGCAGGATGAGCTAATACAGGATTTATTGAATGTTGTGACATTCATCCCTGTCAGCAGATACTAAGGAATAGAACAGCTGGTGTTCTGGTAGAACTTAGTATTTAATTCCAGTCTGGTTATCAAGGAAATACCAGACCTGGCATAAGGCCTACTGACTGAATGTCAAACTGGATGTTATGACATTCATCATTGACAGCATATACTGAATAATAGACAGAGTGGTGTTCTGCTATACTTCAGCATGTTTCTTAGTCTGTTCTTCAAAAGGATAACATAACTGACTTAAGGCCAAATGTGTAAATGTCAAATTTGATACTTTGACATTTATTAATGTAAGCTGTTACTGTAGTGTGGTCATTTTGGTCATATACAGGTCAGCAAAATTGTACAGTCTGTTTTCTGGAAAAACAGACTTAGCATATGATCCTTGATGTCAAGTTGAATGTTGTGACATTCATTCCTGACAGCATATGCTATATTGTAGGTTGTTCAGTTTTCTGTTTCAGCTTTTTCTCAGGCTATTCTTCAGGGATTCAACAGCTGAGAGAAAATCCAGGAAATCAACAACCAAGCTACATTTAATGAACCTAACAAATAGCCTATTTGTTAGTAACCTAGATGTGGAATTTAGGGGAACACGCGTGACCTTAAATTCAGGAGAATACAAGTGCAAAGGCCCAAGTACTGCAATATAAAAGGAAGTCGTTCCTTCATTCAGAACTGGGGATTTTGAGGCGTGAAGATTTAGTGTGTCCATCATACTTCACTGCTGTATTTTTGTGAGTCTTGTATTAGACATATCTTGTAAGCCAAGCCATTATCACGTAGATGATTGCTTTGGCATAGGGTGTTCATTGAGTTGTAAGTGTTGTGTCGCTCAAAGCTTTTAAGCGTGAGTGTTGTGTATCTTGATTAAAGCTGTTAAGCACAATCAAGAGTTGTTTGAAGTGTGACTTCAAAATTGTCTTTAATATTGATTAAAGGTAGTAATCACTGAGGTGATTGAGGGGGAGTGAGTAGGAACTCTGATCTTAGAGTAAGATTGAAATTGCATTGGGTAGGGATTAAGTGAAGAGTTGTAAACGGGTGAGTTTAGCTTTGAATTAATACTACTGATAGTGGATTTCCTCCCTGGCTTGGTAGCCCCCAGATGTAGGTCATGTTGGACTGAACTGGGTAAACAATTACTTGTGTTATTTACTGCACTTACTTTTAAGTTCTGCATAATTCTTGTCTGTGCAGAATTGGATGTCATAACAACCCGTGTGACATCCAAAGTCTGATAACTAGAATTTCAATTGGTATCAGAGCAGGCACCCTGCCTGTAAATTTCTGGGTGAGATCTAGGGAAGTTACTTTCTAGTAACATGGACAAGGATATATGACACTCAAATAGACCACCCATGTTGGATGGCTCTAATTATGATGACTGGAAGCCTCGTATGATAGCCTTCTTAAGGTCTCTAGATAGCAAAGTCCGGAGAGCTGTCAATAAAGGATGGGAACATCCAACGAAGACAGGTGAAGATGGAGTCAGTGTGCAAATTCCTGAAGAAGAGTGGGACAAGGAGCAAGAGGCATTAGCTCTTGGAAATTCCAAGGCCTTGAATGCATTGTTCAAAGGAATCAGTAAGAACATCTTCAGGCTGGTGCACCACTGTGAACTAGCTAAGGAAGTTTGGGATACCCTCAAGGTAACTCATGAAGGTACTTCCAAGGTGAAGATGTCCAAACTTCAGATGCTGACCACCAAGTTTGAAAATCTGAGGATGAAAGAGGATGAGACTATTCATGACTTTCACATGAATATTCTTGAAATTGCAAACACCTCTGGTGGACTAGGTGAGAAAATGGCTGAAGAGAAACTTGTAAGAAAGATTCTCAGGTCCTTGCCTAAGAGATTTGCTATGAAGGTCACAACCATAGAGGAGGCGCAGGACATCTGTAATATGAAGGTGGATGAACTAATTGGTTCTCTCCAAACCTTTGAAATGGGCTTGTGTGAGAATGCTGAAAAGAAGAACAAAAGTATAGCCTTTGTATCTAATGCTGAAGAGGAGTCAGAAGCAGGATACACTGGAGGTGATGAAAGCATATCAGAAGCCTTAGCCATGCTTGGGAGGCAGTTCAACAAGTTCGTGAAGAAGATTGATCAAAGAGGTAGACCTAATGTCAAGAACATCCCGTTTGACATTAAGAAAAGATCAACTTCTGAAGAGAAGTTCAACCACGGCAAGGGAATCCAGTGTCATGGTTGTGAAGGGTATGGACACGTCAGAGTTGAATGCCCTACTTACCTCAAAATGCAAAATAAGGGGCTAGCTATCACATGGTCTGAAGGAGATTCTGAAAGTGAATCTGAAGGAGAATCTGCTAAACACGTCACTGCACTAACCAGTGTTTGTGCCACTAATGATGACTCAAGTGCAGATGAACTGACCTTTGATGAACTTGCTGCAGCTTATAAGAAGATGTGTGTCACCAGTGCAGAAGTACGTGTACAAGGAGAAAAGCAGAAGAAACTCATCAAGGAGCTGGAAGATGAGAGACTGAAGCATCTGACAGCCATAGAGGATCTAAATGGTGACATAACCCTGCTGACCTCCAAGCTGAATCAGATGACTAAATCCATCAGAATGATGAATAAAGGAACTGACACCTTGGAAGAGATCCTAAAGGTAGGACAGAAGTCTGGAACCACATCTGGTTTAGGCTTTGGGAAAAGATCCTCAGCTGAACGCAAACGTCCAAAGGCTAAAGTTCAGAAATCCAAAGGGAAGTCACATCCAATGTCTCAACATCGGGGAACCAGGATGACTAACCATCAGAAGAGGAGATTCCAGAATTGGAAATGTCACCACTGTGGTAGGCTTGGGCATATAAAAGCCTTCTGCTACAGGCTTCATGGTTATCCGAACCAAGTCCCTCATGCCAGACCTAAGCATAAGACATTTAGGCACCATGTCCCCAGCAAGAAGCGACAATGGTATGCTAGGTTAGCCCACACAGCTCTAAGAGCTTCTACCAAAGAAGACTGGTACTTTGACAGTGGATGCTCAAGACATATGACTGGTATGGAAAATCTATTGGCAGATATCCAACCTCACACTACCAGCTATGTGACCTTTGGTGATGGTGCTAAAGGAAAAATAAAAGGTGTGGGTAAGCTGGACTGCTCTGGAGTTCCAAAACTGAATAATGTGCTGTTAGTAAGAGGACTAACTGCAAACCTCATCAGCATAAGCCAGCTGTGTGATCAAGGGTTCTATGTTCAGTTTACTAAGGAGCTATGTATTGTGACGAATGGTGACAATCAGGAAGTTATGAGAGGATCTAGGTCCAAAGATAACTGCTATCTGTGGGAACCTAAAGTCTCAAACTTCTCCACAATATGCTCTTCAGTCAAGGAAGAACAGGAGGTGAAGCTGTGGCATAGACGCCTTGGACATCTCCACTTACGGGGAATGAAGAAGATCATATCCAAGGAAGCAGTTAGAGGAATTCCAAAGCTGCTTATTGATGAAGGAAGAGTCTGTGGAGAATGCCAGGTGGGCAAGCAAACTAAGATGTCACATCCGAAGTTGAGACATTCTACTACTTCCAGAGTTCTGGAACTGCTACACATGGACTTAATGGGACCCATGCAGATTGAAAGTCTGGGGGGAAAGAGATATGCATACGTGGTGGTTGATGACCATTCCAGATACACGTGGATAAGCTTCATCAGAGAGAAGTCAGATACATTTGATGTTTTCAAAGACCTGTGCATCAGACTCCAAAGGGAAAAGGACAGCTGTGTTGTCCGAATTAGGAGTGATCATGGTACGGAATTCAAGAATTCCAAGTTTGATGAGTTTTGCTCGTCTGAAGGAATAAGTCATGAATTCTCTTCCCCTATAACTCCCCAGCAGAATGGGATAGTTGAAAGGAAAAATAGAACTATCCAAGAATCTGCCAGAGCTATGATTCATGCAAAGAAGCTCCCTATGCACTTTTGGGCTGAAGCTATGAATACCGCGTGCTATGTTCACAACAGAGTCACCTTGAGAAAAGGAACCTCCTCCACTCTGTATGAAATATGGAAAGGCAGAAAACCCACTGTGAAGTACTTTCATATCTTTGGAAGTAAATGCTACATTCTCGCAGATCGTGAACAGAGAAGGAAACTGGATCCCAAAAGTGATGAAGGTATATTCCTAGGATATTCCACTAACAGCAGGGCGTACAGAGTGTTCAACTACAGGACCAATGTTCTGATGGAATCCATAAATGTCATTGTGGATGATAAAGAGGAAGGAATCGATGTCATAGAGGATGTTGCAACATTCCCTGACAGTTCAATAGACATTCCAGTCAAGTCTGATGAAGTACAGGAACCTCCTTCTGAATGTGAAGTAGATGCAACCACCAAAATGCCATCTATCAGAATTCAGAAAGACCACCCTAAGGATCTTATCATAGGGGATCCCAATAGTGGTGTGACTACCAGGTCAATGGGAATAAGCTCAAATTCCTGTTTTGTCTCCAAGGTTGAACCCAAGAATGTGAAAGAAGCCCTGACTGACGAATACTGGATCAATGCCATGCAAGAGGAACTTGAGCAGTTCAAAAGGAATGAAGTGTGGGAGCTAGTTCCAAGACCTGAAGGGACCAACATCATTGGTACCAAGTGGATCTACAAAAACAAGTCTGATGAGAAAGGAGTAATTACTAGGAATAAAGCAAGACTAGTAGCTCAAGGATACACTCAAGTTGAAGGGGTTGATTTTGATGAGACGTTTGCTCCTGCGGCTAGGCTTGAGTCCATCAGATTGCTGTTAGGTATAACATGCATTCTGAAGTTTAAATTGTTCCAAATGGATGTGAAGAGTGCATTCTTGAATGGCTACTTGAATGAAGAAGTCTATGTGGAACAACCTAAAGGGTTTTGTGATCCTAACCAACCTAAGCATGTATACAAGTTGAGGAAAGCCTTGTATGGGTTGAAGCAAGCACCTAGAGCATGGTATGAAAGGTTGACCGAATTTCTGACCTCAAATGGACACAGAAAAGGTGGAATAGATAAAACATTGTTTGTAAAGGATGAAGACGGCAAAATCATGATTGCTCAAATCTATGTGGATGATATAGTCTTTGGTGGTATGTCAGAACAAATGGTAACACAGTTTGTTCAACAAATGCAATCTGAGTTTGAAATGAGTCTGGTTGGGGAACTAACCTACTTTCTTGGAATGCAAGTCAACCAAATGGAGGACTCGATGTTTCTCTCCCAAAGCAAGTATGCCAAAAACATAGTCAAGAAGTTTGGTATGGATAATGCTAGGCACAAGAGGACTCCTGCTCCTACTCATCTGAAGTTAACCAAAGATGATGGAGGGCCTAGTGTTGATCAATGCTTGTATAGAAGCATGATAGGCAGTCTACTATACCTAACTGCAAGTAGACTTGACATTTCTTATGCAGTTGGAGTGTGTGCTAGATACCAAGCAGAGCCTAAAGTGAGCCACTTGAATCAAGTCAAAAGGATTCTCAAGTACATCAATGGGACTTGTGACTATGGGATGTTGTACTCACATGGATCTGAGGCTGTCCTGTCTGGGTACTGTGATGCTGACTGGGCTGGGAGTGCTGATGACAGAAAAAGCACATCAGGAGGATGTTTCTTCTTGGGAGACAATCTTATATCTTGGTTCAGCAAGAAGCAGAATTGTGTATCTCTGTCCACTGCAGAGGCTGAATACATAGCTGCTGGAAGCAGTTGTTCCCAACTGGTTTGGATGAAACAGATGCTCACTGAGTACAATGTCACTCAAAATGTCATGACATTGTTCTGTGATAATCTCAGTGCCATCAATATTTCCAAGAATCTCATCCAACACAGCAGGACCAAGCATATTGACATTAGACATCACTTCATCAGAGATCTGGTGGAAGACAAAGTGATCACCTTGAAACATGTAGCCACTGAACTTCAACTGGCTGACATATTTACAAAGGCTCTGGATGCTACTCAGTTTGAAAACTTAAGGGGAAAACTGGGAATATGTCTCTCTGAGAACTTATAGCAACCACTGATGTTTGGGATGTATTGTTTAATATCTATACCTATTAAACAATTGGAACTATGCTCTGATTGGTCAACAGATCATAGCTATGCCACTTGCAACAAGTGTGGCAACAAGAGGGTAAGGAGACACCCTAACGTGAGAAGGACTATGCACCTGCAGGAATTCAAGGATGATGTTCATGCAGGAGTGGTTCTGGATGTCAGAAACAAAATCATGGCATCCGATATGGTTGTACCTACTGTAAAGCAAAAGTGGGTAATTACTTGATCAAAACTGTGAAGCAAGATCAAGTGGGTGCTAACTTGGTTGAAACTGTGAAGTAAAACCAAGTTTGTAAGTTTGTCAGTCTGTGTTGCTTTGGCAACATTTTTGCCAAAAAGGGGGAGTAACAGCTGATACCCCAGACAACATATTGGTCTGTTACAACAGACTTTCATGACAGATTTCCTCCCCTGCAGCTGATGTGTGTAGAAGTTTTTATTTAACTTCTGTTTGTGTGTGAGTGTGCTGCCACTCTGAGTGTATTAGCTAGGTCTATTTCCTGCTAGATGTGTGATTCCGCTGCTATGAACTCTGTTATGGGGATCAAAGTGTTTTAGCCAAAAATTTGCCAAAGGGGGAGTTTGTAGGTGTTTAATTGGCTGCATTATATGGTAAAACACTAGCTGGATTCTAATGTGTTGACTGATGTCATGACATGGTGTGTATGTGTGACTGCATTGTAGGTTAGAATATCTAACTTGTTGGTGTAAGCCCTAGAGGCCAATACATTTTGGTACTTGTATCGAATAATAAAAGGCATTCTCTTTATTATGGTTGATTAATAAAGTCCCTGGAATAGATAGTCCGTTTAATGTATTAAGTGTGACTTAATCATGAGAACACATTAAACATAAGGACACTATTCCTAAAGTATCCGTAGTCGAGCTTTAGTGTGAAGTGGGATAACATTAAAGCATTAAGACTATTATGTTTGTAGACTGATGATCACATCTCATGGATCATGGATAAAGAGTTATCAAGTCTTAAACATAGGTATGAATATTAGGAGTAATATTTATACCGGATTTACCCGCTATGAGAATACTATATAGAAAGTTATGCAAGGTGTCATAAGTTATTCTCATGGTGATAATAGTGTATTCCACTCTTTGACCTGAAACCACTATGGATCCTAGATGTAGAGTCGAGTGCTTTATTGCTGATCCAACGTTGTCCGTAACTGGATAACCATAAAGACAGTTGATGGGTACTCCACAAAGCATGCTGAGGGACATGAGTGACCTAGATGGAATTTGCCCATCCTGCATAACAGGATAAATGTCTATGGGCCCAATATTGAACTGGACAAGGATGACACGGTCTATGCCTTGTGTTCAATATAGACATAAGGGCAAAAGGGTAACTATACACATAATTATTATCACAGAAGGAATTGTCAGATCACATGACATTTTCGTGTCTTGGGTAGCAGTGATGTGTTGCTAGATACCGCTCACTGTTTATTATGTTAAATGCGTGATTTAATATAATTGCCAACGTCACGAAAACCTACAGGGTCACACACAAAGGACGGATTGATGAGAGATAGAGTAACTAAGGAATACCGTAAGGTACGGTGCCCTTAAGTAAGTTATAGAACGTCGTAAGGTACGATGTACTTGAGTAGAATACGAAATATGGTAAGGTACCATGAGCTTAAGTGATTTTGGGCATATTATAAGATATGGGCCAAAATACACTTAAGTGGGCTTTTAGCTTGAAGCCCACACAAGTGGTTCTATAAATAGAACCCTTGTGCAGAAGCAAAAATTTGCGGTTGCATTCTTTTCGTTTTCACTCTCTCTCTCTCTCACTCAAAGCCTTCATTCGTACCAGCTAGCCCTGAGATTGAAGGAACCCGTTCGTGTGGACTGAGTAGAGACGTTGTCATCGTTCAACGTTCGTGATCGCTCCGTGGATCTGCATCAAAGGTTTTGATTGTCACAAGAGATCTGCACCAAAGGTTTCAGTCGTCACAAGAGGTAAATATTCTATCACTGATCATGACCATTCGTAAGGATCTCTAAAGGAGAAAATTTTAATTTCCGCTGCGTTTTGGACCGCAATTCTCCTTCATAACTGTACTCTGATGTCTTGATTGATGTCATGACACACTTGAGTAGTTACTGCAGGATGAGCTAATACAGGATTTATTGAATGTTGTGACATTCATCCCTGTCAGCAGATACTAAGGAATAGAACAGCTGGTGTTCTGGTAGAACTTAGTATTTAATTTCAGTCTGGTTATCAAGGAAATACCAGACCTAGCATAAGGCCTACTGACTGAATGTCAAACTGGATGTTATGACATTCATCATTGACAGCATATACTGAACAATAGACAGAGTGGTGTTCTGCTATACTTCAGCATGTTTCTTAGTCTGTTCTTCAAAAGGATAACAGAACTGACTTAAGGCCAAATGTGTAAATGTCAAATTGGATACTTTGACATTTATTAATGTAAGTTGTTACTGTAGTGTGGTCATTTTGGTCATATACAGGTCAGCAAAATTGTACAGTCTGTTTTCTGGAAAAACAGACTTAGCATATGATCCTTGATGTCAAGTTGAATGTTGTGACATTCATTCCCGACAGCATATGCTATATTTTAGGTTGTTCAGTTTTCTGTTTCAGCTTTTTCTCAGGCTATTCTTCAGGGATTCAACAGCTGAGAGAAAATCCAGGAAATCAACAACCAAGCTACATTTAATGAACCTAACAAATAGCCTATTTGTTAGTAACCTAGATGTGGAATTTAGGGGAACACGTGTGACCTTAAATTCAGGAGAATACAAGTGCAAAGGCCCAAGTACTGCAATATAAAAGGAAGTCGTTCCTTCATTCAGAACTGGGGATTTTGAGGCGTGAAGATTTAGTGTGTCCATCATACTTCACTGCTGTATTTTTGTGAGTCTTGTATTAGACATATCTTGTAAGCCAAGCCATTATCACGTAGATGATTGCTTTGGCATAGGGTGTTCATTGAGTTGTAAGTGTTGTGTCGCTCAAAGCTTTTAAGCGTGAGTGCTGTGTATCTTGATTAAAGCTGTTAAGCACAATCAAGAGTTGTTTGAAGTGTGACTTCAAAATTGTCTTTAATATTGATTAAAGGTAGTAATCACTGAGGTGATTGAGGGGGAGTGAGTAGGAACTCTGATCTTAGAGTAAGATTGAAATTGCATTGGGTAGGGATTAAGTGAAGAGTTGTAAACGGGTGAGTTTAGCTTTGAATTAATACTACTGATAGTGGATTTCCTCCCTGGCTTGGTAGCCCCCAGATGTAGGTCATGTTAGACTGAACTGGGTAAACAATTACTTGTGTTATTTACTGCACTTACTTTTAAGTTCTGCATAATTCTTGTCTGTGCAGAATTGGATGTCATAACAACCCGTGTGACATCCAAAGTCTGATAACTAGAATTTCAGAGTGGAATGGTGTCCTTCGAGGACCGTGCGTCGAATTTGAAAGCAAATCTGTTGCCCGCCCATGGTAACTCTTCTGTGAATATGGTGGATGGTTATCCTGGAGAGTTTAAAGTTTTTGATGTGCGTTTTATCAGGAGATCCTTGGTGCAGATGCATAAGGATGTTTGTTTGGTAAGTGATTGTGAGCATGACCATGATGGTTGTGCTGTTTGCAATGTTAACCTGAGGGATTGTGAAGTTGTGAAAAGAAACATCCAGCGACTGATGGATGAAGGCATGATTCAAATTGTTCAATCCCGTCATGTAGATGACGATGTAAATGTCATAGTGCCCATTTTCAAGCAGCCAGAGAGATTGGTAATCCAGTACGACAGTAGCAACAGTAACAATGTCAGCAATAGATCAGTATCGTCGTTGGTAATACGGTTAGCGGGCTCAGTCTCGTATTCATCTGATAAAGTTGTGTCGTATCAGTATAATGCTACAATGATAGAAGGTGGTCAAGAGGTCTCGTTACCTATGACTAGCTCTGTGGTGAGCATTGTTGATGTTACTAAGGTGACCCGCAGTGGTCGTGTGTTTGGGTCGGTGTTCCCAAAGGATAAGGAAGAATCAGTTGTGAGTAAGAAGGTGGAAGTTCCTGTTGAAGATCCAGTTGGTGTTTCAAAGGGTAAGTCTAGTGAATCCAGCGATTTGAAGGCTAACAATGATGATGAGGTACTTCGGTTAATCAAGAGAAGTGAGTTCAACATGGTGGAGCAGCTGCTCTAAACCCCCTCAAATATCTCAGTGTTGTCTCTGCTCATGAATTCTAAAGCGCACAGAGAAGCATTACAGAGAGTTCTGGAATAAGCTTTTGTAGAACATGATGTTACAGTGGACCAATTCGATCATATCGTGGCTAACATCACTTCTTGATAAATCTTAGTTTCTGTGATGAAGAACTCCCTAAGGAGGGAAGGAATCATAATCTGGCTTTGCACATTTCTATGAATTGCAAAGAGGATGCTTTGTCAAATGTGCTTGTTGACACCAGGTCATCACTGAATGTGCTGCCGAAGTTAACTCTGTCAAAGTTATCATACCAAGGAGCGCCTATAAGGTATAATGGTGTAAACATCAAGGCCTTTGACGGTTCGCGCAAAACGGTTATCGGTGAAGTGGACCTTCCAGTTAATATAGGTCCGAGTGATTTTCAAATTACTTTTCAAGTAATGGATATCCACCCGGCCTACAGTTGCTTGTTGGGAAGGCCATGGATCCATGAGGCAGGAGCTGTTACCTCCACGTTGCACCAGAAACTCAAATTTGTGAAAAATGGCAAGCTTGTGATTGTTAGAGGAGAGAAGGCGATGTTGGTTAGCCACCTGTCATCTTTCTCTTATGTTGAAGCTGAGGATGAGGTTGGAACTCCATTCCAGGCCTTATCTATTGTTGTTGAAAATAGAGTTGGGGGGCACCTATGTCCTCGTTGAAAGATGCTAAGAAGATTGTTGAAGAAGGCAATGTTGATCAGTGGAGGCGCATGGTAGAGGTCTCCGACAATAAAGGCAGAACCGATTTTGGGTTCCAGAAAGGTTCATCAACTGCAAGGTCTGATGATATGCAACTTAGCTTCTGCAGTGGAGGGTTCATTCATGGCAATGAACAACACTTAGTTGCTGTGCTAGAGGATGACGAAGAGGAAGACTGCACCAATTTTGTGAAGCGTGGAAAGGCTTGCAATAATTGGTCTGCTATTGATGTTCTTGTTATTTTGCATCAATCTAAGTAATTTCTTTTATATGTTTTAAAATCCTTCTCCTATGCCTAAGGGAGAAGTGAACATTGTTTGGGCATTTCCAAATTGATCATTAAATAAAATTAATTCTATTCATCCACATCTATGATGTCTTGTTTTTACTTTTTGCTTTATTCTGAAAATGGTAATCACAAAAAACATAAATAAACAATATAATTGTCCATTTGCATAATATTTGGTCAACAATTCACTTCTCTAAAATCAAAATATCAAATCGTTATGCAGGTTAGTTCCTAACCCCATTGAATACAATGATCCTTCTCCTTCTCCGAATTTTGAATTCCCTGTGTTTGAAGCTGAGGAGGAAAGTGGCGTAGAAGTGAGTGATGAATTATCTCGTCTTCTTGAACAAGATGAAAAGACCATTCAGCCGTTCGAAGAGCAGATTGAGCTAGTCAACTTGGGTTCCGAGGATGATGTGAAGGAATTCAAGATTGGGTCTCGCCTGTGTTCAGATGTCAAGAAAGGGTTGATTGATCTTCTTCAAGAATATTCAGATGTGTTTGCTTGGTCCTATCAAGACATGCCTAGTTTGGATTCTGAGATTGTGGAGCATAGATTGCCGTTGAAGCCAGAATGCCCGCCAGTCAAGCAGAAGTTGAGAAGAACGCATCCTGATATGGCTGTGAATATCAAAGAGGAAGTGCAAAAGCAGATTGACGTCGGTTTCCTTGTGACCGCTGAGTATCCGCAATGGGTGGCCAATATTGTGCTTGTTCCAAAGAAAGATGGAAAAGTCCGCATGTGTGTTGATTATAGAGATTTAAATAAATCCAGTTCGAAAGATGATTTCCCTTTGCCACACATTGATATGTTGGTAGACAATACTGCTAAATTTAAAGTTTTTTCGTTTATGGATGGATTTTCTGGATATAATCAGATCAAGATGGCGCCCGAAGATATGGAGAAGACCACATTCATTACACCTTGGGGAACATTCTGTTATAGAGTGATGCCTTTCGGTCTAAAGAATGCTGGTGCAACTTACCAAAGAGCAATGACTACTCCTTTTCATGATATGATGCATAAAGAGATTGAATTTTATGTCGGTGACATGATTGCTAAATCAATTGATGAAGAGGAACATGTTGAACATTTGTTGAAGTTATTCCAGCGTTTGAGGAAATATAAACTCCGCTTGAATCCCAATAAGTGTACTTTTGGCGTTTGTTCTGGTAAGTTGTTGGGTTTTATTATCAGCGAGAAGGGTATTGAAGTCGATCCTGCCAAGGTCAAAGCAATACAAGAGATGCTTGCGCCCAAAACTGAGAAGCAAGTCAGAGGTTTTCTCGGCCGCTTGAATTATATTTCCAGATTCATTTCCCACATGACTGCCACATGTGCGCCTATATTCAAGCTTCTTCGGAAAGATCAGTCTTGTGATTGGACCGAAGACTGCCAGAAAGCTTTTGATAGTATCAAAGAATATCTGCTTGAGCCTCCGATTCTGTCTCCACCTGTTGAAGGAAGACCTTTGATCATGTATTTGACTGTGCTCGAAGATAGTATGGGTTGTGTCCTTGGTCGGCAAGATGAGACTGGAAAGAAAGATTTTGCGATTTACTACCTCAGTAAGAAGTTCACTGACTGTGAGACTCGGTATTCTATGCTTTAGAAGACTTATTGTGCATTGGCTTGGGCTGCTAAGCGTTTGCGTCAGTATATGTTGAATCATACCACTTGGTTGATATCCAAAATGGATCCGATCAAGTATATATTTGAGAAGCCTGCTTTATCTGGGAGGATTGCCTATTGGCAGATGTTGTTATCAGAGTATGATATCGAATACTGATCTCAAAAAGCAATCGTAGGTAGTATCTTGGCTGACCATTTAGCTCCCCAACCAATTGAAGATTACCAGTCAGTGCAGTATGATTTTCCTGATGAAGAAATCTTATATTTGAAAATGAAAGATTGTGATGAACCAGTGCTTGAAGAAGGGTTAGAACCTGGTTCCCGTTGGCGCATGATATTTGATGGAGCTGTTAATCAATATGGTAATGGCATCGGGGCAGTGATTATTACTCCTCAAGGCACGCATCTACCATTTACAACTAGGTTAACTTTCAAATGTACAAACAACATGGCAGAATATGAAGCTTGCATTATGGGGCTTGAAGAGGCCATGAATCTCAGAATCAAGTATTTAGATGTCTTTAGAGATTCAGCTTTGGTTGTGAATCAGATCAAAGGTGAATGGGAGACAAATCAACCCGGTTTAATACCATATAGAGATTATGCGAGGAGGATTTCAACTTTCTTTACAAAGGTTGAGTTTCATCATATTCCTCGAGATGAGAACCGGATGGCAGATGCTCTTGCAATATTGGCATCAATGATTATAGTGAAGTATTGGAATGAAGTTCCTAATTTGTTTGTAATGCGTCTTGATAGGCCAACTCATATGGTTGATGTTGAAGAGATCAAAAACAAGAAGCCGTGGTATTTTGACATCAAATGTTTCCTCCAAAGTCAGGTTTATCCGCCTGGGGCATCTTTGAAAGATAAGAAGACTTTGAGAAGATTAGCCGGTAATTTCTACTTGAATGGTGATATGTTGTACAAGAGAAACTTCGACATGGTTTTGCTCAGATGCGTGGATAGACACGAAGTAGAATTGTTAATGACTGAAGTGCATGAAGGTTCCTTTGGTACTCAGTCCAATGGACATGCAACGACGAAGAAGATGTTGCGAGCAGGTTACTATTGGCTGACAATGGAATCTGACTGTTGCAAATTTGTGAAGAAGTGCCACAAGTGTCAAATTTATGCTGATAAGATTCATGTTCCTCCGACACTTTTGAATGTTATCTCTTCCCCATGGCCCTTCTCCATGTGGGGAATTGATATGATTGGGATGATTGAGCCTAAAGCTTCGAATGGACATCGTTTCATTTTAGTGGCTATTAACTACTTCACAAAATGGGTTGAAGCGGCATCATATGCAAATGTAACCAAGCAAGTTGTTGTAAGGTTTATCACGAATCAGATCATATGTCATTATGGTGTGCCAAGTAAGATCATTACTGATAATGGATCGAACTTGAATAACAATATCGTGGAAGCTCTTTGCAAAGATTTTAATATTGCACATCATAACTCTTCTCCCTACAGACCTAAGATGAATGGGGTTGTTGAAGCTGCGAACAAGAACATTAAGAAGATTATTCAAAAGATGGTTGTAACATACAAGGATTGGCATGAGATGCTCCCGTTTGCTTTGCATGGGTATCGTACATCCGTGCGCACTTCAATAGGGGCAACCCCTTTTTCTCTCGTATATGGTATGGAAGCAGTGCTCCCCGTAGAGGTTGAGATTCCTTCATTGCGTGTGCTCATGGAAGCCAAGTTGATTGATGTTGAATGGTGTTAGACCAGGTTTGATCAGCTGAATTTAATTGAAGAAAAGAGATTGATTGCCATGTGTCATGGTCAGTTATATCAACAGAGAATGAAGAAAGCTTTTGATAAGAAGGTCAAAACTCGTGTGTATAGAGAAGGTGACCTTGTGCTCAAGAAGATCTTGTCATTCAAACCAGATTCTAGGGGAAAATAGACTCTTAATTATGAAGGCACATATGTTGTTAAGAGAGCCTTTTCATGTGGTGCTCTGATTCTTACAAATATGGATGGTGAAGAGTTCACTCGTCCCGCGAACGCAGATGCAGTCAAGAAATACTTTGCCTAAAAAGAAAAGAACAGCTCGCTAAGTTGAAAACCCGAAAGGGCGGCTTAGGCAAAAAAGAGTGTCTCGGTGGATTGAAAACCCGAAAGGGCGATCCAGGCAAAAATTAGAGACATAAAAACAGAAAGAATTTCCCGATAAGTTGAGTACCCCCCCCCCCCCCCCTTAGGGCAGCTTATGCAAAAATTAGGGATTATGGCAAGTAACTGTATTCTGCCGATTTTCAAACTTTGGAGAACTTTGAGCACAAGGTTGACGTCGATTCATCATCCTGGCAGCGGTTAAGAGCACAGTGGATATCAAGAGTTGGTAGAAGGGTTAAGGATCGTTTGTATTCAATGTAACCCTTTTCCATGTAAATTACCATTTTCAACTTTGTAAAAATCTATGGAGTCTTCTCATTTACAGACTACCATCCCATTAAATAAAGTTGAGCTTTTGTCCAATTATTTCTACTCTTATTTACTTCAGCCAATAGTTTAAATTTTATTATGATCATTTTGAAAATTTAAAACTTTTAATCAAAATCTCTTTTTCTTAAAACATATAAAAACAAGAAATTTTCAAAGCAATTAAAAGGAAGTATCAACAACACTTCAAAGAGTAGCAAGTCCGTAACTGCTAAGCCTCAGAGGTTCCCCAAGCAGTTAACCTTTCGGGTGTTCCTAGTTGTTTGTGTTAACACGGTTCCCCTGTGAAGTGTTTGTTCCCTAGCGGAGTTCCGATTCTTTTTCCCAACTAAGTTGGTTAATTCAGTACCTTGCGGCGTGTTATTTCCCCAACAGTGTTTCTGTTTTCCCCAACGGGGTTGATCTTCAGTAGAGTAAAGATGTTTCCCCAGTAGATCGCATTGGTTTCCCCACCAGTCACCATCTGACTCGCTCCCAGTCAGAATTTCTTCCTGATTTCTGAGCAGTTGTTTTGTGTTTATCTTCTGTATGGTTGTCTCCCATTTAATATGGTGTTGACCTAAAATTCCTTGCAGACTCTATAGCTTCGCCTCTCCTCAGCAGATATCTTCCCTCGGCTAGATTTGAGCCTTTGGGATGTTGATTTCTCTGTTCTCCAGCAGTTATCTCCCTTTTTTTTATGGATTGACCGAGGATTGTACCGATGATTCAAATTATTTGCGACACCTTTGTATCCTTTGTGATCGTTCTATCAGCATAATCATCATATACATAGACATTCATATAATTTCATAATTGCATATTTGCATATCTAATTAACTTTGGTTTGAGATTCTCATTTTGTGTATGGCGGTACTTTATCCCCATACAAATTTCGGTGTCTGTCCTCCCTCAATTGTAGAGCGTCAGCCCCTTAGGCAGAAAAACTTTAACCTTTATCCTCTTCCCCACTGAGTTGCTCCTCGTGGATGATTATTACTTCAGTTTCCTTTCCAGTTGTTTATTTGGCTGGAATCACTCCCCTTGAGTTATATCCTCATTGGGTTGAGTATTACTTGACTGTTCCTATCTAGCTTTTACCTAGATAGATGCTTCGAGTCTCCTAAGAGTTTATTGCCCAGTAACTGGTAATATTCTTCTTAGTTTGCAGTTTGTTACTTCTTGCCCAATACCCGACAAAAGTACCCCTGTTTTTCTCCTCAGTAGAGTCCCCAGTGGATCTATTCCCCAGAAAGTATATCCTTGATATATCCATCCTAACCGATGACGGATATCTTTCTCTCCCTTGCTTGAGTTTATCCTTGATATGTTCATCCTAACCGATGACGGATATTCTCACCTTTGGTATTCTACCCAATAAAAAGGTAGTTGTAATCCCTATTCTTGTTCCCCTGAGAGTTAGTCCTTGATATGTTTATCCTAACCGATGATGGGTTTCCTTCTCTTTTCGGTTTTCTACCTAGTAACCGGTAGTTGTAAATCCTGCTTTTGTCCCCTTCGCAGAGTTAATCCTTGATATGTTCATCTTAACCGGTGATGGATTTTCTCTTTGATGGCATTCTATCCAGTAACTGATAGATGTTATTCCTATTTTCTCCCCCCTCAAAGTCTATCCTTGATATGTTTATCTTGACCGGTGAAGGATTTTCTCTTTGTTGGTCTTCTATCCAGCATTCGATAGATGTAATTCTTACTTCTTGTTTAGTTGGTTTATCCTTGATATGTTCATCTTAACCGATGACGGGTATCCTCCTTGACAATCCCAGGCAAGTTTATCCTTGATATGTTCATCTTAACCGATGACGAATTTTATTCCCTGTTGAGTTTATCCTTGATATGTTCATCTTAACCGATGACGGATACTCTCACCTTTGGTTTTCTACCCAGTAACCGGTAGTTCTAAATCCTATTTTCTGCAGTTTTCCCCAGCAAGACTATTCTTACCCAGTAACCGGTAATGAATACTCCCTTCTGTTGGTGCCCAGCGAGTCATCCTTGATATGTTTATCCTAACCGATGACGGATGTCCTCTCTGTCAGATCTTTATTATCTCCTCACCCAATAGCAGGTAGTAGATAATATATTTCTGCTCCTCCTTTGTTGAAGTTTATTTCTTCCCCAATTGAGTCGAGTGCGCATTTCCTTAGTGAAATCTCTTTTCCTACATAATTCAAGTACTTCAGTTTTATCCTGACTCACTAGTATCCCCTGCAGATGTTGTTGTTTCCCCGGTTGAGTCTTTCCATGTTTGTATGGAATTCCTCGAGTCCCCCCAGTAGTTTTAAGTCGTAGCCTGGCCTATGCATAACTCTTTTTTCCCCCAGAGTCTCTGTCTCCCTAGTGAGTTTTCCTTACGGAATACATTATACTCCTGTGGACTTTCGGTCTCTCTGATTTTTGTTCCTTTGTTGCAATATTTCCCCACAGAGCATTAACTTTTACATTCATATCATATGCATCATGAGGTCTCTTAGGGACCAAAATTTGTTTCTATATGTTATTTAAGCCCATTCTACTGAGTCGACATGAAGATTTTAACCTTCGCCTCCTCAGATAGAATGTCCATAAATAGGGGCAGCTGTAAGACCCCAATTTTGACCCTAAGATCCCTCATGCAATTTCATCATAAGCATTAGCATTGGGATCATACCTTAGCATCCTCCTTACCCCTCTTTCATTGGGTTTGTTTTGGGAGAGATCATCAAGATGTGATTGTACCATACTTGTATATAATCATTTTACTAACCAAAATACCAAAAATATGTCTTTGCATTTGTCTAACTCTTTTGTAGGTAGGGCATGATCACCATTGATCTATCAAGTTCATATCCAGGGTTTGAAACCCTCATGACAAAGAGCACAACCAAAAAATGATTCAATAATGGTTATTAATATCACATATGAGTCCCAATTCTCTCTACATCTTATATTGATCAAGTTTTCTTCAAGAGTTTGAGGGTGATTTGCCTTGGAAACCCTAGTTTGACTGGGTATCTTGAGTAACTTCTCGAACAAGCTATCTTACCAATTGATCAAATATATCAAGGGACACTTCAAAGTTCATCATCTTATGCATATATGATCTACCATGAACCAAGAAAGTCCAAAGAATTGGATGTTAGCAAGTTGGTTGATGGTGTTTGGCCAGATGAATTCATCTAATCAAAACTAGGTCTCCCTAGACCCTATATCCTACAATTTTCACCATATGAAAATGATTCCAAGAGCAAAGTTACTAAAAATGACATTCCAAACAACTTTCATGTTGAGACCTAGATCTAGTTTTGCTTGGAAAATTATTTTCTATGTTGAAACATTATAGGTCATTTTGTCTAAACCCTAATTTGAAAGTCAACTTCCCAAGGCCATAACTTGCTCAATTTTTATGAGATGAAAGATTTCCAAGTTGCAAAATAAAATTCAAGATGTCTACTTAAACTTTGATGTTTGGAGTGAGAGCTAATTCAACTTTTATGAGCATGTGATATGAGGTTACATTATAGGTCATTTTTTACCTATACCATTGAACAAATGATTTTTCCAAACTTCAAAAAGGCATAACTCTACCATTCCAAATCCAAATGACATGAAATTGGTGACCGTTTTGAAGGTCTTTGAAAGAGCTACAACTTTTATGAAGACACGTTTCTCATTTGAAGCTCACATAAAAAGTTAAGCAAGGTGGAATATTGAGATAATATGACTTGACACTTAGAAAAATTTCCAACATGTTGAAATTTCCAAACTTCCACCTCAAAATTATCCATGTTCCAAGCTCCAAATGAAAAAGTGTTGAACATCAAACTTGTTCCCCTTGATCTAACCTTTCTAAGAAGTCCAATTTCATCCATTTTGGACAAGATTTGAATGGGTTGCGCATTGCTTGAACATTGCATCATCATTTGGCAAAAATAAACTTCAAGCTTCCATGTACAATTGCCTAGCACTCCAATTTGATCTCAGACTTGTTCACACTCAATTATGGATCAAATGGAATGATCTCATGGGCCTGTACATGCCCATGCACACATGCATCACTCATTGTCAATTTTGGAAACTCAATTGTAAGGTGCAAATATCATGTGATTTAGCTATAAATAGAGCACCCTATGCTCAGAATTGAAGACTCCTTGGCGCCAACTTTGATCCCAAACACCAAACCCTTCCATTTGAGAGGATAATCCTGAGAATTTCCTTAGGAAATTGAGTTTGAATCTCACTGTTTTGAGATTCAAAACTCCAGGGATCCAAGACCTTTTGTGTATTCTAATCTACTTCTGCAAGCATCCCGAGCAAGATCAAGCACAAGCCAAAGCAAGAACAAGTGAATCCAGACCTGCATCGAAGGTATTTTCTAGAAAATTTCATTTCTTAGATTCTCTCTCAATTCTATTCAATTCTCTTGGATCTTTGGTTGTCTAAAGTCCTACCAATGTAGGCAAGAAGATTGAGTTGCTTAGAGGTCAAATCGAAGCAACTCAGTTGACACACCTCAAAATTCAACTCCTCATATCTTTTTATATATTTAGAGTTAGTTGAAATTGAGGTCAGATTCGTGCTCTACGTCATTTTTTCTTTCAGATAATATCCTCCTTTTTCATTTTCTTGATGGTGATGAGAAAATGACCGGTCTTTGGACTCCGGCGATGCGCTGGAAGTGTTCAGAGCCATTGATCTGTTTTAAATTGTTTTAATCTCACGCATTGATTTTGATTACCATCCCTATGGTGCATTGACTTAAGTCCACGGTGGAAAGCGCGCTGAGGACCACTTGATCTGCCACCTCAATTAATGAGGGAGATCAAGTGGTCCACGTCTTTTTGCTATTTTCTAATTTTTTTTATTTCTTTTATTTTCATTAATTCATATTAATTTTAATATTGATCCAAAAAAATATGAGAGTTTCACCAAAAAAAATTCAAATAATTTCCTCTTTCATATTCTGAATTAAAATTATTTTTTGGATCATTATTAATATTTTTCATGATTTAATTGATTTTGTGTTTATTTTTAATTGTTTAAAAATACTTTTAAGTCTTTAAAAATTCTGAAATTTTTTCTCCAAGGTCCTTTGACCTTGTTTGACATATGATAAATCTCATGGCCATTTATTTGGTGTTTTGATGAGGTTTTAGGAATTTGACAAACCATATTTAATTTAAATGTCTTATTTTAGTATTTTTAATTTGAATAAATGCCAAATAATTTTGTTAACCAATTGTGATGACTTGTTTGAGTTTGACTCTTGTTGTTGGGCCTTGGTTAAGGTTGATTTGACTTTGTTAAGTTAATATCATTGGATTTAGGGGATTAATGGAATGTACATTCTATCTTCCAAAATGAATGGATGATATTAATTTGGTAAAAGTCCTCCTTTGACCAATTTGAGTTTTGATCCATTCCCCTCCCTCTTCATCTCATTCCCCTTCTTTATGCATTAATCTCATTTGGCCTATGATATCTTAAAGTCCTAAGGCTAGTTGATTGAAAAATCAACATAAGTATGGATGAGATTAGGCCACCTCTTTTGCATATTCTTTTTGTGTGTGGTATGTTTCATGAGCATAGTCCATTATACTATGTCTCAAACATGCATCAACACCAAAATTCTATTACCCGGCCTCAAATAGTTGTGACTTCTACATAAGTCCAATTACGATTGCTTAACATAGCGCTAAATTTGTAACACAAAAGGCATAGCATTCTAGTTAGTAAGATTGTAAGTCTCCCCTCTTTCATGGTATTGTGTGGAAACTTGGCCTTTTTTCCTTCCTTTGGAAGATCTCTTGGCTCAAGGATCCATGCTTGTGATAAGTGGGTTGAGTGTTCTGCAAAGAATGTCTAAAAATGAAAAGCAAAAGCAAAACAATACTAACTTCTAACTCATTAACAACTAACTTTTAATTTCAAGTCATTTACTTTAATGTCATTTAATTCTAGCCTTTATTCATTTGCCATTGTTCATATCATTCTAATTGTTTCTGTTAATCCAATTTTCATTTTGTCCACTTGGACCATATTGTGTGATATATCTTGTTTGTGTATACTTTGCTTGTTTGTGTGGTCTTTGACCATTAATGTACATAATAACAACAAAAACCCTATAAAAAATTGTGTGGACTGTTGGCTTGATCTTGGACAAATGGACTTAGAACTTAGGCAACATTCCTATGCTAAAGGACTTGACCAATGCCAACTTTTTTGAGAAACCAAGTGCTTGCAATTTGAAATGTGATACATCATTCAAGATCCCTCTGAGTTCATCTGCAACATGATCATTGTGAAGCTGTTATTTTAAACCTGTGACTTGTGGAATTCATCTGTTACATGGGTTAATCTGAAGAAGATCATGGAGTGGTTAAGCTTGGATGTGGCTATCTATATTTGATGCCTTTGCTTTTCAAGATAATATAATTGTGCATTTTTGTGTTGCTTGATTCTAAATGTCCAAGGGAATTCTGGGTTTCTATTGACATTCTTGTCTATTGGATTGCTACCCATTTGGTCAGATCTTTTCAACTCTTAACTTTTAATTTTGTGCATAGGATTAGTCTCTTCATCTTCTCCCCATTTCTTTAATTTCAAAATCTCTCCCTCCCTTTTCAAAATTTTCTTTGATTGAACTTATTTTGTTCTAAACTTTGACCATTTTGCAAAAAAGATAGAAACTTTGGCCTTATGTCATTGTATTTTCAAACTTCTTTTTTTTAAATCAAATTTGTAAATAAACTTAACTATACTTGACTTAAACTTTCAGAAAATCCAAAAAGAACTAACTCATTCAAACCATTTGCAGGCCTCCTGTGCCTTTCAAACTTAATTTTTGTTAAAAGCAATGCATCCACTTTGAAATTTGTATCACGAACTACGAGGTTTTGATCCCTCATTTTTATGTTGGTACGTAGGCACGAGTCCGAAGGGTTTGTCAAACACAAAAATATAATTAATGAATTCTTTTCTCATCCCCCCATTCTATTTGTTTGTAAGCATCATTTTTGTACCAAATACATATGCACACAAAAAGGCTCCCTAGGAGTACCTAGGACACTTTGGGTGCTAACACCTTCCCTCTGTGTAACCAACCCCCTTACCTGTAATCTCTGATATTTTATTAGTTTTGATTTGAAAACTTCTTACTTTTGGGTTTTGTTCGTACTTTTTCCCTTTTCCCTTGGAAACAATAAAAGTGCGGTGGCGACTCTTGTTATTTGATCTCTAGCTTATCCATAGCTTGATGGTCATGAATTCACCGCCACAATACCCATTTGCTGAGTCGGCATGTGGACCATCTCATGATTACTTTCATCCATATACTGTCTCATGACTGCGACAAAGCTTGATGTGAAAGTTGGGACTGACTGAGATGACAATTCAAAACCCGGGGGTCGACCAAATTGGTTTGCCAACGGTCCTAACCCTGGTAGTGTGGGAATGACGATGACGATGTTTTTCAAATGTCGAACCGATATTATGCATACTTGTCATAAACTCAATTGGCATCCCCAACGTTCTATGCATGGGGACTGTAAAACTAGACATATATTTCCCAGAACTTCCCATCCTCATCGGCGTCGGTGTTTGAGGTTGATGCGGTGTTATAATTGACCCACTATATGCAGTCAAAATCGCAGGTAGAATGCTGAAACCAACATCGGTTGTTTGTGACGCGACTGTGTCTCCCGCCGAAGTCGTTTCTTCGTGTGGTCGTGGTGACACCATCTTGCCACTACGTATTTGCATATACTGAACACAACGGGTCCCACCGGGTGTGTCAATTTGTTTACGCAACAATCTCTAGCCTTCCTATCGAGGTTTACTTGCAGGACCGACTACAAAGTCCTAGACTGGTGGTGTTAAGTATTTGGTGGTTTAGTTGGTAAAGTGTTTAGAATACTAGAACAACAATTGAAGTGCTTGCAAAATAGAAATGCAGTAAAAGTAAGGAAAGATAAAAAAACAAGATACATATGTAAATGAACGAAGCGAATGAAAATAACTTGACCAGTTAAATGACTTGAAAATAAAGGTGGAAGAAGAAGTACATTTTTGTAGGAAGTTAACTTTTTTCTCTCAAACGCTTGACACTTCAAGTGTATTCCTATTGCAATGTTAAAAATGTCACCCATTTGAAATGAAAATTACATCTACTTAAATAGTAATAAGAAATAACTGCTAGGAGGTTATGACTCATTTACGATGTGCCACGTGTTGGAGCCTATCACCCACGTTGCTGGTAACTTCCCACTTTCTGCTTCCCACGATCAGTTCCCATCATGGTAAGCTGAACTTCGACTTCGACAGACTCACCTCCTTCGTCGACCCAGCTCTCTTGGTTTCCCCCTTCGTCGATCCTACTTCCGACCTCCTATTGGTCAACCTGGCTTCATGTTATTCAGGTCAAAATTTTCCAACTAACAGGTGTTAATGAACTTGAGTATTTAATTGCGTCCGAACTAACGACCATGACTCTTCGTCCCATCCAAGTAAAGTTGCAATAGCTTGAAAACCATAGTTTGCATTTTCACCCACATCAACAACGTCATTAATGTATGGATGCAAGAAAACAGGAAACTGAGACAAGTAAAGATGCCTCGAAGATGCAGTTGACGGTTGACTTTGACCCGGCAAACTTGACAGTTGACTTCTTGTTGGTTTCGTGCATGATCTCTTTGTAGTCTGACTCTCCTACGAGCCCTCACCAAACTCCCACTGTGAAGGATCACAATGCAAATCACACTCTTCACCCTTTCTACTCTTCTTAACTCCCCTCTTTGGCTTGTACTTCACCGGCGGCTGGCACATAAAAGTCGTGGATGTATGTGTTAGTTCTCGAACCTTTTTCTTCAACACGCTCTGGCCTACAATATTCAAAGTATTAAAATATGTCTTCAACTCTTCACACTCTACTTCTAAATCCAATTGTGTACAACTTTCTTCATGACCAACATCACGCTCTTCAATGTGTAATTTCATTCAAAACACACGAATTAGTTTTAAAAGAACATGGTTGTCTTATATTTGAAAACCGACAAGTTGACACGCACTAGGTAACCCATGTGTTATTCTAATGAAGCAACCACAACCATCTTTGCTTGCACCAACAAATTTTATCCTTTCTAATTTTTTTCTAATGTGTTTATACACTACCTTGAAACAAAACCGTGCAAGTTGGTATAGAAATGAGTGTTATTATAATACTCATTGTTACTCCTTCCATCTCATTGTTACTCCTTCCCTCTCAAAAATATATATTATTTGTATTTTTTTCTCACTCAATAATCGTTTATTTTTTGTATTTTTTCTATATTATTTACTATTTTCCACATATATCTTTTTATTTATTAAAATCTAATTCACTTAATTATTTTATTAACTAAGATTTAATAACAAATATTATATTTAATAATATCAATTTTACTTTTAAAAGTAACACGACTAATAATTTTTAAGCCATAGTATTTTTTATTAGATGGAGGAATTATTCCCTTTTAAATTTTTTTGGCTAAAAACATTAAATTATAACTACTCTCTTATGAAAGTTGAATTTATTGAATTTTCATTCCCCAGGATGATACGGGCATGAACACAACATTAGCAAGGGCAAGCCTTGCAGGTTTATTGAGCAAACAGACATGCTATTGAACTAAAACACGAACATTACAATAAGATGGAGCAGCAAAATGAGGGGCATTCCCCAACCAGATTTTAGAACCTAACCTCTTAGCAACTCCAACAGGGTTATGAGCATCATGGTTCAAGTGCCTCCTAATAAACTAATTTGAAAAATAACCAAACTGGTGCGCATGATCACCCTGGATACATGGCAGCGGCTTTGATTCTGCACCACCGTTCGCCATACATGCCAAATGAACGACAGATGAAAAGAACCATTTATAAGTTTACACAGAAGAATGAATGCCAGAGAAAAATTGGGTAAATCGAAACATCTCAGGCTCACTCGTGTTGGATAAGATGATTACTCTTAACTATTAAGGAAACAGAGGCAGGTAACGGAGCCCCAAATTTTCTGGAAATCCCATTATCAAGTTAAGATTTTGTAAAGCTTGACCTGAAGCTCCCTTCACTACATTATCAATCTGCAACAGCATATCAACATACTTAGAATTCAAGTAACCCGACATATCAATCTAAACAAAGTATGCTTCCCCTATAACATACCACAGATATAATGATTGCTCTTCCAGGAATTCGGTCGGGGAAAACATTGATTAAACAGTAATTTGATCCTTTAACACTATGAGTTCGAGGAATGACACCGTTTTCCAACAGTACAACAAATTCTTCATCCTGAAATCACCGAAAAACAAATAACATAAAAAAGTAAGAAAGGGAGAAACAGCCAAACTCTTCATCACAACGAGGTAAAAAGTAGTGAAAGAAAAAAATAAACCTGATATGATAGTTTCAGTTGATGGTACAAGTCCTCCGTTTTTACTCCTGGAGTCATTTCCACATAAATAGTTGATTGCATACCACGGCTCTGAAAAAGGGAGGTGAGAAACATGTCAATTTACAGGATAAACAATAAAAGATTAAGAAAGATAGAGCTCATAGAGCTACTCTTACCATTGGAATCAGGTGCGGGGTAAAACTAATGGTTACTTTTGAACCTGCAGCATCTGCAAGACCCTGTTCGATTTCTGGAGCTGTAATCCAAATAAGATAATTTCATCTACTTGAGAATCACTAACATGATATAGTAATAACTAAGACAACAATATCGGGATAATAGGCTCAATCAAACTAAGCTTACCATGGCGATGCCGAGTAACACCATAAGAGTTCATACCCTCAGTTACTTCAGTAAACAGTAAATTTTCTTTCGCGCTTCGCCCTGCAATGAGAACCAAGTAATAAAACAACAATTAAACTATATGCTTGTTCTGAGAATGTTGTGATATACTTGTAATAAAATACAAAAGATGTGCGTTCAATGTCTAACCTGCTCCACTAACACCAGATTTAGCATCAACAATAATATTACTAGTCTGAATAAGATTAGCCTGCAAGACCAAGAAAACTCAGATAGCAGAAACATAAAACAAAAGGGGTATAATAAAAGGCCTCAAGCATCATAAAATCAATAGCTACATAAAACTCTTTCTCAAAATAGGAATCATAAATCTAAGTCTAATCCCTAGATAACACTTCCACGTGTAAAAGGTTAACAGAATTGATAAAGAAGGGTAGAACAGGTGCGAATAATGCACATATGCATATAGCTCTTCCTTTCTGAGCCATCGGATTATATAATCCTTTCCCAGTCCATTTGATGCATAAACACCACACCTCTCCTTAGGGTCTCTATTTCAATAAATAATTACATTGCAACCCATTTAATTGAAACAACAACATCACTGAAAGACAAACATATCAACATCTTTCAATCTCCCTGGATATGAGCAAGACGCATCTCCTTAATCAAGTAATGCATTGAACTATAAATGCAAGCCACAATTTAATCTCTGATTTCAAAGATTCTCTGGTCTGGTCCATGATCCATAGCCACCATAGTATGGCGAGAAATGAACATATGCATATAGTTCTTCCTTTCTTTCTGAGCCATCAATAACACGAAATCAGCTTAATGTGAAGGGTATATCAAGCTTTACACCCTAGACCATAAATTTCAAGCTACAATGCAAAGACTAGTAGATAGAACTCACAGTCAAAGAACTAGTGGAGGACATCATAATGTTATACACTATTTTATTTTTAAAAAATCAGCTACCAAAAAAATTATAAAGAAATGAAATTTCACTTATTCTAAATGTGTAGTTTATAAAACAAAACAAGTATGCTAACCTTTATCAGTGGAACAAGAGGAAGTTGAATGGAAGTTGGATAACAACCAGGATTAGCAACTAGGCGTGCATTCTTTATTTCCTCCCTTAAAACCTCTGTTAATCCATATATAGCTTCTTTCTAGATAATAACTAGATAAACTCAGCATGAGGAATAAAATGGCAAGACAAAATATAGATGGTTTTGAAGGAAAGTTCATTTGGCTTTTGTTTTTTTCATTAGAGAATTACAAAAGAAAAAAATAAACTTGAGTTTCACAATTCATTTCATAGGTATGAACAGAAACCAAAGTGACCAGATCAAATTCATAGAGTGATGGGATCTTATTTCATCAAATATATAGAACTTAAACAAGGATCAGTGGTTTACTAAGGTTCAACGAATTAATTGTTTGGATTACCTTATTTGAGCTTATCTACTCACATATGCACTAGTGAGACTGTTTTGGATTTGTTTACGGAAACAACTTACGAAATGTTCATAAGATGTTTTCAGCTTATTTTCAAAAAGTCTTGATGATAGCTTATGGTTTGTATGAAAACGGTTTTACTTTAGCTTATCTTTTGCTATAGAAATAACTTGTATAAAAGGGCTTAAGCTATAAACAGTTAACTAAGTTGTTTGTCAATACATGACCTAAAATACAAATTAAAATCCTACTGACAATGTGCTCTGCTGATGAAGAAAATAAAAATGTGACCTAAATAAACGAGACCCTTTTGTAGTTGAAGGGGACAAGTACCACCTGCAAATCTGGTGCCCTGTGTGGCTGACCATACCACTCTTCATACTCAGAAACATCTCTTAGACGAAAATCCTACAGAAAACATGTTTACAATTCTGACATAAGAACAATTTCCTTTAATTATAATGAAAACAATCTTTAAATAAAAAACAAATAGATGACATTTATTCAAAACATACTGCAGAAAGATCAACAATCTTCAAGTGCTTCGGAAGGCCTTTAATTATTTCCTGGAAGAAAGAAAGAAAGCTAAGGTATATTTTTAAGCATTAAATTTACACTCTATCTCTTGCTGCATATCCTTTCTTCTAAGAAAGGTAAACTTACTCATCTGCTCACTTGTTCAAATCATGGAATTATGAAACACAAAAGACATAAGAAAGAACCTGCGTAGTTCCATGAGGTAAACAACAGAATACAGCATCTACATCAGAAAAATCTGCATCCTTTATTGCAATCAAATCTGGCAAGTTCTGCAAAGAAGTCAAAATTTGTAATCTATGCAACAAAGCATCAACGTATCATAATTAGGACATGACGATTGCAGAAGAAAAAGATGATTGAAAATTTGAAATTAAACCAGCCATACTTGAGTGCCCAGATGAGGGAATACAGATGAGATTGTCTGTCCAGCTTTCCTATCAGCAGTCATCAGTGCAACCCCAAAGTGTGGATGATTTGCCAAAAGCCGAAGAATCTAAGAAAAAATAATAACAACCTCTTAACAAAGTTACCCAGATATAAACTGATTATTAAAACAAAAATGAATGACTTCACAGCTTGAGTACACTACATGGAGAGTGGTTAATTGAAATTTAAGGCACATTACAGTTTACACTTGAGTTGCATAACAAAAGTGCAATGGACAAATATAAATCATAACCCTAGAATCACTCGGAGCCAAATTGTCAGTAGAAAATCAGTTTTACCGCTTGCATTATTTTCCAATCTTTCCACATACTAATCCAAGTACACCTTAAGCTAGCACTTGGTTGAATGAGTTAGAATGGGAAGAAACAGCATGCGTGTTTTTTCCTATACAACAACCAAACCCCTTTGCAATTACGTGGGATTTCGTTACAAGAATAACAAAACACCATTGTAACATATGAATTAGCACTATGTTTCGCGTATTTTAAACATACAAGACATAAGATAGGTACAATTTTTGTTCTATTATAAAAGGAAAACCAAACCAAACACCACACATTCTACTGTGTTCTGACTTCTGTGTGCACGAGTATCAAGAAATTTCGACTATCAAGAGCATTACGTTTAAATATTCATACATCAAAGCATAAGTGATAAAAAATGACATCATTACCATTAAACAAAAAATTGAAGACGGGTTAACATCTACAAGTTATAATCACTCTATACATTTCTTCATATTTTGATGCTGCTGTAGGATATTCTTTCATTTTCAATTTCAGCGCTATCAAAAACATCTCACTCAATGCATGTGACCAAATAATCATTCAAAAATCCATCTCCTATATGGTTGTACATTAGATCCTTCACCAAATTTATAGGAGAGAAACTCCTTTCATTGTCTAAGTTTTCATTTCGTGGGGAAAACATTATTTTAAGTAGGACAAAAAGTAAAAAATAAAATCAATGAAGCCTAGGTCGATACTTCATTGAAGACATGTTTAATATCCAACACTTGCATAACCCGACACGGGTAGTTATATTCAATGACTTGTATTTTCTTTAACTATCGATGGTGTCTACACCTCTGTGTGTCATGGTCCTTAGATTATCCTAGTGTCTATCTGCCGGTGTCTACAACTCTGCATGTCACAGTTCTTAGATTATCATTATCACTAGTGTCTATGTGCTGGTGTTTCGTTCAATGTGTTAAAATGTGCTAACCCTCAATTGACAAGCTGTAGATCCATCCCTGTTTTGTGTGCTATACAATAGTAGCTTACCTCAGAACCAGTGTAGCCACTTGCTCCAAGAACACCAACACGCACATTCTTTTGTGAAGTTTCTATACCACCTTTGATCGAACACTTAATACGCGACTTCACATTTTGTTGCTTTATCAAGTCCTGAATACCAACAACAACAACAACAACAACAACAACAAAATTGGGCATTTTAGTAAGGGTGAAAAGATAAGAACTTTGATAGAACCAAAATGAAATTGTATGAACAAGTACCGAGAATAATAACAAATCAACAAAACATGCAATAATGAACCATTTTGTAGCAAATAAATTAAATTCACTACCTTGTTAGTAGAGTGAACTCTGTTAAAGCAAATGGAAGTGAAAGCTGTGGCGCTCATCTTGTATCTCCGGCAGCTAATCAGAGAGTCGAGAGAGACAGGGACAGAAGGTCTTGGGTTCAGTTGATGAGTTAACTCGGATTAATAATTTTTTTTTTAATATGCCATCAATTTTATTTAAATTATCAATTAAAGAAAAAAATAGAAAAGACTCTCACTCATTTTTTTACATAATCGAGTACATTTTTAAATATACATATAACCATCAAAAACTCTAAAATAGTCTCGTTGAACCCCACAATATAGTCTATGTTTCTATTATATAAAAATGTAATTGAAATAAATTAATTCAAATAAATCAAAATATATTTTAAAAAATACATATAATATAAATTAAAATAAAGTAAATATATATTAGATTTAATTGCAACTTTGATCCTCCCATTTTTTTTAAATTTTGGTCTTCCCATTTTAAAATTCGGTTTTTTGGCCCATTAATTTTGTCCTTTTTAAAACTTTAGCCCCCTTTCAAATCTAGAATTAATTTGTAATGACAAATCATTAGTATTGTGTCTCATAGGAATGTCAACTTGCCTATGTTAGTGGTGATCAAATAACTCATATTTTGTGAGTTATTACAAGTCCTAATACTTAGACAAGTGTTATTTGTTTTACCATTCAGAAGTTAAATTCATTGCATTTTGTTTAGAATTTGTAAATAGCATAATAGATGTTCTTTTTTGTAATTTTTATGTGTTTGTTGCTTTTGAAAGGCTAGTTCTTATGAGGCAGACACGACATCCTATGATAGCAGCTGGTACCCAAAAGAAAGTAGAAGGCTGGAAACAGCTGAGAGAAAATGAGAGATATCAATTGCATTCTTAGAGCACATGTGGCAACAATCTGCGATAGAGGGAAAGCTGATTTGAAAGGATAAGAACGAGGTGCTAGAAGACAAAATCCAGTACGTAGTACAACCAGTGTCGCGCCTTGTAGCAAAAAGGATATTGTCGTCTGCTCCTTAGCACCAGCAGTCTTCCACATTACACTTTGTCTCCCACTACTATTTGTATCTGATTCAAAAGTTGCACGAATAAAAAGAAATAGAGGGAACTATGATGATTCTCTTTTGGGTCTGATTTGATTTATTCTCAAGCTCATTTTCCAAGACAAGATGCAAAGCCATAGCTGAAGCAGTTGTAAAAGTAACTCTTGAAGAAGGAAAATGAGTTCAACATCTATTAGAAAAACACTTAGAAGAGACAAAAGAGTGAGTTAAGTGAAAATGGAGAATACTCCTCTTCTCACCACCTCAAGTGTGTGTTGTTGATATATGGCGTGACAGAAGTTGTCTCTTGACGATTAACCATTGCAAGAATATTAAGAATTTTCTCTTAGGTTGTTATTTCTTTTTCACTATGTGTTTAAGCATGATTAGCTTAGGAACTAGTATTGTTATATGTACTCAACTCATTATGAGCTAAACCTTATATGTTGAACAATGAAAAGTTAATATAATGTAGTTTTTATGTTAAGTGATGTATTGTTAATATTTTGTTTTATCATGTGTTGAGTTGTTATAAATATGTTTCTTTGACTGATCAACTTGGAAAAAGATAAAAGCTTGTTGTTGTGAGAGATCCAGCAGCAAGCGGATTTCAAGTGACTGAAAATATTAGGATATATATATATATATATTCACTAGATTAGTCTCTTAGAGATAAGTGGCTAAAACCATAAAGGATTTTCAAAAGAAAAAAAAAACATGTTTTCGGGTTACAAGCGAGGCTTGGAGATTTGTCCCCTTGCCCTAAAGTATATGTTATTGATGTTGTAGAGATACACCCTTAGATCAAGTTTTGACCTTTCATGTCACAACATAACACATCATGCACACATAAATAACCATGTTATATTGATGGATCATTACCCAACATGCTCTCTGTTATTTAACTCATTTACTTTCTCGGCACTATTTTATTCTTGTTTGCTACTAAACTGAACCTGTGACAATCATAAATTGTTTTTATCTTGCTCACGACTATTTACAAAAGATAGCTTTTTTACAAAATCATTTAAAGTTACCTTTCACTCTTTATGGGTTTGACATCCCTAATAATTTATCACTTTCTACATAAAACATACATGTATACTTGTATGTGACACCACATGTTTTCAAGCAATAAGTTTTTGGCGTCGTTGTCGGGGAGTGTGCAGAAGATAACATTTTGATTTTGTACTAAAACATATATTCTTTTTGTTAAATAATCATTTGAGCTTCTAACGTTCTCTGTATTCTGGTGATACGACAAGTGTTACTTATTGCATGTGCATGTTGTTAAACCTAGTCTATAGAGGGGATCCTGAACCTGAAAGGACCTTTAGATTATTGAAAAGATTCCAAACTAGTGGACATTTACCAGGAAGCCCTCCTCTTTTTCTTGTTTTTGTTTTAGAGGAGGATACAACATAGGCAGATATTGTCAAGGCAAATAACGACATCATTGGCATTGCAATTGAAAGAGCACGTAACATCAGGGACTATGTTATATTTGATCCAAACGCTATGAATACAGGCATAATTAGATATGAGATTATTGTTGCCCAATTTGAATTCAAACTAATGATGTTTTAGATGCTGCAAGCTATTGGTCATTACTCATGTGATGCAAATGAAGACTCATATCTACATCTAAGACAATTCCTAAAAGTGGCAAGTAACTTCAAGATTCCAGGCATATCAGATGATGCCTTCAGGTTAAGGTTATTTCCCTAATCATTGAGAGATCAGCCAAGAGTTGGTTTAACTCTCTTGAGCTAAATTCCATAGCCATGTGGAATGCTTTAGCTGATTTTTTTTTGCTAAATACTTTCCTTCTGTCAAGAACACCAAGATGGGGAATGAGATTACTTCATTTAGGCAATGAGATGACGAATCCTTATTTGATGCTTGGGGATTGTTCAAAGAGATGCTTAGGAAATGTCCCCTTCATGGAATACCAATATGTATACAAGTAGAAATATTCTACAACGAGTTGGTTCCCTCATCCAAAAACACGTTTGATGCATCAAGTGGCGGAGCCTTATTGTCAAAGTCATATGAGGATAGTTATAAGTTGATTGAAAGTATCACTACAAACACTTACCAATGGTCTGTCACAAGAGTTGCAATTGTCTCTACTAAAAAGAAACCATCAGGAGTTCATGAGGTATCTGAGACTACAACTTTGGTTGCTCAGGTGGCTCAAAATCACCAAATGATGAAAAACTTAATGACAAGCCTTGACATGCCTGGAGCTGAACCAATTAAGGTAGTGACTGATGCATCAAAGGTCGCCTGTGTCTATTATGGAGGTTCCCATTTGTTTTAAGATTGATCTGCAATCCATGTTTATATTAAATGTGTTAGTAACAACAAGTATAACAATCCCTACAGCACCACAAGTCCCACCTAGGTTTTATGCACCAAACTATGTAATGACTAATCAAGGGAAGAACCAACTGGAAAAAATACTTAAATCCTTCATTCAAGAGACCAAAAATCAGTTTCAAGCTCAAAGAGTAAGCATCAAGAACTTGGAGAATCAAGTAGGGCAGATTGTGGTTGCACTTAGTTCAAGGACCATGGGAAAACTTCCTAGCTCTGATGAAACTCCAACATCTACATCTGGAGCCAAGAGTATTGAAACTTGCAAGTTCATCAAATTAATAAGTGGAAAGGAATGTGAAGGATAAACGTCCACAATGGAAGAATCACTAAGAGAAAATATGACCACTCCTGACACTTCAGAGAAGGAAGTATCTGAACCCAATGAAGAGACACTTGTAATGGAGCCTACAAAAGAATTAATAACACAAGAAATGGGCATACTAAAGACTTCTGACATGACATCTAACCTAGAGAAACAACCAATGGTCACGCCATAGGTTGATAGGGTACCCAAATTTATTCAAGAAAGACCCTCACCTCCATTTCCTCAAAGAATCGGAAAAGATAAGAAAGAACAACAATTTGGAAAGTTCATGGAGATTTTGAAGCAACTTCACATCAACATACCATTGACTGAATCCATTCAACAAATTCCCAACTACTCAAAACTCATGAAAGACGTTCTTACAAAGAGGAAGAGAACGGTAGAGTTTGCAACTATAACATTAACCCAAGAATGCAGTCAGCTTGTTCAAGGAAAACTCCTTCCTAAACTAAAGGATCCTAAAAGTTTCACTATACCATGTAACATTGGAGAGTCATTATGTGGCAAGGCATTCTATGACCTTGGAGTAAGTATCAACCTTATGCCCTTGTCTATCTTTAAGAAGCTGGGAATTGGAGTTGTCAGACCAACAACTATTACTCTCCAACTAGCTCACAGAAGCCCACGTAAGTATGAGAGTGCACCTAAAAGGGGATGAATTAGGTACTTTAAAATTTTATGATTTTTAGAGTTAAATGTTTCTTTATTTTCTAGTTTATGGTTAGGTGATGAAAGCAGTAAAATGCATAAAATAAAGAACACCAGAAATTATACTAGTTCTCCTCACACTTTGAGAGTACGTCTAGTCCCCTTACACACTGTAAGAGATTTCAATATAGTTCTAACTTTGTACACGCATAATCCTAGATTCTTTACAGAAGCTTCTAACTTAATCACAAGGAAAACCACCTTGTGATTTTACAACACAAAAAAAGAAACACATTTTATTTTTCCAAACTTCTTGTTTCCAACAATCCTGGATACAAGTTACAGGCACATATATTTGAGTTTATTGATATTTGATAATAATAAGTTTTTGTGCAAAAGGATAATATAAATCCTATCAGTAGAATTTATTCCCTTTTAAAATATGGTAGATCCCAATATATAACTTAGAGTGCTCAAGAACTATCACTTCATTTGAATATGAAAATGGACAGATGCAGTGAAATACTCTAGAAAGAATTTTGAAAGAGGTGTATTTTAATCAGAGAAAATACTTTCTATTTATACGGAAACATGCACCTTTTGAATCAAGACATAACTCTTGAAAAAAACACGATAAGGTGTAATTTAAATGGAAAAGATGCATAAAAGGGTGCCATGAAAAGATCCAGTACGATACAATATTTTTCTAAAATTTACCAGTGTCAATCGATCGAGAGGGATGACCAATCGATTGATCCTTTGAAATGTTTAAAAAATTTTGAATTTTAAACTAGTGAAAATCGATTGTGCATCCCATGCAATCGATTGTTAGCCTTAAAAAATTTACAAATTTTCCTGATGACAATCGATTGATGCTCCCATGCAATCGATTGTCTTGCTTAAATAATATTTTTTTATTTTAAAGATTTTGAAAAAAAAATTAAGTACAAAATCCAAAGTCATGAATTTTTATGAGATGTCATGGATTAATTTTAAATGGTTTGAGCACTTAAGGTTATATATAAATAAGAAAGACCATAGTTACCATCTTATTCAATCATCCATCACATAATCATTTAAGTAACATCTTTCATTCATTAGCATTTGATCATTGTCTTCACATTATGGACTGTCTTCATCAAAATCATCTTCATTGAAAGTTTTACTTCACATTCTCCCCCTTTTTGATGATGACAAAACAATTCATGATGATGATTGTGCTTGCTTGAAAAAAATAAAGAAACTTACCCTATGTTGGATAACTCCCCCATTGATGTATGAACCTTGCTAAGGATGAATTTCTATAGAGAGGAGTTATCATTTACTTAGGAAAGAGATAAGACAAAAAGACACACAAACATACACCTTTCTCCTCCTTTTGACATGATAAAAAATAAAGGAATGATGGATAAAAAGGACAACATACTAAATAAAATATATTAAAGATAAGATATTTTCATAATAATTTAAAAATTAAAACACCGCATGGAAGTGAATTAAAACCATAATACAAAACAACACATATTAAGGTTTGAGTACATGACATGAATAATGAAAAACATACAACAAAAGCATAACAAAAAGACAATATAAACTGAAATAGTCTTGGTTCATGTTGTTAATTTATATATAATTTCAATAGTAACAAATGATGTTAATTTATTTGAATGTGGGGCCTGATGTGAAAAGATATGTATATAATAAAATGGGTGGAATGTGTTTTGAAAATAAGTCATATGTGCGTGAATTAAAAATATGCCACAAGGGAAAATTGGAGTAATTTCATGGATTATAAAAGGCACAACATGAGGGGTATATGATATAGTTTGTAAATGAGAGGTGATAAAATGGAGTCAAAGAATTTTGTTGTTCTCTCACGATGCAGGTATTTACAAAAATTTGGTTTGCTATTTATTGTTAGGTTTAATTTAATAAAGTTCAATCTAATCATTTTTGAACACGAAATATTTGTTGCAGTCCTTATGATAATCGGGATCGCTAGGTTGAAGACATAAAGATGAGTTTAGCAGTAATGAAGTGTGAAAATAAAGCTGAAAACAAGCAGAAGGACATTCCTAAATCAGGGCGCCATGTTGGTAATATTGAAGAAGATGATGTTGAGGAGGAGGACGATGGGGTTTAGTATGACAATGATAATGCTGAGTTTTATTGGGAAAGACAAATAAGTTCAGGACGTAAGGCCAGAAGAAATATGTTGGTAAGCTAAATATGATGTGACCTTGTTTGTATGCAAAAGATGAAAATGAGATGTGGGATCTTAGGGTTAAAAATTAGGGTATGACACTTGGTCATTCCCTTTACCATTTTGGGTTTGCTTCTTGCAGGGATCACCAAGCACCTCTTTGTTTACATTTGTATTTATATGTTCATTGCTTATTTAACCAGTAATCAAAATACCAAAAATATGTCTTGTTTCCCTAAAGTTTATTGTGCAATTTAGGGCTCCTCAATTCAAAAGCATCTCAAAGTTTAGTGGCTTACTTCTTAAGAAAAGTCAAAGGTTCATGTGTTTATTTCCATGCCTTCTTTAACAAGTAACTTCAAGCTTTGAGCAATCTAATCAAGAGACCATCAGGGATACCTGATTTTGAGTTCATATGCTCACCCATGTGCTTTAAAGTTCAAGGAAAGTCCAAGTGCACAAGCTTATTACAAGTGGTTTGACCTAAAAGTCGACATTTTGAGGTCAAAGTTGAAAGGATCACAACTCCTTCAATTCTCAACATTTTTGAAATCCCCTTTTTGCATATGACTCTTCTTAATATCCTCCACAACTTATCTTTACATGAAAAGATCCAATTATGCTTGGAGTATCATCAAACGTTTGGAGACATTATAGGTCATTTGTGGACTTAGTGAAATTTGACCTATTTTCAAGTGACTTTTTACCAACTTTCAAAGATCATAACTTCTTCAATTTTCAACATATGAAGCTGATTCTTTTTGCACAATATCATTTGTGATACCATCTACAAGTTTTCTTCAAGGATCAAGGTTATAATATACTTGGAAGGCCATGGAATTCATTGGGACATTCTAGGTCATTTTCAACCATGAAGCACTCAAATTTTTCTATGTTATGGAACAAGCATTTTATGCCAACATCAACACACCATAACTTTGTGCTCAAACATCTAAATGCAACCTTTCTTGGCTCATTGTAATCTTGGTCAATATGTTAACACATTGCAAAAAGAATGGGATCAAAAAGCCTCTTGAGTAGGATGCCCCATTGAGTTGAACATGGTGATTTGGAACTGAAGTAATCACCATTGGCTGAAATTTGATCATGAATAATCTCAATTCCAACCCAAATTAGCAAGTATTTTGGTCCTAAACATGTTTTAACAAACCCCCAGAAGTTAATTGACACTTAAAATGCATCATTTGGCTGAGTTTTGAGGAGTTTCAAGTCACACTTTTCACACACTTGGATCAAATTCGTTTTGCGCGAATTCAACATCATTCCACACGTATTTGGATCCAATCACATTCCCTATAAATAGAGGAATCTATTGCCTTAATTTGTAAGCTTTGGAGAGCCAAGAAACCCCTGCTGCAACTTGAAGTTTTTCCAGAAAATTCAACTATCGTGTTTTGAGTTTCAACTTGTTTCAATCCATTTTCTTAATTCTATTAGCTTCATCAGCATCCTCTGAAACTTTTGCAATAATTCTCAAGCTCTAAGACCTTTTGAATTGCTTCAACAAAATCGAGCGTCATCAACTTCTGATCACCATCTGGACAAGGTAGTTCTGAATATCATTTGAACTCAAACAAGTTACCATAATGTAGTCATTCACTCTCTAATGTTTTTCCTTAACTTATCTGGTGTTGATTAATCGTGTTCATCATTTAATTTTATTTTTCGTGGCTTGCTTGTTTCTGAAACTTCTTTGAAATTCCCTTTGCTCAGTTCACATAAATGAATTTGAAGCATAAGATTGAATTCAGGATGACAAGAGGATCACAATGGTGGTGGTCTCATGTCTTGAAGTTACCAAATGATGAAACTCCGATGAGAGCTCACTGGAGAAGATGACTGGAGTGTTTATTAGGTGGTATGAGTTTGGACCAGACACATTGGTATTTTGAAATGTTTTGATTGGTTAAATTCAAACTGGATCATGTGTTCTGATGGCAGTGCGTTCCATCATGTTTCTCATCATTTGGAGTGTTCGATCTGCCACGTCAATGAATGAGGCGTGATCCAACGCTCTTGGTTTTTTCTGATTTTAATTGTTTTTCTTTTATTATTTTAAATGGTTTTTTCTTTAAAAATTCGTATAATTTCATTTTTTTAATCCAAAAAATCCCAAAATAATTTCTAAATTTCTCTTTTATTTTTCTCCATCTGTCTTTTATTTTTCCATATTTTATTTCACTGATTTTCTATTTTTCATGAATTTTCTATTTTCTCCTTTGTTTAAATTGGTTTAAAAATACTTTTCTGTATTTTAAAATTCTGAAAATTTATTGTATGTTTCTCATTTTATTTCCAATCTTCCATAATTTTCTTGGCCATTTGTTTGATGTTTTGAAGGGCTTTGTAGATTTTCCATTTTATTTCCATTTTAAAGAAACATTTAAAATACCTTTGATGCATTTTTATTTCATTTAACTGCATTTTAAGTTTGTGTGACCTTGTGGACTTCTGTTGGCCTTGGATCATGATGATTTTGATTTCAAGTCTCATCAAACTCAATGGATCTTGGTTGTTGATGGGGTGAAAACCCTAATCCACCAAAATGGATGGTTGATTTTGATGATGACTTGATCAAATTTGTGATTCAATTTGGATGTGACCTCTCTTATCCCCTTTCTTCTTCATCCCCTTCTTTTCCCTTTGATCAATTGGATGGATTTGTGTACATCTTGTTCATGATGTGTGGGTTGGTGCTTGATGAACTTTCATCATTTAAAATCTACCTTCTAAGTGATCATGAGTCATTTAAGGTACTTTGGATTGATGCATAAGTTCATCCTAAGTGTCATGAAATGTGGATTGAAGTAATCGACCATCCTCCTAACCTTTGTGCTTGATCATCCCCTTTCTTTTTCTTTTCTTGTGTAGCATAACTTTAGGAGGATGATTTACATATCATTTCTCTAGTATTTATTAACTAAAACATTATTCTTGACCGGCCTCAGATAGTTGTGACTTCTACATAAGTCCAATTACGATTGCTTAACATAGCCCTAAATTTGTCTCAAAGGCAATGACTTTTTATAAGTGAGATTGTAAGTCTCCTATTCCTCATGGTATTGTGTGAAAATGTTCCCCCTTTTTCCATTTGTGTGAGCTAATGGCATACTTGTTGATTTTATCCAAGTTGGAGCCCTTCTCATAAATGATGTATAGGTTCATATTTTCATGTTTGTGAATGGATAGTTGAGTGTTCTCCAAAAATTGACCAAAAACATCTTTTCATCTTTACTAACATCTTTTACTAACACTTTACTTGTATTAAATTTTACTTCAAAGTCATTTACCTTTATGCATTTATTTTTTATGTAATTTATTTTATGCTTTATGTTTATTTCATATCATATTATTTGTGTTTATGTCATTTTGTTCTTTGTCCATTTGGACCTTTCTTTATATCATTGCAAAGAAGACACTAATAAGAAGAAATTTGTTTCTCCTAACTCATGGACTTGTGGTTACTATCCTTGACATCATTATGGAGTTATGGACTTAGAACTAAGATCTTGACCTTTGTTGTGGGATTTGGGACTTAAGACCTTGGAATCCATATGATACCTTTGACTTTGGACTTCTCTGTGAGACTTGGATTGGTTACTTTGGTTTCATCTGACATATGGATTACTGCTTATTTTGCTTGCTTGAGGCTTAATATAAAGGAGGGAAATTCTTGCTTGAATTATGTCATAAAGCTTTTTATCTCTTGGTTAGATATTTCTTCTTTAGCTTTTACTTTACTGCTTTAGGATAGTCTCTTCTTCTCCTTCCCATTCTTTAATTTTCAAAATCTTCTCTCTTTTTCAAAACCTTCTTGTTTTTTTAACTTGAACCACTTTCTTAATAAACCTTGACTTTTGTCAAGTGATTTTCAAAACCTTTTTCCCAATAAATGCCAATCCATATTAAGCATACTTAGATCAGTTTCAAAAAGACTAAAAAATGCCTAACTCATTCATATGAATCAAAACAAACTCCTTTTGTTCTTTTTACCACAAACTAAGAGGTTTTGAGCCTCCATTGCACTTTGTTGGTACGTAGGTACGAGACTTTAAAAGTCTTGGCAAACACCAAATCATAATAAAAATGTTTCTTTTCCCACCCCCCTAATCTTTTAACAGACAACACCTTTTTCAAGCTAAAACGTGCATATTTTCAAAGAGGTTCTCATGGAGTACCATGGATGTTTAGGGTGCTAATACCTTCCCTTTGAATAACTAACCCCCAGACCCTTGTTCTCTTTTTATTAGTTTTGTTCTAAAACTTCCTTGGGATTTGTTTGTACTTTTCTCCTTTTCCTCTGGAAACAATAAAAGCGCGGTGGCGACTCTTGCTTTGTGAGTTAAGTTAATCAATAGCTTAATCTCAAAAATTTTACCGCTACAGAAAAATGGTGACTCTGCTGGGAAGTAGTCCCTAGTGGGTTAAGACCATCCTTGTTTTTGTACATATATTATGTTTGTTGTTGTTTGTTATTGTTTATTCTGTCTGGTGCTTGGTGATCTCTATATGGTGAGGTAAGTCTTATACCCGAACTTGGGAGCTCTTATGATTGGAGGGTGGTATAGTCATGGTTGGCTTACGTGGAGTTAATCCTTAATAAGCTGACTTGAGATCCCCCACTCAGTGAAGGTCCCTTTGGGATTACTGATGTCACACGAGTAGTCGTAGTTGGCATTACTTTTTTCGACCTAGGAGCCCGAGAAGCTGGGGACCTTAGAACCCTTAACCCATCTTGGCCTTTTAGGACTTAGTGCGGTGGTTATTTAAGTGTAGACTTGAATTAGTTATTACACGATACTACACTCGGACAAGTTTCTCTTGAGAATATTATTGGTTGACGAGTAGTCATATAAACCGATAATATCCAAAAGACTGAATTACGACTCTGGGAACTTTTTAGAACCTTGTTCTACATGTGATTATACCCTTAGTACATACATTGTGGGTTTGTTCTTACCCTTGGCTTCATGCTCGTGACTCCGAATCTTTAGACCTTGTTTGTGTGCTTTGTATGACCTTGTTTGTGATTGTTGCATCATGCACTCATGGCATTCATACGAATTTTACTCAATTTTCAAGGAACTTAGAGACTTTTGTTGCAAACATCGCAGATATTTTGATCGTGGATATTGGAAGAAGGAATACTTGGAAATACATGTTCAGATGTTCCGATCTCATGGAATTAAGGAAGCTAGTATATTTTGTTGATGATCTTAAGGGTTTCAGAGACCATTTTTGAAGACTTTTATTTGTGTTATCTACTGATGTCGAGGATGGTCTTCTCTATACTTTGGTTCAGTTCTATGATCCTGTCTACCGGTGTTTCACTTTCCCTGATTATCAGCTATTGTCTACCATGGAGGAGTATGCTCACCTTTTGGATGTACCAATTTCTGATACAAGCCGGCCAATCCAATATTATGAATCAGAATGCTGATCAAGATGAGGTGTTGAAATTGATCAAGAAAAGTGATTTCAATGTGGTGGACCAGTTGTTGCATACTCCATCCAAGATATCTGTGTTATCCCTACTGATGAGTTCAGAAGCGCACCGAGAAGCTTTAAAGAAAGTCCTAGAGCAAGCCTATGTGTACCATGACGTGACAATTGATCAGTTTGATGGCATTGTGGCTAATATTACCGCATGTAACAATTTGAGCTTCAACGATGAAAAGTTGCCCGAGCAGGGGAGGAATCACAATTTAGCCTTGAATATCTCTATGAACTATCAAGAAGATGCCCTATCCAATGTGCTAGTGGATACTGGATCCTCTTTGAATGTTCTTTCCAAGTCTACGTTGTCTAAACTTGCTTACCAAGGTGCTCTGATGAGATTCAATGAAGTTATTGTGAAAGGCTTCGATGGCTCAAGGAAGAATGTAATTGGAGAGGTTAATCTCCCAATAAAGATAGGTTTGTGCTTATTTCAGATCACTTTTCAAGTAATGGATATTCATCTCGCCTACAGTTGTATCTTAGGACATTCGTAGGTTCATGAGGTTGGGGCAGTTACATCAACTTTACACCAGAAGCTGAAGTTTGTGAAGAATGGGAAGTTAGTGATCGTGGGCGGCGAGCAGACCATGTTGGTGAGTCATCTCTCTTCATATTCATACATTGATGCCGGAGAGGCTGAGGGAACATCATTTCAAGCTCTTTCTATTGATAATATTGCTGATAAGAAGAATGGGGAATCCATGGCATCTTTGAAAGGCGCCCAACAAGTGGTGGGGAGTGGCCAATCTGCTAGATAGAGACAAGTTATTGAACTTGCCAAGAACAAGAATAGAGCTGTTTTGGGTTTTTCAATTGGTGCAACCCAAAAAGATATCCGAATCTAATTTAGGAAATGTTTCATAATGATGACTTTATTCATACCCAAGATCAGTCTGCCGCCGCCGTCTTAGAAGATGACGAAGAGCAACAAGTGCCAGACTTTGTGACACGTGGATCGGTATGCCAAAATTGGATTTCTATTGATATTCCTTCTGTTATTCACTTGTCGAAGAAGTATGTTTGCTTTTTGTTATTTTCAAAATCTTTTCAATATGCCTAAGGTAAAAGTTATGTGAGTTTTGTTTCAAATTTCATTATCATTAATAAAATGTTATTTCATTTATCCATATTATGTTTTCCCTTTTTGCTTATTCTAGAAGATGGTAACATAAAAAACAAAATAATAATCATTTTTATATCAACATCATAATGTGCGTTTATTTGTTCATATTCTAAAATCAAGCATTAAATCATTGTGCAGATTAATTAGTAAACCCATTGAAAACAATGACCATATATCCTCTCCCAACTTTGAATTTCCTGTATTTGAAATGGAAGAAGAGGATGATGAAGAGATTCCTGATGAGAATTCTCAGTTGCTTGAGCATGAAGAGAAGACCATTCAGTCTCATAAAGAGCCGTTGGAAGTGATTAATCTGAGTTTCAAAGATAACAAAAAAGAAGTCATGATTAGGGCACTGCTTTGTCCTGATGTTAAAAAGAGGATGGTAGAGCTTCTTAGAGATTATGTGGATGTGTTTTCTTAGTCTTATCAAGATATGCCATGTCTTGATACCGATATTGTGGAGCACCGATTTCCGTTAAGCCAGAATGTCCGTCGATTAAGCAAAAGTTAAGAAGAACTCACCCTGATATGATTGTCAAGATTAAATAAGAAGTTCAAAAGTAGATTGATGTTGGGTTCCTTGTTACCGCTGAGTATCCTTTGTGGGTGGCTAACATTGTGCATGTTTCGAAGAAAGATGGTAAAGTTCGGATGTGTGTTGATTACAGATACTTGAACAAAGCCAGCCTGAAAGATGATTTTCCTCTGCCACACATTAACATGTTGGTAGACAATACAACTAAGTTAAATGTCTTCTACTTTATGGATGGATTCTCCGATTATAATCAGATCAAGATGGCACCCGAAGACATGGAAAAAACAAGATTTATTACATCCTGGGTAACATTCTGCTACATAGTGATGCCTTTTGGTTTAAAGAATGCTGGTGCAATATACCAAAGAGACATGACTACTCTTTTCCATGACATGATGCACAAAGAGATATAAGTCTATGTTGATGATATGATTGCTAAGTCGAATACTGAAGAAGATCATGTTGAGTATTTGTTGAAGCTGTTTTAGTGGTTGAGAAAGTTTAATCTCCGGTTGAATCCTAATAAATGTACTTTCTGTGTCCATTCAAGAAAGTTGTTGGGTTTTTGTAAGATCCCAATTTTGACCCTAAGATCCCTCATGCCATCTCATCATATGCATTATCATTGGGATCATACCTTGGCATTCTCCTTGCCCCTATTTCATTGAGTTTGTTTTGGGAGAGATCCCCAATTGATCAAATTCCTCAAGGGATACTTCAAAATTCATCACCTTATGCATATATGATCTACCATGAGCCTAAAAAGTCAATAGAATTGCAAGTTAGAAAGTTGATGGATGATGGTTGACCAGATGAATTCATCTAATCAAAACTGGGTCCCCCTAGACCCTATCTCCTACAATTTTCATCATATGTAAATAATTCCAAGTGCAAAGTTACTCTAAATTACATTCCAGACACCTTTCATGTTGGGGTTTAGAGCTATATTTGCTTGTAAAGTCATTTTCTATGTTGAAATATTATAGGTCATTTTGTCTAAACCCTAATTTGAAAGTCAACTTCCCAAGACCATAACTTGCTCAATTTTTATGAGATGAAAGATTTACAAGTTGCACAATCAAATTCAATATGTCTACTTCAACTTTTACGTTTGGAGTGAGAGCTAAATCAACTTTTATGAGCATGTGATATGAGGATACGTTATAGGTCATTTTGGACCACTACCATTGAACAAGTGATTTTCCTCAACTTCAAAAATGCATAACTCACTCATTCTAAATCCAACTGATGCCAAATTGGTGACAATTTTGAAGGTCTTGGAAAGAGATACAACTTTAATGAAGACACTTTTCTCATTTGGAGCTCACATAAAAAGTTAAGCAAGGTGGAATAATTGAATATGTGACTTGACACTTAGAAAATATTTTAACATGTTGAAATTTCCAAACATCCACCTCAAAATGCATCATGATACAAGTTCCAAATGGAAAAGTGTTCAACATAAGAGTTGTTCCTCTTGATCTAAGCTTTCCAAAGAGTTCTAATTCATTAATTTTGGACTAAGTTTGATAGGTCTGTGCATGGTGTAAACAGACCTGTATCAGTTGGCAAAATCAAAGCTTCAATTGTTCAAACAACTTTGCCTTGCCACTCAAGCTTCATGCAGACCTCATTTTAGTTGATTTTGGACCTAAATGGATTGCTTCATGGGCCTGCACACGCCCATGCAAGCATGTGCATTGCATTACCAAATTTGGAGAATTTTTCAAGTGTGCAAATAACACTTCCTTTGGCTATAAATAGAGGTCCCCTACATCAATTCAAAGGACCCTTGCGCACCAGCTTTGTCCCCAATCTTCCAAACCCTCTCAATTCAAAGGAAAACCTGAGAAATTTCATTTGAAATTTGAGTTTGAATCTCACTATTTGGAGATTCAAAAACTCCAGGATCCAAAGCTTTGCATTGTTCTTAAGCCACTTCCACAAGCTCCATAAGCAAGATCAAACACGAATTGAAGCAAGAGAGATCCATTTCTGCATAATATTGAAGGTAATTTTCCAGATTTTTCTTCTCTTTTATTCTCTCTTAATACTCATCAATTCTCTTGGATCCTTGGTTGTCTGAAGTCCTACCAATGTAGGCAAGAAGATTGAGTTGCTTTGAGGTTAAATCGAAACAACTCTATTGACACACCTTAAAATTCAACTCCACCTATCTCTCTATATATTTGGAGTTAGTTAAAATTGAGGTGATATTCGTGATCTACACCATTTATCTTTAAGATCATGTCCTTTTTTTCTTTCTATTTTGATGTGGTGATGAATGGACCAGTCCGGCCAAGGTCGCCTGAGAAGACGACCGACGCTTTTCTCCGGCAATGATGTGGCGTGGTCTAGAGCCATTAATCTGTTTCAAAATGTTTTAATCATGAGCGTACATTGTGATTACCATTGGTACAACATGTTGCCTCAAGCACATCATGGAACGCGTACGCTCCACCACTTGATCTACCACTTCAATTAATGAGGTAGATCAAGTGGTCCACGTTTTTTTTATTATCTGATTTTATTTTTTATTCCTTTGATTTTCATTAATTCATATTAATTCTAATATTGATCCAAAAAATATGAGAGTTTCACCAAAAAAATTCAAATAAAATCCTCTTTCATTTTCTGAATTAAAATTAATTTTTGGATCATTATTAATATTTTTCATGATTTAATTGATTTTGTGAATATTTTTAATTGTTTAAAAATACTTTTAAGTCTCTAAAAATTCTGAATTTTTTTCTCCAAGGTCCTTTGACCTTGTTTGACCTATGATAATTCTCATGGCCATTTCTTTGGTGTTTTGATGAGGTTTTAGGAAATTGACCAACCATATTTAATTTAATGTATTATTTTTAATATTTTAAATTGTTTAAATGCCAAATTAATTGTGTAGAGCCATTTTAATTGACTTTGTGAGTTGAACTTGTGTTGTTGGAACTTGGTCAAGGTTGATTTGACTTTGTTAGGTTAAGGTCATTGGATTTAGGGGATTGATGGAATGTACATTCCATCTCCCAAAATGAATGAATGATCTTAACTTGATAAACGTCCTCCTTTGTCCAATTTGAGTTTGATCCATTTCCCCTCCCTCTTCATCTTGTTCCCCTTCTTTATGCATTCATGTCATGGACCTATAATATCTCAATATCCTAAGGCTAGTTGATTGCAAAATCAACATAAGTATGGATAAGATTAGGTTCCCCACTTTGCATATTCTTTTTGTGTGTGGTATGTTTCATGAGCATAGTTCATCATACTATGTCTCTAACATGCATTAACACCAAAATTCTATTGCCCGACCTCAAATAGTTGTGACTTCTATATAAGTCCAATTACGATTGCTTAACATAGCGCTAAATGTTGATCCAAAAGGCATAGCATTCTAGTTAGTGAGATTATAAGTCTCCCCTCTTTCATGGTATTGTGTGGAAACTTAGACTTTTTTCCTTCCTTTGGAAGATGTCTTGGTTCAAGGATCCATGCTTGTGATAAGTGGGTTGAGTGTTCTCCAAAGAATGACTTAAACAAATGCAAAGCAAAAGCAATACTAACTTCTAACTCATTAACAACTAACATTTATTTCCAAGTCCTTTACTTTCAATGCAATTTAATTTTTTTAAGCCTTATTCATTTGCCATTATTCATACCATTCTAATTATTTATGTTAATGTCATTTTCACTTTGTCCACTTGGACCATATTGTGTGATATATTTTTGGTTGTGTATATTGTGTTTGTTTGTGTGGTCTTTGACCATTAATGTACATAATAAGAACAAAAAACCCTAAAAAATATCTTGTGTGGACTGTTGGTTTGATCTGAGACAATTGGACTTAGAATTTAGGCAACACTCCCTATGCAAAGGACTTGGCCAATGCCAACTTTCATGTAACCAAGTGCTTGTGATTTGAAACTTCATCTGATACATCATTGAAGATCCATTTAAGTTCATCTGCAATATGATCATTATGAAGCTGTTATTTTGAACCTGTTATTTATGCCATCTTGGAATTCATCTGATGCATGGGAAACTTTGAGGAAGATCATGGAGTTACTAAGCTTGGATGTGGCTATCTTTATTTTATGCCTTGCTCTTCAAGTTGAGATTTTGTGCATTGTTTGTTGCTTGATTCTAAAAGTTCAAGGGAATTTGGATTTCTATATGACATTCCTGTCTATTGTATTGCAGCCTATTGGTCAGATCTTTTCAACTCTTAACTTTTAAATTTTTGCTTACGATTAGTCTCTTCATCTCCTCCCCACCTCTTTAATTTCAAAATCTCTCCCTCCTTTCAAAAATATTCTTTGCCTGTGTTTGTAAATTTTCAAACTTTGACCACTTTTGCAAACTAGAATCTTTGGCCTTAAGCCATTGCATTTTCAAACTTCTTTTCTTAATCAAACTTGTAAATAGACTTAATTATACTTGACTTAAAAATTTCAAAAGACAAAAATAACTAACTCATTCAAACCATTTTTAGGCCTTTGTGCCTTTCAAACTTAAATTTTTGTTAAAAAGCAGTGTACCCACTTTGAAATTGATACCACAAACTACGAGGTTTTGACCCCTCATTTTTATGTTGGTACGTAGGCATAAGTCCGAAGGTCTTGTCAAACACAAAAATATAATTAACAATTTCTTTTCTCATCCCCCCATTCTATTTGTTTGCAAACATCATTTGTACAAAAACACTTATGCACACAAAGAAGGGCTCCCTAGGAGTACCTAGGACACTTTGGATGCTAACACCTTCCCTCTGTGTAACCAACCCTCTTACCTGTAATCTATGGCATTTTATTAGTTTTGATTTGAAAACTTCTTATTTTTTTGGGTTTTGTTCGTACTTTTCCCTTTTCCCTTGGAAACAATAAAAGCGCGGTGGCGACTCTTGTTATTTGATGTCTTGCTTATCCATAGCTTTATGATCATGAATTTACCGCTACAGAAATTAAGTGGCGACTCTGCTGGGGAGTAGTCTCCAGTGGGTTTAGCCTACTTTTTGTGTGTATATAATTGTATATTTGATGTATGTATATTTGTTTGTAAGATATAATCTGCTTGTTGTGCTTGGTGATCTTTGAGTGGTGAGATAAGTTCTAACAAAAACTTGAGTGCAATTAAGATAGGAGGATGGTATAGTCATGTTCGACTTGTGTAGAGTAGTCCTTAACAAGTTGGCTTAAGACCCATCTGCTCAGTGGAGACCCTTTTGGATTTGGAAATGTCACACAAGTATTTGTGGTTAGGCATTACTATCTCTAATTTGGGGTCCGAGAAGCTGAGGACCGTAGAACATTTAACCCCTCTTGGCCTATTTAGGACGTAGTGCGGATACCGTTCAAGTGTAGACTTGATAACAGTTGTTACACGATACTACACTCGGTCGAGTTTCTCTTGAGAATATTATGGGTTGATGAGTTAGTCATCTTAACCTGTAATATCCGATAGATGGAATTAAGACTCTGGGAACTTTTTCGAACATGATCTATAGGTTTTATCCTTAGTTCCCTCCTTTGGGATGATTCTTACTCAGACTTCATGCTCGTGACTCACAATAAACCCTTGATTCTTGGTTGATCCAATCAAGTCTTGTCAATATCAATGGAAATTGGATGTTGATAAGGTGTAAACCATAATCCACCAAAATGGATGATTAATCTTGACAATGACTTGATTCATCCCTTAACCCTTGTTTGTTTGCCTTGTGTATGATCCCTTATTTGTGATTGTTGCATTCATGCATTCATGCACATCATAACATTCATCACACAAAAATTTCAAGGAAACTGAGGTATTATTTACAAATATTTTCAGACCATGGATTGTGGATGAAGGAATACTAAGAAGTACAATTTCAGAAGTCCCGACTTGAAAGAGTTAAGGAAGCTATCATCTTTTGTATTAGATCCCTTGGACTTCAACCAACGTCATGGGAAGCTTCTATCTGTCTTGTCTGCTGATGTGGTTGAAGGACTCTTGAGTGTGTTGGTTCAGTTTTATGACCCTCTCTACCGTTGCTTCACTTTTCCGGATTATCAGCTTGTGCCTACGTTGGAGGAGTATGCCCATCTTTTGGGGATACCTGTTTCTAGCAAGGTGCCATTTAGTGGATTGGAAGAGATTCCCAGATCTCATCTTATTGTTGAAGCTCTTCACTTGAAGAAGTCTGAGATAGAGACTCATTGGGTGAAGAAAGGAGGATTGTTTGGATTGCCATCTGATTTCCTCATCAAGGAAGCTACTGCCTTTGTTCAAGCTGGTAGTGTGGATGCTTTTGAAGCTATCTTTGTGTTTCACATCTATGGTCTAGCTTTGTTCCCTAACATCGACGATTTTATTGATGTTAAGGTCATTAGAACTTTCTTGATTGGGAATCCTGTGCCTACTCTGTTAGGTGATTTGTACTTCTCTTTGCATCTAAGGAATTCTAAGGGTGGTGGAACGATTGTCTGTTGCATTCCTCTTCTGTACAAGTGGTTTATTTCACACTTGCCTCAGACGCCTGCTTTTGTGGAGAACAAACAATGTCTACGGTGGTCTCAGAGACTTATGTCTCTCACTAATGATGATATAGTTTGGTCTGATCCTTCTTTGAGAAGTTTGGAGATTATTGATAGTTGTGGTGAATTCTCTAATGTGCCTCTCATTGGTACACAAGGAGGCATTAACTACAACCCTACTTTGGCTCGTCGACAACTTGGGTTTCCCTTGAGATATAAACCTAATAACACTTTTTTAGAAGGTCTTTTCTATCAAGAGGGTAAAGATACCCAACATATGAAGCAGAAGATTGTGCATGCTTGGCATAATTTGCATAGGAAAGGAAGACCCGAGCTTGGTCCACACAATTGTGTAGCTTTGGAAGCTTACACACTTTGGGTGAAGAAGAGAGCTTTGGAGTTGAAGATGCCTTATCCTTGTGAGAGACCTATGTCTATGGTTGTGGTTGAGCCATTAACTCTCCCTAACCAAGATGTAGAGGAGTTGGAAGACGCGCTCGCTAAGATGAAACAAGAGAAGGATATGTGGGAAGAGCGTTTCCATGCTTTGAGCCAAAAGCATGAGAAGTTGCAGCTTGAGTCTAAGGACAAAGATGTGCTTATTGAGCTACTTGAAGATCGAGTGACAAAGAGACATAGAGAGCCAGAGGTTTCATCTTTCTCTAGTATGCCTCAGCCTTCCGTCTCTTGGAGAAGATTGCTGATCAGCTTGTCCTCGAGAAGACTCAAATGAAGGCTTCTTTTGAGACAGAGATCCGACGCATTCGAAGAAAGTACGCGCCTACAGCCATATCTTCTTACGTTGTTAGAGATCTTTAGGATGACTAGTCTCCTTTCCTCTTGTATTTTTCATTTGGTTTCTGAAATTATACTCAGTGTAATCCTTCCAATTATATAAATAAAAGAGATTTTTATGGTCATATCAAATTATTACAATTATTGTTGAATATATATTTGCAAATAATGTAGTAAGTTCCTTGAAAATAAAAACAATTAAACATTGCATTTCATGCATCATTTGCATAAGCAGGGTTCTCTTTTGCCAGATGTCTCATTGGTGTTTCTTCTGTGCTTCAGCCAAGCTGACTCATCGATACAATACTCGCGCCAATCACTCAAGAATCATGGAACATCTTGAGCAAGAGAATAGGGACTTGAAAGAGGAGATCGCCCGCCTGACTGCCATGATGGAGTCAGTATTAGCTGCACAGAGCCAGTCTTCTCCAACGTCCGCAACTCCTCCTCCTCAGAGGACTATCATTTCAGAGGTGGCTACCTCTATCATTCCCGCAACGGCTGCTCACTTTGCACCTAGCATGCCTGCCGGATTCCCGTGGGGAATGCCTCCAAACTTTATGCCCGAAGGCTTTGTGCCTACCTTTGTTTCTATTCCGACATCTAGCCCGATCATGTCTGTGTCGCCACCTGTCGTGCATATCCTGCCTCGTGTAGAAGACACCATCTATCATTCTGAGCCGTCTAAGGGCCCGTATGTGTATGAAAAGATGGATGAGATGAAGGATAAATTTCTTGAACTACGCAAGGAGTTGAAAACTTTGAGGGGGTAAGGACCTATTTGGAAAGAGTGTTGCGGAGTTGTGTTTGGTTCCCAATGTGAAGATTCTAGTAAAGCTCAAAGTGCTTGACTTTGAAAAATATAAGGGGAACACATGTCCACTCAGTCATTTGGTGATGTATGCCCGCAAGATGTCTACTCAAATGGATAATGATCAGCTGTTGATCCATTATTTTCAAGACAACTTGTCTGGTGCCGCTCTGAGGTGGTACATGGGGTTGGATAGTGTGAGCATCCGCACGTTCAACGATCTAGGTGAAGCGTTTGTGAAGCAGTATAAATATAACATTGATATTGCTCCTGATAGAGATCAGTTTTGAGGTCGTTGTCTCAAAAAGACAAAGATACATTTAAGGAGTATGCTCAGAGGTGGAGAGAGCTTGCCGCTCAGATTACCCCTCATTTGGAAGAAAAAGAGATGACCAAGATTTTTCTGAAGACCCTGAGCTCATTTTATTATGAGCGGATGATTGCCAGTGCCCCCAGTGATTTTACCGAAATGGTAAACATGGGGATGAGGCTAGAAGAAGGTGTCTGAGAGGGACGGTTATCTAAGGAGGAAGCGTCATCCAGCAAGAGGTATGGTAATAGCTTTGGTAAGAAGAAGGAAGCAGAGACTAATGTAGTGTCCGTTGGGAGGCAGAGGATTCCTCATGTAAAAAGAAATCAACCACCCCGTCAACATCACCATCAAGTATCTTCAGTTATTCCTGTATTTTCAGTAAATCAATTAGCACAAGTTCAACAACAACAATGTCAACAATAACAACCACAACAACGAACAAACACCTATAACAACAACAATACCAATAATCATCAGCAACCAAATTTTGAGAGGAAGAAGGTCTCTTTCGACCCTATTCCAATGACATATGCAGAGCTATATCCTTCGTTGATTCTCAAGAAACTGCTACAACTGAGAAATCCTCGACAAATACCTGAACCACTTCCATGGTGGTACAGACCAGAACTCCATGGTACGTTTCATCAAGGAGCCCCCAGACACGATATTGAGAATTGCTACCCCCTGAAATATGAAGTTCAGAAGCTGGTAAAAAGTGGAATGGTGTCCTTTGAGGATCGTGCACCCAATGTGAAAGCTAACCCACTACATACCCATGGAAATTCATCTGTTAATATGGTGGACGGTTGTCCAGGGTAGTTCAAGGTATTTGATGTACGCTTCATTAGAAGATCCTTGGTGACGATGCACAAGGATATTTGCTTGGTGAGCGATTGTGAGCATGAACATGATGGTTGTGCTATCTGCAGTATTAATCCTAGAGGTTGTATGATTGTGAAGAGGGACATCCAACGGTTGATGGATGAAGGCTTGATTCAGATTGTTCAATCCCATCACATAGATGATGATGTCAATGTAATAGTACAAGTATTCAAGACACCAGAGAGAGTGGTGATTTCATTTGATAGCAGCAGTAGTAACAGTATCAACAAGAGATCGGTATCACCGTTGGTCATACGGTTGGCGGGTCCAGTCCCGTACTCATCCGATAAAGCTGTTCCTTATCAGTATAATGCAACTATGGTGAAAAGTGGTCAAGAGTTTCCTTTGCCGACGACCAATTTTGTTGTGAGCATTGTTGATGTTACTAAGGTGACCCGTAGTGGTCGTATGTTTGGGCCGGTGTTCCCAAAGAATGTAGAAGTTTGTCCAGTTGGTAAGAAGGTGGAAGTACCCGCGGTAGATCCAGTTAGCGCTCCAAAGTGTCAGTCTGGTGAATCCAGCAATTTGAAGCCTAACGATGATGATGAGGTACTCAGGCTAGTAAAGAAGAGTGAGTTCAATATGGTGGAGAAGTTGCTCCAAACCCCCTTAAAAATCTCAGTACTGTCTCTGTTAATGAATTCCGAAGCGCACAGAGAAGCACTACAAAGAGTTATAGAGCAAGCTTTTATGGAACATGATGTCACGGTGGATCAATTTGATCATATTGTAGCTAACATCACTTCTTGTAATAATCTCAGCTTCTGTGATGAAGAACTCCCCGAGGAGGGTAGGAACCATAACTTGGCTTTGCACATCTTCATAAATTGTAAAGATGATGCTTTATCCAATGTGCTAGTTGACACCAGATCTTCATTGAATGTGCTTCCAAAGTCAACATTGTCGAAGCTGTCATATCAAGGGGAGCCTATGAGATATAGTGGTGTGATCGTCAAGGCTTTTGATGGTTCGTGCAAGACAGTGATTGGTGAAGTGGACCTTCCGATGAAGATAGGTCTGAGTGACTTCCATATTACCTTTCAAGTAATGGATATCCACCTGGCCTACAATTGTCTGTTGAGAAGACCATGGATCCACGAGGCAGGAGTTGTTACCTCCACGTTGCATCAGAAGCTCAAGTTTGTTAAGAATGGGAAGTTAGTCATTGTTGGCGGGGAGAAGGCGCTGTTAGTCAGCCACCTGTCATCTTTCTCTTATGTTGAAGTTGAGGATAAGGTTGGAACTCCGTTCCAAGCCTTGTCTATTGTTGTTGAAAAAAGAGTTGGGGCACCCTTGTCCTCATTTAAAAATGCAAGGAAGATTGTTGAAGATGGGAATGTTGATCAGTGGGGGAAGATGGCAGAGGTCTCCGACAACAAGAACAGAACCGGTTTAGGTTTCCAACAAGGATCGTCAACTGCTAGATCTGATGATGTGCAACTCAGTTTCCGTAGCGGAGGGTTCATTCATGGTAATGAATAACACTTAGCTGCTGTGCTAGAGGATGATGAAGAGGAAGACTGCACCAATTTTGTGACGCATGGAAAGGCTTGCAACAATTAGATTGCCGTTGATATTCCTATTATTATGCATCGATCTAAGAAATTGCTTTCATTTATTTTTGAAAATCCTTCTCCTATGCCTAAGGAAGAAGTGAACATTGTTTGAGCATTTCAAATCTATCATTAATAAAATATAAATCTATTCATCTACATCTATGATGTTTTGTTTTTACTTTTTGCTTTATTCTGAAAATGGTAATCACAAAAAACATAAATAAATAATAACAATTGTCGATCTACATAATATTTGGTCACAAATTCACTTCTCTAAAATCAAAATATCAAATCATTATGCAGGTTGGTTTCTAACCCCATTGAATACAATGATCCTTCTCCTTCTCCAAATTTTGAATTCCCTGTGTTTGAGGCTGAGGAGGAAAGTGATGAAGAAGTGAGTGATGAATTATCTCGTCTTCGTGAGCATGAAGGAAAAGCCATTCAGCCATTCGAAGAGCAGATTGAGTTAGTCAACTTGGGTTTCGAAGATAATGTGAAGGAGGTCAAGATTGGATCTCGAATGTGTTCTGAAGTTAAAAAGGGGTTGATTGATCTTCTTCACAATTATTCTGATGTGTTTGCTTGGTCCTATCAAGACATGTCTGGGTTGGATTCTGAGATAGTGGAGCATAGATTGCCGTTGAAGCCAGAATGCCCGCCAATCAAGCAGAAGTTGAGAAGAACGCATCCTGATATGGCAGTAAAGATCAAAGAAGAAGTGCAGAAGCAAATTGATGCCAATTTCCTTGTGACTGCTGAATATCCGCAATGGGTGGCCAATATTGTGCCTGTTCTGAAGAAGGATGGAAAAGTCCGTATGTTTGTTGATTACAGAGATTTGAATAAAGCCAGTCCGAAAAATGATCTCCCTCTACCACACATTGATATGTTGGTAGACAATACAACTAAATTCAAAGTCTTTTCATTTATGGACGGATTTTCCGGATATAATCAGATCAAGATGGCACCCGAAGATATGGAGAAGACCATGTTCATTACACCTTGGGGAACATCCTGTTATAGAGTGATGCCTTTCGATTTGAAGAATGCTGGTGCAACTTACCAAAGAGCAGTGACTACTCTTTTTCATGATATGATGCATAAAGAGATTGAAGTTTATGTCGATGACATGATTTCTAAATCTATTGATGAAGAAGAACATGTTGAGCATTTGTTGAAGTTGTTCCAGTATTTGAGGAAGTATAAGCTCCGCTTGAATCCCAATAAGTGTACTTTTGGTGTTCGTTCTGGTAAGTTGTTGGGATTTATTGTCAGCGAGAAGGGTATTAAAGTTGATCTTTCCAAGGTCAAAGCAATACAAGAGATGCTTGCGCCCAAGATTGAGAAGCAAGTCAAAGGTTTTCTCGGCCACTTGAATTATATCTCAAGATTCATTTCACACATGACTGCCACATGTGCGCCTATATTCAAGCTTCTTCGGAAAGATCAGTCTTGTGATTGGACCGAAGATTTCCAGAAAGCTTTTGACAGTATCAAAGAATATCTGCTTAAGCCTCCAATTTTGTCTCCACCTGTTGAAGGAAGACCATTGATCATGTATTTGACTGTGCTCAAAGAGAGTATGGGTTGTGTTCCTGGTCAGCAAGATGAGACTGGAAAGAAAGAATTTTCAATTTACTACCTCAGTAAGAAGTTCACCGACTGTGAGACTCAGTATTCTATGCTAGAGAAGACTTGTTGCGCATTGGCTTGGGCTGCTAAGCATCTGCGATAATATATGTTGATTCATACCACTTGGTTGATATCCAAAATGGATCCAATCAAGTATATATTTGAGAAGCCTGCTTTAACCGGGAGGATTTCCCGTTGGCATATGTTATTGTCAGAGTATGATATTGAATACCGATCTCAGAAAGCAATCAAAGGTAGTGTCTTGGCTAACCATTTGGCTCACCAACCGATTGAAGATTACTAGTCAGTGCAGTATGATTTTCTCGATGAAGAGATCTTATACTTGAAGATGAAAGATTATTATGAACCATTTCTTGAAGAAGGGCCAGAACCTGGTTCCCGTTGGGGCATGGTATTTGATGGAGCTGTTAATCAGTATGGTAATGGCATTAAGGCAGTGATTATTACTCCTCAAGGCACACATTTTCCATTTACACCTAGATTGACCTTCAAATGTACAAACAATATGGCAGAATATGAAGCTTGCATTATGGGGCTTGAAGAGGCCATCGATCTCAGAATCAAGTATTTGGACGTCTATGAAGATTCAGCTTTGGTTGTGAATCAAATCAAAGGTGAATGGGAGACGAATCAACCCGGTTTGATACCATATATAGATTATGCGAGGAAGATTTTAACTTTCTTTACAAAGGTTGAGTTTCATCATATCCCTCGAGATGAAAACCGGATGGTAGATGCTCTTGCAACATTGGCTTCAATGATTATAGTGAAATATTGGAATGAGGTTCCCAATTTGACTGTAATGCGTCTTGATAGGCCAGCTCATGTGTTTGTTGTTGAAGAAGTCAATAATGAAAAGCCGTGGTATTTTGATATCAAGTGTTTTCTCCAAATTCAGATTTACCCGTCTAGGGCATCATTGAAAGATAAGAAGACTTTGAGAAGATTAACCAACAATTTCTATCTGAATGGTGATATTTTGTACAAGAGAAACTTCGATATGGTTCTGCTCATATGTGTGGATAGACAAGAAGTAGACTTATTGATGACTGAAGTCCATGAAGGTTCCTTTGGTACTCATTCCAATGGACATGCAATGGCAAAGAAGATGTTGTGAACATGTTACTATTGGATGACAATGGAATTTGACTGTTGCAAATTTGTGAAGAAATGCAATTCGAGTCGTTACCTTTAGATTTATTGACTAAATCAAAAGTAAATCATACAATTCGAGTTGCCACCGCACTTCTATTTATCCAAAGGAAAGGTTAGAAAGTGAACAAAAACCGAGAAGTTTTATCAAATCAAAAACTAATAAAAATGTCAGAGATCTGGGTAAGGGGGTTGGTTATGCAATGGGAAGGTTTTAAGCACCCAAAACATCCTTAGTACTCTAAGGGAGCCCTTTTTGCAAATGTTGTATGGTAGGTTGGTATTTGTGAAAATATTTTGTGCAAACATGATTGGGGGGATGAGAAAAGAATATACATATTTACAATTTTTGTTGTTTGAATGGATAAACCCATTGCCTACGTACCATCACAAAGGTAGGATCAAAACCTCGTAGTTCGGGGTAAAAATCTCAAAAGAAGTTGATGAATGGATTGGTCAAAAGCCTTAAGGTCTTTTGTTATCAAAGGGAGAAAAGTCAACCTAAACCATAATCCACCATGTGAGGAGAGCTTCAACATACTAGTGGGGGACCCACCCTATAATAAGTATGGAAGACTTATAGTCCAATCACTAAGGATAAGGTGAGGTTTACATCAACCACTATGATAACTCAAACCTAATAGCTAATGTTTATGAAAAGCTTTGGCAAAGGTGGCCATTGGAACCACAAAAAAGACTTTGAATGAGTTGGATTTACCAATTAGAAGTATTCATAAAATAAAGTCAAAGTTGACTTAAGGTTCAATTCAAAAATGAGTATTATGAAAAGAGTTTGAAAAATCACAGGCATAATGCCTAGGTTTCTAATTTTTAAAGCAATGTTAATGTTTGCACAAAAAGTTTGGCTTGGGTTAGAGTGGAGAGAAGAAGAGAAGGGCTAGGTCCTAAACATGCAAAGATGAGAGAAAAGAAATAAAACCCTTGGAGTTCCCTTCTTGAGATCATAAAGATGATCCAAGTTGCTCCTTTCCTTGGGACTTAGCAAGCAATAAGCAATTAATTCAAGCAATCAAGCACATATTCAATCAAGCTCTTAGGATCCTCCAATTTGGATTTGTCTCTCCGTTCTTGGATGCTCATGACAATGGTCCTTCTAATTAGCTCAAGTTTGGTATCCCTATCACACAAGAACAAACAAATCAAAAAGTTCCACAATGCACTAGAAGAATGGACAAGAGTGAGTTTAGAATAGGGGTCCTTTCAATTCATCTTTCAAGATTAAGCATTCTAAAGGAATGAGGCCTAGTTGCTCTTCAACATATTTAGCATTCTAAAGGCATGAGACCTAGTTGCTCTTGAAACTCCATTTAGCATAGGTAAGGTCCTAAATCTAAGTCCTTTCTCCATTTGCATTGGTTCACACAAACAAAACAAAACAAACACAAGACAATAGTATATACACAATAATGTGCTCAAGTGAGCAAAAGGCAAATGACATAAACATAAACATGAGCTCAAGTGAGAAAAGGGAAAAGGACAATATGAATAAATGAGCAAGAAATTAAATTGCATTAAAGTAAATTGCAAGAATTAAATGCTTGAATTAAAAGTTAGTAATTAGTGGTTAGTGTTAGTGTGCCATAAGGCAATTTAGTGCTATGTTAAGCAATTGTAAGTGGACTAATGTAGTAGTCACACCTATCTGAGTTCGGTCAATAAAACTATAGGCAAATAAACATAAGTTAGAGACCATGACTAGTAAGCCAAACTCCTACAACTTGCCATGCCAAAAGAAAAGAAGAATGACCTTGTATGGATTTTAGGTTATTTGCTTGACCAAGAAGCAACCTATCTTTGACACAAAGCAATTCACTTGATCTTTGATCAAGATGAATTTGATTTGGATCAAAGTAGGTTAAGCCTCTCATATGTCAAGGCTAACCACAAATCATTAACTCATTGGTCAAAAAAGAAAAAGAAGAAGATGAAGATGGAAATGGAATGTACAACATTGAAATTCAAAAGACATAACCAAAACACATTGATCAAACATGAATAGGATCAACATCAATAAATGGTAAACAGAAGTGAAATGAAGAATAGAAGTCAAGAAAGGTCAAACATATTTTTGGTATTTTTCGGAATTAAAATAATGCATAAAATAAAATGAACAAATAAAGGTCAAACTTCAAATCCAATTCAAATCAACTTGAATAAGTCCAATTGGATCATCATAAGTCTAACATGGTCAAACAAGGTTTGACAAAATTTCTCATCATTTTTTGAAAATAGAAACTAATTTTAAATAATTAAAAAATGGAGAAAAATAACATAATTGGATTAAAATCTCAAATAAATCTCAAATCAATTAAGAAATTGATGAGAATATTTTTCATAGATTCATCATCATCCAAAGATATTAAGAAAATATTTTGGCATTTTTTGAATATTAAAAAGCATTTTAAATGAATTAAAAACAATCAGAAAAGAAATAATTCACAAAAAATATTAAATGGAATCACAAAAATAATTAAAAATCATTTTATGAAACTAGAATTTAAGAGATTTTTTTTTGCGATTGGTCCCATATTTTTGTGATTCCAAATAAAGAAGTTATGAATTTTTAAAATAAAATGGAATAAAAGAAATTAAAACAGAAATTAATAAAAGAGAAAAATCCTGAGGCATTAGATCATAGCTCATTAATTGACGTGGCTCATCAGAAAGCCAGGAAGCGCGCGCGTATGGTGAGTGTTAGTCAACAGCGTGGCATCATGCATTAAAATAAGTCATAACAACATAGGGCCGAGATTAGATTTGGAAACACTCATCCAAGGGCCAGGGTTTGGACGCGTGGGGACGGTGGTGGAAACCACCGTCTTCTTTGGTGAGAAGGCCTTCTCCGGCCACCAGTTACAGGTTTTCAAACCTCAACCATAGCACACGATCCATATACCATTCGAAAGCTAGGGTGATGTACATCACCCCTGTGACCTTAGTTTCTTCTCAAGATTCTTATGGAGGAAGAAATCTGAGATTGAAATATGAGGTGTTTAATCTGAACTTAACCAATTCTCAAAATTAAAACCACAGACCAATTGCCTCTCACATGAGGACTTTAGAAATGTCAACCAAACCAAGCAATGCACAATAATAAGAGATATTCGAATCAAAACAGTTATGGTGAAAACCTTTGAAGTGCATCTTATATGAGCTTGATCCAATCCAATCCTGGAGTGCAGCTTGATCTTGAAGTAACAATGAAGCAAGGCTAAGGAATTTAGAAGCTAAAGATCAACCAGGGAAGTTGAAATTTAAGCTTGAAAAGTAAAGAAAAAATTCAAAATTCCTTTAATGGAGGGTTGGGGAATCAGTTGAGCAGAGCTTCAGGCGCCTTCAGGTTACCATTCAAGTGAAGCAAGCATGTCTATTTATAGCCACAGCTGATTCAAGGAAGTAGAAAACACGTATGTGCATGAACTTGGGTCCTCCATGCATGGGCCTGTCCTGGCGCATGTGAGGCCCAAAATCAATTGCAATTGAGTGCTAAACTACAACCAAAGTGAAATGGACGTGCAGATTGTAATGCATTAGCTTGTGCATGGAAATTTAACATGTTATGCATAAATGATCGCAAAACTTCACCTCTTTGAAAATGCCAATTTGAAAATTGAAACATAAGCATGTGGGTAATGGTTGGAAAGGTCTTGAGATGAGGAACAAATGTTATATTGAACAAAAATTCATTTGCAGTTTGGAAAATATTGAAAACTGGCCATGAAGTTCAAGGTACAAAACATGTATTTGAAAAATGTGCCAAAATGGACAACTTCAAGCCCTTATGTTCCAATGATACAAGCCTCAAATGACAAAACCTTCAACATAAAAGTTGTATATGTTTTCAAGAAAATCAATTTGGATTTAAATTTTGCATCATTTGGATTTTTACTGAGAAAGTTATGGGCACTTGAAGTTGGACTTTTTCACATTTCAATGGCTTTGGTCCAAAGTGACCTATAATGTTTTGTATTATCACATGTGTTTCTTTTAGGATTATGAAAATTTGTCCAACATAAAAATTTAAGTAGACATATTAAAATTTCTAATGCACTTGGTATCTCCTTAAAATCATAAAAAATGAAGGAGTTAGGTCCTTGGGAAGTTGACCTGAAATTAGGGTTTCAGTAAAAATGACCTGTAATGTTTTGAAATGAATGATGACCTTCCAAGTTTCAAATGAAATTTTGATGAACATGAAAGTTGTTCATATGGTTATTAAGAACATTGTTTCTCTTGGTGCCATCTTCATTTGACAAACACTTCAAAAGTTAGGTCTCAGTGGATTTCGAAATAGTCAGATGATTTGACTGGTCAACTTCTCAAAGCCAAACTTCAAATCTTGATGTATGAATGATTGAGGATACTCACATAGGCTCATATATGCATAAAATTATGAATGAAAGAACTTCCCTTGATTGTATTGCATCATAGGTTGAGGTTGCTTCATGAGCAAGGCACAGTGAATGCATAGTTGAATTAGGGTTTCCTTGGGAAACAATCCTCAAGCCCTTTGGTTTATATTGATAAAATTGACAAATTGAGATACTCGAGAGGCATATATGATGATTTAGAGCTTTGGGAACCATTGTCATGCTTGCTTTCATCTTCATCTAGCCACTTCAATGGGCATAAGAGCCTCCTAGGAGCCTTGGTTCACATGACTGCTTAAGCTTCAAAACAAAAGATGTTAGTGACATACTTTTGTGCTTTTAGTTAGTAAAAAAAATAGGAAAAGAAATAATATACAATTCAAGCATGCTTGGTGATCTCAAACCAATCACATAAGTCCCAACCCAAGGGTAAGGAGCCACACATGCTATGATCCTTGAGGCAATGCAATGCGCAATGATATGATGCCATGAAGGATATTAGGGTCAAAATTAGGGTCTTACAGATGCCCCTATTTAAGGTTATTCTAGCCGGAGATATGAAGGTTAAAATATCCGTCTCGACGAGGTAGAATGGGCTTAAATAATAACAAAGAGACGAATTTTGGTCCCTAAGAGAGCTCATGATGCAAATGTATGCATGCAAAAGTTAATACTCGATGAGGATATATGTCTACAAAGGAAAAAGGAATCAGAAGAAAACTGAATATCCATAGGAGTAACATGCTCACTAGGGAGACAAAGACTCTGGGGGGAGAAATAAGGGGTAAAATACGTGAGCAGGTCACGACTTGAACTTGCTGAGAGACACGAAGTGATTCCATGAAAAGAAATCAATGGGAAGACTCGAGCTGACGCAAAGATGCATGTATTAGGGAATATGCCAATACAGCAAACTATCCACAAGGGATACTTCGGATAAAAATCTGGACTCGGTTGGCGAATATCCAATAAGGAATTCAGCCGAGGAAGAAATAATGAGATATTACCGGTTACTGGGTAATAAACTCAAAAAGAGACATGTGATCAAAACACCGGTATGAGGGTGAAAGAACAACACGCTCCGGGAGAAAGAATATCTAATATCGGCATAAGGGTGAGAGATATCAATCATCCAAAAACATCTGAGGAAGACCTGAAAGGTATATTTCAACTCAGGAAAATCTGACTCCCAGGGGACAAAAAGTCATAATAGGGAGCAGAAGGAAGGAACACAAGGGATACCGGTTACTGGGCATATAATAGGTGACCAACTGGGCGTGAATTGGGGAATATTTCCAAGACACTCATCATCCGAAAGGAGGGCTGAAAAAGCAAACTCGATTACAGGATGGACATTCGATTCCATAAGGAAATATGAATCTTACTCGACTGGGGAAGAAAAGACTTCGACTGAAGAGTGCATGAGATATACTATCTATTACCGTCAGAATGTAAACAATATACTCGCATGGAAGATTATCCACAACCGGTTACTGGGTTAATAAAGGATAAATCGACTGATAAGAAAGGACATCAGGATACCGGTTACTGGGTATAAAATGATGACCAATCAAGGGGAGAAACAATCATCACCCAACAAAGGGGGGTAAATGAAAGATGACTCGCTGGGGATACATTGCTAACAGCAACGATCCGGGAGATATATCACCTATTACTGGGTGGTATACTCAAAAATGAAGGAATATCAATATCGAATATTGGATAAAGATAACCAACAAAGAGGGGATTACATCTACCAGTTATTGGGTAGAAAACCAAAGAAGAGAGTAACCGTCATCGGTTAGGATGAACAAAATCAAGGGTTAACTCTGCAAGGGGACAAAAACGGGGTTTACAACTACCGGTTACTGGGTAGAAAACCACAACGATAGGACTTACAACTACCGGTTACTGGGTATAAGGCCATGAAATCTGTTGGGGAGAGAATGAACAACTACTGTCTACTGAGCAATTGGTCACCTGAACCACATGGAACTGTAGGAGAAACAACAAGAAAGGAGTCAATCTAGGAACAAGCTAGAAAGACACAATGAAACAAGACTCAACCTAATGAGGATATAACTCAGGGGAGTAATTCCATCCTAATATATATTTTGGGAGGAAACTGAAACAATAATCGTCCACGAGGACATAGCTCAGTGGGGAATATGGAAGAAAAGATAAACACTTTCTGCCTATGGGGCTGACTCTATATGGAGAGATCAAATACAAACATCTGCTTGGGGAAGAACATTTCACCAACTAGCAGGAGATAACAAGCAAAGATATATGGCAAAGAATGCAACATGAATATCTGAATGCTATGATTATGCATGTATATGCAAGGTTTATGTATGATTAATGCTGACAAACAGACATATCTAACACAAACAAGTCTAAGGATCAACGGACAGACATCTGGTACAATATCTCAAAAGATAAAAGCTAGGCCCATAGGAAAAAATCCAATCAGGTGGGGAGCAAAAAATACCAGGAAACACCAATCACCGCTGAAGATCAAGCAGAGTCGCTGCCAGGGACCAAGACTGCTGCTAGGGGAACGAGCAGGATCACCGGGGATTAGAGACCGCTGTTAGGGATAAACAAAGGAACACAACCACCAAAGCTGGGGATCTGCCAACAGTATACAGAGATGTGGATAAGATCTGTCATAGAAGAACTCTATTGGGTAACTTATCAGGGGGATAATATGAAATTCTACGGGGAACAACCACCAAACAGAAACACATGAAATCAAACATTCACTTTTATCCACTGAAGGAACATCTCTGTTGCGGAGAAAGAGCCAATCACTCCGTTGGGGAAGGGAATAAACATCTTCCTCGAAGTTCCAACGCCAAATTAGAATTAGGTAAAGTCTCAGTTGGGAAGTTACATAGCCACTGCCAGGGAACCCAGCACGGATAGGATCCATCATAGAAGAAACTCTACTGGGGAACTTATCGGGACAAGATGTGAAACTCTATGGGGAACAACCACCAAACAGAAATTCCAATAATCAACATATTTTCCTCATATCTGCTGGAGAAACAAACTCTGCTAAGGAGAAAGAGACAACTGCTCCGCTGAGGAAGGAAATAAACATCTTCAACACCAGCTCTACTAGGAGGAAACTATCCAAGAAGGAGGAAGCAACTATATCAAGCTTTAATCAGGCAACTCCCCTGGGGAAAGACTACTGATGACTGAACCGGGGATAACCTGTAGGCGATCATGCCGGAGATAATCTGTTGGCGAACCAACTGAGGGGAAATCTAATATGAGCAACCCTACTGAGAGTGAGTGATAAGCAAGCTTGCTGGGAGAAAAATTGTATGCGAATCCGCTGGAGATAAGCTACAAACCAACCTGCTGAAAATTTCCACTCATGTTGGGAATTCCTGCTCAACTCTGCGGGAGATTTCCAATCACGATGAGGGAAGACCAACTTCCTCGAAAAGATAGCATATCAATTTTTATCAATCTATAAGGGATTTTAGGACACTCCACTAAAGGGATGACAACCATATATTTGATAAAACACAGATTCTAGACTCATACTCACTGGGGAGTTGAGGATGTAGGTATACACATCTCCAAAAGATCAAAACCAAAAACTCCAGATTCTCTGGGGAATTGATGACATTAGAGGTATACATCCTTAATTAAATCAAAACCAAAACTCCAGGCTCACTGGGGAATTTGGTGAAGTATCACCCTTCCCTGCGCTCACTGAGGAGACAAACCTGAAAGATGATGAAAAGGATACAAATATGCTTAGGAATATGACCAAATGTCTTACCCTTTTGGAGATCGTACTATCCTTGGGAGAGCACTAAAGACATTCCATTTATCCTTCCAGCCAATGTGAATGTTCACTTTGTTTAAAAATAGTTTATAAAAACTTTATTTGTTTAAAACAATGATATTTATCAATTAAAACATGCAAACATTTGTTAAACAGAAACAAATAAGAGTGCAAAGAATTGGATAAAGGCTCACATTTATTTGATAGGATGGTAGTCTGCAAATGGCAAGACTCCATGGATCTTTACAAATTTGAAATTGGTGATATATATATTGGAAAAAGGGCTACATTGAACATAATGGCCATTTCTCCACCAACTCTGAATCTAGTGTATTTGAAGCTTTAGTTGACGATGACTGAGTGAGAATCTTTGACAGATGACAGTTGTAGAACAAAGTCTTGTCAAGATGCAGTTACTTGCACAATCCCTAATTTTTGCCTAGATTGCCCCAAGATGAGGTAATCAATCTAACGGGATATATATATATATATATATATATATATATATATATATATATATATATATATATATATATATATATATATATATATATATATATATATATATATATATATATATATATATATATATACATATTCATTTTTTTATGTCTCTAACTTTTTCCTGGATCGCCCTTTCGGGTTTTCAATCCACCGAGACGCTCATTTTTGCCTAAGTCGCCCTTTCGGGTTTTCAACTTAGCGAGCTATTCTGTTTTTATTTTAGGAGAAGTATTTCTTGACTGCATCTGAATTCATAGGATGAGTGAAATCCTCCCCATCCATAGTTTTAAGTATCAAAGCACCGCCTGAAAAGGCTCTCTTAACAACATATGAACCTTCATAGTTTGGAGTCCACTTGCCCCTAGAATCGGGCGCGAAAGACAAGAATTTCTTGAGCACGAGGTCACCTTCTCGGAACACACGAGGCTTAACCTTCTTATCAAATGCTTTCTTCATCCTTTGCTAATATAACTGACCATGGCACATGGCAGTCAATCTCTTCTCTTCTATCAAATTCAGTTGGTCATAATGACTCTGAACCCATTCAGCCTCAGTCAACTTGGCTTCCATCAAGACTCTCATTGATGGGATCTCAACCTCCACGGGGAGCACAACCTCCATGCCATAAACAAGAGAGAAAGGGGTTGCCCCTGTTGAAGTGAGGACAAATGTACGATAGCCATGCAAAGCAAATGGCAACATCTTATGCCAATCTTTGTACGTAACAACCATCTTCTGAATAATCTTCTTAATATTCTTATTAACAGCTTCAACAACCCCATTCATCTTGGGTCTATAAGGAGAAAAATTATGATGTGCAATCTTGAACTCGCTACACAGCTTTTTCATCATCTTGTTGTTCAAGTTAGATCCATTATCAGTAATGATCTTGTCTGGCACATCATAACAGCATATGAGTTGATTCTTGATAAACTTCACGACCACCTTCCTGGTCATGCTCGCATACGATGCCGCTTTAACCCACTTGGTGAAGTAATCAAATGCTACGAGAATAAATCTGTAACTGTTCGATGCTTTTGGCTCTATCATGCCAATCATGTTAATTCCCAACATGGAGAAAGGCCATGGTGATGAAATCATGTTTAGAAGTGTCAGGGGAAAATGAATCTTATCCGCATAAATCTGACACTTGTGGCATTTCTTCACATATCTGCAGCAGTCAGACTCCATTGTCAGCCAATAGTAGCCTACTCTCAACATCTTCTTTGCCATGGCATGTCCATTGGAATGAGTACCGAATGAACCCTCATGGACTTCAGTCATCAACAGGTCGGCTTCGTGTCTATCCACGCATCTCAGCAAAACCATGTCAAAATTTCTCTTATAAAGCACATCGCCATTGAGGTAGAAACTGCCAGATAATCTCCTCAAAGTCTTCTTGTCTTTAACAGATGCCCTAGGCGGGTAAATCTGACTTTGAAGAAAACATTTGATATCATAATACCATGGCTTATCATCTTTCACTTCTTCAACTGCAAATACATGGGTTGGTCTATCCAAGCGCATCACAGTAATATTAGGGACTTCATTCCAGAATTTCACCATAATCATCGAAGCAAGCGTAGCGAGAGCATCTGCCATCCGATTATCATCTTGAGGAATATGATGGAAGTCAACCTCAGTAAAGAAAGTTGAAATCCTCCTCGCATAATCTCTATATGGGATGAGGTCAGGCTGATTCGTCTCCCATTCACCCTTAATCTGATTAACAACAAGGGCCGAATCACCGTAAACATCAAGATGCTTGATCCTAAGATCAATACACTCTTCCAAACCCAAAATACAGGCCTCATACTCCGCCATATTATTCGTGCATTTGAAAGTTAGCCTTGCTGTAAAAGGAAAATGTGTACCCTGAGGATTAATAATCACTGCCCCAATACCATTTCCATATTGATTTACAGCGCCATCAAACACCATGCTCCATCGGGAACCAGGCTCTGGCCCTTCATCGAGCGTAGGTTCATTGCAATCTTTCATTTTCAAATACAAAATCTCTTCATCAGGGAAGTCGTACTGAACAAACTGATAATCCTCAATTGGTTGATGTGCCAAGTGGTCAGCCAAGATACTACCTTTAATAGCCTTTTGAGCTCGATACTCAATGTCATACTCAGATAACAACATCTGCCAACGGGCGATCCTCCCAGTTAAAGTAGGCTTCTCAAAGATATACTTGATTGGATCCATTTTGGATATCAACCAAGTCGTATGATTTAACATATACTGGCGTAAGCGCTTAACGGCCCAAGCCAAAGCACATCATGTCTTCTCAAGCATTGAGTATCGAGACTCACAATCAGTGAACTTCTTACTCAGATAGTAGATAACATACTCTTTCTTCCCTGATTCATCTTGCTGACCCAATACACAACCCATAGAGTCTTTAAGAACGGTCAAGTACATAATCAAGGGTCTCTTTTCTACAGGCGGAGACAAAATCAGAGGCTCTGACATATACTCTTTGATACTGTCAAAGGCCTTTTGGCAATCCTCGGTCCAATCATGACGTTGATCTTTCTGGAGGAGCTTGAATATTGGCGCACATGTGGCAGTCATGTGGGATATAAATATGGAAATATAATTCAAGCGGGCAAGAAAACCTCGGATTTTCTTATCAGTTTTGGGTGCAGGCATCTCTTGTATTGCTTTGACCTTGGCAGGATCCACTTCAATACCTCTTTCACTGATAATAAAGCCCAATAACTTGCCGGAACGGACTTTAAATGTACACTTGTTCGGATTCAGGCGGAGTTTGTACTTCCTCAAACGCTGAAAAAGCTTCAGCAAGTGCTCTACATGTTCAACTTTCGTTCTCGACTTTGCAATCATATCATCAACATATACCTCGATCTCCTTGTGCATCATATCATGAAACAAGGTAGTCATAGCTCGTTGATACATGGCTCCGGCGTTCTTCAAACCTAAGGGCATCACTCGATAACAGAATGTTCCCCAAGGTGTGATGAATGTTGTCTTCTCCATATCCTCGGGTGCCATTTTGATCTGGTTATAACCGGAAAATCCGTCCATAAATGAAAAGACATTGAATTTAGCTGTATTATCTACCAACATATCAATATGTGGTAGAGGGAAATCATCTTTCGGACTAGCTTTATTCAAGTCTCGATAGTCCACACACATTCAGACTTTTCCATCTTTCTTAGGCACGGGCACAATATTGGCCACCCATTGAGGATATGTAGAAGTCACCAGAAACCCCGCATCAATTTGCTTATGAACTTCTTCTTTAATCTTCACTGCCATATCAGGATGAGTTCTTCTGAGCTTCTGCATCACAAGCACACACTCAGGCTTCAAAGGCAGGAAATGTTGTACGATATCAGTATCCAGACCAGGCATGTCTTCATACGACCAGGCAAAGACATCGACAAATTCTCGTAGCAACTCATTCAACCCCTTCTTTACAGATTCTTCCAGGAGTGCCCCAATCTTCACTTCGTGAACACAATCTTCAGACCCCAAGTTGACTGTTTCCAGATTCTCAAGATGTGGCTGAATGATCTTCTCTTCATGCTCAAGCAAACGAGTTATCTCATCAAGAATATCTTCAACATCATCTTCTTCGGCCTCAAATACAAGGAACTCAAAGTTGGGAGATGGTGTTGGATCATTATGTTCAATGGGTTTGATCAACCTGCATAATAATTTTGGATATAAAAGAGATTTTAGAATTCAAGCAAGACAAATCATTATGCAGATGAAAAGATTGATTTTATTCTATTTTTAGGATTTTATGTGATCACCAATTTCATGCAAAAAAGCAAAAAGTGAAAATAATTTGAAAAAAAAAACATTTAACATGCGATTATTGAATGAATATCATTGTATTAATGTGCCAACAATGTCATCACTTCTCCTTTTGGCATGGGAGAAGGGTTTTTCAAACAAAAGTGAACACATTACATGGACTTAGGGCCAACAATGCCTCTTGGTCTTCGACTGTGTGGATGAAACCACCACTCTGAAACAAGCCACGCTCATTGAAAGTGCCTGAAGAGTACTGTCATACCCCAAAATTTCCCCGTTAATCTTGAAAGACATTTTTCAAGGCACTCCAACTCATTTTTCAAGACATTGATCTTAAAGGAACAAAGACCCAGAACACAGGTGGCTAAATCCAGAAAATGACTTAAACTGGCTTGCTTGCTAGGCGAGCAAAATCCTTCGCCTAGCGAACTCTTCGCTGCACCACTCGCCTAGCGAAGCTTGCGAATACCAGAAATTTTGGGCTTCATTCTGAGCCCATTAGGTCACAAAAACTATTATAAATACCAAGACCTCATTCAGAAAAAGATACATAGAGAGACAGTGGAGAGAGAGGGAACAAGCAAACCCTAACAGAGGCAACCAAACCCTGGAGGCTAACCAAGAGAATTCAGAACAACCCTAAAGGAAACCCTGAAAGAAACTCATCTGCACAAAGGTTACCTCCGCCCAACTCAATCCGACACCAACCCTAAGAGTGATATGCCAATTCAACGTTGCAATTCAATTGCAAACAGGTTTGCACTACCACTACCGCTTTATGCTCCCAATTTACATGTGGCATTATGATTGAATTTATAAATGTATCTTAGGTTTTGCATGTGGATTTAAGTATGCATGGATGTCTTGAATGTTTAACCATGTAATTTCTGTAATGGATGCCATAGGGTTTGGAGCTTGCTGTAATTGTACTGTTATTAAACTCAAAACCCGCAGCCGTTCGCTAGCACATCGCTAGGCGAACACGTAGCGAGTGTTCGCCAAGCCTTCGCTAGGCGAGGTAGTAGCGAACATGACAGTCGCTGATTTTTTTCTGTTCTGTTCTGTGCTTATCTGACATGTTCTATCATAGCTATGTATTATTTGCCTGACATTATTACTGCTGCGATTCCTTTGTTCGGTGCAACTATTGATTGCACCCCGTTTTGGTATTCTAACCCGTTTGTTGACTTTTTGTGAGGGTTCACATACTCCCGAAGAAGGTAGCTTGCTAGGTATTCCACTTTATTTGTGGGATACCCTTGTGGAGATCTATTCTAATTATCTAACTGATTACAAATGTTGCCTTTGAATACATGTGATCTTGGTCCTCTCTTTGTTGCCTAACGGTATTACGGTCATGTCCCGCGAACGTGGGGATACACTTAGCAAAGACCCTTCGATTAAATCATCACGTCTCTATAAGATAAATCATAGTCCCTCGGATGTTGCCTTCGAATATATGATTTTGTCCCTCGATGGCCCGTCGTTGTAGCCTACGGTTAAATGATGATCGTCCCTTCGAATGCTAAGGTATCCTTACAAATGTTGCCTTCAATGACCAATCGATGACCCTACGATGTCCCTTTACATCCAAAGGATAAGACTACTTACTTCTCAATAGTAAGGACAATTTTACCCTCATAAGGATAGGAAATGCCCATAAAGACCCTAGGTAGGTATAACTCTTAAATGCTTACTCACAACTTAAAATACTTTTCACACCTCACACTTTGCAAAACATCTATTAGAAAATCACCACTTGGTATACATTCGTACTAGAATCATTGCCAAGTTTTATTTTTTCTAAACAACTTTCAAAATTAAACGAGATAAATACTTTGTACAGGAATCATTACAAAGTTAAACTCTCTTTTCAAAACATTTTCTAAACAGTTCTCAAACACTTTTTCGGACAAGAAAAACATAAGTGATTAAGCAATTAAGAGCCCATGGATAACCATGGATACAAAGGGTGCTAACACCTTCCCTTTGTATAATGTACCTCCCGAACCCAAAATCTAATCAAGGTCTTTCCTGTTCTTTTCCGCCTTTCCTTATTGGATAAAAGAAAAGTCGGTGGCGACTCTTGCTATCCGCGACATTCGCTTTCCAAAGCAAAAACACACCAAGTCAGTTCACCGTATGACAGAACTGGCGACTCTGCTGGGGACCCTTAAAAAGAGAGGTTGCCTTAAAAAAAAAACAAGATCACTTATTTGAATTGTCTGATTTACTTTTAAGGGATTGCTTGGGTATTTTATGCTTGAGTGAAAGATCCAACACCCGGATCTAGTGTACCTTAGGTAAGTAGCAAGAGATCATCGCGACTATCCGGCGTATACTGGAATGGTTAAAATGATGGCTACGGTTAATGTGACACTTTAGATGTCCTGATGTTCCTCATGTTTACTTGAGGAAAAATTTGGCGTCTGCGTGGTGTCATCAAAGCATTAACCAGACCTTTAGAACCCTAGTTGACTCATCCTAGCCATTAGAAAGTAGTGAGATAACTGACTTCGGTTCCGACTGGGGTTGGTTGAGACTCGATACTACACTCTTTGAGATTGGACTTTAGGGAAATTTTGGTCAACCGCTTGGTGTTGCACTGAAGTGGACTTAAAGAAAAGTCGATGATTTGAGATCCTTCTAGAACCCGATTACTATTCTAGGACAGGTGGAACCAACCAAACTTCAGTGGGGAGGGTACTTACCTATGGAACTCATGCAAGCCTTAAAACCTAGGAATGATTGCGGTGTGACTTATTTGTGCTTGTTATTTACTTAACATCATAACATCATAACATAATAACATCATAACATCATAACATCAACCATTTCAAGGACTTAGGGATTTAACTTTGCTCTGTTTGGCAAGGCTATGGCTTCCAGGAAGACCATCCGGATCAATTTTGTAGCGCCCTCTCCTCAACTCAAGAACTTAGTGTCAGAACTGCCCGATCATGCTCAGTTCATCAAGAAACATGGTTCTCTCCTCAATTTAGTTACTACCGGTTTCAAAGAAGATATGATGAGAGTTCTATTCCAGTTCTTCGATCCTAAACATCATTGCTTCACCTTCCCAGATTATCAGTTGGTACCCACATTAGAAGAGTTTTCCAAGCTGCTTGGGATACCTATCCTTGATCAAACACCGTTCAGTGGTTTAGAAAAGATTCCGAAGTCTGAAGAAGTTACCGCGGATTTACACATGACAAAGTCCGACATTGAAACTAATTGGGTAACAAGAAGTGGAGTTAAGGGTTTACTTGCCAAATTTTTGATGAATAAGGCCCGAGAATTCCTAAAAGCTATGAGTGTCCATGCTTTCGAAGATGTTCTAGCATTACTAATCTATGGTTTGGTGCTATTTCCTAATCCAGACCAATTCATAGACATGAATGCTATTAAGATATTTCTCACTCATAACCCTATGCCTACCAATGTTGAAGAATTGAAGAGATCCTGGATCCAGTTGAGAGAGGAAAGGGATACTTTTGAAGCCCAGTTCTGTGCTGAAAGGAAGAAAGTGTTAGAACTTACCAGCCAACTTAATGAGGAACGAAGACTTAATGCATATCTTCGCCCAAAAAGAAGCCGTCCCTGGGAGACTTGAGCTTTCATTGTATTTTATTATTTTTGTAACGAACATTGATTAAAGAAATTATTAATAAAAGTTCCCCTTTTTGGTGGTTTACGCAAAGTTAAATTCCAAAAGTCCTTGAAAACATTTCATACATTGCATAGCATAACATAACATCGCATAACAGGTATTCTAAAGGATCAATGTTCTCACGGTCTTCCTTCTAAACAGAAAGATGGCTCTCGAACAAACTGTCAAAGATCTCCAGGCTCAGAATGCTCAATTCCAGGAGATGATCTTGAACTTATCCAAGGGGCAGGATGAGCTGAAGGCTCTCTTGCTCGAGAAGAAGAAAGACAAGAAAGCTGTGAGTTACATTAACCCGGGAAGAAGGCTTAAAGGACAGGCCGCAGGAGTCAAGATTAGAATTCCGAAGGATCAAGAAGAGGAGACAGAAAACGATTCGGAAGAGGAAAATGTTGATCCCTTCAGCCCTGAGGACGACGATGAAGAGTATGAAAATGAACAGTACTCTCCAAAATATGATAAGTATAAGTTGTTGGAAGAACGTATGTTAGCTATGGAGGGTCAGAAGGCGTCCGGTCTGGACTTCGAAAGCTTAGGTCTGGTTTCTGATGTGGCCATTCCCCGCAAGTTCAAGGTCCCCGCTTTCACTAAGTATGATGGTGCGTCTTGTCCTCAGATGCATCTGAGAGCTTATGTGAGGAAAGTTCAGCCGTATACCACTGATAGGAAGCTATGGATCCATTTCTTCAAAGAGAGTCTGTCTAGCACACAGTTAGAGTGGTATTATCAGCTCGAGAGCTCTAACATCCGCACCTGGACTGATTTAGCGACCACTTTCTACAAGCACTACCAGTATAATTCTGAATTGGCGCCTACCCGGCTACAGCTGCAGAATATGACTATGGGATCTAAAGAAAGCTTCAAAGAATATGCTCAAAAATGGAGAGATTTGGCTGGCAGAGTCAAACCCCCTATGACCGATCGAGAATTAGTGGACATGTTCATGGGTACACTGACTGGCCCATTCTACAGCCATTTATTGGGAAGTTTCTCATCGGGTTTCACTGAACTTATATTGACAGGTGAACGTGTTGAAAGCGGCATTCGAAGTGGAAAAATACAGGCGGCTGCCTCTGCAAGCACCAAAAAGTCCTATCAAGGGAATAATGAATCAAATGCTATGTACAGTCAAAGGGGTCATAACAAGAAAAACAGTGACCATACCATTGGAGCAGTTACAATTGCAGCACCGCCATCTCAAAACTTCCAGCACAGATAAGACAGGCCAAGAAGACAGTTTACGAAGATCAATATGACTTTAGCACAAGCACTGCAGGGTATGCTAAAAGCAAATTTAACTACCCTCAGAGATCCTCCTGCAAATCCCAACACTACTTCTCCTCGTTATAATCCCAATACCAGGTGTGCATACCACTCTGATAGCCCCGGGCATGATACAAACGATTGTTGGTTGTTGAAGAATAAGATTCAGGATATGATCGACGCTGGAGAAATTGAATTTGATCCTCCGGAGACTCCTAATGTCATCACTGCTCCTCTGCCTAATCATGACAAGACTGTTAATGATGTAGAAGATGCTGATAGCGATTACGACTGGGATAGCTGGATTTTCCCAACAATTGGTGACGGACTCGACAATTGGAAGGCTGAAGACACTATCCTGATTTCCTTTAGTCAGGAGTAATTGTTATTGCTTATTTTAATGTATTAAATTTTGTTAAAGATTTTGTCATTTTCATAAGCATATTCACATTCAATAAATCAATGGACCTTTTTGCATTCAAATATTGCGCTCTTTATCTTTCCTGTCATCTTTCAAATAAGCTATGTTTTCTTACACACACTCACGTAACAGATTGTTGATCCATATCCACTCTGGATCCTGTTGATAATAATTCTGCTACTGTTCATTATGACTTCAAAAATCCGATCTACCAAGCCAAGGATAGAAGTGAGGAAGATTGCGAAGTACCTGGAGAGCTTGCCAGACTGTTACTGCAAGAAGAAAAGACCATACAGCCGCGTGAGGAATCAATCGAAATTGTAAATCTGGGTACTGAAGTAGACAAGAAAGAAGTCAGAGGTTTCTTGGGATGCTTGAATTACATTGCCCGATTTATCTACCATTTGACTGCTACTTGCAAACCCATCTTCAAATTACTGAGAAAAAATAAAGAGATAATATGGAATGATGAATGTCAAGAAGCTTTTGACAAAATCAAGAAGTATCTCCAAGAACCTCCAATTCTGATGCCACCAGTTGAAGAAAGACCTCTAATCATGTATTTGACCGTGTTAGAAAATTCAATGGGGTGTGTGCTGGGGCAACATGACGAGTCTGGTCGAAAAGAGCATGCAATATACCACCTTAGTAAAAGTTTACCGACTGTGAAACAAGATACTCATTGCTCGAGAAAACTTGCTGTGCTTTGGCTTGGGCTGCTCGCCGACTAAGACAGTATATGTTGAATCACACCACTTTATTGATTTCTAAGATGGATACTATCAAATATATAATGGTACTAATCTGAACAACAAGATGATGACGGAACTCTGCACGCAGTTCAAAATAAAACACCATAACTCTTCTCCGTACCGGTCAAAGATGAATGGCGTCGTAGAAGCTGCCAATAAGAATATTAAGAAGATCATACAAAAGATGACAGTAACATACAAAGACTGGCATGAGATGTTACCCTTTGCTCTTCATGGCTATCGCACTTCAGTACGCACTTCGACAGGGGCAACGCCTTTCTCTTTAGTCTACGGAATGGAAGCCATTTTACCAGTGGAAGTTCAGATTCCCTCTCTAAGAATTATGAAAGATGCAGGCTTTGAGGAAGATGAATGGATTCAGACTCGACTCGATCAGATAAATTTGATTGATGAAAAGAGACTCGCGGCTGTCTGTCATGGACAGATATATCAGAAGCGCATGACCCAGGCGTTTAATAAGAAAGTCAAGAGACAGGTATATCAAATTGGCGACTTGGTAATAAAGCGTATCATTCTACCACAAGGTGATTCTAGAGGCAAATGGACTCCCACATACGAAGGGCCGTTTGTAGTTAAGAAGGTATTCTCTGGTGGAGCCTTGATGCTTGCTACAATGGATGGCGAAGACTTCCCACATCCCGTGAACGCACACATAGTTAAAAAATACTACGCATAAAAGAGACCCGCTAGGTCGACGTATCTAGGCAAAAGTAAGGGTATCCCGGCGAACCAAAAGGGTTCGGGCAAAAACTAGGGATAAACATATAAAAATGCACACCCGGCAAGTCGAAAACCTGAAAAGGCGGCTTGGGCAAGAAAGGGTATCCTGGTGGACTGAAAACCTGAAAAGGCGGTCCAGGAAAAAATTAGGGATTAAAGCGTATGACTATGTCCCGTTCTAGGTCAGATTGACCCAAGTCAAAGGGACTGAACAAGCCAATCACTTCTATCTGACAGCAGGAGATGAGAGGCTTGAAGACATAATGACAGTAGTGAAATTAAAATCAATAGGACTTTTTCTTCATAGCTTTTTCTTTGTTTTCTTGACAATTTCCTCTTACTAGGATCTCTGTCTCCTTGTACTCAAATTGGCTGTTTATAGGCCCTCTTTCAAAATCGATACAATTTTATTTCCAAAGATGCTTTTGTTTTACTTTCTCTGTTTTGTTTGCATAAACGTCCATTGATTTAATTCGAATTAATATATGCGTTTGAACATGATTGATGTTTACCGAAAATACATGCATAAAATAGGAATAGCAATTACTAAAAGACTTCAGGATCGAGGAGAAGGTCTAACCATGCTTTCCAATGAATCCGGTTGCTAATTCTATTCCCCAGCAAAACCAGTTATTTCCCAGAAGAAATTGGCATTACTAGACAGACTGGTCATCTCAGATATCCCCCAGCCAGGTCCTGTTGAATATTTCTACTATCAGACAAGAAATCAGATATCCCCAGCTAAGAAAGGGTCATCAATACAAATATCTCCAACCAGAATATGGGGATTTATTTTCCCCTGGCAAACTTCTCAGACGCATAATTCATTCATTACATCATTTCACAGCATACACATGCATACAATGTTCGCAAGCATAAAACATCTCATGCATCATGACATGGCATGAAGCTAACTTTATTTTTCAGGTTAATTATCCTCCTGATACAGTCAAAATAAAGATTCGTTCAGACGGGTACTCTTATTGATTACATTCAAGGTTCGGATACGTCTTTCAGATATAATCCATATGAACATTCATTCTGACAAGCATCCTAATATCCTCCTAATGATGGCATCTTTAAGCCCATCCCGGACATTTATTGCAAATACAATGTATACAAATATTATCAGATACAGCCTAACGTATGGTTCATTCTGATTCAGCCCAACATATGATTTCTTCAACTATTCCAATACGGTCTAGCGTACGACCCATTTGGATCTTCATTCCTCAGATACTACCTAGCGTACGGTACATTCCGAGGTGTAGTCTAGCGTACGATTACTTTCTTCAGATACAGCCTAACGTACGGCTCATTCTGCAACTCAGATACGATCTAGCATACGATCCATTATGACCTTCATTCCTCAGATACTACCTAGCGTATGGTACATTCCGAGGTGTAGTATAGCGTACGACTACTTTCTTCAGATACAGCCTAACGTACGGCTCATTCTGCAACTCAGATACGATCTAGCGTACGATCCATTCTGATCTTCATTCCTCAGATACTACCTAGCGTACGGTACATTCCGAGGTGTGGTCTAGCGTACGACTACTTTCTTCAGATACAGCCTAACGTACGGCTCATTCTGCAACTCAGATACGATCTAGCGTACGATCCATTCTGACCTTCATTCCTCAGATACTACCTAGTGTACGGTACATTCCGAGGTGTAGTCTAGCGCACGACTACTTTCATCAGATACAGCCTAACGTACGACTCATTCTGCAACTCAGATACGATCTAGTGTACGATCCATCCTGATTCTACCTTCGTCAGATACAGCCTAACGTACGGCTCATTCTGCAACTCAGATACGATCTAGCGTATGATCCGTTCTGATTCTTACCTTCGTCAGATACAACCTAACGTACGGCTCATTCTGCAACTCAGATACGATCTAGCGTACGATCCGGTCTGATCTTCCATCCCCAGTGAAGTCACCCGCCTAATGGACGACTCATTCTGCTACTCAGATACGATCTAGCATACGATCCATTTTGATCTTTACTTCTCCAGATACAGCCTAACGGACGGTTCATTCTGCAATTCAGATATGATCTAGCGTATGATCCATTCTGATCCTTTATCCCCAGCAGTGTATGACCCATTTGGATCCTTATCTCATCAGGATGACTCATTATACGGTCTAGCGTAAGGCCCAGTATGACACCCATGTCTTCAGATATGGTCTAATGTACGATGCACTCTGAAGCCTCCATCCTCATACTTTCTGGATGGCATATTTAAGCCCATCTCCATCAAGATTAACTTTTAATTAACAAGCGCAAATTTTTGGGGCATTCTAAGTGTTCAATAATCTTCCACCTCCAGATCACGAATGGCATACATACCATTCTAACTCTCTCTCGGTTTAAGAATATTGAACAGGGGCAGCTGTCATACCCCAAAATTTGCCCGTTAATCTTGCAAGACATTTTTCAAGGCACTCCAACTCATTTTTCAAGACATTGATCTTAAAGGAACAAAGACCCAGCACACAGGTGGCCAAATCCAGAAAATGACTTAAACTGGTTTGCTCGTTAGGCGAGCAAAATCCTTCGCCTAGCGAACTCTTCGCTGCACCACTCGCCTAGCGAAGCTTGCGAATACCAGAAATTTTGGGCTTCATTCTGAGCCCATTAGGTCACAAAAACTATTATAAATACCAAGACCTCATTCAGAAAAAGAGACATAGAGAGACAGTGGAGAGAGAGGGAACAAGCAAACCCTAACAGAGGCAACCGGAAAAACCCTGGAGGCTAACCAAGAGAATTCAGAACAACCCTAAAGGAAACCCTGAAAGAAACTCATCTGCACAAAGGTTACCTCCGCCCAACTCAATCCGACACCAACCCTAAGAGTGATCTGCCAATTCAACGTTGCAATTCAATTGCAAACAGGTTTGCACTACCACTACCGCTTTATGCTCCCAATTTACATGTGGCATTATGATTGAATTTATAAATGTATCTTAGGTTTTGCATGTGGATTTAAGTATGCATGGATGTCTTGAATGTTTAACCATGTAATTTCTATAATGGATGCCATAGGGTTTGGAGCTTGCTGTAATTGTACTGTTATTAAACTCAAAACCCGCAGCCGTTCGCTAGCACATCGCTAAGCGAACATGTAGCGAGTGTTCGCCAAGCCTTCGCTAGGCGAGGCAGTAGCGAACATGACAGTCGCTGATTTTTTTCTGTTCTGTTCTGTGCTTATCTGACATGTTCTATCATAGCTATGTATTATTTGCCTGACATTATTACTGCTGCGATTCCTTTGTTCGGTGCAACTATTGATTGCACCCCTTTTTGGTATTCTAACCCGTTTGTTGACTTTTTGTGAGGGTTCACATACTCCCGAAGAAGGTAGCTTGCTAGGTATTCCACTTTATTTGTGGGATACCCTTGTGGAGATCTATTCTAATTATCTAACTGATTACAAATGTTGCCTTTGAATACATGTGATCTTGGTCCTCTCTTTGTTGCCTTACGGTATTACGGTCATGTCCCGCGAACGTGGGGATACACTTAGCAAAGACTCTTCGATTAAATCATCACGTCCCTATAAGATAAATCATAGTCCCTCGGATGTTGCCTTCGAATATATGATTTTGTCCCTCGATGGCCCGTCGTTGTAGCCTACGGTTAAATGATGATCGTCCCTTCGAATGCTAAGGTATCCTTATAAATGTTGCCTTCAATGACCAATCGATGACCCTACGATGTCCCTTTACATCCAAAGGATAAGACTACTTACTTCTCAATAGTAAGGACAATTTTACCCTCATAAGGATAGGAAATGCCCATAAAGACCTTGGGTAGGTATAACTCTTAAATGCTTACTCACAACTTAAAATACTTTTCACACCTCACACTTTGCAAAACATCTATTAGAAAATCACCACTTGGTATACATTCGTACTAGAATCATTGCCAAGTTATATTTTTTCTAAACAGCTTTCAAAATTAAACGAGATAAATACTTTGTACAGGAATCATTACAAAGTTAAACTCTCTTTTCAAAACATTTTCTAAACAGTTCTCAAACACTTTTTCGGACAAGAAAAACATAAGTGATTAAGCAATTAAGAGCCCATGGATAACCATGGATACAAAGGGTGCTAACACCTTCCCTTTGTATAATGTACCTCCCGAACCCAAAATCTAATCAAGGTCTTTCCTGTTCTTTTCCGCCTTTCCTTATTGGATAAAAGAAAAGTCGGTGGCGACTCTTGCTATCCGCGACATTCGCTTTCCAAAGCAAAAACACACCAAGTCAGTTCACCGTATGACAAGTACCCTATGCCAGCCCGAGATTTATTGTCTTCCAGCTTAATCATTTGTCCTAAACCAGTAGTTGCGCCATGCTTAATGGCCAACTTCGCATCATTGTAGGACGCAAATGAAGAAGGTCATTTCCTTAAAGGCTCAACAATAGATAAGTTTTGGAACTGAGTCCCCACCTCATCCTCAACATCTATATAGGAAAAGGAAGACAAATGGCTTACCAAGAGAGCCTTCTCTCCCCCTACCACCACCAATTTCTTGTTCTTGACGAACTTTAACTTTTGGTGTAGGGTGGATGTCACGGTGCCTACCTCGTGAATCCATGGTCTGCCGAGAAAGTAGCTATATGATGGGTGGATATCCATGACCTGAAAAGTGATCTGGAAATCACTAGGTCCTATCTTGATTGGGAGCTCAACCTCGCCAATCACAGTTTTCCTGGATCCATCAAAAGCCTTGACTACCACTCCACTCTACCTCATGGGAGGCCCCTGGTAAGAAAGTTTGGCCAGTGTGGACTTTGGCAACACATTTAGCGATGATCCCGTGTCTACCAGCACATTAAACAAGGCTTCATCCTTGCAATTCATTGAAATGTGTAGGGCCAAATTATGGTCTTTTCCCTCCTCGGGAAGATCAGCATCGCAAAAGCTCAAGTTGTTACAAGCAGTAATGTTTGCAACAATGCTATCGAACTGTTCTATTGTGACATTGTGATTCACGTATGCCACATCCAACACCCTCTGCAAAGCTTCACGGTGTGGCTCGGAGTTCATCAACAAAGACATCACAAATATCTTTGAAGGCATTTAAAGCAGCTGATCTCCAACATTATACTCACTCCTTTTGATGAGCCTCAGCATCTCATCACAGTCCTCTCTTAATATACCATTCTGGCCAACAGGGACAGGAGTTCTAGCAGCAACGACAGGGTTGTCAACAATAAGTGTCAGATTCGGAGAAGAAGAAGAAGTCCGCACAGGGCGGGCTACATTATCAACAACATCAGTTCTTCTTATGTCAGCCTGGGGTTTCGGCGGCGCCGAAAAAGTACGACCACTACGGGTCAAACCACTGACATCAGAGATACTTGTCACAAAAGTGGAGGGCAAAGGCACCTCCTTCCCATCTTCTAATGCAACTGCATTATATCTATAGGGAACAACTCTGTTTGAAGAATATGGAACAGGGCCATCTAGCTTTATAACGAGAGTAGGAGAAGCCTTCTTGCTACCATCATATCTGACGACAACAGGTTCGGGCATTCTGAAAACAGGGGATATAACATTAACTTCATCCTCGTCACGATTATGAAGTATCTCGATCACACCCTGATCCAGCGTTTCTTGGATATCTTTCCTGACTTGGCGACATCCTCTCTCATTGACAGTGCATACACGGCAGTTGTCATGGTCATGCTCATAATGACTGTATCCACATAACAGTCTGTGCATCTCGACCAATGATTGTTTGATATGGCTAACATATCAGACCTTGTATTTGCCAGGGCAACCCTGAACCATATTAACTGCAGCCTTCCCATGCTCGGGCAATGGGTTCTTCTTAACATTAGGACCTATGTCCTCAAAAAATAATATCCCGCTTCTAACAAGGTCTTGAACCTTGGTCTTGAGAGGGTAACAATTCTCCACATCATGTCCGGGAGCACCGAAATGATAAACATAGTGAACCTCGGGCTTGTACACCACCGAGGGTTAGTCGGTACAGCAGGTGGGTCACGTGGAGTAATCAACTTCCTTTCAATCAATGAAGGGTATAACTCAGCATAAGTCATGGGAATCAGATCAAAAGTGACCCTCTTCTTGTCATAACTAGTGCTGGTATTGTTGTTGTTTCGAGGTTGGTAGGCCTGCTGTTGCGGATGATGTTGTTGCTGTTGATATTGCTAATGTTGCTGTTGCTGATGTTGATGATGTTGATTTTCCCTGAAGGCAGGTGCTATATGAGCCACCTGGTGCTGGTTACTGGCAGGGCGCACAGTCTTCCTCTTCATAGAGGATCTTCTTTGTTTAATATGGGAAAACACGGCATGTGCCTCTCCCTCTTTCTTCTTGGAAAACGCCCCATAATGTTTGGTAGAAGAGCCTTCTTCTCTGGTCAGGCGTCCTTCCCTGACTCCTTCCTCTAGTCGCATCCCCATGTTCACCATCTCGGTGAAGTCCGAAGGAGCGCTAGCGATCATCCGCTCGTAGTAGAAAGAGCTTAAAGTCTTTAAGAAGATCTTCGTCATTTCTTTCTCTTCGAGCGGGGGCACGATCTATGCAGCCAATTCACGCCACCTCTGGGCGTACTCCTTAAACGTTTCCTTCTCCTTCTGGGACATATCCCTCAGTTGGTCCCTATCGGGAGGCATATCAATGTTGTACTTGTACTGCTTGACGAAAGCTTCGCCAAGGTCGTTGAAGGAGCAGATGTTCGCACTATCCAGACCCATGTACCATCTCAATGCAGCACCGGACAGGCTGTCTTGGAAATAGTGGATTAGGAGTTGATTGTTGTCAGTTTGAGTTGACATCTTGTGTGCGTACATCACAAGATGGCTGAGAGGGCAAGTGTTCCCCTTGTACTTTTCAAAGTCAGGTACTTCGAACTTGATGGGAATCTTGACATTTGGCACGAGGCACAACTCAGCAACAGATTTACCAAAAAGGTCCTTCCCTCTTAGAGTTTTCAGTTCCTTGCGCAGCTCAAGGAATTGGTCATTCATAGCATCCATTTTTTCATAGACATCTGGACCTTCAGACGGCTCAAAGTGATAAATGGTGTCATCAACTCTCGGTAAAGTATGCACAACTGGAGGTGGCACAGTAAGGACCGGGTTAGATGCCGGCAGAGAAGTAAAGGTAGGGGCGAGACCCTCTGGAATAAAATTAGCGGGCATCCCCCAGGGAAACCCGACTGGCATAGTAGATGGAGCAAAATGAGCACTGACAGCAGGCACGGTAGAGGAAGCTACCTCTGAGATGACCGTCCTTTGTGGAGGAGTTGAAGGCGTTGGAGAAGACTGGCTTTGGGCAGCCAAGAATGACTCCATCAGGGCAGTCAATCTTGCCACTTCCTCATTGAGTTCTCTGTTTTCTTGCTCGAGGTGATCCATTAGCTTTGAAGAGTTGGCTCTGGTGTAGTACCGGTGCGTCAGCTTGTCTTCAAAATAAATGAAGAACACAGAGTTAGACCGCTGATCAAGAAGCCCTGAACAAAACTTGCTTATGCATATGATGCATGCAATGCTTGTGCTTATGATTTTATTTTTAATCAGAGGAACTTTTTAGAGATCTAGTTGCAAATATTTGGGAAATATTAATCATTTTAGACATATATGGAATACTCATATCAATAATATTTGGAAAAAATTTTACACCAAAGAAGTACAGTCTTGGTAACCAAATACAATACAAGAGAGAAGAAAAATGAACATCCTACGGAACCCTAGAAACAATCTTCCAAAGCTCTCGAGATCGGAAGATAAGCTGCACAAAGCCTCTTCACCTCTCTCTCATAGGCTGCCTCCATATCTGCCTTCTCTTTGGCGAGTCGATCATACTTCCTCTTCCAAAACTTGGATGACTGAGGAAGAAGAGAAGTAACCACATCATCAGGCTCGTCGATAACCTGATGCTCCAGAAAATCTATCAAAGCATCCTTATCTCTGAGTTGCTAAAGTAGCTCCTCTCGCTCACGGACCCAAGCACGCAAACGGTCTTCATCTCTCAACTCCTCTACTCCTTGGTTAGGGAGGGTTGAAGGCCCAACCATAACCATAGGTGTAGGTCTCGGATAATCATAGGGCATGCGGTACTCAGATACTCTCTCCCTCACCCAAGAGGTATATGGTTCTAAAGTAATACAATTCTTCGGACCAAGCTCTTTCCTTCCCTTCCTATGAATCTTGCGCCAAGCGCGGACCATCATGCTCTTCAAGTTTTGGGGATCTTTACCCTCTTGAAAGAACACACCTTCTAACAGAATGTTATTAGGTTTATCCTTTAAGGGGAACCCCAGCTGACGACGTGCCAAGACAAGGTTGTAGTTAATCCCACCACATGTACCAAGAAGAGGCACATTGGAGAATTCACCACAAGAGTCAATAGTCTGCACACCATCATACACACGGTTATACCAAAAGATATCATCATTAGTGAGAGACATAAGTCTCGTGGAACACCGTAGACATCCTTTGTTCTCCTTGAAGGCGAGCGTCTGTGGCAAGTGCGAAATAAACCACTTGTACATCAGAGGCAAATAACACACAATGGTACCACCACCCTTTGCATTCCTCATATGCAAAGAGAAATAAGTGTCACCCAACAGAGTCGGAACGGGATTAAGAGTAGAGAAAATCCTAATAGCGTTCACATCCACAAAATTGTCGATGTTAGGGAATAACACTATCCCATAGATGAGAATTACAAATATGGCTTCAAAGGCGTCCTCACTCATGGCCTTTCCAAACAAAGTAGCTTGGGCAATGAGAAAATCAGATGGGAGACCTTGAATTCCACCTTTGGTAGTCATATGAGCAACAATATCAAATACATCTATGAGAAGCAGATCAACAATCTCTTGGGAAGAAGGAACTCTCTCCAAGCCACTGAGCGACAACTGATCTAGGATAGGTATACCTACAAGATAGGCATACTCTTCAAGTGTAGGCAAAAGCTGGAAATCCGGAAAAGTGAAGCAACGGTACAGAGGATCATAGAACTGCACCAACACACTCATCAGACCTTCATCCACCTAAGTAGCAAGAATATACAAAAGCTTCCCATGGCGATCTTTGAACTCCAAGGGATCTAATACATAGGATGTCAAACTCCTTAACTCTTTCAAGTCGGGTTGTCTGGAACTGTACTTCTTTGTATTCCTTCTTTGTTTATCCATGTCTGAAAATTTTGCAAATAGACCTCTTAAGTTCCTTGGAAATTTTCTCATTGTTGATGATATGGATGTGTATGAATGCATGAATGCATAGATGCAACAATCACACTCAAGGATCAAGCAAATCACACCACACAAAAGTCACGGGATGGATCAAGTCATCCTTAATATTAATCATCCATTTTGGTGGATTATGGTTTTCACCTTATCAACACCCAAATTCCATTGATATTAAAGATATACAAGAACGGATCAACCGTGAATCAAGGGTTTGTTGCAAGTCACGAGCATGGAGTCTCGATTAAGAACCACCCAAAGGGAGTGTACTATGGTTAAACCTGACGATCATGTTCTACAAGAGGTTCCCATAGTCATCATCCCATCTTTCGGATATTATCGGATAAACGACTACTCGTATTCCAAAAATATTCTCAAGAGAGACTCTTATGAGTGTAGTATCGCCTAACAATCGTATAAAATCTTACACTTGAACGACCTTCGCACTACGTCCTAAAATAGGCCAAGATGGGCTAGGTAATCTAAGTTCCTTAGCTTCTAAGGCATATATTGGAATGAGTAATGCCTAGCCACGACTACTCGTGTGACATTATTGATCCCAACATAACCTCCACCGAGTGAATGGGCTTGCAAGTCAACTTGCTAAGGAATAACTCCACACAAGTCAACAAGACTATGCCATTCTCCTATCATAAGTGCACTCGAGTTCGGGTATAGAACTCATCTCACAAGAGACCACCAAGCACACAAGTAATTGATATATCAAGCAATTCATACATTACAAACAATACAGTCATCCCAAATTTGCACAAAAATATGTCACAAAAAATATAAACATACAATACAACAAAGGCAAAAAGTAGGCTAAACCCACTAGGAAAGATAAAGTGTCCCCAACAGAGTCGCCATTTTTCTGTAGCGGAGTATTCGTTACCTTTAGATTTATTGACTAAATCAAAAGTAAATCATACAATTCGAGTTGCCATCGCACTTCTATTTATCCAAAGGAAAGGTTAGAAAGCGAACAAAAAACCGAGAAGTTTTATCAAATCAAAAACTAATAAAAATGTCAGAGATCTGGGTAAGGGGGTTGGTTATGCAATGGGAAGGTTTTAAGCACCCAAAACATCCTTAGTACTCTAAGGGAGCCCTTTTTGAAAATGTTTTATGGTAGGTTGGTATTTGTGAAAATATTTTGTGCAAACATGATTGGGGGGATGAGAAAAGAATATACATATTTACAATTTTTGTTGTTTGAATGGATAAACCCATTACCTACGTACCATTACAAATGTAGGATCAAAACCTCGTAATTCGGGGTAAAAATCTCAAAAGAAGTTGATGAATTGATTGGTCAAAAGCCTTAAGGTCTTTTGTTATCAAAGGGAAAAAACTCAACCTAAACCACAATCCACCATGTGAGGAGAGCTTCAACATACTAGTGAGGGATCCACCCTATAATAAGTATGGAAGACTTATAGTCCAATCACTAAGGATAAGGTGAGGTTTACATCAACCACTATGATAACTCAAACCTAATAGCTAATGTTTATGAAAAGCTTTGGCAAAGGTGGCCATTGGAACCATAAAAAAGACTTTGAATGAGTTGGATTTACCAATTAGATGTATTCACAAAATAAAGTCAAAGTTGACTTAAGGTTCAATTTAAAAATGAGTATTATGAAAAGAGTTTGAAAAATCACATGCATAGTGCCTAGGTTTCTAATTTTTAAAGCAATGTTAATGTTTGCACAAAAAGTTTGGCTTGGGTTAGAGTGGAGAGAAGAAGATAAGGGTTAGGTCCTAAACATGCAAAGATGAGAGAAAAGAAATAAAACCCTTGGAGTTCCCTTCTTGAGATCATAAAGATGATCCAAGTTGCTCCTTTCCTTTGGACTTAGCAAGCAATAAGCAATTAATTCAAGCAATCAAGCACATATTCAATCAAGCTCCTAGGATCCTCCAATTTGGATTTGTCTCTCCCTTCTTGGATGCTCATGACAATGGTCCTTCTAATTAGCTCAAGTTTGGGATCCCTATCACACAAGAACAAACAAATCAAAAATTTCCACAATGCAATAGAAGAATGGACAAGAGTGAGTTTAGAATAGGGGTCCTTTCAATTCATCTTTCAAGATTAAGCATTCTAAAGGAATGAGGCCTAGTTGCTCTTCAACATATTTAGCATTCTAAAGGCATGAGGCCTAGTTGCTCTTGAAACTCCATTTAGCATAGGTAAGGTCCTAAATCTAAGTCCTTTCTCCATTTGCATTGGTTCACACAAACAAAACAAAACAAACACAAGGCAATAGTATATACACAATAATGTGCTCAAGTGAGCAAAAGGCAAATGACATAAACATAAACATGAGCTCAAGTGAGAAAAGGGCAAAGGATAATATGAATAAATGAGCAAGAAATTAAATTGTATTAAAGTAAATTGCAAGAATTAAATGCTTGAATTAAAAGTTAGTAATTAGTGGTTAGTGTTAGTGTGCCATAAGGCAATTTAGCGCTATGTTAAGCAATCGTAAGTGGACTAATGTAGTAGTCACACCTATCTGAGGTCGATCAATAAAACTATAGGCAAATAAACATAAGTTAGAGACCATGACTAGTAAGCCAAGCTCCTACAACTTGCCATGCCAAAAGAAAAGAAGAATGACCTTGTATGGATTTTAGGTTCTTTGCTTGACCAAGAAGCAACCTATCTTTGACACAAAGCAATTCACTTGATCTTTGATCAAGATGAATTTGATTTGGATCAAAGAAGGTTAAGCCTCTCATATGTCAAGGCTAACCATAAATCATTAACTCATTGGTCAAAAAAGAAAAAGAAGAAGATGAAGATGGAAATGGAATGTACAACATTGAAATTCAAAAGACATAACCAAAACACATTGATCAAACATGAATGGGATCAACATCAATCAATGGTAAACAGAAGTGAAATGAAGATTAGAAGTCAAGAAAGGTCAAACATATTTTTGGTATTTTATGGTATTAAAATAATGCATAAAATAAAATGAACAAATAAATGTCAAACTTCAAATCCAATTCAAATCAACTTGAATAAGTCCAATTGGATCATCATAAGTCTAACATGGTCAAACAAGGTTTGACAAAATTTCTCATCATTTTTTTGAAAATAGAAACTAATTTTAAACAATTAAAAAATGGAGAAAAATAACATAATTGGATTAAAATCTCAAATAAATCTCAAATCAATTAAGAAATTGATGAGAATATTTTTCATAGATTCATCATCATCCAAAGATGTTAAGAAAATATTTTGGCATTTTTTGAATATTAAAAAGCATTTTAAATGAATTAAAAACAATCAGAAAAGAAATAATTCACAAAAAATATTAAATGGAATCACAAAAATAATTAAAAATCATTTTATGAAACTAGAATTTAAGAGATTTTTTTTGCAACTGGTCCCATATTTTTGTGATTCCAAATAAAGAAGTTATGAATTTTTAAAATAAAATGGAATAAAAGAAATTAAAACAGAAATTAATAAAAGAGAAAAATCCTGAGGCGTTAGATCATAGCTCATTAATTGACGTGGCTCATCAGAAAGCCAGGAAGCGCGTGTGTATGGTGAGTGTTAGTCAACAACGTGGCATCATGCATTAAAATAAGTCATAACAATATAGGGCCGAGATTAGATTTGGAAACACTCATCCAAGGGCCAGGGTTTGGACGCGTGGGGATGGTGGTGGAAACCACCGTCTTCTTTGGTGAGAAGGCCTTCTCCGGCCACCAGTTGCCGGTTTTCAAACCTCAACCATAGCACGCGATCCATATACCATTCGAAAGCTGGGGTGATGTACATCACCCCTGTGACCTTAGTTTCTTCTCAAGATTCTTATGGAGGAAGAAATCTGAGATTGAAATATGAGGTGTTTAATCTGAACTTAACCAATTCTCAAAATTAAAACCACAAATCAATTGCCTCTCACATGAGGACTTCAGAAATGCCAACCAAACTAAGAAATGCACAATAATAAGAGAGATTCGAATCAAAACAGTTATGGTGAAAACCTTTGAAGTGCAGCTTGTGTGAGCTTGATCCAATCTAATCCTCGAGTGCAACTTGATCTTGAAGTAACAATGAAGCAAGGCTAAGGAATTTAGAAGCTAAAGATCAACTAGGGAAGTTGAAATTTAAGCTTGAAAAGTGAAGAAAAAATTCAGAATTCCTTTAATGGAGGGTTGGGGAATCAGTTGAGTAGAGCTTCAGGCACCTTCAGGTTACCATTCAAGTGAAGCAAGCATGTCTATTTATAGCCACAACTGATGCAAGGAAGTAGAAAACTCGTGTGTCCATGAACTTGGGTCCTCCATGCATGGGCCTGTACAGGCGTATGTGAGGCCCAAAAGCAATTGCAATTGAGTGCTAAATATCAACCAAAGTGAAATGGACGTGCAGATTGTAATGCATTAGCTTGTGCATGGAAATTTAACATGTTATGCATAAATGATCACAAAACTTCACCTCTTTGAAAATGCCAATTGGAAAATTGAAACATAAGCATGTGGGTAATGTTTGGAAAGGTCTTGACATGAGGAACAAATGTTATGTTGAACAAAAATTCATTTGGAGTTAGGAAAATATTGAAAACTGGCCATGAAGTTCAAGGTACAAAACATGTATTTGAAAAATTTGCCAAAATGGACAACTTCAAGCCCTTCTGTTCCAATGATACAAGCCTCAAATGACAAAACCTTCAACATACAAGTTGTAGGTCTTTTCAGTAAAATCAATTTGGATTTAAATTTTGCATCATTTGTATTTTTAATGAGAAAGTTATGGGCACTTGAAGTTGGACTTTTTCACATTTCAATGGCTTTGGTCCAAAGTGACCTATAATGTTTTGTATTATCACATGTGTTTCTTTTAGGATTATGAAAACTTGTCCAACATAAAAATTGAATTAGACATCTTAAAATTTCCAATTCACTTGGTCTCTCCTCAATATCATAAAAAATGAAGGAGTTAGGTCCTTGGGAAGTTGACCTAAAATTAGGGTTTCAATCAAAATGACCTATAATGTTTTGAAATGAATGATGACCTTCCAAGTTTCAAATTAAATTTTGTTGAACATGAAAGTTGTTAATATGGTTCTTAAGAACATGTTTTCTCTTGGGGTCATCGTTATTTTACTAACACCTCAAAAGTCAGGTCTCAGTGGATTTCAAAATAGTCAGATGATTTGACTGGTCAATTTCTCAAAGCCAAACTTCAAATCTTGATGTATGAATGATTGGGGATACTCACATAGGCTCATATATGCATAAAATTATGAATGAAAGAACTTCCCTTGATTGTATTTAATCAGAGGTTGAGGTTGCATCATGAGCAAGGCACAATCAATGCACAGTTGAATTATGGTTTCCTTGGGAAACAATCCTCAAGCCCTTTGGTTTATCTCGATCAAATTGGAAAATTGAGATACTTGGGAGGCATATATGGTGATTGAGATCTTTAGGAACCATTGTCATGCTTGCTTTCATCTTCATCTGGCCACTTCAATGGGCATAAGAGCCTCCTAGGAGCCTTGGATCACATGGCTGCTTAAGCTTCAAAACAAAAGATGTTAGTGACATATTTTTGTGCTTTTGGTTAGTAAAAAAAATAGGAAAAGCAATAATATACAATACAAGCATGCTTGGTGATCTCAAACCAATCACACAAGTCCCAACCCAAGGGTAAGGAGCCACACATGCTATGATCCTTGAGGCAATGCAATGAGCAATGATATGATGCCATGAGGGATCTTAGGGTCAAAATTAGGGTCTTACAAGATTCTTTGGGTCCCCTGAGATTTTATTACCCAGTATCTGGTAATATTCTTCTTAAGTTTTGCAGTTTGTTACTTTTTGCCCAATACCCGGCAAAAGTAACAATTTTCTCTCCCCAGCGGATTCATTTTCACGTTTCCCCAGGAAGTATATCCTTAATATGTTCATCCTAACCGATGACATATATTTTCTTCCACTGCTTTGAGTTTATCCTTGATATGTTCATCCTAACCGATGACGAATATTCTCATCTTTGGTATTCTACCCAGTAAAAAGGTAGTTGTAATCCCTATTTTGTTTCCCAGAGAGTTAATCCTTGATATGTTCATCCTAACCGATGATGAATTTTCTTCTCTTTACGATCTTCTTCTCAGTAACCGGTAGTTGTAAATCCTGTTTTTCTCCCCTTTGCAGAGCTTATCCTTGATATGTGCACTTTAATCGGTGACAAATATCCTCTTTGTGGTATTTTATCCAACATTCGATAGATGTAATTCCTATTCTTTTGTTCAGGTAGTTTACCCTTGATATGTTCATCTTAACCGATGACAGATATCCTCCTTAGCATCTCTAGGAAGGTCTATCCTTGATATGTTCATCTTAACCGATGACAAATTTTCTTTCCTTTGAGTCTATCCTTGATATGTTCACTTTAATCAGTGATGGATATTCTCTCCCTTCGGTCTTCTGCCCAGTAACCGATAGTTGTAAATCATTTTCCTGCAGTTTTTCCCCAGTAAGTCTATTCTTACCCAGTAACTGGTAATGAATACACCCTCTTGGAGGCCCTCAGTGAGTCATCCATGATATGTTCATCCTAACCGATGATGGGTGTCCTCTCTGTCAAATCTTTATTATCTCCTTACCTAGTAACAAGTAGTGGATAATAGATTTCTGCTCCTCCTGTGTTGAAGTTTATTTCTTCTCCAGTTGAGTTGAGTGCGTATTTCTTTAGTGAAATCGTTTTTCCTGCATGATTTGAGTACTTCAGTTTTATTCTGATCTATTTGTTTCCCCTGTAGTTGTTCTTTTGTTTCCCCGACTGAGTCTTTCCATTTTTTATGGAATTCCTCTAGTCCCCCAGCAATTTTAAGTCGTAGCCTGACCTACGCACAACCTTTTTATCCCCTCAGAGTCTCTGTCTCCCTAGTGAGTTTTCCTTATGGAATGCATTATGCTCCTACGGACCGTCGGTCCCTCTGATTTCTTTTCCTTTGTGGCAACATTTCCCCACACAGAATTTGTTTTTGCATTCATATCACAAGCATCATGTGGTCTCTCAGGGACCAAAATTTGTTTCTATATGTTGTTATTTAAGCCCATTTTACTGAGTCAAAGCAAAGATTTTAACCTTCACCTCCTCAGCTAGAATGTTCTTAAATAGGGGCAACTGTAAGACCCCAATTTTGACCCTAAGATCCCTCATGCCACCTCATCATATGCATTAGCATTGGGATCATACCTTGGTATTCTCCTTGCCCCTCTTTCATTGGGTTTGTTTTAGAGAGATCACCAAGCACCATGTGATTGTATCATACTTGTATTTTATCATTTTACTAACCAAAATACCAAAAATATGTCTTTGCATTTGCCTAACTCTTTTGTAGGTAGGGCATGATCACCTTGATCTATCAAGTTCACATCTAGGGTTTAAGACCCTCATTGCTAAGAACACAACCAAGGAATTATCCACAAAGGATCTAGGCATCATATATGAGTCCCTATGATCTTCACATGTTATTTTAATCAAGAAAGCATTAAGAGTTTGAAGTTGATTTGCCTTGGAAAGCCTAATTCATATGGGTATCTTGTGTGATTTCTTCAACAAGCTTCTTCACCAATTGATCAAATTCCCAAAGGGATACTTTAAAATTCATCACATTATGCATATATGATCTACCATAAGCCTAAAAAGTCAAGAGAATTGCAAGTTAGCAAGTTGATGGATGGTGGTTGACCAGATGAATTCATTTGATCAAAACTAGGTCCCCCTAGACCCTATCTCCTACAATTTTCATCATATGAAAATGATTCCAAGATAAAAGTTACTCTAAATGACACTCCAAACAACTTTCATGTTTGGGTCTAGACCTAAGTTTGCTTATAAAGTCATTTTATATGTTGAAACATTATAGGTCATTTTGTCTAAACCCTAATTTGAAAGTCAACTTCCCAAGGCCATAACTTGCTCAATTTTTATAATATGAAAGATTTACAAGTTTGACAATCAAATTAAATATGTCTAATTTAACTTTTATGTTTGGAGTGAGATCTAAATCAAATTTTATGAGCACGTGATAGGAGGATGCATTATAGGTCATTTTGGACCACTACCATTGAACAAGTGATTTTCCTCAACTTCAAAAATGCATAACTCACTCATTCTAAATTCAACTGATGCCAAATTGGTGACAATTTTGAAGGTCTTGGAAAGAGATACAACTTTGATGAATACACTTTTCTCATTTGGAGCTCACATAAAAAGTTAAGCAAGGTGGAATAATTGAATATGTGACTTGACACTTAGAAAATATTTTAACATGTTGAAATTTCCAAACATCCACCTCAAAATGCATCATGATACAAGTTCCAAATGGAAAAGTGTTCAACATAAGAGTTGTTCCTCTTGATCTAAGCTTTCCAAAGAGTTCTAATTCATTCATTTTGGACTAAGTTTGATAGGTCTGTGCATGGTGTAAACAGACCTGTATCAGTTGGCAAAATCAAAGCTTCAATTGTTCAAACAACTTTGCCTTGCCACTCAAGCTTCATGCAGACCTCATTTTAGTTGATTTTGGACCTAAATGGATTGCTTCATGGGCCTGTACACGCCCATGCAAGCATGTGCATTGCATTACCAAATTTGGAGAATTTTTCAAGTGTGCAAATAACACTTCCTTTGGCTATAAATAGAGGTCCCCTACATCAATTCAAAGGACCCTTGCGCACCAGCTTTGTCCCCAATCTTCCAAACCCTCTCAATTCAAAGGAAAACCTGAGAAATTTCATTTGAAATTTGAGTTTGAATCTCACTGTTTGGAAATTCAAAAACTTCAGGATCCAAAGCTTTGCATTGTTCTTAAGCCACTTCCACAAGCTCCATAAGCAAGATCAAGCACGAATTGAAGCAAGAGAGATCCATTTCTGCACAGCATTGAAGGTAATTTTCCAGATTTTTATTCTCTTCTATTCTCTCCTAATACTCATCAATTCTCTTGGATCCTTGGTTGTCTGAAGTCCTACCAATGTAGGCAAGAAGATTGAGTTGCTTTGAGGTCAAATCGAAGCAACTCAATTGACACACCTTAAAATTCAACTCCACGTATCTCTCTATATACTTAGAGGTAGTTAAAATTGAGGTGATATTCGTGATCTACACCATTTTATCTTTAAGATCATGTCCTTTTTTTTTCTTTTTCAGTTTTGATGTGGTGATGAATGGACCAATCCGGCCAAGGTCGCCTGAGAAGACGACCGACGCTTTTCTCCGGCAATGATGTGGCATGGTCTAGAGCCATTAATCTGTTTCAAAATGTTTTAATCATGAGCGTACATTATAATTACCATTGGTACAACATGTTGACTCAAGCGCATCATGGAACGCGTGCGCTCCACCACTTGATCTACCACCTCAACTAATGAGGTAGATCAAGTGGTCCATTTGCCTTATTCATTTGCCATTATTCATACCATTATAATTGTTTATGTTAATGTCATTTTCATTTTGTCCACTTGGACCATATTGTGTGATATATTTTTGATTATGTATATTGTGTTTGTTTGTGTGGTCTTTGACTATTAATGTACATAATAAGAACAAAAAAACCCTAAAAAATATCTTGTGTGGACTGTTGGTTTGATCTGAGACAATTGGACTTAGAATTTAGGCAACACTCCATATGCAAAGGACTTGGCCAATGCCAACTTTCATGTAACCAAGTGCTTGTGATTTGAAACTTCATCTGATACATCATTGAAGATACATTTAAGTTCATCTGCAACATGATCATTATGAAATTGTTATTTTGAACCTGTGATTTATGCCATCTTGGAATTCATCTGATGCATGGGAAACTTTGAGGAAGATTACGGAGTTGATAAGCTTGGATGTGGCTATCTTTATTTGATGCCTTGATCTTCAAGTTGAGATTTTGTGCATTGTTTGTTGCTTGATTCTAAAAGTCCAAGGAATTTGGTTTTCTATAAGACATTCTTCTCTATTGGAATGCAACCCGTTGGTCAGATCTTTTCAACTCTTAACTAATAAATTTTTGCTTAGGATTAGTCTCTTCATCTCCTCCCCACCTCTTTAATTTCAAAATCTCTCCCTCCTTTCAAAAATATTCTTTGCTTGTGTTTGTAGATTTTCAAACTTTGACCATTTTTGCAAACTAGAAACTTTGGCCTTAAGCCATTGTATTTTCAAACTTCTTTTCTTAATCAAACTTGTAAATAGACTTAATTATACTTGACTTAAAAATTTCAAAATCCAAAAAGAACTAACTCATTCAAACCATTTTTAGGCCTTTGTGCCTTTCAAACTTAAATTTTTGTTAAAAAGCAATGTACCCACTTTGAAATTGATACCACGAACTACGAGGTTTTGATCCCTCATTTTTATGTTGGTACGTAGGCACAAGTCCGAAGGTCTTGTCAAACACAAAAATATAATTAACAAGTTCTTTTCGCAACCCCCATTCTATTTGTTTGCAAACATCATTTATACAAAAACACTTATGCACACAAAGAAGGGCTCCCTAGGAGTACCTAGGACACTTTGGGTGCTAACACCTTTCCTCTGTGTAACCAACCCTCTTACTTAATCTATGGCATTTTATTAGTTTTGATTTTAAAACTTTTTTTTGGGGTTTTGTTCGTACTTTTCCCTTTTCTCTTGGAAACAATAAAAGTGCGGTGGCGACTCTTGTTATTTGATATCTTGCTTATCCATAGCTCGATGATCATGAATTTACCGCTATAGTTTCATTGTCAGCCATAAAGGTATTGAAGTAGATCCTGATAAAGTCATAGCTATTCAAGATATGCCATCGCCGAAGATAGAAAAGCAAGTCAGAGGGTTCCTTGGGCGTTTGGATTATATATCCAGATTCATATCTCACATGACTCCCACATGTGTGCCAATTTTCAAGCTTCTCCGTAAAGATCAAAGTTGTGTTTGGACAGAAGATTTTCTGAAAGCTTTTGACAGCATCAAGGAGTATCTGCTTGAACCTCCTATTTTGTCTCCTCCAGCGGAAGGAAGACATTTGATTATGTATTTGACTGTGTTAGAAGAGTCCATGGATTATGTGCTTGGATAACAAGATGAAACTAGTAGAAGGGAGCATGCCATCTACTATCTGAGTAAGAAATTTACAGACTGTGAGTCTCGGTACTCCATGCTTGAGAAAACTTGTTGTGGTTTAGCCTAGGTTGCCAAACATTTACGCCAGTATATGATCAATCATACCACTTGGTTGATATCCAAAATGGATCCAATCAAGTATATCTTTGAAAAGCCTACTGTGACAGGAAGGATAACTCGTTGGCATATGTTATTGTCTGAATATGACATTGAGTACCGTACTTAGAAAGCAATTAAAGGGAGTATTCTTGCAGATCATTTGGCTCATCAGCCGATCGATGATTACCAATCCATCAGGTTTGACTTCCCTGATGAAGATTTTATGTACTTGAAAGCTAAATATCGCGATGAATCATTTCCCGGAGAAGGGTCAGATCCTGGATCCCGGTGGGGTTTAATGTTTGATGGATCATTATTACTCCTAAGGGTTCTCATATCCCTTTTACTGCAAGATTGATGTTTGATTGTACGAATAATATGGCAGAATATGAAGCTTGTATCATGGGTCTTGAAGAAGCCATTGATTTGTGGATTAAGATCTTGGATGTATACCGAGATTCGACCTTGGTGACCAATCAAATTAAAGGAGAATGGGAAACTTGTCATCCTGGCCTGATTCCTTACAAATATTATGCAAGGAGGTTGTCAACCTTCTTCAACAAAATAGAATTTCATCATATACCTCATGAAGAGAATTAGATGGCGGACGCTCTAGCTACTTTGTCTTCTATGTACAAAGTAAATTGTTGGAATGACACACCCAATATCACAATCATGCACCTTGATAGACCTGCTCGCATGTTTGCAGCAGAGGAAGTCACAAATGATAAGCCTTGGTATTACGATATTAAGTGTTTCCTCCAAAGTCAGGAATACCCGTTTGAGGCATCTAGCAAAGATAAGAAGAGTTTGAGAAGACTGACTGACAATTTCTTTCTAAATGAAGACGTGTTGTACAATATAAACTTTGACATGGTCTTACTTAGATGCGTGGGTAGATACGACGCAAACATGTTAATGCAAGAAGTTCATGAAGGATCCTTTGGTACTCGTGCCAATGGATACACAATGGCTAAAAAGATGTTAAAGGCAGGTTACTATTGGATGACAATGGAATCTGATTATTATAAATATGTGAAGAAGTGCTTAAATTTTCAGATTTATGCTGATAAGATTCATGTGCCTCTGACGCTTCTCAATGTTATTTCATTCCCATGGCCTTTCTCTATGTGGGGAATTGATATGATTGAGCCCAAAGCTTCAAACGAACATTGTTTCATTCTGGTAGCTATTGATTACTTCACCAAATGGGTTTACGCATAATCTTTTGCTAATGTGACCAAGCAGGTTGTGGTCCGATTTATCAAGAATCAGATTATTTGCCAATATGGTGTTCCAAGTAAGATCATTACTGATAATGGGTCAAACTTGAATAACAATATGGTGAAAGAGCTTTGTGATGAGTTCAAGATTAAACATCATAACTCTTCTCCTTACATAACTAATATGAATAAGGTTGTTGAAGTTGCGAATAAGAACATTAAGAAGATCATCCAGAAGATGGTTGTGACGTATAAATATTGGCATGAGATGCTCCTGTTTGCTTTGCATGGATATCGTACATATGTCCTTACTTCAACAGGGGGAACCCCTTTCTCTCTTGTGTATGACATGGAAGTAGTGATCCCTATAGAGGTTGAGATCCCATAAATATGAGTCCCGATGGAAGCCAAATTGTCAGAGGCTGAATGGTGTTAGAGAAGATATGATCAGTTGAATTTGATTGAAGAGAAAAAAATGACGACCTTGTGTCATGGCCAGTTATATCAAAAGAGAATGAAGAAAAAAATTGACAAGAAGGTTCGACCTCGTGTATTCAGAGAAGGTGACCTTATGCTCAAGAAGATTTTGTCTTTCAACACTGATCCTAGGGGAAAGTGGACTCCTAATTACGAAGGCCCATATATTTTCAAGAAAGCTTTCTCTGGTGGTGCATTGATTCTTACAACTATGGATGGTGAAGAGCTCCCGCATCTTGTGAATGCCGATGCAGTCAAGACATACTTCGCCTAGAAAATAAAAGAATAGCTTGCTAAGTTGAAAACCTAAAAGGGAGGCTTAGGCAAAAATGAGCGTCTCGGTGGATTGAAAACCCGAAAGGGAGGTCCAAGCAAAAGTTAGAGACATAAAATATAAAATAATTGTCCCGGTAGATTGACCCTGAAAAGGAAATCTAGGCAAAAGTTAGGGATTATGACAAGTAACTGCATCAGGCTAGACTTGATCGTTTGAAGCAACAGTGCCTATCACATGTTCCTATTCAGTTATCCTCGACCGAAGTCTAGAGCATAGTGGAATTCAAAGTTGCTAGGGAGAATAATGGTCATGTATTTCAATGTAGCCCTTTTCATGTATTTACCATTTTTCCAACTTTGTAATGATCCATGGGGTCACGCCTTTTGTGGACCACCATTCTATCAATAAAATTTAAGCATTTTGCCAATTTGTTTGCTACTCTTATTTTGTTACAGTTTATGAAATTTCATTTATTTTTTATGATCCTTTTTGAAACAAAAATATATTTAAACAATCATGTTTTTGAAAATTTACAAAAAAGATATGTATTTTTCCTCGACTTATGAATACAAAATGGGAATGTTAATGGCAATCCCAAGGATGGTAATATCCTGAAGAGTGGAATTCAGTGACTTTCCCAGGCCGAACTTTATTTTATAACAATCTCCCTAGCATCAGATTGCAAGAGTGGTGTGATCCCTAATGAATATCTTCTAGCATCTCCATCTTGTTTGAGATTAGCCGAGTATCTTTTTGTACTTTATCAGTCTCACGCCTCTGCGTTTGTTTTATCAGCATAATCATACAAATGTGTAAAGCATCATGATGTTTATTTGCGCATTTTGCATTTTGCAATAATTCCTCACCACTCTCTGGGAATCTTTCTCCCCGCAGGGTGTGTGCGTCCTCTCTCTAATAGAGTGTTAACCTTAAGCAGAAAGATTTTATCCTTTCTAATTCCCCACTGAGTCTGATCCTCGTGGAAAATTTTGCTTTAGTTTTCCCCTCCAGTTTATTATATGGATGGGATCAATCCCTTATTGAGTTCATTCCCTCATTGGATTGAGTCCTCTTTGACCGCTTCTCTCCAGTTCATTCATGGTCTGAACTTTGGTCCCCCTGTGATTGGTTACCTTTGTTAAGCTATCACCCAACTGATAGTTGGTAATCATTTTGTTTGAGCTTATTACCTTTGTTAAGCTATCACTCGGTTGATAGTAGGTAACCGTTCCTTTTACCTCTAATTGGTTACCTTTGTTAAGCTATCACTTGACTGGTAGTTGTTAATCATTCTGTTTGAACTTATTACCTTTGTTAAGCTATCACTCGACTGATAGTAGGTAATGTTCCTATTATCTCCGATTGGTTAACTTTGTAAAGCTATCACTTGGCTGGTAGTTGGTAATCATTCTGATTGAGCTTATTACCTTTGTTAATCTATCACTCGATTGATAATAGGTAATATTCTTCTCCTATTGGAGTTAATGTTTTCACTAGTTATGATTGCTTTTCCCCAGGCGAAGTCTTACTTTATTAAGTCTTCTCCGTTGAGTCTTTAGTTCGTTTTCTAACCATGCATCAGTTATTTTTGAACTTTTACTTTTCCCCCTGTGGAATTTTGTCTATCCCCATCTGAATATCCCTTTGGAATCCGTCTTTCCCATGCGGAATTCCAGTCTCCTCTCGTCTCTAACAATTCTTTGTCTCATGTGACGCGATATTCCCCACAGAGAAACTTTTTTGCATTCGTGTCATATCATAAACATCTTGCGGTATCTTAGGGCCAAAAATTGGGTATTTAATATTTAAGTCTCTCCAATCTTATCGAGATGAATATTTCAACCTTCATATCTGCAAATTGAAGAAACTTAAATAAGTGCATTTGTCATACCCTAATTTTTAACCATAATATCCCACATCTCATTTGCATCTTTTGCATACAAACAAGGTCACATCTTGGTGTAACGGTAAATTTTTTGAGATTAAGCTATTGATTAACTTAACTTGCAAAACAAGAGTCGCCATCACACTTTTATTGTTTCCAAAGGAAAAGGGAAAAAGTACGAACAAAACCCAAAGAAGTTTTAAAACAAAACTAGTAAAAAGAGAACAAGGGCCCGATGATTAATTATACAAAGGGAAGGTATTATCACCCAAGGCTGTTGTTTATTAAAATATACATATTTTGGTTTGCAAAAGGCTGTTGTTTATTAAAATATTGGAGAGATGGGAAAAGAAGCATTTTTATTATGATTTGGAGTTTGCCAAGACTCTTAAAGTCTCATGCCTACGTACCAACAAAGTGAAAACGAGGATAAAAACCTCGTAGTTCATGGTAAAAATAACAAAGATATTTGTTTGGATTCTTTTTTTTTTATGTAAAAAGGCATTTTTTCATTTTAAGGAGAATACTCAACTAGTCACTCACAAGTATGAGAACTTTGCATCATCATGAGAAGGGCTCCAACTTGGATAAGGATCAATAAATATGCCACTAACTCCCACAGATTGAAAAGAATTATCATCAATCTTATGGAGATGGGAGAATTATAACTCAACTATGGAAATGAATCATGTCTAATGCCTTGAAAGAAAGTATAAAAAATAAAAGTGCACAAAGGGAACAAAATAGTTTCAATGAGTTAGGCGTTTTTTAGTCTTTTTGAAACTGATCTAAGTATGCTTAATATGGATTGGCATTTATTGGGAAAAAGGTTTTGAAAATAACTTAACACAAGTCAAGGTTTATTAAGAAAGTGGTTCAAGTTAAAAAAATAAGAAGGTTTTGAAAAAGAGAGAAGATTTTGAAAATTAAAGAAGGGGAAGGAGAAGAAGAGACTATCCTAAAAAAGTAAAGTAAAAGCTAAAGAAGAAAGATCTAACTAAGAGATAGAAAGTTTTATGAAATAAGTCAAGCAAGAATTTTCCTTCTTTGGATTAAGTCTCAAGCAAGCAAAATAAGCAAATAGTAATCCATGTGTCAGATGAAACTAGAGTAACCAATCCAAGTTTTCCAAAGGAAATTCCAAGTCAAAAGCATCAGATGAATTTCAAGGTCTCAGGTCACAAGTTCCAAAGCAAAGGTCAAAATCCTAATTCTAAGTCCATAACTCCACAAAGATGCCAAGGATAGTAACCACATGTCCATAAATTAAGAGAGATAAGTTTCTTTTTTAGGTTTTTAAATAATAACATAAAGAATGGTCAAAATGGACCAAGAACAAAATGATATAATCACAATGTAGTATGAAATGCTAAACTTAAAGCATAAAGTAAATGACATAAAAAATCAAGGAACATAAAATAAATGTCTTATTAATAAAAGTTAATACAAGTAAAGTGTTAGTAAGTGATGTTAGTAATCAAAGATAAAAAGATATTTTGGTCACTTTTTAGAGAACACTCAACTATCCGCTCACAAACATGAAAATATGAGCCTATACATCATTTATAAGAAGAGCTCCAACTTGGAAAAATCAACAAGTATGTCACTACTCTCATAAATGGAAAAGGAGCAAAATTTTCACACAATACCATGAGGAATATGAGACTTACAATCTCACTTATAAAAATGCCATTCGCTTTTGGGACAAATTTAGCGCTATGTTAAGTAATCGTAATTGGACTTATGTAGAAGTCACAACTATCTGAGGCCGGTCAATAATAATGTTTGTGTTAATACATGCTAAAGAAATGATATGTAAGTCATTATCCTAAAGCTATGCCACACAGGAAAAGCAAATGAAAGGGGATGATCAAGCACAAACGGTAAGAGGATGATCCATTACTTCAATCCACATTTCATGACACTTAAGAAAAACTTATACATCAATACAAAATACCTTAAATGATTCATGATTACTTAGTAGGTAGATTTGAAATGATGAAAGTTCATCAAGCACCAATCCATACATCATGAACAAGATGGACACAAATCCATCTGATTGATCAAAAGAAAAGAAAGGGATGAAGATGAAAGGGGACAAAAGACGTCACACCCAAATTGAATCACAAATTTGATCAAGTCATCATCAAAATCAATCATCCATTTTGGTGGATAAGGTTTTCACCCTATCAACACCCAATATCCATTGAGTTTGATGAGACTTGAAGTCAAAATCATCACGATCCAAGGCCAACAGAAATCCACAAGGTCAAACAATTTAAAAATGCAATTAAATGAAATAAAAATGCATTAAAGGTATTTTTAAAATAGAAATAAAATCTTAAAATCCACAAAATCCTTCAAAACACTAAATAAATGACCAAGAAAATTATGGAAGGTTGAAAATAAGAAACATATAATAAATTTTTCAGAATTTTAAAATGCATAAAAGTATTTTTAAACCAATTAAAACAAGGGATAAAAGAGAAAATTCATGAAAAATAGAAAATGAGTGAAATAAAACATGGAGAAATAAAAATCAGATGAAGAAAAATAAAAGAGAATTTTGGAAATTATTTTGGGATTTTTTGGATAAAAAATGAAACTACTACGAATTTTTAAAGAAAAAGAAATTGTAAAAAATAAAATAAAAAGAGTTAAAACCAGTAAAAACCAGGAGCGTTGGATCATGTCTCATTAATTGACGTGGCATATCCAACACTCATAATGGTGAGAAACACGATGGAACTCGCTGCAAGCCAAACACAAGATCCACTTTGAATTTAACCAATCAAAACATTTCAAAATATCAACGTGTCTGGTCCAAACTCAGACTACCTGAGAAAGACTCTGGTCATCTTCTCTGGTGAGCTCTCACCGGAGTTTTATCGTTTGGTAACTTCAAGACACGAGACCACCACCATTGTGATCCTCTTCTCATCCCGAATTCAACCTCATGCCTTAAATTCATTTATGTGAATTGAGCAAAGGGAATTTCAAAGAAGTTTCAGAAACAAATAAAACACGAAAAGTAAAATTAAATGATGAACATGATTAATCAACACCAAATAAGTTAGTGGAAAGCATCAGAGAGTGAAAGACTACATTGTGGTAACTTGTTTGAGTTCAAATGATGCTCAAAACTACCTTGTCTAGATGGTGATCAGAAGTTGATGAAGTTCGATCTGGTTGGAGAAATTCAAAAGGTCTTAGAGCTTAGGAATTGTTGCAAAAGCTTCAGAGGATGTCAATGAAGCTAATAGAATCAAGAAAATGGATTGAAACAGGCTGAAACTCAAAACACGATAGTTGAATTTTCTGGAAAAACTTCAAGTTGCAGCAAGGGTTTCTTGGCTCTCAAAAGATTGCAAATGAAGGCAACATGATCCTCTATTTATAGGGAAGCAATTGGTGATCTCATACGTGCCAAATGATGCTCAATTCGTGCAAAACCAGTTTGCTCAAAATGCATGGAAAGTGTGACTTGCAAACCATTAAAACTCAGCCAAATGATGCATTTTTAGTGTCAATTAACTTCTAGAGGTTTGATTAAACATGTTTAGGACCAAAAAAATTGCTAATTTGGCTTGGAATTGAGTTTTGTCATGATCAAATTTCGGGCTATAGTGATTTTTGCAGTTTCAAGTCACCATGTTCAACTCAATGGGGCATCCTACTCCAGAGGTTTTTTGATCCCATTCTTTCTGCAATGTGTTAACATCATGGCCGAGATTACAATATGCCAAGAAAGGTTGCATTTGGATTCTTGAGCACAAAGTTATGATATGTTGAAGTTGGCATAAAGTACTGGTTCCATAACTTAGAAAACTTTGAGTGTTTCATGGCTGAAAATGACCTATAATGTCCCAGTGAAGTATGACCTTATAAGCATAATTTGAACTTGTTTCTTGAAGCAAACTTGTAGAGGGAATCATAAATGACATTGTTCAAGAAGAATCAACTCCAAATGTTGAAAATTGAAGAAGTTATGATCTTTGAAAGTTGGCAAAAAGTCACTTGAAAATAGGTCAAATTTCACTAAGTCCACAAATGACTTATAATGTCTCCAAACTTTTGATGATCCTCCAAGCATAACTGGCCCTTATAATGTAAATAAAAGTTGTAGAGGATATTGAGAAGAGTCATATGAAAAAAGGAGCATTCAAAAATGTTCAGAATTGAAAGAGTTGTGATCCTTGGAACTTTGACCTCAAAATGTTGACTTATAGGTCAAACCCCTTAGAACAAGCTTGTGAACTTGGAATTTCCTTGCATTACAAAGCACATGGGTGATCATATGAACTCAAGGTAAGTTTTCCTTGATGGCCTATTGATTAAATTTCTCAAAGCTTGAAGTTGCTTGTTGAAGAAGGCATGGAAATAAACACACGAACCTTTGACTTTCTTGAGAAGTAGGCCACCAAACTTTGAGGTGCTCTTGACTCGAGGGGACCTACCTTGCACAATAAACTTAAGAGAAACAAGACATATTTTTGGTATTTTGATTAGTGGTTAGATAAGCAATAGAACAAATAAACACAAAGGTAAAACAAAGAGGTGCTTGGTGATCACTACAAGAAGCAAACCCAAAGATGGATAGGGGAAGGACCAAGATGTGACCTTGTTTATATTTAAAAGATGAAAATGACACATGGGATCTTAGGGTTAAAAATTAGGTTATGACACTTGGCCATTCCCTTTACCATCTCGGGTTTGCTTCTTGTAGGGATCACCAAACACCTCTTTGTTTACCTTTGTGTTTATATGTTTATTGCTTATCTAACCACTAATAAAAATACCAAAAATATGTCTTGTTTCTCTTAATTTTATTGTGCAATGTAAGGCTCCTCAAGTCAAAAGCATCTCAAAGTTTGGTGGCTTACTTCTCAAGAAAAGTCAAAGGTTCATGTGTTTATTTCCATGCCTTCTTCAACAAGTAACTTCAATATTTGAGCAATCTAATCAGGAGAACATAAATTACACCTTATTTTGAGTTCATATGATCACCCGTTTGCTTTGAAGTGCAAGGAAAGTCCAAGTGCACAAGCTTGTTCCAAGTGATTTGACCTAAAACTCAACATTTTGAGGTAAAAGTTACAAGGACCACAACTCCTTCAATTCTCAACATTTTTGAATGCCCCTTTTTTCATATGAATATTTTCAACATCCTCTACAAATTCTATTTACATGACAAGAGCCAATTATGCTTGGAGGATCATCAAAAGTTTGGAGACATTATAGGTCATTTGTGGACTTAGTGAAATTTGACCTATTTTCAAGTGACTTTTTACCAACTTTCAAAGATCATAACTTCTTCAATTTTCAACATATGAAGCTGATTCTTTTTGCACAATGTTATTTGTGATATCCTATATAAGTTTTCTTCAAGTATTAAGGTCAGAATATGCTTGGAAGGCCATGGAATTCATTGGGACATTATAGGTCATTTTCGGCCATAAAGCACTCGATTTTTTCTAAGTTATGGAACAAGTATTTTATGCCAACTTCGACACACCATAAATTTTTGCTCAAACATCCAAATGCAACCTTTCTTGTTTCATTGTAATCTGGCCATGATGTTAGCACATTGCAAAAAGAATCAGATCAAAAAGCCTCTTGAGTAGGATGCCCCATTGAGTTGAACATGGTTAATTGGAACTGAAGAAATCACCATTGCCCAAAATTTGATCATGACTAATCTCAATTCCAAGCCAAATTAGCAAGTGTTTTGGTCCTAAACATGTTTTAACAAACCTTCAGAAGTTAATTGACACTTAAAGTGCATCATTTTCCTGAGTTTTGAGGAGTTTCAACTCATACTTTTCACACACTTGGATCAAATTCGTTTTGCATGAATTCAGCATCATTCCACACGTATTTGGATCCAATCACATTCCCTATAAATCAAGGAAACTATTGTCTTCATTTGTAAGCTTTGGAGAGCCAAGAAACCCTGCTGCAACTTGAAGCTTTTCTAGAAAACTCAACTATCGTGTTTTGAGTTTCAGCCAGTTTCAATATGTTTTCTTGATTCTATTAGCTCCATCGGCATCCTTTGAAAATTTTGCAACAATTCCCAAGCTCTGAGACCTTTTGAATTGCTCCAACCAGATCGAGCTTCATCAACTTCTGATCACCATCTAGACAAGGTAGTTATGAGTATCATTTGAACTCAAACAAGTTACCACAATGTATTCCTTCACTTTATGATGCTTTCCCCTAACTTATCTAGTGTTGATTAATCATGTTCATCATTTAATTTTATTTTTCATGGCTTGCTTGCTTCTGAAACTTCTTTGAAATTCCCTTTGCTCAGTTCACATAAATGAATTTGAGGCATAAGGTTGAATTCAGGATGAGAAGAGGATCACAATGATGGTGGTCTCGTGTCTTGAAGTTATCAAATGATGAAACTCCAGTGAGAGCTCACTGGAGAATATGACCGGATTATTTCTCAAGTGGTTTGAGTTTGGACCAGACACGTTGACATTTTGAAATGTTTTGATTGGTTAAATTCAAATTGGATATTGTATTCTGATGGTAGCGCGTTCAATCACGTTTCTCATCATTTGGAGTTTTGAATATGCCACGTCCATTAATGAGGCGTGATCCAACGCTCTTGGTTTTTTCTGATTTTAATTCTCTTTCTTTTATTATTTTAAATGGCATTTTCTTTAAAAATTCGTAGTAATTTCATTTTTTATCCTAAAAAATCCCAAAATAATTTCTAAAATTCTCTTTTATTTTTCTTCATCCGACTTTTTATTTTTCCACATTTTATTTCACTGATTTTCTATTTTTTTTAATGAATTTTCTCTTTTCTCCTTTGTTTTAATTGGTTTAAAAATACTTTTCTGCATTTTCAAATTTCAAAATTTTTATTGTATGTTTCACATTTTATTTCCAACCTTCCATAATTTTCTTGGCCATTTGTTTGGTGTTTTGAAGGAATTTGTAGATTTTCCATTTTATTTCCATTTTAAAGAAACATTTAAAAATACCTTTGATGCATTTTTATTTTATTTAATTGTATTTTAAGTTTGTTTGACCTTGTGGAGTTCTGTTGGCCTTGGATCATGATGATTTTTACTTCAAGTCTCATCAAACTCAATGGGTCTTGGGTGTTGATGCGGTGAAAACCCTAATCCACCAAAATGGATGATTGATTTTGATGATGACTTGATCAAATTTGTGAATTAATTTAGGTGTGACCTCTCTTGTCCCCTTTTTTATTCATCCCCCTCTTTTCCCTTTGATCAATTGAATGGATTTGTGTCCATCTTGTTCATGATGTATGGATTAGTGCTTGATGAACTTTCATCATTTTAAATCTACCTTATAAGTGACCACGAATCATTTAAGATACTTTGGACTGATACATAGTGTCATGTAATATGGATTGAAGTAATGGACCATCCTCATAGCCTTTGTGCTTGACCATCCCCTTTCTTTTTCTTTTCTTGTGTGGCATAACTTTAGGAGGATGATTTACATATCATTTCTCTCGCATGTATTAGCACAAACATTATTCTTGATCGGTCTTAGATAGTTGTGACTTATACATAAGTCCAATTATGATTTCTTAACATAGTACTAAATTTGTCACAAAGGCAATGACTTTTTATAAGTGAGATTGTAAGTCTCCTATTCCTCATGGTATTGTGTGAAAATATTGCTCCTTTTCCATTTGTGTGAGCTAATGGCATACTTGTTGATTTTATGCAAGTTAGATCTCTTCTCATAAATGATGTATAGGTTCATATTTTCATGATTGTGAGTGGATAGTTGAGTGTTCTCCAAAAAATGACCAAAAACATCTTTTCATCTTCACTAACATCTTTTACTAACACTTTACTTGTATTAACTTTTACTTCAAAGTCATTTACCTTTATGCCTTTATTTTTTATGTCATTTATTTTATGCTTTATGTTTAACATTTCATATCATATTATTTGTGTTTATGTCATTTTGTTCTTTGTCCATTTGGACCTTTCTTTATATTATTGCAAAGAAGACACTAATAAAAAGAAATTTGTTTCTCCTAACTCATGGACTTGTTGTTACTACCCTTTGCACCATTATGGAGTTATGGACTTAGAATTAGGATCTTGACCTTTGTTGTGGGATTTGAGACTTAAGACCTTGGAATCCATCTGATACCTTTGACTTTGGACTTCTCTGTGAGATTTGGATTGGTTACTTTGGTTTCATCTGACACATGGATTACTATTTGCTTATTTTGCTTGCTTGAGGCTTAATCCAAAGGAGGAAAATTCTTGCTTGACTTATGTCATAAAACTTTCTATCTCTTGGTTAGATCTTTCTTCTTTAGCTTTTACTTTACTTTTTTAGGATAGTCTCTTCTTCTCCTTCCCCTTCTTTAATTTTCAAAATCTTCTCTCTTTTTCGAAACCTTCTTGTTTTTTTAACTTGAACCACTTTCTTAATAAACCTTGACTTTTGTTAAGTGATTTTCAAAACCCTTTTCCCAATAAATGCCAATCCATATTAAGCATACTTAGATAAGTTTCAAAAAGACTAAAAAATGTCTAACTCATTCAAACTATTTTGTGCCCTTTATGCACTTTTATTTTTTAGACTTTATTTCAAGGCATTAGACATGATTCATTTCTATAGTTGAGTTATAATTCTCCCATCTCCATAATATTGATGATAATTCTTTTCCATCTGTGGGAGTTAGTGGCATATTTGTTGAGTATACTCCTTAAAATGACAAAATGTCTTTTTCCATAAAAATTAATAAATAAAAACTCCTTTTGTTATTTCTACCACGAACTACGAAGTTTTGATCCTTCATTGCACTTTGTTGGTACGTAGACACAAGACTTTAAAAGTCTTGGCAAATACCAAATCATAATAAAAATGCTTCTTTTCCCATCCCTACAATCTTTTAACAAACAACACCTTTTTCAAGCTAAAATGTGCATATTTTCAAAGAGGTTTCCATGGAGTACCATGTATGTTTAGGGTTCTAATACCTCCCCTTTACATAACTAACCCCTGAACCCTTGTTCTCTTTGATTAGTTTTGTTTTAAAACTTTCTTGGGTTTTGTTCATACTTTTTCCCCTTTCCTCTAGAAACAATAAAAGCGCGGTGGCGACTCTTGCTTTGCAAGTTAAGTTAATCAATAACTTAATCTCAAAAATTTTACCGCTACAAATACCACTACCTACTAACATCAAACCACTACCAATAATGTTCATCCTATTTCTCTTCTTCATCTTTGTCATGTGAATCAAATCCACTGATATGTTTGTCCATGTTTGGATCCTTGAAAGCATCCCACATTCTTTCATATATCTCATTCACTTCTTCATCATCTTCTTTTGTTAATTTCTCAGCCCTACATAAGATTTATAAACATAAAATCATTTAACAAGAAATACATCAAAAAATACACATTTAACATGCATCCCATTATCTTACTCTATAACTCTATAATTTCCAACCTAAACAAAAATTCTCATCGCTTCAAAATAGACATACAAGACACACACCCAAAAAAAATGCATGCAACTTCAGTCAAACCACTTTCAACACCGACAATAATACATGAAACATGACTTATATTTCCATCTATGTAATTAAAAGAACTTAAAATATTTACACAACATTTGAAACCCACAAAACATACATGCAACATCATCAATCTATTTTAAATATTTCTTAATCAATATGGAAACAAATATTCCTATGCTTATTTTTCATTCATATGAAATCATCTCAAATTATTATTCATAATCGTTTTTAACACAATAATGCTTTTCTGATACCATTCATCTGATTGTCTATCAACCAAACTTAAAAATAAATCTTCTACACATACCTTGCATCTTTTATCTGCTTCTAAAAATAAATCTTCTTCAATAACAAACAAAATCATCATTCAAACGGTACAAACAAAACTTATTTTACACGCTTCTTCGTTTTCCATATACATCACCAACCTTGCAACCTTCCTCGACTGCTCCGCCGTCTTCACGAAGTGCTGCTACCTTCAATCTCATTCCCGCTTCTTCCTTTTCCTTAAAAACTTTTTGTTTACCATTTTCCACCTACTCCAATTGAAATATCTTTTCCTTTTTTATTTCTTTCTCATTCTTCCAACTTTGATATACTCCTTATTGACAGCAAGAACTTCTCAATAAAGCGCGTCTAGCTTCTGCTGGATCAACTCTTTATTTATTTCTGAATCAGATGAATATCTGCAAGAAACACAAAACAAACATGCAACATCATAAATATGTTTTAAACATTTCATAATGAGTATGGAAAAAAATACATCTTTGCTTCTTTATCATTATTTTAAAATATAGTACGACTGAATTTTAGCATACTCGATTGACAAAGTTATGGGATTCGGTGGAGCCATAGTTGGGACAATCACTTTCTTTCTGACTTCCTTTAGACAAATGATTTATTTGCATATAAACAAAGCATAATGCTATTTATACATTGTATAATGGGCCCATTTTTATTTTTCCAATACCCAAATCCCTTATCAACTACTACAATTATAATGTTACCTCATTTTTATTATCTTTCCCTTTCTCAACTATATTGTACTTTCATCACTTCTACTACCTGTTAGCTGGAAGTTTCGACGTCAGGCCGGAGTCAATGAGCGAAAAAGAGAGAATACCTTTGAAGACTCTTTGGACTTCGACATAAAAAACATTGTCTGAGAAATCCAGTCGAAGTGATCCTTGTGTAAGAGAGAATTGATGTGAGACTTAGAAATACTTCTAAGTTTAGAATGGTAATTTGATTGAGGCAACATTAAGATTGTGTTCAACACATATGTTTGAATTTGAATGAAAGAAGGATAACTGTCTTTTGTCCTTATCCAATTTAAATAAAAGACACGTGGAACATTATGATAAATTGAAGACATGTCGAGTGCGACATGTCATTACATGGGAGAAAAGCCGTTGGTAGCGATTATTTTGACTTAGTATATATAGGGGTCTTAGTGTTAGGATTTCAAGGTCTTCAATTGTTGTACAAATACTCAAAGTTACTTAAAGTATCTAGCGTATTGAGAAAAGAGTGTCATTGAGAATGTACGTTTGATAACATCATTTTCTACATATCAATAAAAGTTTATTTATACTTTTTCCAGAATTTATCTTCCATTGCAAGTCATTTTTCAAGTGCCTTTATTATACTTTCTCTTACATTCTGGAATTTATATCTTTAAAACCTTTTAAACGAACAATCTTCATATATGAATATTGTCGAAGTGTTCATCATTTTACAAATACAATTTTAAACAATAGCACATGTCCTAGGATCAATCTGGTCGATCCTGTGAGTAACAAAAGTATTCTTGATTTGAAAGACTAGTGGTTGTTTACCAATTTTCACGGTAAACACATTGGCGCACACAGTGGGACAATGCTAGTGTTTTAAAAAAATTCTTTTTGAAAATCTTTATTAGTTCTTCATTTTGATACCTATACTTATAATTTTGTTGCATGTTATTGAGAAGTGGTAAAGTAGCCATAACCAACAAAGATAAACTAAGGAGAAGATACACGAGGAGAATGGTGAATCCACAAAATAACCAAAATCCTCCAAATAGTAATTGAGAACCACCCCATGCATCTGCGCCAGAGGAAACTACGGTCGCATCATCCGTTGTGGAACTTGTACAATCCATGGCGAATTCGACGCTTGTGTAGTTGATGGCCCAAAGTGGGCCTATTTTGTCTTATATGGGTCCACAAGGCCCACCAGTAAACCCCTTAGGAATGCAGGGTCCACTAGTGACCCCCATCCAAGGGGAAATCAATTTTTTAGGCTCTATGTGACTGTTTTTTTGATGCCTTTAAATGGTCACGAACAACCATTTGGCATGCCACCTTCAATGATGGCACATTTACACAATTCAACATCAACATATGCAGACCCACTGGTGAATGCATCTTCGCCATTACAGGGGTCTAGTTCTGGTGTTAACAATTTGGACCGAAGCCAACCCTTAGGGATGGGTCTTCATACCCAAATGTTTAATTTTGCCAATAATTCTGCAGCAGTGTTGAGGCAGCAAATGGATAAAAGTAAACATGGAATGGTCCAGATGCTGGCCTAAACAATGGGTACAATATTTAACCCTTTGATCTAAAATACTACCCAGTCAAACCAACAAATGGCAACGCAAATGACGTGTATTACATATTTTTTGGGTGTGCCACAACCTCCTCGACACCCTCAAAGGGAATGGATAAGATAAAACCAAGGGTTAGCCATAGAGGATGACCTTACCATTAACCAAGTCCCACGAAATGCACCATAAGCAATTGTGGTGAATCAGGGAATATGAGTAGAACCACCCAGGGTCGAACCCCCTAGGGCTGAGAAACAAATCCCAAGGGAAAGAGAACCAAGGGTAGTAATGGTAAATAAGCACCAAAATGTTGACGAAGTCGTACAACAAATTTGACATGATGATATGGCAGCAAATAATAATCTATCAGCCATGGTCGAAGAATCATGACACAAAATGGGGTAGATGTTGGCCTCCACAGGCCAAATTACACATCACCTTTATCTGAGTATGTTCTGCAATCAGAATTACCTGCTAGATGAAAAGTCCCTAAGTTCACTAAATTCTCTAGGGACACTAGTGAGTCCACTGTAGAACACGTGGCCAGATACCTAATAGAGGCATGGGAAATTGAAAATAATGAGAATTTTAGGATAAAATATTTCCCAAGTTCCCTTACAAGGAATTCCTTCACATGGTTCACCATATTACCAACAAATTCTATTGATACTTGGACTCGTTTGGAGAGATTGTTCCATGAGCAATTCTACATGGGACAATCGAAGATAAGTCTGAAAGAATTGGCCAACATCAAATGAAAGGTCACTGAGTCAATAGATGATTACCTAAATAGGTTTCGTTTGCTCAAGGCAAGATGGTTTACGCAAGTGCCTGAGCATGAGTTGGTCGAAATGGCCGCTGGTGGACTTGATTACTCTATTAGGAAAAAATTGGATACCCAATACCTGAGAGACATGGACCCGTTGGCTGATAGAGTTCGACAAAATGTTTGAAGTCTGAGAAATCCAGAACAAAGACAAATAATAGGAAATATAGAATACCTTATGTAGAATTAGGTGATGATGAACCTGAAACATATGGTGATCAGGTGGATTTCAACGAAAGCGAGATTGACCTTGCTGAACTAAAGCAAGGACCACCTTATTCTTGCAAAGCCTTAGCCCCTTCAAATGGGAATAATTCGGTCGAACCGGATAAGAGTGATAAGTTTCCTAAGAAAACTTATACCTTTGACGTCACCAAATGTGACGAAATATTCGACTTACTTGTCAAAGATAGCCAGATGATAGTGCCTCCTGGCGCTAAAATGCCTCCTATAGAAAAAAGAAAAAAGAAGGGGTTTTGTAAGTATCATAATTTTTTGGGCCATAAAACTTCAAAATGTTTTCTTTTCAAGAATCTTGTGCAAAGTGCTATTAGGGATGGAAAGCCAAAATTTGGACATAAATCGAAGTCTCCAATGAGGACTGATTTCAGATCCTCTTCAGATCGCTGATGCTCACTACACTGAACCATCCATGGTCAATATGGTGGAGATTACCGAAGGTTCTGGAAAGAATACTGAGATGGTCGTGTAGGAGAATTGCCATCCATGGCGCAACGGAATTTAAAAATTTCTCCATTTAGTGATCCTTACGAATGGGCATGATCAGTGATAGAATCGTTACCTCTTATGGCGATTCAAACCTTTGGTGCAGATTTCTGATAATGATCAAAACCTTTGATACAGATCCACGGGGTGATCACGAACGTTGAACGATGACAACGTCTCTACTCAGTCCACACGAACGGATTCCTTCAATCGCAGTGCTAGCTGTTATGAATGAGAGAAAGAGGGAAACAAAATTCCAAGTCTCTACTTGAATTTCTGTCTGAGTGGATTGGAGTGACAATGCTTCTACCCAAGGGGTTCTACTTATAGAACCACTTGTGTGGGCTTCAAGCTAAAAAGCCCACTTAAGTGTATTTTGGCCCATATCTTATAATATGCCCAAAATCACTTAAGTATTTGGTACCTTACCATATTTCGTCTCCCACTTAAGTGCACCGTACCTTACGGTGTTCCTTAGTTACTCTATCTCTCATCAATCCGTCCTTTGTGTGTGACCCTACAGGTTTTCGCGACGTTGGCAATTATATTAAATCACACATTTAACATAATAAACAGTGAGCGGTATCTAGCAACACATCACTGCTACCCAAGTCACGAAAATGTCATGTGATCTGACAAAACCTCCTGTGATAATAATTATGTGTATAATTACCCCTTTGCCCTTATGTCTATATTGAACACAAGGTATAGGCCGTGTCACCCTTGTCCAGTTCAATATTGGGCCCATAGACATTTATCCTGTTACGCAGGATTGGCAAATTCCATCTAGGACACTCATGTCCCTCAGCATGCTTCGTGGAGTACCCATCAACTATCTTTATGGTTATCCAGTTACGGACAATGTTGGATCAGCAATAAAGCACTCGACTCTACATCTAGGATCCATAGTGGTTTCAGGTCGAAGAGTGGTATACACTATTATCACCATGAGAATAACTTATGACACATTGCATAACTTTCTATATAGTATTCTCATAGAGGGTCAATCCGGTATACATATTACTCCTAATATTCATACCTATGTTTAAGACTTGATAACTCTTTATCCATGATCCATGAGATGTGATCATCAGTCTACAAACATAATAGTCTTAATGCTTTAATGTTATCCCACTTCACATTAAAGCTCGACTACGGATACTTTAAGAACAATGCCCTTATGTTTAATGTGTTCTCATGATTAAGTCACACTTAATACATTAAACGGACTATCTATTCTAGGGACTTTATTAATCAACCATAATAAAGAAACTGCCTTTTATTATTAATAAATAATTCGATACAAGTACCAAAAGTATTGGCCTCTAGGGCTTACACCAACAATCTCCCACTAGCACTAGAGCCAATCAGACATACCCCGTATGCCCATTGATCTAGTATGGCCATCATGCTTCTGCTGCGCAAGAGGCTTTGTCAGTGGGTCAGCTATATTGTCAAGTGTAGGTACTTTACATATTTTCACATCTCCTCTATCTATTATCTCTCGAATGAGATGATAACGCCTAAGTATGTGTTTGGATCGTTGGTGAGATCTAGGCTCCTTAGCTTGTGCGCTAGCACCATTGTTATCACAATAAAGACCAATGGGATCCACAATGCTATGGACTATGCCAAGTTCACTAATGAACTTCCTGATCCAAACAGCTTCCTTTGCTTCACTTGAGGCAACAATATACTCGGCCTCAGTTGTAGAGTCAGCAACTGTATCTTGCTTCGAACTTTTCCAGCTCACAGCGCCACCGTTCAAGCAAAACACATAACTAGATTGCGATCTAAAGTCATCCTTATCTGTCTGGAAGCTAGCATCAGTGTAACCAATTATAGCCAACTCTTCCTGACCTCCATATATCAAGAATGATTCCTTAGTCCTTCTCAAGTACTTAAGGATATTCTTAACAGCTACCCAATGGGCATCACCAGGATCAGATTGGTACCTACTCGTTGTACTTAAAGCATACGAGACATCTGGTCGAGTACATAACATGGCATACATGATAGATCCTATTGCAGATGCATATGGAATCTTATTCATGCGTTCCCTTTCTTCCTTAGTTGAAGGGGATTGTGTTTTTGATAGACACAGGCCATGTTGCATAGGTATGAATCCTTTCTTGGAATCATGCATATTAAAGCGTCTCAGCACTTTGTCTATGTATGTACTCTGACTTAGGCCAAGTAGTTTTTGTGATCTATCTCTATAGATTCTGATTCCTAATATATAGGCTGCTTCACCTAGGTCCTTCATAGAAAAGCATTTCCCCAACCAAGTCTTTACGTGTTGCAGGGTAAGGACATCGTTTCCAATGAGTAATATGTCATCTACATATAACACCAGGAATACGATCATGCTCCCACTAACCTTCTTGTAGACACAAGGCTCATCTTCGTTCTTGATGAATCCATATTGTTTTACCGTTTCATCAAAACGAAGATTCCAGCTTCTGGAAGCTTGCTTCAATCCATAGATTGATCTTTGTAGCTTACATATCTTATGGGCTTCTTCTGGTATGTCAAATCCTTCAGGCTGTGTCATGTACACATCCTCAAGAAGATTCTCATTAAGGAAAGCAGTTTTGACATCCATCTGCCATATTTCATAATCATGATATGCAGCGATAGCAAGTAAAATCCGAACAGATTTAAGCATTGCAACTGGTGAAAAGGTTTCATCATAGTCAACACCATGAATTTGTTTATATCCTTTTGCAACCAGTCTTGCCTTATAGGTATGTACCTTACCATCCATGTCAGTCTTCTTTTTGAAGACCCACTTGCATCCTATAGGATTAACTCCTACAGGAGGCTCTACCAAGTTCCAAACTTGGTTCGTGTACATGGAATCTATTTCGGATTTCATGGCCTCTAGCCACTTCTCAGACTCGGGACCAGTTATGGCCTCTTGGTAGGTCACAGGCTCATCTTGATCCATGAGTAATACATCACCTTGATCTGTTATGAGATATTCATATCTCTCAGGTAGGTGACGTATCCTGCCTGACCTACGCTGGTCTTGCTCTACTTGAGCAGGTTGCTCTTCCACAACCATTTGTGTTTCCTGCTCTATTTCATCCATAGGTGTATCGATGCTTTGTGATTCTTGAATTTCTTCAAGCTCTACTTTCCTCCCACTGGTTCCTTTGGAAATAAAATCCTTTTCTAGGAAAACTCCAGTTCGAGCGACAAACACTTTGCCCTCAGAAGGATTGTAGAAGTAATATCCTCTTGTTTCTTTAGGATACCCCACAAATAAGCATTCGTCAGATTTGGGCTCAAGCTTAGTTGAAATTTGTCGTTTCACATAAACCTCGCAACCCCAAATCTTCATGTAAGACATATGTGGTCTCTTACCACTCCATATCTCATATGGTGTCTTATCAACCTTTTTGGATGGAACACGGTTAAGTGTGTAAGCTGCGGTCAACAACGCATGTCCCCAAAAGGAGTTTGGAAGATCGGCTTGACTCATCATGGATCGGACCATGTCCAACAGGGTTCGATTTCTTCTCTCAGACACACCATTCCATTGGGGTGTTCCAGGAGGAGTGAGTTGGGATAGGATCCCACACTCTTTCAGATGGTCATCAAACTCTAGGCTTAAATATTCACCACCTCGATCTGATCGAAGAGCTTTAATATTCTTACCTTGTTGGTTTTGTACTTCATTCTTGAATTCTTTGAACTTTTCAAAGGACTCTGATTTGTGTTTCATTAGATACACATAACCATATCTACTGAAATCATCAGTGAATGTGATGAAGTATTGAAAACCTCCTTTGGCTGATATGTTCAGTGGACCACATACATCAGTATGTATGAGGGCCAAAAGATCATTAGCTCTTTCACCTTTTCCTGTGAATGGAGACTTTGTCATCTTTCCAATTAAACAAGATCTACATGTCTCATATGATTCATAATCAAAAGAGTCCAACAGTCCATCTTTATAGAGTTTGGAAATGCGTTTCTCATTTATGTGGCCTAATCGACAATGCCAAAGGTAAGTTGGATTTAACTCATTAGGTTTCATCCTTTTAGTATTAATGTTATAAATAGGCATTTCAAGATCAATGACATATAGTCCATTGTTCATTTGTGCAGTTGCATAGAATATATCATTCAAATAAATTGAACAACAATTGTTCTTTATTATGAATGAAAAACCGAACTTGTCCAAACAAGAAACGGAAATAATATTCCTGCTAATTGCTGGTACATAATAACAGTTCTCTAACTGAATTATTAAACCACTGGGTAAAGTCAATTCATAAGTTCCTACGGCTAAGGCAGCAACCTTTGCTCCATTACCAACTCGTAGGTCGACTTCACCTTTTGCCAATTTTCTACTCCTTTTTAGTTCTTGCACATTTGTACAAATGTGAGAACCGCATCCAGTATCTAATACCCATGATGCAGAAGTAGATAAATTAATTTCAATAACAAAAATACCTGAAGTTGGAGTCTCTACTCCATTCTTCCTATCTTCCAGGTACTTTGGGCAGTTCCTCTTCCAGTGTGTGGTCTTACCGCAATGGAAGCAGGTGCCTTCCTTTTCTATGCTTCCACTAGGCTTCAAAGAAGCACTAGTGGGTTTGGGTTTGGCAACTTCCTTGCCTTTCCCTTTATCATGTTTGAGGACAATCCTCATGTCTCGGTACCAATCCAGAAAATTTGTCCCAGACAATTTTTCCTTGTCAAGGTTTGATCGCAATATATTGTTAGAGGTGTTTGTTGTCATGGTAATCTACATAAGGATTAATGAAAATATAAGTATCATTGACATATTCAATTAGGCCTTTAATTAAATATGCTCCCACTATTTTACTCAAAACAAATGACCCTCATCATTTGATTCGGAAAATCCCGTTGGAAGATTTTCTAGTGGGTCGAGATCCATATTTCACTTCGTTCTAAGTCCGCGTAGGCGGATTACACAAAACTAGGTTATTTTAGGTAGGAACTCCTTCCAATTGTATCTCATACAACTCTCGAAAATTTCAGTTGGGTGAATAACTCCTTATTCTAATCCATCATATGGATTATTCCCAACTCTTGCTTCTAAACATATATATAATCTTATTATAATTTGTTTAGTTAAGTTTGACCCATTGTTTTAACAGTTGGATATTACAATTATCCCATCGCACCTTACTAATATATAGATCATGCACCTCGCGTAGGCGAAACCTACATTATCCATTACTAGTCTTGATGAGTGTTAAAACTTGGAAAGCATAAACTTAATATTTATTTTGAGGGAATTGCAATTTTTCTGATCTCACCGGCTTGTTTATCATACAAACCGTCTCTCACATGCATCAACATACATTCACATGCATCAACATACATACAAACAAAATGAAACAGTTATGGCCCCTAGCGCAGTTGTTCTCCCAAGCCAATGAGAGAACCTAAGCTAACCTACAACGATCTAAGCTTCTCCAAGCAAGATCTTCAAGGTTGTCCTCCTTTGGCACTGACTTCTTTGCTTTCTTCATATCATTACATTACATGAAAGAAACTCGTTTTACATATTAGAGAGTGAGATGAGAAAAGAAGTTACATTTGGGAGATTAAGAGAGAGGCACGACACGCAGGTCGTATTTTAAAATCCAAAGCAGAATAAAGGAAAACTAAGGCCATAACCGATCACCACAAGACAATAATAAACACTTTATTATTATTATTAATTCCTTTAATTAATTAAAATCAAATTAAATTTCGACGACCGATCATCACATTTTAATGAACAATTCATTTAAAATCGATGTCGATTTTCGTATCAACACTTGACACTTTTAAAGCACTGAGTTAGCCGAATGGGTGAAAATTTCCTTGCGTTAACCGGTTAACCATATGCGTTAACCGGTTAACACTGTTTGAAATCTAAAAAAAATGTTTTTGCCTTGCGTTAACCTGTTAACCAAATGCGTTAACCGGTTAACACTGTTAAAAACTCAAAAAAATTTAATTTCGCATTGCGTTAACCGGTTAACCATATGCGTTAACCGGTTAACACTGTTCTAAAAAGTGTTTAGAAAGCACAACTCTTGTGCAGTCAAACCCCAATCGCATAACTCTCTGACAACACAACCCTTGTGCCGTCACTAACCCTGATGCACCAATTTCAGACCGTCAAACACATCTCGATTGTTAATTCAGTATGATTGATCAACACGTCATTGCTTCACCATACAAATGTTGGATCAAGAAGCAAGCGACCATTGATCGCTCAAAGGAAAACAATCATCGAGGGTTTGAATGAACGAAACGAGAACACTATATCATATATAATGTATTTTGCATCAGGATTACATATATCACATATATGTAACTTGATCGATCTCAATTTAACCTTTGATTCATTCTGTCTTTAATCATATTATTACAGAACAAAAACAAATATCAGATTCATGGTTTCGTAAGTGGCTCTGATACCACTGTAGGAGAATTGCCATCCATGGCGCAGCGGAATTTAAAAATTTCTCCATTTAGTGATCCTTACGAATGGGCATGATCAGTGATAGAATCGTTACCTCTTGTGGCGATTCAAACCTTTGGTGCAGATTTCTGATAATGATCAAAACCTTTGATACAGATCCACGGGGCGATCACGAACGTTGAACGATGACAACGTCTCTACTCAGTCCACACGAACGGATTCCTTCAATCGCAGTGCTAGCTGTTATGAATGAAGGCTTTGAGTGAGAGAAAAAGGGAAACAAAATTCCAAGTCTCTACTTGAATTTCTGTCTGAGTGGATTGGAGTGACAATGCTTCTACCCAAGGGGTTCTATTTATAGAACCACTTGTGTGGGCTTCAAGCTAAAAAGCCCACTTAAGTGTATTTTGGCCCATATCTTATAATATGCCCAAAATCACTTAAGTATTTGGTACCTTACCATATTTCGTCTCCCACTTAAGTGCACCGTACCTTACGGTGTTCCTTAGTTACTCTATCTCTCATCAATCCGTCCTTTGTGTGTGACCCTATAGGTTTTCGCGACGTTGGCAATTATATTAAATCACGCATTTAACATAATAAACAGTGAGCGGTATCTAGCAACACATCACTGCAACCCAAGTCACGAAAATGTCATGTGATTTGACAAAACCTCCTGTGATAATAATTATGTGTATAATCACCCCTTTGCCCTTATGTCTATATTGAACACAAGGTATAGACCGTGTCACCCTTGTCTAGTTCAATATTGGGCCCATAGACATTTATCCTGTTACGCAGGATTGGCAAATTCCATCTAGGACACTCATGTCCCTCATCATGCTTCGTGGAGTACCCATCAACTATCTTTATGGTTATCCAGTTACGGACAACGTTGGATCAGCAATAAAGCACTCGACTCTACATCTAGGATCCATAGTGGTTTCAGGTCGAAGAGTGGTATACACTATTATCACCATGAGAATAACTTATGACACATTGCATAACTTTCTATATAGTATTCTCATAGCGGGTCAATCCGGTATAAATATTACTCCTAATATTCATACCTATGTTTAAGACTTGATAACTCTGTATCCATGATCCATGAGATGTGATCATCAGTCTACAAACATAATAGTCTTAATGCTTTAATGTTATCCCACTTCACATTAAAGCTCGACTACGGATACTTTAAGAACAATGCCCTTATGTTTAATGTGTTCTCATGATTAAGTCACACTTAATACATTAAACGGACTATCTATTCTAGGGACTTTATTAATCAACCATAATAAAGAAAATGCCTTTTATTATTAATAAATAATTCGATACAAGTACCAAAAGTATTGGCCTCTAGGGCTTACACCAACAGGTCGAAGTTGCTGATGGCTTCAACTAGGAAGCTGCTGAAGGCTTCACCGACAAGACCACTGAGGGTTTCGTTCAGCAGGTGATACGTCTCGTGACTGTATATAAAATATAGTCAATCGCGTACTTGATTGCAAGTGCACAATTTAGTCGTTTTAATTTTAAAAGATATCGAACCCACAGGGACCGATGGTCAAACTAATGCCATCGATGTTACTATGTTTAGCTAAGGAGATGATTTTTAGAGGTTTGGTTGAACAAAAATTAAATCTAAAGGAAATTAAGTTTTTAAGAGAATATTAATAGAGGGATATCAGTATGCAACGCATTAATCGTCAGGGTTTCGGTAAGTCACTGGTGTATATTTTAAGTACCAAATATCTTTCAGTAGAAAATGCTCATTTAAAAGGCTTTATCTCACACTCTCGTGATTGTTGACTCGGACTATACTTTTAAGTCAGAATGTACGCTCTCGCTGTCCCATTTGAAGTTAAAAATACTTTTTGAAAATAAATAAGTTCTAATTGCTTTTAAAGTGGTCTCGCTTTTTTAAAATCAATGCCTAGTTTTTACTATCCAGTTATACCCTCACGCTCTCGCGATTGTCGGTTCTAACCTTAGTTAATTTCCCACTCTCGTGGCAACACCGTATTAAATAGATTCTCACTCTCGTGACAAAGTTAATTAAATATAAATTAAAAACCACAGCCAAAAATATTATTTGAGAAAAGAAGTTTACACCGATTATTATTAAATCCAGTCTAATTAAATTATTTATATACCGATACCGGTAGTTTAACCGGACATGTTAATTAATGCAAACACAGACGAACATAAACAACTTAAGAATAAGGAAAACATGATTATTTAATAATAAAGCAATAATAATAATTGAATAAAAACCTGGAACTTTGATTAATCGAATATCCCGAATCTTGAAGTACTTGAGCAGTCCTCCACAGGTCGGTAGGATTCTACTTCTGCGAAACAATTGCTTAACTAAATTAAATAATTTGAAGTAGTTCCCCAATGTAGGAAACTACTACTTTTGGCTAAATGAAAAACGGGAAGGGAAGGGAAAAATCAAAGCTCTGAACGGAACGGTAAACAAATTGTGGTAAAAGAAAACAGTGTTGCTGAAGAAAAATAATAGAAAACAAAATTGCAGTGGAAAATAAATGCAGAGAAAATAAAATAGCTTGAGATTTTGCTTCAGGGAGGCTCCAAACAAAAGTTCCTGTAGGTTTCCAACTTCCATCCTTTTATAGTATCAATTTGGTCTTCATAGTTGAGAGAAATAAGGGTGACTTGGTTGGGTGAGAGATTCACGGGAAAGTGGGTTGAGGAGTGAAAAATGGGGCGTGTGGATCACTTTTGTTTACAAATTCATTATGCTGCCTTTGCCTTTGTGACAGTCATGGTGGGTCTATGGCGTTCGTCACACCTAGGGCGTGACGGTCGTGACGGGGTGTGTGACGGTCGTCACCTACAAAACATGTGAGTTAAAATACCTGTAAAAATAACTCGAACACTTACGGAATAATCGGAATATAAATGAAAATGGTACGATTTTTGAATGTAAATCAAGGCAAATATACGATGTATTTTCGCGTTATCAAACTCCCCTATACTTGAATCTTTCCTTGTCCTCAAGCAAATAGTCAGTATAAAATTCAAAAGACTAGTTAAATGCAAATACATGACACATTTCCAATTCGTACGTGGTTGTTAGGTATTTCGTTAGAATGACAGATACTCAAGTAAAACACTCAAGATACAGTGACGACACAAGCAATAAGCATTGACATAGATCTCTGTTTTGTATAAACCAGTTCGAATCATGCTATTATAGCCAACCTAATGCTTCTTGTTCCTATTTCTCCCGGTTTCATTTTAGTGCAATTACATTAAGCCCTTTGCCTTTACACGCACTTAGTGAAGTAGCCGGTTAATGGCTTTGATCCTTTTTTAGCACAGGGTCTGGTACACTAGTGTGGTACCCCTTTATATATCCCATTTGAAGGTTATGAGGGATCGAACCGTAGTTCGCCCTACTGAGTCCAGTACCAGGTACCTCTGAACCAACCGACAATAAGTTTTTCTTTCCTTTTGTATATCTTGCAACCATTTGTATGGTGCATTTTCAATTTCTCGATAGCAAAAGTATGAAGGATCTTCTTAATTCGTAGGCATCAATCACTTATATTCATCGACTCTTCACATGGTTTGTGTTTAAGACGGTGTTAACTGCTAGTATAAACTACTAGGTGTTAATCAAGAACGGAGACTTAAGGTATCAGTATAATGGGTATTCAAACTGATCTCGCACAAGTGAGAGATCTAAGGTGTCAGGACGTATCAATCTTGTTAGATTTTTCTCAGCTTTCTAACAGAACATATGTAAGACAACCTATATACTCATAAGGTATGCATTTAACATAAAAACAAAAAAAATTGTTATGGCAAATTAGATATAAATAAATGAACGATTAGATAGGAACAAATAAACGAAAGACAAATTTTTTGTTATGGCTAAAAATAGAAATAAGTGAAGGAAAGACAAGGATTCCCTCCCACACTTAAACAAAGCATTGTCCTCAATGCGACAAAATAAAGTAAGAAAAGGGGAGAAACAAGAGGATCACAACTCTTCTCCACAACGTTGGGCTCTGCGTGCTCTAACTCTTGCTCGTGCACGTTCATTTCTACCATGCTGGGTAGGGTCCACCCCCACATGCTGAGTGTATTCCTGGATGGCATCAACACGATGTGTCAAGGCACTCATCTCTTCGGATTGTTCCGCCATCCCTTGGTCATGATAGTTTGCATAGTCATGCTGATCTAGCTGTATTTGCTGGATCGCTTGCATCATTTCTGTCTGGCGCTCTTCCATCCTCTGCTTATGTCGCAACATCTCATCATAGATGTCTTCCATGGTGGCGGGTCGGTGCTCAGTTCTTCGTTGGCCTCGGGAAGATGTCTCTGCAGCATGCTCAGGAGGTGGTTGTGGCACCTGTCGATCCAGCTCTTCTTCAATTTCATCGGCTCCATTATCGTTAGGATCGTCTTCATTGCGCTTAGGAGCATTCAGATTGAAAATCCAATTTTCCATATTCTGCAGATCTATATGATTCCTGTTAGGCATAATGATGCAACGAACTATCTTGTTCCGAACCACAGGGTGGTATCTCCTATCGTCTCTAATCTTGATAAGGCGTAAGGAGCGGCAATAGTCGATATTGAGGAACTCGGCCGACAAGGCAGGTAAGTTGGCGAGCCTATCCCCCAGATTTAGGCCTAATGCTATGGAGGTGATGATTCCTTCAAAATAGAATGCCGTGTTGCCTCTCATGCAGGCATACTGGATGTTGGCCAACAAGAACAGAGTGACATTGAACGCCACCGGAGTGAACACACAGTGAAGGAAGAAAAGCTCCTTAGAGTTTACCTTGTGGTTGTTGACTCTTTCTAAGACTGTGTGTCCTAAGACCTGGTGGAAATATCTGATAGCTGGGTTATGGATGTACGTTGCGTTGAGTGCATCCCAGTTTGTGACGTTCACGTTGGTAAGGTTGTGCCACACTCCAAATGCTATTTCCGACCATCCTTCAGGGATACAGTAGTGAACTCCATCTCCATGTCGGAAACCAAGTATTTGCGCTATTTGGGTTTGGTTCAAGGAATACTCGGTGCCGAACATTCTAAATATGGCGACTCCGATGAGAAACTGAGTTGCACCGGGAGGTGTTATATAGGAGAACGAACTCAGGAATTTCAGGGTCAGCGCCTCATAAGTTGGTTGTGGGTTGGTGCAGAGCTGCGTCAAACCAGAAATGTTCAGCATCCATTCCACGCCATCTGAAAGCCCCAACTCCGTCAGACAGTCACTATCAACGTACCTCGTAGGTTGGACTGAACGTTGATAGAACCTGAGGTAGTTGTCTCTTTGTCATTCGCCGGCTTCTCCCTCTCTGAATTTGATATTTGAAAGGTCGGGAGCAGGTCTCTCTTGACCGACCATTGAGTGTGCGAATTACAAATTTAGGTTTTGGTGGAAGAGATGGATTTCGTGAGTTATAGGGAACTCACTTGTTTCTTGCTTAAAATAGGAGGTGATGGAAGTGTTAATGGAGAAATAAGTGGTGTGAGTGGGATGGTTAAGGAAACAAAAGGAGTAGATGAGGAAGAAGAAGAGAAGTGTGCCTTATTTAATAGGGAAACAAGATGCGCGTTCTGGATCCCTGACGAGCGTCACAGGGCTGTTACGGTCGTCACGCGTAACGGTCTTGTGTAACGGACATGCGTAACGGTCACATGCAACGGTCATATGTAACAGTCATGTTCATGTGTGACGGGCGTGATGCTTCATGTGACGGTCGTCACATGCCACGGTCACATTTTTTTTGCAAAAACGCCAAAAAATAAAAAATAAAAAATAAAAAAATAAAAAATAAAAAAATAAAAAATAAAAATTTGACTGCATGCTTAATTTCTAACTGTTTGCATGTTATGAGGGAATTATACTGTCAGCACCATAGCAAACATAGAGATTATTATAACTAGAAGAAGGTAAAGACAATAAAAATATAGAAACACAGTAATAAAATAATTGCAGCAGCAGTACAAAATAAAATAACAGCAGTAACAAAATTAAACTGACGGAGGTAAATTAAATTGATCATAGAAGAAAAAAAATAACAATGTCATTTATATTAAATGTAAAAGTAAGCATTAAAAGAATAATAGCAATAAAGTGCTCCCTCTCCATACTAAAACATAGAAGTGTCCTCATTGCTTTAATGCGAGTAGAAAAATTCAGAGATCGATGTAATTAGCCACGGTGCTGTCCCAAAGCAGCTACAACCTGGTTCAAGTGATCAAACTGTTCGACGGCGACACCCATTAAGCCTAAGACATCAAGGCGCATGCTTTTTATTTCATCTTTCACATTATTAATGTCAGTATGGAAACCATCCAAACGGGTAAGGATTATGGTCAGATTTTCGGCATAGGATGGAATTTCTGGTTCATCCAGATTATAGTAGTTTGAAGGGGTTTCAGGGCCAGATTCATCAACAGAGATAGGGTCATCTAAATACTCATAAATAGGTGGTGTCTCAGGAGGTGATGGGGGAGCAATGTGATGTTCATCTAAATCATATAGCCAGTTATTTTGGTTATGAACACTTGTTCTCTCATGGTTTGGTAAGGTAAATAGTTGGACAACTTCATTAGTAATTAGGTAGTCAAAAGTATCCGGCCCAAGGTTTCCTATAATTCTTCGGTCAAAGCAAAAGTCAATATCCATGGGTCGGATGTGTCCAAAAGGTGTACGCTCGTTAAGTGGGCGTCTAAGTCCAATGGCATCGGCTATCATGGTTACTAGGCCGCCTATTATGATTGGGGCGTGATTATTCTTTGCAAGGTAAACAAATCTTTCCATCATAAATGTTACATCATTGACATGTCGACTTGGTCGACACAGAGTAAGATGAAAAGTTCATCCCTTGACACTAAGGTATTGTTCTCTTCTTTTCCAAATAGGGTGTGGGCTAGTATTTTGTGGAAGTATTGGATAGCAGGATTGTGTATCATTTGGGAGTGCATCTCGTGTGAGTCAGGGTGGTGGTCTCCAATTAAACTACCCCAAAAGTAATCTAGGTCAATGTCATCGATTAATTCCTCCTGGCGGGTAGTGAATACAAATGGGCCACTAGGAAATCCTAGAAGGTCAGCAAGGTCTCTATGGTTATAAGTGAATTTCATACCAAACATCCTAAAGGAAATCAACCCTTTGTTGAGTCTGTAACCATGCTCGGGGTTGTAAACTAGTGAGCTAAGGAATTCTAGGGTAAGCTCACGGTATGTGACAAACCTTCTCTTAATAACAGCATTTTCCCAACCTAGCTGGTTAAACATAAACAAGATGATATCGCAGATGCCTAACCTATCCATGGTAGGTCCATCATAATATATGGATAAAGCCATATCCTTCTGAGCTAAATAATCATAACGCCTTCTCTGAACTTTGCCTCTGAAAACTGTCTCTACTGGTTGCATGATGAAAGTTAGTTACTAACTAGTTATAAATTTGCCTGTTAATTAGTATCCAATATTTCTAAGTTAGTAACGAGAAACAACAAATACATTACTGCAAAGAATTAAGGAAAGGGAGCAAAATAAAAGTAATAGTCAAAGAAGGAAAACGCTTAAAATGCAAAACATAAAAATAACAAAATCAATAACAAATTAGAAAGAGGCGGATTGTCTCCCACTAAGCACTTTGTTTAATGTTGTAAGTTCGACAGTAATGTTGCAATAAATCAGTGTTGAGGTTAAACGGGCAGCTCTATAAGTCTTAGACTATTTGAATAGTCTCTATTGTTAATATTATGATAATGTTTTAATCGCTGCCCATTTACCATGAACGATTCACTATTTCTACCCTTGATTTCTATCGCACCACTTTTAAAAACTTTTGTAATTTCGAAAGGGCCTGACCACCTAGATTTAAGTTTTCTTAGAAAAAGCTTAAGTCTTGAGTTAAATAGTAGCACTACGTCGCTGACATTAAACTCTTTCCGAGATATACGTTTATCGTGCCATTTTTTGGTTCGTTCTTTGTATATCTTGGCATTCTCATAGGCGTCCAGTCTAAGTTCTTCCAATTCGTGAATGTCTAAAATTCGCTTCTTGCATGCGGAAGTATAATTTAGATTTAGGGTCTTAATTGCCTAATAAGCTTTGTGTTCTAACTCCATAGGGAGATGACATGATTTACCATAGACTAATTTAAAAGGTGTGGTCCCTATTGGGGTCTTGTAGGCTGTCATATATTCCCACAGAGCTTCATTTAGTTTAGATGACCAATCTTTTCTAGATATTCCGACAGCCTTTTCTAGAATTTGTTTGATCTCTCTATTCGAAACTTCGACTTGCCCACTTGTTTGTGGGCGATACAATGTTGCTACACGGTGTCGGACTCCATACTTCAGAAGAAGTTTTCCAAAGATATTTGATATGAAATGGGAGCCACCGTCACTAACTACTAGTTTTGGCACACCGAATCTAGGAAAGGTTATGTTCTTGAACAACTTAATCACTACTCGTGTGTCATTTGTCAGAGAAGCTACAACCTCGATCCATTTTGAAACGTAAGAGACAGCTACAAGTATGTACTTATCACCAAAAGAAGACGGGAATGGTCCCATAAAGTAAATCCCCCACACATCAAAAACTTCCACTTCTAAGATGCCTGTTTGTGGCATTTCGTCACGTCTTGAAACGTTACCAGTGCGTTGGCACCGATCGCAATTTATAACTGCATTATGGACATCTTTCCATAGAGTAGGCCAAAAGAGGCCAGATTGTAAGATCTTAGCACAAGTTTTTGAAGTGCTTGCGTTCCCACCATAGGGATCAAAATGACAATGAGAGATTATATCGTCTATTTCATCCTCAGGAACACATCGACGAAAAATACCATCGATACCTCTTTTGAAAAGCAGAGGTTCATCCCAGTAGTACTGTTTTAGATCATGAAAGAATTTCTTCTTTTGTTGGTATGATAGGTCCGATGGAAGTGCTCCAACAGCTAGGTAGTTGACAAAATCAACGTACCATGGCAGAGTTATATTCGTATGGATTTTTTCTACGAATTCTTCTATTCCAGTATCATTTAAGGTTAGCTCAGACATGTCGCTTTCCATTTGGGTTATAAGTCATTCGTAAGGGAAATCATCATTGATTGGAATTTGTTCAGGCTTATTCCCTTTGATTCGTGATAAGTGGTGTGCTACTACGTTCTCAGTACCCTTCTTATCTTTTATTTCTAAGTCAAATTCTTGTAAGAGTAGGATCCATCTTAAGAGTCTTGGTTGGGCATCCTTCTTACTTAGCAAGTATCTAATAGCAGCGTGATCAATATAGATGATGATTTTCGCTTCTACTAGGTAAGAACGGAATTTGTCTAAAGTGAACACAACGGCTAGAAGTTCCTTTTCAGTGGTGGCGTAGTTCATTTGGGCAGGATCTAAGGTTCTACTTACGTAGTAGATCGCATGAAGTTTTTTTTATCCTTCCTTTTTCCTAACACTGCGCCTACGGCATAGTCACTCACATCGCACATGATTTCGAATGGTAATCTCTAGTCAGGTGGTTGCATGATAGGTGCGGTGATTAAAGATGTTTTTAATTGTTCAAACGATGTTAAACATTTCTCATCAAAGATAAAGTCAGCGTCTTTCATTAATAAACCAGTCAATGGTTTGGTAATTTTCGAGAAATCTTTGATAAAGCGTCGGTAGAAACCGACATGTCCTAAGAAGCTTCGTATTTCTCATACTGTTTTTGGAGGTTGAAGATTCTCTATAATTCGATTTTAGCTTTGTCTACTTCAATTCCTTTATCAGATACTACATGTCCTAACACGATTCCTTGTTGGACCATGAAATGGCATTTCTCCCAGTTCAAGACGAGATTCACCTTTACGCGTCTTTCAAGTACCATTTTAAGGTTTGATAGACATCCTTCGAAGCTCTGCCCACAAACAGAAGTATCATCCATAAAGACTTCCATAATATCGTCTATAAAGTCAGCGAAGATTGACATCATGCATCTTTGAAATGTTGCGAGAGCGTTGCATAGTCCAAATGGAATTTGTCGATAAGAAAATGTACCATAAGGGCATGTGAAGGTTATTTTCTCTTGGTCGTTAGGATGGATAGGAATTTGAAAGAATCTTGAATAACCGTCTAGATAGCAGAAGTGGGAATGCTTAGCCAATCGGTCAAGCATTTGATCAATGAAAGGCAGAGGAAAATGATCCTTTCGAGTGGATTTGTTTAGTTTCCTATAATCGATGCAAATTCTACTTCCGGTCACAACTCTTTGTGCTATAGATTCGCCCTTCTCATTCTTAACAACTGTAACACCCCCTTTCTTAGGTACTACATGAACGGGGCTAACCCATTGACTATCGGAGATCGGGTATATGATTCCTGAATCTAATAACTTCTTTACTTCATCCTTGACTACATTACTTAAAATTGGGTTGATCCTTCTCTGGTGTTCTCTAGAGGTTTTTCAAACTTCCTCTAGCATAATGCGATGCATACAGATAGAAGGACTTATTCCTTTTAGGTCGGCGATGCTGTAACCTAACGCAGTTGGATATTTTCTTAAGACATCTATGTACTTTTCAGTTTCGATTTGTCCTAAGTCTGCGTTGACTATTACTGGTCTTTTGAGTTCAGTGTCTAGGAATTCGTATCTTAGGTTCTTTGGTAGTGCTTTTAATTCCAGGTCTGGTTTCTTCGGGCATGGCATGTGGTTGGGTGGAAGTGCTAAGCATTCGTTTAGACTGTCATTTTGGTATCGTTCACGCCAATTATCATCTTCAAAGATTGGAGGGATTTGGATTTTCATTATATCAGAATATGTGGTTTCTTGCATCTCCATCTCTCTTACGCACTCGTCTATGACATCAAGTAGATAACAAGCATCGTCTATAGCTGGCGCTTGTAAGAGTTGTGTCAAGATGAATTCAACCTTTTCTTCTCCAACTTTGAATGTTAGCTTACCTCTTTTCACGTCTATTATGGCTCCGGCGGTAACTAAAAATGGCCTTCCTAATATAATAGGTGTAGTGGCATCTTCTTTGATGTCCATGATTATGAAGTCTATAGGAATATAGAATTGTCCTGCTCGTACTGGGACATTCTCTAGTATACCAACAGGATATTTGATTGAGCGGTCAACTAGTTGAACAGACATCTTGATTGGTCTTAGCTCTCCCATGTTGAGCCTTTTACAGATGGTTAAGGGCATTACACTAATGCTTGCTCCTAAGTCGCATAGAGCTTTGTCTATGACGAACTTTCCAATGATACAGGGTATGGAGAAACTACCTGGGTCTTTTAGTTTGGGAGGCATGTTGTTTTGGATTATTGCGCTACACTTAGCAGTAAGTGTAACTTTTTTGTTATCCTCGGTCTTTTTCTTATTGGATAGGATCTCTTTAAGAAATTTGGAATATGAGAGCATTTGTGTGATGGCTTCTATAAAGGGAATTGTAATATTCAGTTGCTTCAGAAGTTAAACAAATTTCCTAAATTGCCCTGCAGTTTTAGAATTTGCGAGTCTTTAAGGATACAAAAATGGGTGTTTTATAAGATGGTGGAGGCACATAAGGTTTTTCTTTCTCTTCGGCCTCTTGGGTATTATCTTCCTTCTCCTTCGGCTCACTTACCTTATCAGTTGTTGTTTTGTCAGGTTTTTGGTACATGGCAGGATTTTGGAGTCTTGGATCTACGGGTCCGTCTAGTTCTTTTCCACTTCTCAATATAATGGCATTTGCATGTCCTTTTGGATTAGGTTGTGGCTGTCTAGGAAATGTGCCAGCGGGAGCAGCAGTAGATGCTTGTTGTTGAGTCACTTGTGAAATCTGTGTTTCAAGCATTTTGTTGTGGGTTGCTAAGGCGTCTACTTTGCTCACTAATTGTTTAAGTTGCTCACTAGTATGTATGTTTTGGTTCAAGAAGTCTTTGTTTGTTTGAGCTTGGGTAGCTATGAAGATTTCCATCATTAGTTCAAGGTTGGATTTCCTAGGGATGTTAGGAGCATTATTGTTGGCTTTTGATATCCAGGTGGAACAGCGGGTGCTTGGCCAGGTGCATACATGACGTTGTTGTTCTTGTACGAAAAGTTGGGATGGTTTTTCCAACCTGGGTTGTAGGTATTCGAATAAGGATTTCCTTGTGCATAATTTACTTGATCAGTGGGGACTCCTGCTAATATCTGACATTCTGGTGCAGTGTATCCAGGAATTCTACATAACTCGCATTTTGGAGTTACGGCAGCCACGCTGGCTGCGGGTGGTATGGTCAAGTTGTCTAACTTTTGAACAAGGGCATCTACCTTTGCATGGACGTGGTTGTCGCAACGCGAAAAACAACCGGCGGGAAAAACACTTTTTTACAGAGCCGCCACCGACGCTATTCATCCTATGACGGAAAGGAAGCGCAAGACTAACCTAAGAAAAGGGAAAGGAACGGTCATACGACCAGAGATTACAAGGTACGGGAGTCGGTTACGCAAGGGGAAGGTATTAGCACCCCTCACGTCCGTCGTACTCGATGGGATCCACGCTCAAAAGAATAGGAAAAGGTTGCTAAATAACTGCTCAAAGAGAATGCACACACACTGGAATAATAAACAGGTGAAAGAAGACGGAGGAAGGGGACTCGGCAGGATGCCGCATCCTGGGCCTACATAGTTTGTCAGAAACAAACATCAGAGTCAACATAGTTCGGGGAAATGGGAAAAATGCTCGCTAGGATATCGCATCCTATGCCTACGTATCTTCTCTATCCAGAGTAAGAATCAGAGCACTCGTAGCTCGGCTAACCCACGCCGAAACAAAACAACGAAAAGAGACGCTGAGACGTCAAAAGAAAACTCAACAAGGAAACAGAATGCCAATAGATGGACTTACATCCGACTCCAAACAAACAACACAAACAAAGGAAACAGAATGCCAATACATGGACTTATATCCGACTCCAAACAAATAGCACAAACAAGGAAACAAAATGCCAATCCATGGACTTACATCCGACTCCAAACACACACACGCTAACCAACGAACACCAAAGCAAAAGGTTATCAGATTGACAAACTAATAGGGAGTCTGGAACTCGAGCCTAATAGCTGTCACAAAAACACAAAGAGAAAAAGGGTGAACAAACAAACTAATAAGGAGTCTGGAACTCGAGCCTAATAGTTGTCAAGAAAAACACACACACAAAAAAGAAAAAGGTTGCCCGGAGAGATCTCACTCGATCTCCTGCCTACGTATCTCATCTGGTATGAGAATCAGGGCGACGTAGTCCCCCTTAACAGGGGAGAAACTCTCTCCTAACCAGAGACCAGGGAAGCAAACAAACTAATAGGGAGACTAAGACTCGAGCCTAAAAGTTGTCATGCAATCAGATATCCCTAAGTTGAGGTCTCTAATCAGAACCTAACTCACACAAGAAGCAAGTCAGCTCAAACAACAAGTAAACACCAATTGCAAATGATCAAGCATCACACACTATATACAAACAAGAGGCTCAGACAAATGGTTGGGATTTAGTCAAGAGGGGTCATATCAACCTCGACAAACAAGCCAAAACTGTAGGGGTATGCTGAAGCTCTTAACCACTAACATTGAGAGTTAGGGTGAAGCTGATCAAAGATGGAAATGAGGATTAGACCTCATGCTATTAACCCTGGCCTGGGTGATCTCAAATCAAAGAAAACATGGGGATCCAGAAAGAGGGACCCTATTCCACTTGACCGACTCTATACAAAGATCTTGGGTTATGTTCAAGAGCATCAGCACGTAGTGCGAGCATAATGAACGACTCATAGGATAACAGGGGATTGATTTCTAATCCCTTATATATGTCAATTGCCTCTTCACTTAGGAGGACTTATCAAGTAACATGCCTCATTTAGAGGTCTTAGGCACAAATGTAAACAACCACAATCATTGCCTCTTAAGGAGGACTTCAGCCAAATGCCTGCCAAAAAAGTGACAGGGCTTCCAGACTACATGGAGTGAGAAGGCTAAACAACCTCAGTGGTGTATCAACCACACTCCAAAGCAAAGCAAAAGCTATCTAGCAAGCGACTAATGTACCTGTACAAAAGCCAAACAGTTAATATTGTATTCAGAAAACCAAACAGACAACACAGTGGAACCAATGCAACTGTACACAATGCAAGTCATAAGTGCAAGCACTCAAGTGAGTTCATCACATCCATTGACCTACAACACAACAAGAGTTAGTATTCAAAAGCAATTGGCATCTCAAGTAATGAGACCAAACCAAACATTAGTGCTAAATGCTCAATGCCTGAAACACAAAACACAATTGGTGAGTACAAACCACTAGTACAAAGACTAGGGTCAAAGGCAAGTCAAATGACCAAAACAGAAGTCAATATTTCACATGAAGCACATTTAATCAAACAAGAAAAATTCCTCAAAAGTACCAAAACCAATTCATAAGGCAAAGCCATCAAATGATCCATGTAACACAAAGGCAAGCAAGGTGCACACAATTGGACATCCAAATGAGAAAATCCCAATCAAAACAGAAAAGCATCCAATGGTCTTGAAATTTTTTATGTGAATTCAACATGTTATGAACATACATCATGCAAAAAATTAGATCCAGAAGAGCTCAAGTGGCATAGGAATGAAAATGAACAAATGCAACATCAAATATGTGACACAAATTGTCACAACATATGTTCATGTGTCCAAAACAGTGATAGCATATGATAAAAATCTCAAACCAAAGCCAAAAAATCATATCACATGTTAGGATCAAGCATGCCAAATTTCAGGCCAATTGGATCAAGAATGAGCATTTCACAAACAAATGAATGTAGCATATTATTTTGACAACATGTTCAAACAACCAATCACAATTAAAAATCTAGAAACACAAAAATCATGAAATAAATGCTATAAAAATCTAGAGATTAAAACAAGCATGTGAAAAAAAACTTGGATCAATTTGTATTAACCTACTATTTTTTGTGATTTTTAGAAGATGAACAAATAAAATGGAATATACATGGAATAATGGAGGGAACATGATAATTCAAATGGAAATTCACAAAATGCATCAACCAGGTTCGAACCAGCGCCTGCCAGGTAAAAAGGAGTGCTCATGAAATAAATTAAAAACTTGCAAAATGCCAGGATCGAACCAGTGCGCGCTAGGTTCCAAGCGCGCTGAAGGAAAAATGAACTGGAATTCTCAAAATGCAGAAGCGGAGTATCGAACTCGCGCTAGGCCAGGTCAAGAGCGTTTGCCAAAACGCTGCGTTTAGTACGCAAACCCTAGGTCAAAACCAGGCGACGACGGACAGTGGTTTCCACCGTCTTCTCCGGCCAGCCAGGCGGAACGCCACCGTGAAAAAACGCAGAATCCGACGAACCTTACATCAACCGAAAGGTCTTTCCTCAGGGAATCCAAATCTATGATTATCAAATCCTAATTCATCATATATTTCATGAATCGAGCAAAAACATTTCCATGTGCAAAACTTTAAGTCCATATATCTAACTTAATTCTTAACCATTTCAAGATCTAATTACAATAGAATCATCACTGAAGCAAGCTCTACAGGTTTATGGCAAGCAAATGGCAAAACAGAGAGGTCGAAAATTGCACCTACTTGAAATGGCAGTGATGAAATCGCGTCTTTCAAGCCTCCACAAGCTCCAGATCTGCTCCAATATGATTGATTAGAAGCTTTGAGCACAAATCATCACTTGAAACCAACCAGATCCAGCTTAATTCCAAACTTCCATCGATATGTGAATGTTCATGAACCTTTCCAAATCTTGCTCAATTGCTACGAATGATGGATGAATCTTGCTCCAAATTCCACCAGGATCATGAATCTACAACAATCTTGAAGAGTTGTGTGAAGAAATTTGAAATTCAAGGAGAGAGAGTTTTGGAGGGAAAAATGAATTTGAGATCTAGAATTGTTGTTATGGCAAATTCTGTTAGGATTATGCTTATATATGATGTGTTAATGACTGTGCTAATCCCACTTAAGCCTTGGCTAAACATGATTAGGGAAAATGAGGTGTTTTGCAAAATTGCCAAATACACCTAGCATGGCCAATGTGCACGTGAACAGTGCCATGCTGAGCTTGAATTTCACTCCAAATCATCCAATAAACACAATGGAAGTGTTAAATTGTTTGTAGCATCAACCAAATTTGAATTCTTGAATTCCCCTCCAAAATGTACATGAATGAACAAGTTTTCACATGAGCTTTTTCCATGCAAGGCAATGGTTGATTTGGAAAGTATTGGTCAAGGCAAGCATTTTGCAAAAAGAGTGGACCAATTTGGAGTTTTGGATCAAAAGTTATGTCATGTTGAACTTTCATGCACACTTTGTGATCATTTGGCCATAACTTCTCAACTAATCATCAGATGATCATGATCTTGGACTTTTTGAAAAGAGGAGAGAAAGATATTCAACTTTCATGTTCACCAAAAATCCATTTGAAGCTTCTTTGATGCTGGAAAATCAAGTTGAATGTGAACCAAAAACTTGCCATTTTTGGAAACTTGAAATTACAAGTCACTTTCCATTTTTGGAAACTTTTGCCCTGACTTCAAAATCTTCAATATAGATGTTTGAAATTAAAAATGGACTTCTTTTTAACATGATTGAAGTGTTGAAACTCATTTCCCCGCTTCATAGTCCTCAGTTGACTGCACAGTTGACTTTTTGTGGTCCTCAGATGACCTTGACATGTTTTGATCAGCTTGAGCCTCTACCACTTGGGAAAATTGCTCAGAAATGAACCCCTAGCTCATGTAAGCTCCTCATGATAACCATGTGATCCTCATCTCATAAAAATACGTCATCTCCTTGAGAAACCCTGATTGAAAGAATGGCATTGATTAGGGTTGACCAGAGGTCAAAACCCTAAATCCAAAGGCACTTGAGGATGAACTTTGAAACCCTTGATGATGATGATATACCCTTGCCAACAAGATGATGCTCATAATCTTTGAAGAATCAAGAAACCCTGGTGAAAAGCAAACTCTCAGATGGTTGATCACCAATTCAAAGACCCTCAGGCTTGAATCATATCACTTCTCCATCTCTAAAAAGACTTTGGAGGATGACTTTCTTATTTTCAGATGATATGCAAAAATGAAATGCTTAATGTCCTAAGAATATGGAATGCAATGTGTCAAACTAGTCCCAAGAAGAGGAGGGCAAATTTTGAGGTGTTACAGCTGCCCCTATTCAATCCACTGTGAACCTGTCGATATGAACAGCCTCAGCTTTCAGATGATCAGAGTGAAGAGTGGTTGAATACCAAGAACAGACGAACAATTTACGCTCCGCTGGGGATTATTCCTATTATTTTTTGCTTTTCTTGAACCCCAAAACCTTTTCTTCCGCGCGGATGATCGCTGATCACCGCATTTGAACCCTGAAAACTTCGTCACTCTTGCTGCCAAACAATAAACCCCGTTCTCCATTTTCCCATGCTAATTCCGTTGGCAACGCCGGAAATAACACCAACCACCACTCTGATGGCGACATATCAGAGGGTACACCTTCACAACAGGAAGGTAATCATGTGCATTTCTTCCCTCGAAGACACCCATAACGACTTCTCTGGGCCTCGCCAAAGTCTAAGGTGACACATGATCAGAAGACAATCCTGAGGACCTCATCCCGGATACAATCTTCAACTCCAATCTCCAGTTGAACCCCGTTCTCCAGAAAATGCCCCGCACTTCCTTTTCTCCATTTGAACCTCGTTCTCTAGAAAATGCCTAGCACTTCCTTTTCTCCATTTGAACCTCGTTTTCCAGAAAATGCCCCGCACTTCCTTTTCTCCATTTGAACCTCGTTCTCCAGAAAATGCCCCGCACTTCCTTTTCTCCATTTGAACCCCGATTTTCGTGCTGATCGCGTAACGTTCTCTGATCTTCATTTCCATCTCTGCCCGACAGAAAATTTTCCTCCCATATCGCGCTACTGGGGAACATTGTTGATCTGACGTCATGCTGCTAAACTCCTCAGAGTAACATCTTCTAACTTCTATCTCCGCACGACAGAAATTCTTCCTCCAATATCGCACTACTGGGGAATATTGTTGATCCAACATCACGATGCCGAACTCCTCAGAGTAACATCTTCCAACTTCCATCTCCGCACGACATAAATTTTTCCTCCAATATCACATTACTGGGGAATATTGCTGATCCAGCATCACGATGCCGAACTCCTCAGAGTAACATCTTCCAACTTCCATCTCCGCACGACAGAAATTCTTCCGCCAATATCGCACTACTGGGGAATATTGCTGATCCAGAATCACGATGCTAAACTCCTCAAAGTAACATCTTCACCATCCGGCGAAACCAATTCTCAAACGGTAACCACGACTTGAGTCGCGCTGATGCTTGCAATGCTGATGCATGATTTTTACAACGTAATGCTCATAACCATGGAAATGCTACGCAATTTAGGTATGCAATATGCTATGCTTCTCTAAATGATGAATGCATAAAAAGTATCCCCCTCAGGGGACTCTACTGGGGAGCTCGAGGAACTCGATATCGCTCCAATCTCCAATCCTGCTTGGGAAATAACACTGTTGCTGGGGAAAGGATAACCCTTACTGGGATGACCTCCACTGCACTCGATAGAGATTATTTTTAACATTTTCATATCACATGCATCATGAGGACTCTTAGGGACCAAAATTTGTTTCTATATGTTGTTATTTAAGTCCATTATACTGAGTTGATACAAAGATTTTAACCTTCACCTCCTCGGTTAGAATGTCCTTAAATAGGGGCAGCTGTAAGACCCCAATTTTGACCCTAAGATCCATCATGCTATCTCATCATATGTATTATCATTGAGATCACACCTTGGCATCCTCCTTACCCCTCATTCATTGGATTTGCATTGGGAGAGATCACAAAGCATAATTTGATTGTATCATACTTTGTTTTTTACTAACCAAAATACCAAAAATATGTCAATGTATAGTTTGTTGCTTTTATAGGTAGTGTGTATGCTCACCTATGCTCCATCAAGTTCATATCTAGGGTTCAAGACCCTCAAGGCAAGAAGATCAGTCAATAAATGGTTCACATTGGTTCTAGACATCATATATGGATCCCTATGGTCTTCACGTATCATTTTGATCAAGAATTCATCAAGAGTTTGAAGTTTGTTTACCTTGAAAACCCTAATTCTTCTAGGTATCTTGTGTGACTTCCCCAACAGGTTTCTTCATCAATTGATCAAATATTTAAAGGGATAATTCATATTACATAATCTTACCCATATATGGTCCTCTATGAGTCCCAAAAGTCAATAGAATGTCAAGCTAACATGATGGTTCATGGTGGTTGACAAGAGAAAATCAACTAATCAAAACTGGGGTTCCCTAGACCCTATCTCCTACAATTTTTGTCATATGAAAATTATTCCAAGAGAGACGTTACTCCTAATGACATTCCAAACAATTTTCATGTTGAAGTCAATATATATTTTTGCTTTTAAGGTCATTTTTTATGGTGAAAGATTATAGGTAATTTTGTCTGAACCCTAGTTAGGAGGTCAACTTCCCAAGACCATACCTTTCTCATTTTTTATGACATGAAAGGAATTCAAATTCCATGATCAAATTAAAGATGTCTACTTCAACTTTAATGTTTGGAGGAGGTTCAAATTCAACTTTCAAATGCATGTTCCAAGAGGAAACATTATAGGTCATTTGGGTCATTACCATTTAACAAGTGATTTTCCTCAACTTCTAAAATGCATAACTCCTTCATGCCAAATCCAAATGAGTTAAAATTGGTGACAACATTGAAGAGGTTTGAAAGAGCTACAACTTTGATGAAGGAACATTTTCCATTTGAAGTCCATAGCAAAAGTTATTCAAGGTGGAAGAAGTGAACATTTGACTTGGTACTTAGAAAATTTTCATATATGTTTGATTTCCCAAACTTCCACCTTAAAATTAATCATGATCCAAGCTTCAAATGGAAAAGTGTTCAACGTGAAAATTGTTCCCCTTTATCTTACCTTTCCTAAAAGTCTAAAATCATCTCATTTGGATCACTATTGACGGACTTGCGCATGGGTGCAATGCATGGTGCCATTTGAAAGGATTTCATGATCAAACTCAATTCAACATTGCGTGGCTTAATGCATTGCTTTCAGCATGACCTATGCACAATTTTGGATATTTTCAAATGATTTTTTGGGCTTTGTACACACCCATGCTAGCTCATGAAGGAAGTTGCTAAATTTGGATTTGAAATGAAAATGTGTAAAGAGCATGTGATAGCTCTATAAATACAAGTGCAATGAGCTCATAACTTCATCAGCACCTTGCCCGAGCTTTGTCAGAACAATCCAAACCCTCCATTTAAAAGAATTCTTGAAGATTTCATTTGAAATCGAGTTGAATTTCATCGTTTATTTTGGAAATTCAAACTCCAAGAATTCATTGCCCTTTCCATTTCAATTGATCACTGCAAGCAAGAGGAAGAGAAAGCAAGTAAATCCAGATCAAGATCAAGTGAATTTGAAGCAACTCGAAGGTGATTTTTCAGAAACTTCATCTCTTCGATTCTTTCTCAATTCTTCACCATTCTTTATGATTTTTGGTTGGATGAAGTCCTACCAATGTAGGCAATAAGATTAAGTTGCTTTGAGATCAAATCGAAGCAACTCAGTTCATGATCCTCAAAATTCAAATCCGTCTATCATTCTATATACTTGGAATTGGAGAAAATTGAGGCCAGATTCAAGCTCCTAAGCATTTTTTCTTTAAATCCATGTCCTTGTTTTTCATTTTGGTGGTGGTTGGTGGTGGACCAGTTTGGTGAGGTCCACCGGAGAAGAAAACCTGAGCCCTAGCTCCGGTGGTGTGTTGTCACGCCTCACAACCATCAGATCTGTTTAAAATGTTTTAATCCTGACCTTCACTTCAGATTACCACGCGTATAACATGTTGACTAGAGTGCATGATGGAGTGCGCGTGTGTGGCAATCAGATCTACCACCTCAATTACTGAGGGAGATCTGATGACCCTTGTTTTTTCTCATTTTATTTAATTTCTGATTTTATATTTTAATTAGCTTATTTTGTTTAATTCATATTAAATTTATTTTTAATCCAAAAAATATGGGACTTTCACCAAAAATCTTTAAATATTTTCATGTTTCATTTTCTGAATGAAAAATAAATTTTGGATTAACTTTGATATTTTTCATGAATTAATTGTTTTTATGCATATTTTTAATTGTTTAAAAATACTTCTGACTTTTCAAAAATCATGAAATTTTTTGACTAAGGTCCTTTGACCTTGTTTGACCTAGGATAAATCTCTTGGCCATTTATTTGGTATTTTGAAGAGATTTTAGGTTTTGACCAAATTAAATTGAACTAAAATGCATTTTTAATTTGATTTTTAATTGATTAATTGTGTAAAAATTCTGTAGAGCCATTTTTATGGTCTTTTGATGTTTGACTATTTGTTTGGGCCTTGGTCAAGGTTGATTTGAGTTTTGTTGGATTAAAATAATTGGATTTAGGGGATTGATGAAACGTATATTTCATCTCCCAAAATGAATGAATGATTTTAATTTGATAAAATTCCTCCCATGACCAATTTGTGTTTCTCTCATCTCCCCTCCCTCTTCATCTTCATTCCATTCTCTCCTATCCCTCTCATTGACCAATGAAATCTCAAGATCCTAAGGCTAATTTGTTCATCAATAACCTTGTATTAGATGAACCAATACAAGTATGGATGAGATAGGTCCATCCATTTTGATATTTTCTTTTAGTGTGTGGTATGTTTTAGGAGTTTGGTCCATTATACCAAATATCTAACATGCATTAGCACCTAAATTTTTATTGCCCAGCCTTAGATAGTTATGACTTCTACATAAGTCCAATTACGATTGCTTAACATAGAGTTAAATTTTGATCCTAAAGGCATAACATTCTAGTAAGTGAGATTGTAAGTCTCCCATCTTTCACGGTATTATATGGAAACTTGACATTTTTTTCCTTCCTTTGGAAGATGTCTTGGTTCAAGGATCCATGCTAGTGAATAAATGGTTGAGTGTTCTCCAAATAATGGAGTAATAAATTGAAAAGCAAAATATCACTAACATATAGTTAACCTTAACTAACATTTGACTATTCTTATTAATATTGCTTTATCCTTCAAGTCATTTATTTTTATGCAATTTAATTTCAAGTCATTTACCATTCATTTGTCATTTACATATCATTTAACGTGTTTATGTTTTTGCCATTTTGACTTTGCTTATTTGAGCCATATATTGTGATTATATATATTTGTTTGTGTACTTTTTTTGTGTTTATGGTCTTAGGACCTTAAAATACCTAATAAATAACAAAAAAAACCTAAAAAATGTTAGTGTCGACTATTGGATTTGATATGAACTTTTGGACTTAGGATTAGGCAACATTCCATATGCAAAAGGACTTGGCCAATGCCAACATTTCTGAGACCAAATTATTGTAATTTGAGCTTTCATCTGATGCAAGTATTGGGATCCACTTGAATTCATCTGCTACATTGTCTTGGTGCCAATTGTTATTTTGATTCTGATGCATTGTTCTGAGTTAATCAAGGAGTACTTCATTTGATACATGAGAAGACAAAGAAGACTGCTAGCTATGGGATTTGCTTGCTTGGATGTGGCCATCTTTATTTGATGCCTTGATCTTTATGATGTCTGATATTGCTAATTGCTTCCTGATTATTGCTTAATTCAAAATCCAAAGGAAAAATGAGTTTTCTATATGACATTCTTGTCTGTTGGATTGCATCCCATTGGTCAGATCTTTTCAACTCTTAACTTTTAATTTTATGCTTTGGATTAGTCTCTTCATATTCTACCACTTCTTAAATTTCAAATTTAGACCTACTTTAAATAGAAACTTTGGCCTTATGCCATTGCATTTTTTAACTCTTTTCTTAAATCAAATTTGTAAATAAATCTAATCATATTGACTTAAAATTTAAAAATACAAAAAGAACTAACAATCATTCAAACTTTTGGGCCCTTTGTGCCTCTTTTAACTTAAATTTTGATTAAAAGAAACTGACCCATTTTGAAATTGATACCACGAACTACGAGGTTTTGATCCCTCATTTTTATGTTGGTACGTAGGCATAAGTCCGAATGTCTTGTCAAACACAAAAAAATACAATCAATGAATTCTTTTCTCACCCCCACACTCTATTTTTCTCAAACATCTTTTATACCCAAAACCCATACACACATAAAAAAAGGCTCCCTAGGAGTACCTAGGACACTTTGGGTGCTAACACCTTCCCTCTGTGTAACCAACCCCCTTACTTGTAATCTCTGACATTTTATTAGTTTTGATTTGAAAACTTCTTATATTTAGTTTTGTTCGTACTTTTCCCTTTTCCTTTGGAAACAATAAAAGTGCGGTGGTGACTTTGGTTTTATTGACGTTAAGTTTATCCATAGCTTGATGGTCATGAATTTACCGCTACTGGTCGGGAAAATAGCAAGTGTACTATTTTGCCTTTTATAGTAATAATGGGGAAATTCCCCGGATGTCGATCTCAAGGACTGCAAGTTAATATTGACTTTAAAGTATCATTCAATTAAACAAAAAGTATTAATTTGGTTTTTAGGTGTAAAAATATAATAATAAAAGTAAAGGTGAAGAAGGATGAAAATAAGGGTTTATAGAGAAAAATGAACAATGCCAGGGAAGGTGTATGATTTATCCCTGTAACAACTCTGAGTCACTATTGCATCAACAAATATCAATTACTACCAGTTTTTAAGTGTATTTTCTCCCAAGTCCTTGTCCATAGCCATATAGGATGAAGTTAAGCTGTATAATATCAAGAATACTCTGGGTCATACAGGGTATCCCTAGTCCTAGGTGATATCTACTGTAGAGTAACCTTATGAAAAACTTATCAATGGCGGTCCAGCCTAATTGATAACCACAAATCAATCTCGATTGGTCCGAAAGAGAAAGCAATAAACACATCAAAAGGTTACCGTAAAAACAATATTATAAATGCAAATATAAACTCAAATTCGTTACAATTCTAAATCAGGGACACCCCTAAAGCATTGGGGGGTTTAGCTACTCATATTGATTAAAACAAATTCAAGATAAAAATTACACATTACAAGTAATTGGATGACTTTGATCTTCAATCGCTCCCGCTCATGAAAACCTTCAGCTCTCCGAATGCCTTGATCTCTGTAATACTTGATTGCTTCACAAAACTGTATTTTACCATATTCCAAGATGATTTTTCCAATGGAAGAAGACCCTCTTTTATAGTGAAAATTCCAAGCAGCAGTTGGACATGTCCAAAAATATCTCTGAAAAAGCCCGACAAACAAAAGTCTGAGAAAACTGAATTTTTTGGCTTGGGCTGACACGGCCTGTGTCAGCTGACACGGCCTGTGTCAGCTGACACAGGTGGTAGTGTAAGCCTATTGTCCTTGCTGACACGGCCCTGGCATTGGGTGACACGGCTGGAGGAGACGCCTAACATGGCCCGTAGGCTACTATTTTTCTTCACACATCCTTCCTTTCCTGACACGGCCCGTGTCAGCTGACACGGGTGGCCGGGTCAGGCCTCCTGTACCAGGGTTTTCTGCTTCTCTACTTGTCGGAATCTCGCATTGTCTCATTCTGAGTCCCCTGGTTCTTCTGCTGGGACCTGTCGGACAAAAACACAGTTATCCCACGCATAAAATCACTAAAATATAAGTAAAACAGAACAATGATAAAAATGCTTAAATAAAATGACGGAAGTAAAACTAACTCGAAACGTATCATAAATGCTTGCATAGTGTGTCAAAAGCCTCTGTTTCGTGTCGGATCAGTAACGGAAACTCAATGCAAATGGTGACTGATTACAACCCAAAACTTAGCTCATTGCTTGTCCCAAGTAATGTTTCAGACAACATTGTCACTCCCCATAATTCTTTATCTTTCCCACTACTGCTGAGATCATTCGCTAATGTCTTCCCTTTTCCTTCCACAAGTCTTGCTTTTATTTGTAAGTCTTCCTTCGCACTTCCACTTCAAAGCACCGTTTCACCTGTCAGTTTATATCACATTCTCACCAATTCTCTCGGGGTCAACTGTTTTCACTCATAATTCAGAGTATGCAATATCACTCACAAGTTTGAATAATCTCTCTTTTCCTATCACCTACACACAACACACACACTTTTGAGGTATTTTGGGTTGTAACTTGGCTTGGGTTAGGGTATGGATTATTCAAACAAAAACGGAAAACAAGTGGGATTTTGGTTCAGAGTCGATGTTACATACTGTGTTTGTTTCTCTTATTTGCTCGGTTTTCTTTTCTTATTTTCTTTTCTTCACCGAATGCCCTTTTTCGTGCTTCTTTCTGAATCTTCGAGTTATAAATTTTTCTCTTCTTTTTTTTTCTTTCATTCTCTCGATTCATCATTTTTTTTCTTTTTTTTTGTTCTCGCACTTTCTTGGGCTTTTGGTAGCTTTTGGGGTTTTTTACCCCAAACTTAGCTTTTCAATACAGTTTGAATGCATTAACATGACTCTGAACAGGGTAAGGAAGTGTTTTGGCCAAGGGGTACATTTATGGGGTTTAAACAAACAAATGGATACAGACTCAAATGGGGTTAACGAAGGATATAATTATTCAGGATGGCTATAAAGGCTCGGGGTTAATTTCAAACTACGTGCCTCAGTGTGTGTATTATAAAGTGACAGTCCCAGAGAGTATATGAAAATTTAGAGTGATAAAGACAAACCTAAGTGTCGCTCATGATGATCAATGTGTTTGGCTTTTTATGACTCAATTTGTTTGGTTTAGCTTTGACAGGATCTACAGTACTCTTTAGTTTGGTGCGATATCTTCCTTATTTCAGAATGTACAGGATACTCATGTCGGTTAAGCTGTATACGTTGCGTCCGATCTTACTTTCAACAGTGTCAACTTCCTAGGGAGATCCTTCACAACAAGCAATGGTGAATGGCGTGATCCTTTCATCCACTCTCAATCGTGATCATTACTATTTCCAACCTATCAACACAGACTTGACACATTCGCAACATAATGTACCTTCAAGCCGAAAAATCAAATCTAGAATGCACAAAAGTAAAATAACAAAATAACAAAATACTGAGAATAAAATACTAAAATACCAGTAACAGACATAAAATCTCCCCCACACTTTAACTCAACATTGTCCACAATATTTACGAACAAGAGGGAAGGAGGGCACTCACAATACCCTACTGACGAGGTGGTTACGGGAAATCCAGCATCAATTGTCGCATCATGTTGCTTATCTCATCCAACATCGCCCCCTGACGGGCTTGCTCGATGCCTTTCCGTTATTGTTCCGTCCTCAAGTCACCTATTTTGGTTTGTACCCAGCTCCATTGGTCAGTGGACCAGGATGATGAACCAGCCTCCTGTTGGGTGGGTTCCTGATGTGGTGGTACAAACTGCTCAGGAGGTGCTTGAGGATCTTCTTCTTCTGCTTCCGTTCCTTCCACCTGGTCATCCATAAATTGATCACCTGCAGTAAAATGGTCAGTTTCGTGGCCTTCATCCGCATCGGGGTCAGTGCTCACATGCAACCAATTAGCACAGTCAGTAATATCAACTCTGTCCGGATCCGACAGAGCAACAATAAACCTATTATGGATAAGTACGGAATAGTAAGTAGGGGAACAACAATCATACCTTGTGAAATTAGAGCAAACATGTCAATTTTGGTCTTACCTACAATTGGCGTGTCTTCGAGTAAAACAGCTTGATACCCGAAATGCTCAGCGATTTGGGTGATCATTCCCCCTACGGATATGCCTCCGGAGTCGGCTCGACCGACTCTGCCTAGATAGTCTGCTGCAAAGGCAGCTACATTGATGGCTTTGTTTTGAGCCATCGAGTACATAAAGAATATCTCTCTCTGAGTAGCTACCCCTGTGCTATTGCCTCTTCAAAACAGGGTATAGGCTAAACCCTTATGAGCGTACCTGAAACATGGATTCTGGATGCCTGAGGCCTTAGCACCTTTGGAGGTGTAATCCGTCCTCCGGGTGATGGCAATCTAGAAATCCTTAGGTGAGAACCCGTCTGGGATCACTCCTGGTCCATACAGAGGGAGTCGGAGTATTGCTACTAACGCCTCAACAGACAACTCATGATAATTATTAAACAACCGGAAACGCAAAGTGCTGAAATAATACCTGGTCGTGTCTATCCACCGCTTTTCAAGCTGGAATTCCAACGTGTTGAGGAATTCGAGAGTAATGCGCTCGTATGTTGGCGCTTCCAAACTCATGAACTCTAGCATCCCTAAAACATGGAACATCCGGTATACCTCTATTTTGAGCCCTAGAGCGTTCAGAGTCTGCTCACACATGTACCTCGTCGGCATGAGTTTGCGCTTCCAGTGAATTTGGTATCTCCGTTCTTGTTCCGGATTGTCAAACACGATGTTGTGTGGATTTGGATTCCGGCTTGGGTGCTTCCGTGACTTCGCCATTTTCGCGAGTTGTTGCTTTCCGGTGAGAATTCTCCGCGGGGGCATTTTGGACCTGCAAAAACTAGAAATTATTTAAACTTTTGAGTTAGGAAATTCCGAAACCGTGGTAAGGACGGGGGCGGCGAGTGGAGTAATATTAGTGAAGGGAGTTTTTGCTATAGGTGAGTGGAAGTATGGGTTATGAAAGGTTTTAGGTAGTGAGGTTTGTGAGTTTAATGGAGGTGGAAAGGTTTTTGAGAGAAAGAGAGTAAGAATGATGAGAGAGAATGATGAGATGGTAAGAGAAAATCTGATAATGATAAGGTTAAAGGGAAAAAGTTGTGGTTAATGGTGGATTAAGTGGGTGGGTCCCACAAAAAATTCAAATTTTCAAAAAAAATTCAAAATTTTTGCCTGCCTGACACGGCCGTGTCAGCTGACACGGGTGGCTGTGTTAGGCTACTGTTTTTAAACATGGTTGGGGATGACCTTCAGTGCTCCTGACATGGCATGTGTCAGCTGACACGGTCGCCAGTGTCATGCCACTGTTGATCAGGAAATCCTTGTCACCTTCAGTGCTCCTGACACGGCCCGTGTCAGGCCACTGTTTTTCCACCATTTTATCTGCTTTTTGCACCCTACTGATACGGCCCGTGTCAGCTGACACGGGTGGCCGTGTCAGCTGACACGGGTGGCCGTGTCAGGCTGCCCCTTTTTGCCGTTTTTGGCTCTCTCTCTGGTTTAACTGCTGGTATCGCTGGCCATGTTGATCATTCTTTTGCATGACTTAGACTTTTGTTGACGTGATGTTTCCTCCTTGTAGATCTCCTCCATAAACCTACAAACACACATAACTGATTAGATATAAAAAGCGTGGGTTACCTCCCACGAAGCGCTTCGTTTAATGTCGCATGACTCGACGGTCCTCCGTCTGCTTAGGTGAGACGGATTTTATCGATTGGACCACCCTCCTGGTCTTGTATGTACGGTTTAACTCTCTGCCCATTTACCTTGAACGTGTCTCTGTTTGCGGGATTTCTTAGTTCAACGACTCCATGCGCAAATACATTTTGTATCACAAAGGGCCCCGACCATCGTGACCTTAGTTTCCCTGGGAATAGCTTCAACCTTGAGTTAAATAATAGAACCAGTTGTCCTTCCTGAAGTTCTTTCTTCTGAATGCGCATGTCATGCCATGTTTTGGTTTGCTCTTTGTATATCTTGGCATTCTCATATAACAGCCAGAAGGGGCCATAAAGTAGTATGTTCTCTTTCGTATGGATGATTTTAAGAGCATTTACACCTTCACCTAGAGATTCCTAAAGGTTAGCCAAAATCATTTTGCTGAGACAGACGTTGCGTCCAACGTGAAGTTGGTTCTTCAGTGTAAGGTATTTCTTTGATATCTGAAGGAACTTCGAGCAAAAAACACAACATGACAACCACAAATCAAGGAAGGAAATAAGCTCTGTGTAAAAGACTTTATAAATATCTTGGTCATGATAGTAGGATATGTGTATGGTAAAAGCAGATCTAAAGGTTTCAAAACCAATGGTGTCTTTAGACAAATAATCTAGATCATAAGTTTCACTAATAGGTCTAAGCCCTGTGATGGCAGCTATATCGAAGAGTGTAGGCGACATCATTCCACAAGGGAGGTGAAAAGTATGGTGAGTTCTACCCAAAAAGTATAGGGAAGAAACTAACATGGTTTGGCAATAGCCAGGTCCTACTTTCGATAGTTGTATTAAGTCGAAAATACCCATGTCTTTCCAAACTTAAGATTTTTTCTTCTCTATCTTCTCTAACCAACCAAAATAATCAGAGGGATCCCTAAATAAAGGGTAGGATTGAAAGACCCTAAAACCACTTTTCATATATGTTAGATTAATGGGTTCATTGATTGAATGGTTGCCTTGATTATCTGGTTAGGGTTTTCCTCAATATGGGTTTCATCGCTAACCTTAGGTTTTTTAGCACATGCTATGGGTTTGTACCTATGGTAGGTTGGGAAGAATTCCTTGAGCTTACTATGATCAGCATTTGGATTTGATAATGGTCCTAACATTTCATGAGTTTTTCCAGAGATAAAAATAAGGATATATACATGTGATTGGAAAATTCTTCCCTGCTCTTCAGTAAGTGGCTCAGGAATATATTGTTGATTACCCATAGTGTTTGGGCCTAATATCTTATCGGCAAGAGGAACACCTTGATATTTCTTAGAATCTTTTGTATTCTTGGTTTATTCCTTGGTAGCTTTTGCGGATGATGCCATTGTTGCAGAAAGATTGAAAGAAGTAAAATGGGTTTTTCTTGTTTGAGAAAGATGAAGAGTAGAAGAAATTGTTTTTTTGAGGAAGTTCAGAATGAGAAAAGTTGGAAAAGTGTTGAATATACCTATTTATAAGCTGCTGAAGTGGAATTAATTTTTGTTAAGCATTAATGGTTGAAAAGAAAGTGAGACGCGTGTCAGTTGGAGTGATCATGATGAACGGTGGTAGTTAAAGGCTAGCCACGATATCTTAGGGGCTAAGAGGCGTGATGATTGCATAAAGATTCTCACGTCGGTTTTGAAGAGACGTTTTGCAAAAGTTATCATCATGACCGTGACTTCATAGCAGATGAACAGTTTGTGACGTTGAATTGGAGTTTCAAAAAATGCCCTTTTCTTCGTTATGTCGAAAATACATTTTTGGGGGACAATTTGTTAGCTGAAAGTTTCAACGTCAGGCTGGAGTCAATGAGCGAAGAAGAGAGAATATATTTGAAGATGCTTTAGACTTCGACATGAAAAACATTGTTAGAGGAAGCTAGTCGAAGTGATCCTTGTGTAAGAGGGAATTTCTGTAAGACTTAGAAATACTTCTAAGTTTGGAATTGTAATTCGACTAAGGCAACATTAAGGTTGCGTTCGACCCATATGTTTGAATTTGAATGAAAGAAGGATAAATGCATTTTGCCCTTATCCAGTTTAAAGAAAAGACGCGTAGAACGTTATGATGAATTGAAGACATGCCGAGTGCGACATGTCATTACCTGGGAGAAAAGTCGTTGGTAGCGTTTATTTCGACTTAGTATATATAGGGGTCTTAGTGTTAGGATTTCAGGGTGTTCAATTGCTGTACAAATACTCAAAATTACTCAAAGTATCTAGCGTATTGAGAAAAGAGTGTCATTGAGAATGTACGTTTGATAACCATTTTCTACATATCAATTAAAGTTTATTTATACTTTTTCTAGAATTTATCTTCCATTGCACGTCATTTTTCAAGCGCCTTTCAAATCCCTTCAAAAATTCCCTTCAATATCAAATCCCTTCAAAAGGTCGATCCCATACGTTCACGGATTTGTTACTAGTTGTAATAGAACAGTAAAAATGAATAAAAAGAAATAAAAAAAATACATTATGTTATTATCTTCATATCTTCCTTTACAATGTGACGAAATTGTCATCATCATTCGATTAATATATTAAATATCTTATAGAATATAAAAAACATAGACAAATTGGTCATCCTTAAATATTCATCATAGTATATATATATATATATATATATATATATATATATATATATATATATATATATATATATATATATATATATATATATATATTATATATATATATATATATATATATATATATATATATATATATATATATATATATATATATATATATATATATATATATATATATATATATATATATATTGGTTGATGGGTTTTGGAGTGGAGGGGTGATAATATTTTAAATTAAATATGTTTAGTTTTTTTTATGAGGGGAAGAAAGGTAATCTGAATCTCTCCCGGAGTCGTTTTTCGTTCTCCTCGAATGGAGGATTTTTTGGCGGGGACGAGAAGGAGATGAGTGATAATGAAATCTATTTTTGTTATATTGATAAAATTACCTTCAATTTTTTTATAATCCTAAATTGTCCTTAATAAATATTATATGTTAATTTGTTATTTTATTAGAATTTCTCGATATTGTTTTTAACGACAACTTTATTATTTTTATTATTATTATGATTCAACTTTATTTATTTTTTTCATGTGTTTTTTTATTCACTTTTATTTATTATTTTGTTTGTAATAACCTAACTTTTTTATAAGTTGTTACGTTATATTACACATCGATATATAATTGTAGTGTATGAATTATATATTATTTAAAATTTAATTCAAGAAATATTTTATAGGATTAGATGAACATTCAAGATGAGAAAATAGATCATATAAAGACGGCTCATATAATGATTCTATGAAATGATAAATATTGTGTTTGAATATTTATGTCGTTAATGAATTAACAATTTTTTTTGGTGAATATCATTTTGTTTATTTTATTTAGCAAGAATGTTATAAGATTTTAAGAGTAAAATGGTAAAGTAGTTTTAAAACCTCTCCCATCCCCTTGTGAATCAAACATATTTTTGATTAAAGTTTTTCTCTCCCTTTCCCTCCCCCTATTTTGAATCAAATATATATTTAATTAAAATACATCCCTACCCCTTGATTAAAACCCCTCCCCTCCCCTCCCTTCTGTTAAACTAAATGGGCCCTTAGAAACTTGGAAATTGAAATTATTTATTAGCCAATAATGACTTTTTATTTAAGATAATAAATTTTGATAATATAATGAGGCGAATAGAAATGTTGGACTTCTGCCAATTTTTTTTGTCACCTTACGAGGTGAATACAAATGTTGGACCTTCATCGAAGGATCGTTGCAGCCATATGAGGCGAATACATCAATAAATTGTCATAGAAGAATGATTAATGCCTTAATAAGCTACTCGTTCAACGACAAATATTATGAATAACATGCATGATACAAAAAATTGAAATTGCCCCAAACAATGTTTGAAGGAATTAATCCCAAAGGGAATCCAACTTAAATTCTCGCCCAAGCGATACGACCGAAGTCCGGCTCGAGAGACTTAACTTAAAGTTTTGTCTGAGAGCTTGATAGAAGTCCCTCTTGAGAGACCCAATGTCTTGCCTGAGATACTTAAAATCTCAACAATCAGGATTAAAATATAATTTTGCATGAGGGACTTCGACTTCAAGTCCTATCAAATAAGCTTATATAAATATCTCTTCTGAGAGACTTGAATTTTCCTCGGGCGGAATCCAACTTAAAATCCCGCTGAAGAGACGTGAGTGAAGTTTGACCCAAGAGACTTAACTTAAAGTCTTTCCTTAGGGCTTGATAGAAGCCCCCATGAGAGATTCAATGCCTCACCTGTGGGACTTAAAGTGTCATCAGTCAGGCTCAATACATAATCTCACACAAGTAACTTTAAGTCTTGCATTGTCATACAGAGACAAGGGCTAGGGGAAAAAATATTCAAGGCCGACCAAATTGACCATCGACCGACCACTCAGAAGGAGTTACCTTTCGTTTGGATTGCTAGCAGATAAGAAGGACTACCTTGAAGATGAGTACACACAATCTTGATCTAAGATACATCCAACAGCTTCCTGCATCACACACCTAGAAAATAATGAGTTGTTATAACCATCCAACTATATAAGAGATACACGCGAAGAACTCAGGTACACAATTGCAACTTCAAAATTCATTCACTATTGACTTAAGGGTTGGAGTGTCAACCTTGCAGGTCAGCCCCTCCTCCTTCGCAACTGAAGCTTAAAACAACCATAGTTTATCGCAATCACCAATTCTCAGATCAATTTTTGTTCCAGTGCAAAACAATATTTATTCGAAGAAAACAAATAGTAACAAAATCATGAATTAGATTAATTCGATGATATTGAGAAGAAAAATTACTATTACAATATAATTTCAAGATGATTATTTTATCGCTTGTACACTAGCTAGAGTATCGTGATGATAAGATACTATGAAATTAATTGTAATAGAAAATTAGAGATGAATGAGAAAAAGATATAAGAAGACAAGAAAAGAAATATTATGTTATTATCTTCATATCTTCCTTTACAATGCGACAATAATTCTATTTATATAACACAAATTCAATTACAGATAAGTGTGAAATGGAGTATGATGTCTATGATCAACATACTTCTAAAGGAAATATGATTCTAGTATATTTGTATGTTGATGACATATTGCTAACAGGAAGTTGTGAACATGAGATAGCTAAGTTCAAGAAGGTGTTGATGAATGAGTTTGAGATAATTGATATATGAAATATGACATATTTTCTAGGAATTGAGATTATGTACTCTGAGAAGGGTATCATTTTGCATTAGCAGAAGTATGAACTTGAACTTCTAAAGAGATTTGAGCTGCTGAATTGTAAGGCCACGGTCACACCTTAAGAAACAAATCACAAATTAGATTCTAATCCTGAGGGTGAAGATGTGGATGCTACAATTTTCAAGCAGTTGGTTGGATCTCTGAGATATTTGTGTAATACCATATCTGATATTTACTATGCAATTGGAATGGTTAATAGGTTAATGAGTAAACCAAAGTGGTCTCATTACCAATTTGCTGTCAGGATTCTGTGGTATATTAAAGGGACTCTGAAGTATGGAGTTTATTCCCTTATGGTGAAAAAGCTAATTCATAACTGATGTGTTACTCAGACTCTGTTTGGTATGGAGATAGAATTGACTGAAAAAGTACTTCTAGATATTTGTTTAAGTATCTGGAAGGTCCTATTTCTTTGTGTTCCAAGAAGCAACCAATTGTTGCTTTGCCAACCTGTGAAGCTGAATACATTGCAGGTGTTATGGCTGCATGTCAAGCTATTTAACTTTTGAATTTACTGCAGGATCTGAAGATCAAGGTAAACAAGTCTCTTAAGTTGATGATTGATAAGAAGTCTACAATCAATCTTGCCAAGAACCCAGTGCTGCATGGGATAAACAAGCATATTGAGACTAAATATCACATTCCGAGAAGTCAGGTTCAGAATAGAGTGTTAGAAATTATGCAATGTAGCATCCAGAAGCAGCTGACAGATGTTCTAACGAAAGAGATCAAGACTGATCAATTTCTCCACTTAAAAGATGAAATTGGTGTTCTTAATTTTGATTAGCTGAATATGAATTAAGGGATGATGTTAGAAATAATTCATATTCAGTAGTAGTAATAGTATTAGTTTTTGTTAAGCTTAACCTAACTAGTGTATGTTAGCATTTTGTCTATGTGACATTATTGTTTGTATATATAAACAAGTGTAGTTGTCAACAGTATATACAGTAGTGTAGAGTACTGAGTGCATGCATTGTGTACAATGGGCGTGTGTATCCATTTGCTGTAACCATTTTGTAAAAGTAATGGAAGTTTGTTATTCTCTCTCGTCTTCCATCTTCTTCACCTTGTACACTAACAATGCGACAATAATTCTATTTATATAACACAAATTCAATCACAGATAAGTGTATAAATGATCTACAATAATTGTCATCAGCATTCTATTAATATATTGAATATCTTATAAAATATAAAAAAACATAGAGAAATTAGACATGCACAGATATTCATAATAGTGTCATATAATATATATTTTAAAAATAACATAAAACATACATTACCTTAATAACTTGGAAATTAAAGTTATTTATGAGTCAATCATGGCTCTTTATTTAAGCTAATACATTTTGGTAACACTTGTTCATGAAGAGCCTTATTCTCACACACCTAGCTCGATAAAGCACGCAACACCTTTTCCAAACACAACATCATCTTGATGACAGCATTATATCAAAATGCTATCTGTATCTAAGTAATCATGAAATGTTGAGTATGGATGTTGTCAACACCAAGTTTCATGAAATTGCCAAGCTTTCTAGTAGCTAAAAACTTGCCCCAATTGTAAGGTTTATATTTTGGAGGGTTTTCATCATTTGTGAACTCTTTCAAAGGTTCCACCATGGTGTAGTGTGCTGGAGTCAGAAAGAATGGATATGAAAGCCTTGCTTTCTCAGTGTTGAGCACCACTCTGTGTTCAATACTCTCGTATGCATCATTGCTCCAAACCTGAATTAAGTCTCCAACATTGATAATATAAGCATTAGGCAAAGGCTTAACAAGAAGCCATTCACCATCAGATTTTCTCCTCACTTCAAGTCCACTAACTTCATCTTGAGCCAGGACAGTTAAAGCACCAGTATCTTTATGGCTTCCAATTCCTAGAGCAATGTCAGGATTAGGGCAAGGTGGATAATGGTTGAGTCTTATCCAGCTTGTTTCATCTTTGAAGAACTCGTTAAATCTTTCGGCGGGCAATCCTAAGCTCACCGCGATAAGTTCCATTATCTTGATTGATAGTTTCTTCATGTGTTGAGCATATTCCTGGAATGCCTCTCTGTATAACATGAATGGATTAGATTAACATCAATTGAAGTTTAAGAAAAATAAAATAGTGAAGTTACCTCATCCCTGGTGGAAACTCAGGCCATTGATTATACCAATGAGTAACCTCTTTATCATGAGGATCAATTGAAGCTGGAATCAAAGTAGGTTCCTCAAAAGTAAAATCAAACACTTCTTTCCAATCTCTAACACTCTTAGTAACCTCAGATTCATAATATCCCATAACTTTCACAATATCTCTTCTAACTTTCTTCTTCTCCTCCATTTTTTGACCAAAGAATTTCTTCCCAACAGATTCAATCTTCTGCCTACTTTCAAGAGGAGCTCCATGATTTATCACATGGAAAAACCCCCACTCTTTGCACGCACTTCCTATTTTCCTCACAAGCTCATCAAAAACTAAAGGGTCTTTCTCAATATTGCTGGAACTGTCTAGTATAGGTGATAGGTCTATTACTGGAACGTTTTCAGCTTCTATCACATTTGGCTTTGGTCTGTTATCTGGTGCTTGAATGAAATCTGGATCAATCTCTACCATAGTGATGCTTTTTCAATGACAATAATATTATTGTGGACGACTTGTTTTGGCTGTGTGGCATATGTGTCGGTGTCCAAGTATATATATACACATATTATAAAGTTGAAATGTGTGTTTTTTTGCTGTTGTTGTTACTACTTAGTGATAAAACCAATCGGCATAATAGCAAGGTTACATATGTCATTGAGAGAATACAATCTAAGTAATTTTTTATTTTATTTTGTTTCTTAAAAAATACATTTATTCACTCACAAATATATAGAATACAACAAAACCAACATAAATTTAACATTCTTAAATTAAAAAATATATAAATCTCAAGTTAATAGTATATTTTCTTTTATAAGTATAACAAAATCAAAGTAATCATAATAGTATGTCTTTTGTAATTCGAATTACAAGAAATTATTCAATTGATTCATTCAAATTTATCTACTTACATAAATTTAAAAATTTAAAGATACTGTTGGAAGATTTTATAATAATATTTTTTTTATGATTTTATTTATTTATTCCTATAAGTTCATATATATATATATATATATATATATATATATATATATATATATATATATATATATATATATATATATATATATATATATATATATATATATATAAGTCATTTAGATTTATGTTATCTTTTGTTTTAAAAATGACTTAATACAAACACAGATAACTTATTTATCCAAAGATACTCATGATATTTGCTTTCAAGTTAATGATTGAATCTTAAATAGATCAAATTTTTTATGTGAATTTAAGCAAAAAAAATTAATAAAATGAGAAATCAAACAATGTCGTATGAAGAACGTTCTGCAGGGAAATAATTAATCAATGATTGACGAGTGTAGATTGCAACAATGAATTTGAGCTCCTGGTGCAGTGAAAGAAGGGTTGACTTGCAATGTTAGCACTCCAATGCCCAAGTTAATATGAGAATAAGATTAGGTGAATGAGATTTTAATTTAAAATATACCCCAGAAATGGTGTGTTCCCCCTTATATAGTAGAGCGGTTATAACCACTTGCTCATCTATTAGTGTGGATTGCAGAGATTCATATGATTGATCTTGGATCGAGATCACTTGTATTATTCACTAGGATAACAAAATCTGATGCGGTGGATTGTTTAACTTTCTAGGTCGAAATTACTGGTCCCTATGGATGACCCAAACAGTTGCCCCCAAGTCATTGCCTCTACTCTATATGGTGAAGGCTTTGTTGTGTTTGTCTTTTCTGCCTGTCGTTGCTTGTCTGGAGTGAAAACTTGTGATGTGACATCTTTGTCATAGGAGTTTCGCGCCTTAAATATACCTCATGCTTTTGATGTCTTTTTACGTACTTTATCATGTTGGCATTTGGGAACTAGAGTAGTCAAGTATCTTTTTGAGTGAATCTGGATTGTTGATAGTACATATTTATTTCTTTGAACGAGACATCACACAATCTTTTTATAATAGTTATATAAATTCTTTATTTATTAATCTTATTATTTAATTATCGGTATTCTCACAACATTCTATTTTCTTAACTAATGGAAGTGGTACTCACCATGCGTCAAAAAGTGAAGGAAGATAGTTTAGTTACTTGGGTATACCTTGCAATTTCATCCACCATTGTTGCTCCCAAAGGTAGCCTCAAAAGGGATAACCTTGAAGTGGGTACTTTTTCTGACTAGGGCGTTGTGATCACTGAAGAATAGAAGGAAACTTGTAGCGATTACAATGGACGTGCCATCCATTTTTATGAGTGCACCTTTTCAATTTTAGATCTCTGATTGCCTTTCAATGATTTTGAAGTTGAAGTTCTAAACCATATGATGATTGGCCTCTTGCAATTGAACCCTGCGAGTTAGGCCTACATCAAAGTTTTCTAGTAATTGTCTGGCTATCGAGGAGGAAATCTATCGCTATCATTCTTCTTCCATTTTTTCAAGGTAAAACGTTGCTCAGCAAATCTTGCATAGGCCAAAAGCTTAATTACACTGACGCAAGTTACCTGTTACTTCAAATCATATTCTAATGGCGTGAAACATTTCGAAGATGAGTTATTTTTAGTTACTTCTCTTAATGAAACAGCTTATGCGAAGTTTTATGCCATAAAGAATGAACATGAATACCAATCTATGAGTCTATTTCGTAAGTTTTTGAGCCAAAACCACTTATTAATAGGGAATGTGTCATACATCTACAAGGAACGTGACATGTCCTAGGAAGAGCTTTACTTGAAAAAATTGTTGATCACATTATTCAAAGAATTGGGTTATGCTGGGGGCATTTCCCCTCAGGATAAAGCCTAAATGAAACATTTGAAGCGGTTCATCCAAAATCGCTTGTTTATGGATGCTAACACCAACGAGGAGATTGAGGTAAATTTTGGTAAGCTTCAAAGATATATATCCTTCAGTGTTTGTTATCTTTAACTATTATGTTTCCTGAGGTTTTGGAAATGGCCACATGTGTTAGAACAAAATTGGTTAATACCATATCCCTTGGTTTTTAATGATAAAAACGTATTTAAAGAAAAATTAGGTTTTCTAATATGTGTTCAAGCTTGCAGGAATATAGTCATTAAGAACATATGAAGAGATGCTTGAGGAATCTGAATCTGAAGATCAGACTCTGACTCTGAATATCACTTCTAAAGACTCTGCCTCTAATGGAGATCTAGACTCTGAAGAAAGTCATCTTCTGGTGACCTAGACTCTGAAGCTTCAGAAGCTAAGAAGAGAACTTTGATGTGATCAGCCTCTGAAGAGTGAAGTCTGAAGCAAGGCAGTCTCTGAAGCAGAAGCTCTTCAACCAAGGCAAGTTTGACAGACTCAGAGACTTTTTGGTCACATGAAAACTTAGGCAAAAATATCTCCTTTGATGCCTGAGCCTCAACGGATCATTCCTCTTGTAGAAAGGTGTTTGCTTAATGTTTCTAATCAAGTAGAAAGGTCAGCCAACCTTTTGGTTAAAGTCGACAATGTGTCTTTTATCCATCTCTATATAAGGAGCAGAGGGCTGAAGAAGAAGACTACAAAGCTTTAATTCAACACTCTACTACAGACACTGAAACATTGACATTCAAAAAGAAGCTACTCTGTCAAAATTACTTGACTTAGAACATCTTAACACTTGTATATTTTAGAAGTTCTTAAGTCTTAGAGTCTATCTACATTGTATTCTGTCTACACCTCTGATTGTATATCAAGTTTGGTTGTTACCAAATTCTCTTAAAAATTTGTTATAGACTTAGAAGTCTCTTGCTTTAGTGCTAAGCGTTGGAAGTTTTTAGGTTGTGTGCTAGAGAAATGAAGTCTCAGAATTGTGTGTTTGAGCAAGGAAGTCTTGAGCTTGTGGGCTTGACCAAGTAAGTCTTAGACTTATATGTTAGAGCAAGGAAGTCTTATACTTATGTGTGTAAGCAAATAAGTCTCTTGCTTGTGTTCTTGAGCATTTGTAATCTGTTTGGTTATAGTGGAAATCCCATGGAAGTGCAAGGGTAATAGACTAATCTCAGGTTGTGAGAGGAACCAAGATAACGGCATGTGTCTGTTATGCTTTTACTTTACTTGTTTCTGAACTATATTCCGCTGCTATAATTTGTTTACCTCTGAGTCATATTCTGTTGTAGAATCCGGTAAAGATATTCAAGAGTTCAGACTTTGAGTGACTCTGATTTAGACTCTAAACTGAAGGTTCAGACTCTGAATAAGTTTAATAAGAAGAAGAAGAAGAAAAAGTTTAATAAAAGCCAACATAATTCAACCCCTCTTCTTGTATTTTTCTCACCTTCAGTTGATATCAGAGCAAGGTTTGTGCTTAACACTTAATAGTGATGCAAAAAATATCCTGAGAAAAACACTTTTATTATTTCACGGATGATGGATATGGAATTGGTTCAAGTGGGGATCCCATTAATCCTTTTGGTAGGGTTAATCATGATTACAGTACCCCTGAAAGAAACGATTATACAACTAGACCTCATACTTTAAATGGAGATTTCGCTGAGTTTGAATGGTGGAAAAGAAAAATATATACTCACATCATATATCTTGATGATAGATTGTGGGAAATTTTGGAAGATGGCATTAGTATCTAAGTCATTGGTGTTGGAATGGTGTCTAATTGAAAATCTCTTACACCTAAGTAGAAAAAGATTTATAGAAAACACCATAGAGTTAGGGGCATCTTGGTTGATGCTTTACCTCATTCTTAGTATATCAAAACCATTGATAAATCTACTGCTTAAACCATCTTCTAATCCCTATGTGCCACCTATGAAGGAAACCAACAAGTCCAGTAAGCTAAAGCTAATATTCTGGTTCGACAATATGAGTTATTCAGAATGAAAGAGGATGAGAACATTAATACCATGTTCTCAATGTTTCAAGTCCTTGCATCTGGACTTCAGGTCTTCAACATCACTACCACTTTCATCTCTGTCCAAGTTCTCGTTAATGGGTATTGGAGTGTCGATTGACTTTGCATATACCATTCTTAAGCGTTTAATTTACTCTTGATAGTATTTTTTTGACACACAAAAGTCCCTTCTATGAGCTGCTTGATTTGAAGCCCGAGAAAGTAAGTCAACTCTCCCATTAGACTCATTTCAAATTCGCCTTGCATTAGCTTTGAGAAATCTTTGACCAATTGCATGTTATTAGAACCAAATATGATATCATCAACATAAATCTGAACGAGAAGAATATGTTTTCCTTGAAGTTTGATGAAGAGTGTTGTATCAACCTTCCCTCTAGAGTATCCTTGATCAAGTAAGAACTTACTAAGTCGCTCATACCAAGCCATAAGGCTTGTTTGAGGCCATACAAAGCTCGTTTTAGTTTTAAAACATGGTTAGGATACTCATGATTTTCAAAATCGGGAGGTTGTGAAACATACACTTCTTCACTTATATAACCATTAAGAAAATCACTTTTCACATCCATTTGAATAATTTCAAATATTTAGAACATGCACACGCTAGTAAAAGGTGTATAGCCTTGAGGAAGGAAACTAAAGCATAAGTTTCCTCAGAATCTATGCTATCATCTTGGTTATATCCTTGATCTACTAGACGAGCCTTATTCCTTGTTATCACTCCATTTTCATCCAATTTATTTCTAAAAACCCACTTAGTGCCTATAATTTGATGATCTCGCGGAGGTGGGACAAGGTCCCACACATTTTCCTTATCTTGCATGGCCATAAGCCAATGCTCATCAATTAAGGCCTTTTTTCCGTTTTTAGGTTCAATTTGTGACACGAATGCAAAGTGATAACAAAAATTACTTATCTTAGAGCGTGTAGTTACACCTTTGGTGGTATCTCCAATAATGTTGTCAATTGGATGGTGCTTGCAAGTCCTCCAAGCCAAGGCGAGATCATCCACTTTAGTTGGACTATCTTCCTTCTCTTTTTTAGGATCATCATCTTCCTCTTCAGGTTTCACCACTTCAGGATGATCAAATTCAATCTTTGGTGTCTTTAAGTATGTTGTCTGAAGATACACCTGGATCACGAAAAGAAATACATTTCTCGACATTTGTCGGATAAAATTCATCAAAAGTGACATGCAAGGACTCCTCAATAGTAAGTAATCTCTTTTTATACACTTTATAGGTTTTGCTTGAGTAAAAGTATCCAAGAAAGATACCTTTGTTAGCTTTCGAATCAAATTTTTCAACGTTGTCCTTACCATTATTCAATACAAAGCACTTACATCAGAAGATATGAAGATGTGATAAATTTGGTTTTCTACCTTTGAGAAGTTCATAAGTTATTTTGTTTAAAATAGGATGTATAAGTATCTTACTTAAAACATAACATGTCGTGCTTATCGCATCGGCCCAAAAATCTTTAGGTAGACTACTCTCATTGATCATAGTTCTTGCCAACTCCTTTGAAATTCAGTTTTTACACTGCACAAAACCATTTTGTTATGGAGTCCATGGAGCGAAAAAACTATGTTTAATGCCATATTTATCACAAAAATCCTAAAGAGGTGATTTTCAAATTCACCTCCATGATAAATTTGTATGGCAACTATGTTTAAACTTATTTTATTTTGGGACAACTTTACAAAACACGTTAAATCTTAAAAAGTCCTATCTTTACTATGCAAAATATAGCCCAACAAAATCTAGAATAATCGCCTACAATAAAAAAACCATGGTAATTACCACTAATCTTTTTTTCCTTGAAGGACCAAAAAGATCCGTATGGATAAGATCAAGAGGTCTAGAAGTTGAAACAATATTTTTATATTTAAAATAAACTCTTGTTTGCTTTCCCATTTGGTATGTGTCACATAGGTGGTCGTTTGAAAATTTAATTTTAGGTAGACCAATAACTAGATCCTTTGAGACAACTTTGTTTAGTAAATCAAAGTTGACATAGGCTAAGCATCTATGTCATAACCAAATTAAGCATAATACTTGTCAATGATACATCACTCAAGTTAAGCATATATATATATATATATATATATATATATATATATATATATTATTTGACCTCGAATCCTTAAAAAAGTAATATTTCTTTTCATTTTGTTCAATCATGCAACAACTATTTGCGAAATTTATTTTATAGCCTTTGTCGCATAGTTGAATAATGCTAAGTAGACTATGTTTAATAACTTCAACAAGTATAACTGAAATTCTAGTTATCAGACTTTCGATGTCATACGGGTTGTTATGACATCCAATTCTGCACAGACAAGAATTATGCAGAACTTAAAAGTAAGTGCAGTAAATAACACAAGTAATTGTTTACCCAGTTCAGTCCAACATGACCTACGTCTGGGGGCTACCAAGCCAGGGAGGAAATCCACTATCAGTAGTATTAATTCAAAGCTAAACTCACCCGTTTACAACTCTACACTTAATCCCTACCCAATGCAATTTCAATCTTACACTAAGATCAGAGTTCCTATTCACTCCCCCTCAATCACCTCAGTGATTACTACCTTTAATCAATATTAAAGACAATTTTGAAGTCACACTTCAAACAACTCTTGATTGTGCTTAACAGCTTTAATCAACATACACATCACTCACGCTTAAAAGCTTAGAGTGACACAACACTTACAACTCAATGAACACCCTACACCAAAGCAATCATCTACGAGATAACAACTTGGTTTACAAGATATGTCTAATACAAGACTCACAAAAATACAGCAGTGAAGTATGATGGACACACTAAATCTTCACGCCTCAAAATCCCCAATTCTGAATGAAGGAACGACTTCCTTTTATGTTGCAGTACTTGGGCCTTTGCACTTGTATTTTCCTGAACTTAAGGTCACCCGAGTTTCCCTAAATTCCATATCTAGGTTACTAACAAATAGGCTATTTGTTAGGTTCATTAAATGTAGCTTGGTTGTTGATTTCCTGGATTTTCTCTCAGCTGTTGAATCCCTGAAGAATAGCCTGAGAAAAAGCTGAAAGAGAAAACTAAACAACCTACAATATAGCATATGCTGTCAGGAATGAATGTCACAACATTCAGCTTGACATCAAGGACCATATGCTAAGTCTGTTTTTCCTGAAAGCAGACTGTACAATTTTGCTGAACTGTACAGGACCAAACTATCCATTCTACAGTAGCAGCTTACATCAATACATGTCAAAGTATCCAATTTGACATTTACACATTTAGCCTTAAGTTAGTTCTGTTATCCTTTTGAAGGGCAGGCTGAGAAACATACTGAAGTGTAGCAGAACACCACTCTGTCTATTATTCAGTATATGCTGTCCATGATGAATGTCATAACATCCAGTTTGACATTCATATAGTAGGCCTTATGCCAGGTCTGGTATTTCCTTGATAACCAGACTGCAAATGAATACTGAGCTCTAACAGAACACCAACTGTTCTATTCCTCAGTATCTGCTGACAGGGATGAATGTCACCACATCCAATTTGACATTCAATAAATCCTGTATTAGCTAATCCTGCAGTAAGTTACTCAGGTATGTCATGACATTAGTCAAGACATCAGAGTACAGTTAGATACTCTAACCTCCAATGCAGTTACACAAACGCCTTCACAACATTTCATGACATTAGTCAAGACATTAGAATCCAGCTAGTGTTTTACCATACAATGCAGCCAATTAAACACCAACAAACTCCCCCTTTGGCAAATTTTTGGCTAAAACACTTTGATCCCACAACAGAGTTCATAGCAGCAGAAATCACACATCTAGCAGGTAATAGACCTAGCTAATACACTCAGAGTGACAGCACACTCACACAGATGGAAGTTAAATAAAAACTTCACACACACATCTGCATACAAACAGAAGTTAAATAAAAACTTCATCACACATCAGCTGCAGGGGAGGGAAACTTGAATCTGTCATGAATATCTGTTTTAACAAAATAATCTGTTGTCCTGGGGTATCACCCATGTTACTCCCCCTTTTTGTCAAAAATGTTGCCAAAGCAACACTTGAAATTACAGATCCACAAATAATAAACAAAATTACACACAAATGACAGAATTATAAAAAAGGATTTATTCCTCAGCCTTATCATCAGCCTCCTCCTCAGAGCTGGCCTCCTCCTCACCCTCTGAGCTTTGCCTTGCAGCTCCATCTGTATCCTCACCAGACATCTCCAATTGAAAAATCAGCTTTTCCAAGGCGAGCTTCCTAACCTCCAGCTCTTTGCAAGTCTCTCTGAGCACAGCAATGACAGCAGCCTTATCTGGTTGGTTGCCAACATTGGATGTTTCTCCAGATGTCATGACAATGTCAGGAACATGCTTACCCAGGAACAGTTTGTAACTGAAGGCCAGTGGACTCTCTCTTCTTTGCACAAAGTCATTGTCTGTCAAGATGTTTGGGAATTGGTTCAACACAATGCCACAAATGAGAGACGGAAAGGCTATAGGTCCCTTCACACTGAAACTTCCAGCATGTTTCATGGTCTGATCAAAGATGTAGGTACCATAGTCCACCTTTGCCTTGGTACCAACAACATAGATGAACTTTCCTAACATCACAGACACAGTTGACTTGTGATTAGTAGGGACCCAGTTTGCAGCTCCAACTTTGTGTAACATGGCATATTTCACACTGAGTTGGCTGGCCACCAGCTTCCCTTTAAGAGGCCACTTCCGGACTTGATTTGCAGTGATGACTTGACAGATTCTGTTGTCAGTCACTTCAAGCTCTGGGTGCACTTCATCTGCTCTTCCCAAATACAGATTGATGACTGAGGGGGAAAAATTCACACACTTGCCACGCACATACACCTTTCTAAATTCTCTAGACTTCCCATCTGCACACTCCTCTGACAGATTGACAATGAACTCCTTCACCAAGGTCACATAGCACTTTGGGAGTTGAGTCACAGTTCTCATTAGCCTTGCCTCTTTAATCAGGTCCACAATCTCCTTACATTCCAAGGCATTCTGAGCCAATTCCCTCTCCAAGGCCAGTCTTTTGTGGTAGACATACTTCCACCTGTTCACAATAGAGGCAAAGTGGAAGGACACATTGTCAATGGGTACCTCTGGAACACTAGCAGCCAACTTGCTAGAGGTTGGCTTCTTCTTGGACAGGGATGTTGTGACATCACATGGAACATCCGAATCAGACTCCACCATAACCGCCTTGGTCTTCATTTTCTTGGGCACCTCTTTGCTCTAAGATTTAGCAGGTCCATGTCCTTTTCTTTTGCGTGCACTCTCTGTCACTGTTTGCTTGGGAGAGGTTGTCTCATCGACCTCCTTGGTTGGGGACCTCTGCACCACAGTCTTTTTCTCTCTCCTAGTCCTAACCCTCTTGGCTATGCTAGGGATAACTGAGGACAGCAGTTCATTATCAGAGAACTCTTCCAGGTTAACTGTGTCAGCTCTAGGGTTGTCATCACCATCTTGAGTGACACTGACCTTCTCACCTCTCACCTTGTTTACAGGTTTATCATTCTTAGGACCCTCTTCAGGTAGTCCAGACACACTCTCTCTTAACACAACTGCGGTTTCTCGACATGCAACATCATCGGGTATGATAGTGTTCAAGGGAACGGAAACCCCAGGAACATTCTGATCACCGGACAGAATCTTAGTGACAATAGAAGCAATGGCATTATGCACATACCTCGATCCTTCCTTGGAAGGGTTATCCAGAGCGATAGCTGAGGAGATTCTGGAGACCGTTTCTTTTGGTCTTCTTGCATGGGAAGACGTTGCAGCGTTGACACCAACCTCCTCCCGGTTAGGGTTGCAAGACTCCGTGCTGTGGGAATCGGACACGGTAGTGTAGGAGGTGGTATCGGATTGGTGTGCCATGTTGAAGATCTCAAAGGAGAGTTGAACCGTTTCTTTGGAAGAAGGTTTGCACGAATGAGAGTTGAAGCGATGGAATGTGAAACGCTTGATGCAAGAGTAAGGTCTATTAGTTTTTGACCACTCAGAGCACACTATTTGTTGTTTAATAATTTGACTTACTAAACAGTGGCTAACTAACTTCATTAGTTGCTATAAATTATCAGACTTACACATTCCCTCTTTGCCCTTACTATTGTCACACTGAGTCACGCACAATGTCATGACATTCCGGGTAACATTATACTCAGTCTGCATCAGGTTCCTCCATACTAGGGTTGACCACCTGCTCCCAGACGCTAGGTATTTAGTTTCTGCAGACGACAATAATACACACATCTGTTTATCCCTTGCTGTCATATCCTTTGTATGATGACCAATAGGTGCCAATGACTCATAACTTTCAATCAGACATTTTCCACAGTCTGTCTTTTTATCTAAAGACAGATATGGGACTCCTCTCATAGTTCCCTTGGAAATGCTCTTCTTCATTCCTTTTACATGAAGTTGATCAAGTTTTCCATGTCCCAGCTTCCCTTCCTGATCTCCCTTGGCTAAGGGGCACTTGGGGAAGTAGAGTGAGTCTTTAGATTTCCATAGATATCAGTTATCTTTGGATCTATCTCCTCTCATCACTTCCTGATTGCAATCATTCAACACCACACATCCTCCCTTAGTGAATTCCACTTTGCATCCTTGATCACATAGCTGGCTTATGCTTATGAGGTTTACAGTTAGTCCTTTTACTAACAATACATCACTCAGTTTTGGAGCTTCAGGACAGTCCAGTTTACCAACACCCTTGACTTCTCCTTTAGTTCCATCACCAAATGTCACAAACTTGGTGGTAGGAGGTTTTAGATTCACCACTAGGTTTCTCATCCCAGTCATATGCCTTGAGTAGCCACTATCAAGGTACCAGTCTTGTCTGATAGGTGCCCTTGGAGATGTGTGAGCAAGGTTAGCAATACATTGTTGATTCTCAGGAGAGGGATGAAGCTTAGATGCCTGCTGCTTAGGATTGACCTGAGGTGTCTGCTTAGCCGCCCATGTATGTTTCTTAATGGGGACATTTTGCTTAGCCACCTTCTTCTTAGGCCTACCTAGCGAGGTCTGGTTTGGGTATCCATGCAGCCTATAGCAGAAGGGTTTTATGTGACCGAATCTACCACAGTAATGACATCTCCATCTCTGAAATTTCTTCTTCTGATGTTTGCTCATTCTGGTTCTCTGATGTTGAGACATTGGATGTGACTTTTGCTTGAATTTCTGAACTCCAGCCTTAGACTTTTTGAGTTAAGGTGAGGAGCTCTTAGTGAATCCTAAACCAGCTATGGTTCCTGACTTCTGTCCCACTTTTAGAATCTCTTCCAAGGTGTCAGATCCTTTACTCAACATTCTGATGGATTTGGTCATTTGGTCTAGCTTCGAAGTTAGCAAAGAAATCTCACCATTCAGACCTTCTATGACTTTCAGCTGCTCCTGTTTCTCAGATTCTAGCTCTTTGATGAGTTTCTTCTGCTTTTCTCCTTGGATACATACTTCTGCACTTTTAACACATAGTTCTTTATATGAGGCAGCAAGTTCATCCAAGTTGAGCTCATCTCCGCTTGAGTCTTCCTCTGAACCACAGACACTGGTCAGAGCTGTGACATATTTAGCAGATTCTCCTTCAGATTCACTCTCAGTGTCTTCCTCTGACCAGGTGGCAGATAACCCTTTCCTTTGCATCTTGAGAAAGGTAGGGCATTCAGCCTTAATATGACCATATCCTTCACATCCATGGCACTGGATTCCCTTTCCTTGGTTGAACTTTTCTTCAGAAGTTGATCTTTTCCTTATGTCAGACGGGATGTTCTTGACATTAGGTCTACCCTGTTGATCAACCTTCTTTATGAACTTGTTGAACTGTCTTCCAAGCATGGCTATGGCTTCAGAGATGCTTCCATTTCCTCCACCGTTTCCTTCTTCTGACTTCTCTTCAGTGTTAGATACAAATGCTATGCTTTTGTTCTTCCTGTCAGCATCCTCACATAGGCCCATTTCAAAGGTTTGGAGAGAACCAATGAGCTCATCTACCTTCATCTTGCAGATATCTTGAGCCTCTTCTACGGCTGTGACCTTCATAGCAAATCTCTTAGGCAAGGACCTGAGAATCTTTCTTACAAGTTTCTCTTCAGCCATTTTCTCATCTAATCCACCAAAGGTGTTTGCAATTTCAAGAATATTCATGTGAAAGTCATGAATGGTCTCATCCTCTTTCATCCTCAGATTTTCAAACTTGGTGGTCAGCATCTGAAGTTTGGACATCTTCACCTTGGAAGTACCTTCATGAGTTATCTTGAGGGTATCCCAAACTTCCTTAGCTAGCTCACAGTGGTGTACCAGCCTGAAGATGTTCTTATTGATTCCATTGAACAATGCATTTAAGGCCTTAGAATTTCCAAGGGCTAATGCCTCTTGTTCCCTGTCGCATTCTTCTTCAGGAATTTGCACACTGATTCCATCTTCACCTGTCTTCGTTGGATGTTCCCATCCTTTGTTGACAGCTCTCCAGACTTTGCTATCTAGAGACCTTAAGAAGGCTATCATACGAGGCTTCCAGTCATCATAGTTAGAGCCATCCAACATGGGTGGTCTATTTGAGTGTCCTATATCCTTGTCCATGGTACTAGAAAGTAACTTCCCTAGATCTAACCCAGAAATTAACAGGCAGGGTGCCTGCTCTGATGTCAATTGAAATTCTAGTTATCAGACTTTCGATGTCACACGGGTTGTTATGACATCCAATTCTGCACAGACAAGAATTATGCAGAACTTAAAAGTAAGTGCAGTAAATAACACAAGTAATTGTTTACCCAGTTCAGTCCAACATGACCTACGTCTGGGGGCTACTAAGCCAGGGAGGAAATCCACTATCAGTAGTATTAATTCAAAGCTAAACTCACCCGTTTACAACTCTACACTTAATCCCTACCCAATGCAATTTCAATCTTACACTAAGATCAGAGTTCCTACTCACTCCCCCTCAATCACCTCAGTAATTACTACCTTTAATCAATGTTAAAGACAATTTTGAAGTCACACTTCAAACAACTCTTGATTGTGCTTAACAGCTTTAATCAAGATACACAACACTCACGCTTAAAAGCTTAGAGTGACACAACACTTACAACTCAATGAACACCCTACACCAAAGCAATCATCTACGAGATAACAACTTGGTTTACAAGATATGTCTAATACAAGACTCACAAAAATACAGCAGTGAAGTATGATGGACACACTAAATCTTCACGCCTCAAAATCCCCAATTCTGAATGAAGGAACAACTTCCTTTTATATTGCATTACTTGGGCCTTTGCACTTGTATTTTCCTGAATTTAAGGTCACCCGAGTTTCCCTAAATTCCACATCTAGGTTACTAACAAATAGGCTACTTTTTAGGTTCATTAAATGTAGCTTGGTTGTTGATTTCCTGGATTTTCTCTCAGCTGTTGAATCCTTGAAGAATAGCCTGAGAAAAAGCTGAAACAGAAAACTAAACAACCTACAATATAGCATATGCTGTCAGGAATGAATGTCACAACATTCAGCTTGACATCAAGGACCATATGCTAAGTCTGTTTTTCCTGAAAGCAGATTGTACAATTTTGCTGAACTGTACAGGACCAAACTGTCCATTCTACAGTAGCAGCTTACATCAATACATGTCAAAGTATCCAATTTGACATTTACACATTTAGCCTTAAGTCAGTTCTGTTATCCTTTTGAAGGGAAGACTGAGAAACATACTGAAGTGTAGCAGAACACCACTCTGTCTATTATTCAGTATATGCTGTCCATGATGAATGTCATAACATCCAGTTTGACATTCATATAGTAGGCCTTATGCCAGGTCTGGTATTTCCTTGATAACCAGACTGCAAATGAATACTGAGCTCTAACAGAACACCAACTGTTCTATTCCTCAGTATCTACTGACAGGGATAAATGTCACCACATTCAATTTGACATTCAATAAATCATGTATTAGCTAATCCTGCAGTAAATTACTCAGGTATGTCATGACATTAGTCAAGACATCAGAGTACAGTTAGATACTCTAACCTCCAATGCAGTTACACAAACGCCTTCACAACATGTCATGACATTAGTCAAGACATTAGAATCCAGCTAGTGTTTTACCATACAATGCAGCCAATTAAACGCCTACAATAACTATATTCTTAAGGCATTTCTTCAAGATCGTGACCTTATTTAGTATCTCTTAATGGTTAGTGTTTCCCTCAAATATTCATAAAATGCATATATTATTGTAATACTTTCTATTTCGCCTCAACATTTTCACAAGATATATCATCATTCATGGATCACTAAGGTCATTCTTTAGATTGTAATTTTGATGGACTTGAAAAAGTATTGGTTTTTCTTCAGATACAAAATCCTAAAGATAAGAGAGCATAAGGTATTTCTATTTACATGTTTCTCTTTCTTTATTCCCACTTTCTTACAACCATTTGTTTGGTGTCTTTTTGTAATTTGTATGCTTGACTATATTTTATTTATATTTGACTCTGATTTTTATCAAAGCATTTTTATTTCATTCCATGCACCATTACTACTTAAGTTTCTTTTGAAATTTCCCCTTTTTCATTTTACTTCCCAACATTTGCTTTTACAATACTCTTTCTTTTTGCTTGCTCTCATATTCTTAAGATAATATAGTGAACATTATTTTTCTTTTCAATTTTTGGCTAAGGGTTGTAACTTTGAAACAAATGAGTTTCATCGAATGTCTCAAAAGGGTTTTGTCACAGGATTCTCACCCACACTAGTTAAGCTTCTTAGGTCAAGTAGTTTTTTCACTCAAAATAAACAATGCGTTGATCATTTCCATGATTTTCGAACATATCAAGTAATTAGCAAGATTGATGCAAAGTCTACTTAGTTATTATGCATGTCTACTCTAAATATTTGGTAAAATATGAAGTTACACACTTATCATTTGGGTAGGCTTTACGATTCCTAACTTATGTTAATGTGTGCTTTCTGAACTATAGATAAAAATCAAACTTTGAATAAATCAAATAATTCGTAAACATGTTATTTTTTCACAGATAGCTAGGCATTAAGTATGCATGAATCATTTAAAGAGAACAAAACCTTTTTTCCTTCCATATGATCTGGGACCATTTACTATTCGTGGTTCCATGAATTTTCAACATTTTCATATCATTATCGGAATCATCTGCAGAAAAAGTTCCTTTGGGAGTATTTTCAATTTTTTTCAATTTTTCCAGAAATATTGACACTTAATCATGAAAACAATTTAAAACAAACACATATAGGTTAGTTTGGACCATCTTTGTATTCCACCCCCTGCAGAATTTTTTTTCCTATCCTCAAAGAGTATCTCTCAAAGGTTAGTGTTTTCTGTTGTGTTTGTAGCAAAATTAAGTTTCACAATTTTCATATTTACAAAGACTGGTGGTTTCAAAAACAGAGTAGCAGTGATTAATTAGCTTAAGTAAGAAATTTTTTTATTTTTTTTGTGTTGCAAAAATGTAAATAACAAAAAATAAATAACATAAACTAAAGTTGGAGATGTATGTGTTAACAACAAGAATGCTTGTTCGGGGTATATTTCATTATTACATATATATCATGCACATTTATAGGTCAGTAATATACCCCTTTACTCAACATATAATACTACAACTTGTTACCATCATTCGTATCTCCTTTCGCTCTCCATGTTGTGAGATTATTACATTACCCAATAAAACGATATACATTACTATCACCCAACATAGATCATTAAGTTCCAACAAACATAAAGTAGCGAGACTCCACACTAATTCTGCTATAATACATGTGGATATTGAGCGTATACATATGTCTAGACTAAGTATTTTAGAGATGATTATCTTGGATCTAGTAATGACAAACATAATTCGACGTCAGGTCACACCATGAAAATGTATTTTAGATTGCAAAGATGAAACAAACATTAAGATTAAAGAGTCACCAATATTATAACATGATTATACTTAGATAGAAATCTACGACCTATTTAATATATGAATATAATGACTACATCAAATCCCAACAATAAAAAATTTAGCCACACTTATTCATGGTTAGTGTAACACCTCAGAATTAATTCAAATATTATTTTTATTAATATATCAGTTTTGGTGTGTTTCATGATTATTATTAAAGAAGTTTTATTACTATTATTATTATTATTATTATTATTATTATTATTATTATTATTATTATTATTATTATTACTAAGAATATGAATTATTAGAATCAAAGTGGAATTAATAGGAAAAGGAAGTTGAAAAGGTAGAATTAGTGGGGATTGAAGAGGAGTCAAATGAATTAAAAAAAATAGAATATTTATTAAGGAGTATTAATGGGAATACAACAAACTAAATATTACCGATCAAGAAACTAATTATACTTTGTAATTTCGGCATTGTTTTCACAAAAAATTGGTGCGATGAGCGTGGAGAAGATGTCGCCAACAAAGTACGAGATTGAAAAGTTCATCGGAGTGAACGATTTCGGTCTGTGGCGCTTGAAGATGAAATCCCTACTGGTTCAGCAGGGTTGTTTATAAGCGTTGAAGGGGGTCGCAGCCATGGACGATGCGTTAAAGGATAAAGAAAACTTGACTATGGTAGAGAAAGCCCACAACTCCATCTTATTGAGCCTTTGTGATAAGGTTCTTCGACAGGTTTCAAAGGAGACGACGGCGTCGGGTCTTTGGGAGAAACTCGAAAGTTTATATATAACCAAATCATTAGTCAATCGCCTCTACCTGAAGCAAGCTCTTATTTATTCAAGATTAGTGAAGACAAAGTTCTGGATGAGTAGTTGGATATGTTCAACAAGTTGATTCTTGATCTTGAAAATATCGATGTAAAAATTGAGAATGAAGATTAAGCGCTGTTACTGTTGTGTGCTTTGCCTAAAACACATGCTCACTTCAAAGAAACTTGTCGTGGTGAGAATATGATATCAAGCTATTGTATTAACTTGAATCATAAAACATTTAATGTTCACCACCGAACTTTAATTTATCCAAGGGAAAGGGAAAAGATCGAATAAAACCCTAAATTATGCAATGTAAAAACAATGCGAAGAGATCTAAGGTTCGGGGGTTGGTTATACTAAGGGAAGGTATTAGCATCATAAGTATCTATAGTATCCTATAGGAACCTTTTGAAAGTATTTGTGTTATGTTATTATATGTTTTTTATTGTTTAGAAATGTTTTATTGGGAAGGACCTAAAGGATTTATTAAGTTTGCTCACCAAAACGTCGTTGTCATGTGCCTACATATCCTTATAAGGATGGAATCAGAGCAACCGTAGTTCACCTAACTAAGGGTGAAAGAACACTTGATAGTGATCAAGGTTCCAAAGGGGAAAGTAAGTGTTCCTAACAAACACACTTACAAGAGTTACAAACTCTTACTTAAATCTAAGTTGAAAGTGAAAATGACTCTAACAAGGTCAAATGAGAACTAGGGATTGCTAAAGTACATATGACATTAAGTCAATACAGAGTTCTTTCCCTTGGATTTAGGAAAAAAGATAAACAAATGATAATCAAGATGTTCAAGCATGACATCCACAAAGATAAGAAAATGATAAAGAAAGATGTTCAAGCATGACATCAAAGGTAAACAAATGGTAAAGAAAGATGTTGAAGCATGACATCCACAAAGATAAGAAAATGAAGAAGATGTTCAAGTATGACTTCAACAAAGATAAGAACATGATAAAGAATATGTTAAAGCATGACATCAACAAAGATAAACAAATGGTAAAAAATATGTTCAAGCATGACATCAACAAGGACAAACGAGGATGAAGAAGATACTCAAGCATTACATCCACAAAGGTAAATACATGATAAAGAAGATGTTCAAGTATGATATCTACAAAGATAAGCAAATGAAGAAGATGTTCATACATGACATCAATACAAAGATATGGAAGCATGATCATAAAAATATCAAGCATGGTATGTAAACACATATATACAACATGTGAACCTGAACAAAGATACAATAACATCAATTAGAGATATATAAAGTTAACATGAATATGAATGACATGGATATATCATCGTGAAGAAACAAGATGAATGCCATAACAATGCATGAAAATGTATATGGATGTCATAATAAGTATGAATGAACATGTATATGCATGAAGTAATACATGGTTTAGACATAACATTAACTTAATCATGAAAACAAGTTAAGGTATTCAAGACATGAATGTTAATGTTCAATATGATCACAATCAAAGGTTTAACACCATACAAAAGGTTTGAACATTTATGCATACAAGTCATACAAATATATGTTATCATAAGTTTAAAGCATTTGCAAACACATAAACAAATACAAACACAAGGGCACACATGTGTAAGACCCCGATTTTGACCCTAAGATCCCTCATGCTATCTCATCATATGCATTGGCTTTGGGATCACACCTTGGCATCCTCCTTACCCCTCATTCATTGGGTTTGCATTGGGAGAGATCACCAAGCATATTTGGTTGTATCATACTTTTTTTTTTATTATTTACTAACCAAAATACCAAAACTATGTTTATGTATAACTTTGTTTCTTTTGTAGGTAGTGTGTGCATTCACCAATGCCTCATCAAGCTCATGTATAGAGTTTGAGAACCACAGTGTAAGGAGATCAATCAATAAATGATCCAAATTGGTTCTAAACATAATATATGGATCCCCATGATCTTCATTTAGCATTTTGATTAAGAAATCACCAAGAGTTTGAAGTTTGTTTGTCTTGGAAACCCTAATTCATCTGGGTATCTTGTGTGACTTCCTCAGCAAGTTTCTTCAACATTTGATCAAATATTTCAAGGTATACTTATTTATACATCATATTATGGATATATGATCCTCTATGAGTCCCAAAGATCAATAAAACTTCAAGTTTTCAAGTTGGTTCAAGGAGGTTGACCAAAGAAAGTCAACTAGTCAAAACTGGGGTTCCCTAGACCCTATCCCCTACAATATTTGTCATATGAAAATGATTGAAAGAGAAAAGTTACTCCTTATTACATTCCAAATAACTTTCATGTTGAGGTCAAGATCTATTTTTTTTAAAATTCATTTTTTATGGTGAAAGATTATAGGTTATTTTGTCTGTGCCCTAGTTAGGAGGTAAACTTCCAAGGACCATAACTTGCTCAATTTTTATGAGATGAAGGCCATCCAAGTTTCATGATCAATTCCAAGATGTCCTATCCAACTTTAATTCTTTTAGAAACTTAAAATTCAACTTGAAAGGGCATGTTCCAAGAGGAAACATTATAGGTCATTTTAGGCCATTACCATTGAACAAGCAATTTTCCTCAACTTCTTAAATGCATAACTCCTTCATGTCCAATCCAAATGAGGTCAAATTTGTGACCAAACTTAAGTGTCTTGAAATAGATACAACTTTGATGAAGGAACTGTTTCCATTTGAAGCTTATGCAAAATTTATTCAAGGTGGAAGAAGTGGATATTTGACTTGGTACTTAGAAAAATTTTAATTATGTTTGATTTCCCAAACTTACACCTTAAAATTCATCATGATACAAGCTTCAAATGGAAAAAATTTCAACATGAAATTTGTTCCCCTTGATCTTACCTTTTCAAAACGCCCAAAATTACTTCATTTGGACGGGGTTTGAATGACTTGCGCATGGTTACTCTTCATGGTTCCATTTGGATGAATCTCATGATCACTTCTCAATTTCAAATGCATGGCTTCATGTTACACTTTCAACATCACTCATGATCATTTTTGGACCTTTTGACAATATCTCATGGGCCTATCACACGCCCATGCAAGCATGCACACTTGAATTACTATTTTTGGCATTTGAATGAAAGTGTGTGAAAATCAATTGCCAAGCCTATAAATACATTTCCTCTTGCTTATAATTGAGGACACCTTGCCCAAGATTTGCTCTTACAAGCTTCCTGCAATCAAGTGGAAGCAAGCCCAAGCCAATTGATATCCAGATCGAGCTTCATCACTGCAAACAAAAGGTGAAATTTGTCAAACTTGCTCTCTTTGATTCTATCTCAACTCCATCATTTCAATTAATTTTTGGTTGGCTGAAGTCCTACCAATGTAGGCAACAAGATTGAGTTGCTTTGAGGTCAAATCGAAGCAACTCAGTTCATACTCCTCAATTTTCAATTCCATATATCTTTCCATATAGTGAGAATTGGAGAATTTTGAGGGCAGGTTTGGGTTCCTGGCATTTTTCTCTTCAAATTAGGGTATTCACTTTTTATTTTAGTGAAGGTTGATGGTGGACCCGTCCGGTGAGGTCCACCGGAGAAGTTGACCGGAGCACTAGCTCTGGTGGTGTGTTGGCACCCTCACATCCCTTTGATCTCTTTAAAATGTTATAATCTCATTTGTTGCTTCTGATTACCACTTGTGCCACACATTGACTACAATGCACCATGGAACACACGCGCTTGGCCATCAGATCTGCTACCTCAATTAATGAGGGAGATCTGATGGCCCTTGTTTTTTTGAGTTTCATTTTATTTTCTGATTTTTCATTTAATCACTTTATTTTGTTTAATTCATATTAATTTCATTTTTAATCCAAAAAATATGTGACTTTCACTGAAAATCTTTAAATATTTTTCTCTTCCATATTCTGAATTAAAATTATTTTCTGGATAAATTTTGGTATTTTGCATGAATTAAATGTTTTGTGCATATTTTTAATTGTTTAAAAATATTTCTGACTTTTTAAAAATTGTGATTTTTTTGTCTAAGGTCCTTTGACCTTGTTTGACCTAGGATAAATCCCTTGACCATTTATTTGGTCTTTTGAAGGGATTTTAGGTTTCGACCAAATTTAAATGCATTTTAATCCATTTTTGATTTGACTTTTTAATTGATTAAATGTTTAAAAATATTGTTGAGCCATTTTTATGGTCTTGTGATGTTTGACTTTCTGTTTGGACCTTGGTCATGATTGATTTTACTTTTGTTTGATCAAAACCATTGGATTTTGGGGATTGATGAAATGTACATTTCATCTCCCAAAATGAACGAATGGTTTTGATTTGATGAAACTCCTTTCATGATCAATTTGTGTTTCTACCTTCCCCTCCCTCTTCATCTTCATCCCTATTCTTCCCCGTTCCCTCATTTGGCCAATGAAATGTCTAATGTCTAAAGGCTAATTGATTCATCAATGACCTTGTGTCAGATGAATCAATACAAGTATGACTAAGATAGGTCCCTCCCTTTTGATTTTTATTTTAGTGTGTGGTATGTTTTAGGAGTTTGGTTCTTAATACCAAATCTCTAACATGCATTAACACCTACATTTTTATTGCCCTGCCTCAGATAGTTGTGACTTCTATATAAGTCCAATTACAATTGCTTAACATAGAGCTAAATTTGATCCACAAGGCATAACATTCTAGTAAGTGAGATTGTAAGTCTCCCATTCTTCATGGCATTGTGTGGAGACTTGACCTTTTTTCCTTTTATGGGAGCTAGTGGCATACTTGTTGAATTATTCAAGTTGGAGCCCTTCTCATGGAAGATGTCTTGGTTTAAGGATTCATACTTGTGAATGAATGGTTGAGTGTTCTCCAAAGAATGACTTAATCAATTAAAACTCAACACTAATATCTGACTAACCATTTACTAACTCTTATCCATTATGCTTTTACTTTCAAGTCATTTAGTTTATGCAATTTAAATTACAGTCATTTATCATTCATTGCCATTTACATTTCATATAACTTGTTTATGTTTAAGTCATTTTCTTTTTGCTCATTTGAGCCATATCTTGTGATTGTATATATTTGTTTATGTCTTTTGATTTTGTTTATGGTCTTAGGACCCTAAAACATCTAATAACAACAAAAACACTAAAAAAGACTTGGTGGACTGTTGAACTTGATCTGATGCTTCTGGACTTAGAATTAGGCAACATTCCATGTGCTAAAGGACTTGGCCAATGCCAACATTATGAAATTGAGCTATCTGTGATTGTGCCTTCATCTAATGTAAGACTTGAGTATTTCTTGGATTCATCTGCTACTCTGTCTTTGTGCTTAATTGCTATTTTGATATTGTGTCTGATGTTTTATTCTAAGTTGATCAAGGAATATTTCATCTGGTACATTAGAAGATAATGGAGACTGCTAGCTATTGGAATGCTTGCTTGGATGTGGCCATCTTTATTTGATGCCTTGATCTTCAGGATGTCTGGATATTGCTCATGGCTTATTAATTATTGCTTGATTAAACTCCAAAGGAAAATGGGTTTCTATATGACATTCTTGTCTGTTGGATTACATCCCATTGGTCAGATCTTTTCAACTCTTAACTTTTAAATTTATGTTTAGGATAGCCTCTTCATCTCCTCCCACTTCTTAAATTTCAAAATCTCTCCCCCTTTTTCAAAACCTTTCTTTGCTTGTGATTTCAAACTTAGACATGTCTTAATGATTAGAAACTTTGGCCTTATGCCATTGAATTTTCAAACACTTTCTTAAATCAAATTTGTAAATAAACTTAACCATATTGACTTAAATTTTAAAAGACAAAAAGAACCAATAACTCCACTCAATTTTTTGGCTTTTGTGCCCTTTTCTTATTAAACTTTTGTTAAAACGCAATTCACCAACTTATTTGAATTTTTTACCACGAACTACGAGGTCTTAATTCCTCATTTTTATGTTGGTACGTAGGCACAAGGCCGAAGGTCTTGTCAAACACAGAAATATAATCAATTAATTCTTTTCTCATCCCCACACTCTATTTTTATCAAACATCATTTATACCAAAAACACATGCACACATAAAAAAGGGCTCCCTAGGAGTACCTGTGACACTTTGGGTGCTAACACCTTCCCTCTGTGTAACCAACCCCCTTACCTGTAATGTATGAAATTTTAGTAGTTTTAATTTGAAAACTTCTTATCTTTGGGTTTTGTTCGTACTTTTCCCCTTTCCTTTGGAAACTATAAAAGCGCGGCGACGACTCTGATTTTATTGACGTTAATCTTATCCATAGCTTGATGGTCATGAATTTACCGCTACAAAAATTAAGTGGCGGCTCTGCTGGGGAATAGTCCTCAGTGGGTTTAGCCTACTTTTTATGTATATATATTTGTATATTTGATGTTTGTATATATTGTTTGTGTGACATAATATGTTTGTTATGCTTGGTGATCTCTGTGTGGTGAGATAAGTTCTAACCCGAACTTGAGTATAATTAAGATAAGGGGATGGTATAGTCATATTCAAATTGTGTGGAGTAGTCCTTAACAAGTTGGCTTGAGACCCATCTACTCAGTGAAGACCTCTTTAGATTTACTGATATCGCACAAGTTATTTATGGATATGCATTACTTTGATTTGGGGTCTGAGAAGCTGAGGACCATAAAACATTTAACCCAACTTGGCATATTTAGGATGTGGTGCGGAGACTGTTCAGGTGTAGACTTGATAACAGTTGTTACATGATACTACACTCAGACGAGTTTCTCTTGAAAATATTATGGGTTGATGAGTTAGTTATCTTAACCTATAATATCCGATAGATGGGATTAAGACTCTGGGCACTTTTTTAGAACATGATCTACAGGTTTTTTATCCTTAGTACACTCCTTTGGGATGGTTCTTAACATGACTCCATGCTCGTGACTCACAACAAACCCTTTGATTCACAGTTGATCCGATCAAGTCTTGTCAATATCGATGGAACTTGGGTGTTGATAAGGTGAAAACCATAATCCATCGAAATGGATGATTGATCCAGATTATGAATTGATCCATCCCTTGACCTTTGTTTGTGTTTGCCTTGTGTGTGATCCCTTTGTGTGTGATTTTTACATTCATGCATTCATGCGCATCATAACATTCATCATAGAAAAATGAATTTCAAGGAAACTAAGGACTTATTTGCAAATATTTTTAGACCATGGGTTATGGATGAAGGAACACTAAGAAGTACAATTTCAAATATCCTGATTTGAAAGAGCTAAGGTAGTTGTCATCCTTTGTATTAGATCCCTTGGACTTCAAGCAACGTCATGGGAAGCTTTTGTCTGTATTATCTGCTGATGTGGTTGAAGGACTTCTAAGTGTTTTGGTTCAGTTCTACGATCCTCTCTACCGGTGTTTCACTTTTCCTGATTATCAGCTTGTACTACATTAGAGGAGTATGCCCATCTCTTGGGAATACCCGTATCTGACAAAGTACCTTTTAGTGGACTATAGGAGATTCCCAGATCTCATATTATAGTTGAAGCTCTTCATCTGAAGAAATTTGAGATTGAGGCTCATTTGGTGAATAAAAGAGGTATTCTTGGGTTGACTTCTGAGTTCCTTGTTGGTAAGGCAACTGTCTTTGCTCAAGCCGGTAGCATGGATGATTTTGAAGCCATCTTTGTATTTCTCATATATGGTTTAGCTTTATTCCCTAACATTGACAATTTTGTTGATGTTAACTCCAATAGAATATTCTTGATTGGGAATCTTGTTCCTACTCTATTGGGTGACATGTACTTCTCTTTGCATTTGAGGAATTCTAAAGGTGGATGGACTATTCGGTGTTGTGTCCCTCTTCTGTACAAGTGGTTTATTTCGCACTTGCCTCAGACGCCTGCTTTTTTGGAGAACAAGCAATGTCTACGGTGGTCTCAGAGACTTATGTCTCTCACTAATGATGATATTGTTTGGTATGATTCTGCATTGGGTAGCTTGGATATTATTGAAAGTTATGGTGAGTTCTCTAATGTGCCTCTCATTGGTACACAAGGAGGAATCAACTAGAACCCTACTTTGGCCCGTCGCCAACTTGGGTTCTCCTTGAGAGATAAACCTAATAACACACAGTTAGAAGGTATATTTTATCAAGAGGGTAAAGATCCCCAACACTTGAAGAAAAGGATGATACATGCTTGGTATAATGTGCATAGGAAAGGAAGATCCGATCTTGGTCCATGCAATTGTGTAGCTTTGGAGGCTTACACTATTTGGGTGAAGAAGAGAGATTTGGAGCTCAAGATGTCGTACGCTTGTGAAAGACCTATGTATGTGGTTATGGCTGAGCCCTAAACTCTCCCTAACCAAGATATAGAGAAGTTGGAAGAGGCGCTCACCAAGATGAAGCAAGAAAGAGATATGTGGGAAGAGTGGTTCGATGCTTTTAGTCGAAAGCATGAAGAGTTGCAGCTTGAGTCAAAAGATAAGGATACACGTATCAAGATTCTTGAAGACCGAGCAGTGAAGAGACAGAGAGAGCCAGAGGGTTCATCTTCCTCTAGTATGCCTCAGCCTTCCGGTGCTTGGAAGAATATTGTTGATCATCTATTTCTTATGAAGGCTCAGATGAAAACATCCTTTGAGTCTGAGATTCGACGCATCCGAAGGAAGTATGCACCGATAGCCATATCATCTAATGCAGTTTCTAAGGGATCCTTAGGATGATAGTTTCCTTTTCTCTTGTATTTGTATTTTGGTTTTTGATATTGTACTCAGTGTAATCCTTCCAAATTTTATGAATAAAAAGAGATTTTTGTGATCAATCAAATTGTTATTATTGTTATTATTCGAATATATATATATATATATATATATATATATATATATATATATATATATATATATATATATATATATATATATATATATATATATATATTTTGCAAATAGGACTTCATATGTTCCTTGAAATTAAAAACCATTAAAAAATATTGCATTTCATGCATCATTTGCATAACAGGTTTCATCCGCCAGAAGTCTTATCAATTCTTCTTCTATGCATCAGCTAAGCTGACTCACCGCTATAATACTCGCGCTAATCAACCAAAGAGAATTGAGCATCTAGAAAAAGAGAACCGAGAGCTGAAGGATGTGATCGCCAGACTTATGACACTAATGGAATCCGTGATTGCTGCCCAGAATCAATCGTCACCGTCTCCTATAACTCCTCCTCAGAGGACCATTATTTCTGAGATTGCTTCTTCAACTGTTCCTGTTGCGGCTACCAGTCAACCTATTCCTGCTATGCCTGCTGGATTCCCTTGGGGAATGCCATGAAATATTATGCCTGAAGGGTATGCGCCCACATTTATTTCTCTACCGGCATTTATCCCAGTCATGTTAGTGCCACCTCCGGTTGTTCACACTTTTCCTCGTGTTGAAGAAACTATCTACCACTCTGAGCCATCTGAAGGTCCAGATGTCTATGAGAAGATGGATGAAATGAAAGATCAATTCTTTGAGTTGTGCAAAGAGTTGAAGACTTTGAGAGGGAAATACTTGTTTGGGAAAAGTGTTGTTGAACTCTGCTTGGTCCCCAATGTTAAGATTGTGGTGAAATTCAAGGTCCCAGTGTAGCGGGAAGTTCATGATCATCAAGCTATGGACAAGCTAGACATCAAATAAATAAGAGTCGCCACCGCACTTTTATTGTTTCCAATGGAAAGGGAAAAGTACGAACAAAACCCAAAAGATAAGAAGTTTTCAAATCAAAACTAATAAAATGCCAGAGATTACAGGTAAGGGGGTTGGTTACACAGAGGGAAGGTGTTAGCACCCAAAGTGTCCTAGGAAATCCTAGGAATCCCTTTTTGTGTGCATAAGTGTTTTTGTACAAATGATGTTTGTAAGAAAATAGAATTGGGGGATGAGAAAAGAATTCATTAATTATTTTTGTGTTTGACAAGACCTTCGGACTTGTGCCTAAGTACCAACATAAAAATGAGGGATCAAAACCTCGTAGGTCGTGGTATTAATTTCAAAGTGAGTATATTGCTTTTAACAAAAAAATAAGTTGGAAAGGCACAAAGGCCTAAAAATGGTTTGAATGAGTTAGTTCTTTTTGGATTTTGAAATTTTTAAGTCAAGTATAGTTAAGTTTATTTACAAGTTTGATTAAGGAAAGAAGTTTGAAAATGCAATGGCTTAAGGCCGAGGTTTCTAGTTTGTAAAGTGGTCAAAGTTTGGAAAAACAAGCACAAACAAAGAAGTTCTTTTTTAAAGAAGAGAGATATTTTGAAATAAAAGAAGTGGGGAGGAGATGAAGAGACTAACCCTAAGCACAAAATTAAAAGTTAAGAGTTGAAAAGATCTGACCAATGGGCTGCAATCCAATAGACAAGAATGTCATATAGAAACCCAAATTCCCTTGGACTTTTAGAATCAAGTAACAAACAATGCACAAAATAGAAAGTTGAAGAGCAAGGCATCAAATAAATATGACCACATCCAAGCTTAACAATTCTATGATCTTCTTTAAGATTCCCATGTAGCAGATGAATTCCAAGATGGCACCAATCACAGGTTCAAAATAACAACTTCACAATGATCATGTTGCAGATGAACTCAAATGGATCTTCATGATGTATCAGATGAAGTTTCAAATCACAAGCACTTGGTTACATGAAAGTTGGTATTGGCCAAGTCCTTTGCATAGGGAATGTTGCCTAAATTCTAAGTCCAATTGTCTTAGACCAAACCAACAGTCCACACAAGATACTTTTTAGGATTTTTTATTCATATTATGTACATTAATGGTCAAAGACCACACAAACAAACATAATATACACAAAACAAAATATATCACACAATATGGTCCAAGTGGACAAAATGAAAATGACATTAACATAAACAATTAGAATGGTATGAATAATGGCAAATGAATAAAGCTAAAAAATAAAGTGCATTAAAGTAAAGGACTTGAAATTAAATTTTAGTTGTTAATAAGTTAGAAGTTAGTATTGCTTTTGCTTTGCTTTTTTTTGTTTAAGTCATTCTTTGGAGAACACTCAACCCACTTATCACAAGCATGAATCCTTGAACCAAGATATCTTCCAAAGGAAGGAAAAAATGCAAAACTTCCATACAATACCATGAAAGAGGGGAGACTTACAATCTCACTAACTAGAATGCTATGCCTTTGTGTCAAAATTTAGCGCTATGTTAAGCAATCGTAATTGGACTTATGTATAAGTCACAACTATTTGAGGTCGGGCAATAGAATTTTGGTTTTAATACATGCTAGAGACATAGTATAATGAACTATGCTCATGAAACATACCACACACAAAAAGAATATGCAAAGTGGGGGAATCTAATCTCATCCATACTTATGTTGATTTTGCAATCAACTAGCCTTAGGATATTGAGATATCATAGGTCCATGACATGAATGCATAAAGAAGAGGAATGAGATGGAGATGGAGGGGAAATGAATCAAACTCAAATTGGACAAAGGAGGAATTTTACCAAGTTAAGGTCATTCATTCATTTTGGAAGATGGAATTTACATTCCATCAATCCCCTAAATCCAATGATCTTAACCTAACAAAATCAAATCAACCTTGACCAAGGCCCAACAACACAAGTCAAACTCACAAAGTAAATTAAAATGGCTCTTGTAATACCCCAAAATTTACCCTTCATTTTTCCTGGAAGCATGGGATTATGTTTTACATTTCATTGGCATCATACTAGGTCATACTCATTGCATACTGCATCAATGACATGGAAATCAGGGTTTGATTGATCACTCCTTAACAGAAGGAGCCCACACAAAGCAAGATTGAGAATTGGACTTCATTCTCCTAATATATAAGTCTCAAGGGTATCAAGGGGCTCCAGGTATCTTATTATGGTCCTCAGTTCATCAGTGAAGGATTCAGAGCTATCAGAGTGTTCATCTGGATTTAATCAGGAAATTAGGGTTTCATGGCTACCTGCAACAGGCAATGTTGGTTGGAAGTAGAGGAGCTCATCCATGTCATGTTTGGAGAGGCATCTTGGCCTAGGAAGTTTCACAATTATCTCAGAAAGAGCCATTGGCAAGCAGTGCAATCAGTTCCTGATCAGTTTTGCCCTAAAACTAGGGTTTGGTATAAAATCAGTTTATTTATGATTTTTTGGGTGAAACTCTTTTCCATGGCCCCCCATATGTCCACAAGGGCCTACATACAAAAAATCAGCTCTTTATTTGAGCCATAGGTGCTTAAATTGATCAATGGAATCAGGAATTAGACAGTTTGGGAAAAGTCAACTGCGGGGCCAGAAAAGTCAACTCCTGACTTTTTGAGACTGGAATCTCAAAATCCATGCCTAAGGGATCCTACATGTGAAATTTGATCAAGGTTGGATCATGGATTCATCATTTAATCAAGAATTGGAAAAGTTACTTAATTTGGAAATGGTTGACTTTCCATTTAGGGCAAGTTTTCATGATTGTTGTACTCACTTTAAGCCCATTTTCCATCAGGATAAAAGCACCATTTGAAACTTTCTCCTACATGAAAGTTGTTCCTCTTGTTCCAAGCTTTCTAGAGATATAAAGTTTGCTCCATTTGGATTAAAATTGAGAAAGTTATGCTTAGTCAAAGTGAGACATTTTTCTAGGACACTTAGAAAACTTTCTAAGTCCAAAATCTTCAAAGTTTGTCAAGACTTCTTGGCCAGTTTACTTACACTTCAAGGCATCATTTGCAAATGTTTTATTCACAACAATTGTACCTTGCCATGTCCTCTTTCATATCCTTTTGGAATCATCTCATTTGGATCCATGGTTTGAGAGATACATTCACCTAAAGTGGGCACCATGACATGACTTTCTAGGCAGATTTTAGGCCAAACTGGCCCAACCAGTTCTGCATGATGAAACATGATCTTGAGTGCCATTTTTCATCTCCTTCCATTCATCATTTCAACTTGTGATCAACATGAAAGTTGCTAAGCTCCATGATATCTTGCTACTGTTTGCATTATTTCTCCAATTGGTGACTTGAGCATCAAGTTAATGGCCATAAAGTCACCATCTTGGACTGTTTTCTTACTTGCCAAGCCATGCATAAAATCAGCACACATTATTTCCTCATGTGGCCATGTTTTGGATATTTAATCACTTAAATTTGGCCCAAAATAACAATATTTCACATGCCCTAATACAGCTCACTTCACACTTTTATTCTCATGGATATCATTTATTTAAAAGCCCATGGAAACACTTGATCCACCACTATTTAAAAGCTACAAACCCTAAACCTAATTAAGCATTGGAAATTCGTACCAAGGCAAGGCAAAGAGGTCACATAGAAGCTCTTGAAGTGAGACACATCTACCACTAGGTAATCATCTCTTCCATGGCCATGAATCAATTACTATGCTTATCATCATCATGTTTTCTATGCTTGCTTACCATGCCAATCATATGCTTGTGTTAATGCTATTGATTTGTGTTGCTGAATTTTTACCTTTGCCCATGGCCATGTTGACCTCTTGTGGTCAACTTTTCGCCATGATTAAGCCATTATTTTTACTAAAACAAGTCACCATGATGATCTACACATTTCATACTTGAATTTTGGTTTTTATTTCGTGGCATTTGGTGCACTATAGCGCTTGCAATCTTGAGTGGAAGTTTTGAAAAATCCACTGCATGTGCTGCATTTTTGTGTTGCATGGCATTAGGGTTTTGTCTTCATGAAGAAGACGCTGACGTGGCGCTGCATGGACCCTTGGATCATTCATTTTTGTTTTAATCTGGGTTGTCCAAGTTTTTTTGTCTTGTAGTCACTTAAGTGACCTTAACCTATTGATACCATGTTGACATGTTTTTTAAAATAAAATGTTACTTAGTGGTGTCACATGCTGAATTATTTGTTTTGGATCTTGGACCCTGCGTTTTGCTCTTCACACCCTCCATTTCCAGGCCCATTAACACTAATTCCTTCCACTTTCATTTTCTTTTTTTCAATTCACATTTATTTTTCAGTTTTGATTTTAATTATTTTAAAATAGTTTTGTTATTCATAAAAATACCAAAAAATATTTTCCATATTTCTTAACGTTTTATTTAATTTTATATAATTTTTATTTTTGTATTTTTTTAATATTAATATTTTATTTTAATTATTTATTCTAAATGGTCCATTTTAACACACATTTTTTTTCTTGATTTTATTTTTATGACTTAAAATTATTTTTAGCATTTGATTTTTGGGATGAAGGTTGACCAATGTCCCATGGTCAAACTGACCTTTTCTTGGAATTTTATTTCCCATTTTAAATTTATTTTGGGATTTAGTTTTGACCTAGTTTGGTTGGTTGAGTTTTAATTTGACTTCTGTTTTATTTTAATTAATTCATACACCAATTTTCATTCTTTTTGAAATATTTTTGGGGGATGATGATGTCCTGACCCCACCTTATTTAGTTTAATTTTTCATGATTTTCTTGATTAATTTGCTATTTATTCTTGAATTATTTCTAACCTAGTCTTGTTGGTTGACTTTTGTTTTGACCTCTATTTTATTTCAATTAACTTATGTACTAATTTTCAATATTTTTAAAATATTTTTGGGGGATTATGATGTCCTGACCCCACCTTAGTTAGTGTAATTTTTCAGAATTTTCTTGATTAATTTGCTATTTATTTCATATTTTTTAAGTTGACTTGAACTTTCAGTTGACTTTCTTATGATCGATGTTTGACTTAGGGATTGCTTATGGCAATTGAAGAGATCTTTTGATCCTCCCTTGGTCATCCCATATGCCATGTATTAGAGGCCTTTTACCTTGATTTTGTTTGGTCCCTACCTCATTTCCTGATTAAATTATTCAGGGGACCCCTTTGTGCATTTCTTTTCATCTGTCTGATTCATCTATCATCTTTTACACTTGTTCCTTTCATCCATGCTTTCCATTGCTTGATTGTTTAACATGCTCATACTCTCATGCATTTTTTAATGTTCCATTATTTCATTCTTTGATTCTTTGATGTGATTATATACCTGCGTATTTATCTGATTTGATTGATAACTGTTGCCTACTTGTATGATGTATGAGGCATATATTCTTATTGTTTGATTGCCATGAACAATCCCCATTCATAACAAATGTACCTCTCTCCCATGAAGTGTATAATGTTTATTCTTTCATTCTTTATTCACCTGTTAATACAAGAATTAAAACGAACATCCGATAATCATTTCAAAACAAGATCAAAAGCTCGATCCAACGTCGAGTAATCATTTTCAAAACATAACAGAACCAGCACGTATTCATCCATCCTTTTGTAAGTCGATTGCTTCACGCATCACCATTTCTCTTGTAAGTCGATTGCTTCAAGCATCACCATCTACCTGTAAGTCGATTGCCTCAGGCATCGCCATTTACCCTTATCCGTGGTTCCTCTCCTTGCTCCATCCGTCGACTCTTGTTCCGTTTAGATAGCACCCATTAGGTAGAACCCTTTGTATGATAACATAGGTAGAAATTCCCTTATTCTTTGCATGCTAACATTAGGTAGAGGTTTCCCATTTGTAAATCCTAACACATAGGTCCACATTGCATGACAACTCTAGGGCAGAGCTTCCCCATTTTTAGACCTTCCGTGCGTCTCCGATCTTGTGGCATGTCAATCTGTTCTATTGCAAAGAGGTAACTGCCTAAGACTCGATTCAGCGAGCTGCGACACCTACTGCTAGGACGTTGAACACATTACCCACTTTCCTTTGACACAACTGGTGTCCTCTTTTGTAAGTCCATCTTCATATGGCAATCCTTAACCCATAGGTAGTCGAACTACGACAACTTTGATTCTCATGTTCAGATGAGATACGTAGGCACGAGATGCGATGTCTTGCCGAGTTTTTGACTAACAACTAACAACTAATCCTTGTTTGCTTTCGCCCTTGTTGCGATTCTTTTCTCTCGCCCTTGTTGCGATCGAGACCTTCCCTTTCTCTTGCCCTAGTTGCAATCGAGACCCTTGTTCCCCTAGTTAGCCGAACTACGTTTTGCTCTGATTCTCATTCCAAATGAGATACGTAGGCATAAGACGCGATGTCTTACCGAGCACATTTCTCTTTAACCCATAGGTAGCCGAGCTACGAAGACTCTGATTCTCATACTCAGATGAGATACGTAGGTGTAGCACCTCAAATTTTCACCCCCCATTCATTCACTCATTTCATTTTTAGGTCATTGACATTACATTAACATTACATTAATATGGCATAGTACATTGCATACCATCAGTCAAAACTGACATCAAGGAGATTCATCTGTGCAAGAGACCAAGCATTTCCATGAGATGAAGGCCCCATGGTTGTTCTAGATAGCTTGTGTGGATCAAGGATCATTTTGAAGCAACTTGACCAAAGGCTAGAGGCTCAAGGTCATCAATGCATGTCCAAGTCATGTGAGGCCCACAAAAGTCAATTGCAAGTCAACTGAGGGCTAGGAGGTGGAGAAATGGTTTGAGACACTTCATTTATGTCCCAAAGAGGTTCATTCATCATGACAAGTGTCTACATTAAAGATTTTGAAGCCAGATCGAAAGTTTCCAAAAATGGAAAATGACCTGTAATTTGAAAGTTTCCAAAAATGGCAAGTTTTTGGACCAACTTCAACTCAACTTTCCAACACCAAAGAAGCTTCAAATGAAATTTTGTCCAACATGAAAGTTGAAGATCTTTCTCTCCCATTTCAAAAAAGTCCAAGATCATGAATTTATGATGAATGGTTAAGGAGTTATGATCCAATCATGGCAAAGTGTGCTTGGAACTTCAAATGGCCATATCTTTTGAACCAAGACTCCAATTTGAGTGCTCCTTTTTGCACAATTCTCCTCATGACATGAATTTTCCAAATATCTCATTACATGGCATGAAATTTGAACATACGATCATGTGCTTATTCATGAAGTTTTTGAAGGAAAATTGCCAAAATCAAAATTGGTTGATCACATGCATATAATTCCAATTCTAATGTGTGCATGGGCTGATTTTTGAGTGGATTTGGGCCCTCTTGGTGCACTGTTCACGTGGGTTTTTCATGCATGAAGTGAAAATGCAAATTGGTGCATACACCTTGTATTCTTCTAATCTCAATTAACCATGGCTTAAATTTAATTTCAGATTAATTAAGAGGAGGTATATAAGGTTAATTGCAACTGTATTGAAAAAAACACACAAGTTCAGATCTAGAAATCCATTTTTGCTCTCAATTTTTCTCTTCATTGATTTTCAAAAATTCCACGCACAAACCCTCATTTCCTTGCATAATCATGAACATGGAGAAGTTTAGAGTGTGATTCAACGTGCAATTGGTGAATTTCTGCTCAAATTCGTGTATACCACGAGCTTGAAGGTGATAATGGAAATTCAAGATTGAGCTGGATTCAAGGGGAATCAAGCATCCATACATACACAAAGCTTCATATCAGAATTGATAGAGTGGATCTGGGCGTAACTGAGGACCTGAACCTACTTTTTTAGCCAACTGTTCTTCAGGAAGGTGAAATTTCGAATCTCACTATTCTCTATTTCATTGCCATAGTTGTGTAGGTCTTCTCTCCCTGATCATGCTGATATGATTATTATTAAAAATGGTGCGTTATTAGTTGAGTTATGAGAAATTGAAGTTTACATGTCAAAAAATATTTGTGATCGATTTGCATAATATAGGATGTTTTAGAATAAATTGATGATGGATTTGTGTTGTGCTTGGTGTAACGGTTCGATTGATGCCATTGTTTTGAGTTTCTGGAAAATTTCTTCAAGACGGTTCACTGTTCATCATCGTCTTCGTGAGGAAGACGATGTAGCGTCCACATAGCGACGGTTTTGCGTCCGTCTGGTCCAATCTGCAGGTCGCTAGGGTTCATGACTGAAGAACGCGCCCAGGACTTGTTTGATCCGCGTTCCTCCCTTCAATTCCATGCTCTAGCATTTCTGCATTATTTTTTCATTTTAATTCCATTAATCCAAAACAGCGTCGTTTTGGGGACGCGGTGGGAATTTTAGTAATTCATTTTTATTATTTCTTCATGATTTGCAATTTTCATTTCATTTTATACATATTTTTTAGCCAACTTAAAAAATTCATAACTCATTGAATATTAATCCAAATGATCCCCAATTTTTTGCCAAATGATCCTTGTGATGTCTAGTTTGTTTTGGTGTAATCTCCTGATTTTTAACATGGCTGGATTTTGAATTGTGTTAGGATGATTGAACATATGTGCTTTTATGACCTTGCCTTGCTCTTTCTATTGTGAAATGCTTGATATTGATCCAAATGCTTTGAAATTTTGCATGATGATTCTTGACATGTTAATGGATGTTTGAGGCTTGGTTTTGTATTTTTCTCATTTGCCATTTATGTTTTACACACATGTTTGTATGGTGTGACAATTTGTGTCACACATTTGGTTGATCAACTTGTGAAATTTAATTTCCATATCAAATGATCTTTGATGCTTCTGAAATTTTGTATGATGATCATGTTGGATGTGTTGAATGCTCATGAAAATTGCCAAAATTGTTTGAGTCATTTCTGATTAAATGTGCATTTTCTCTTCTTGATGTCCAAATGTGACTACCTTTTGCTTGCCTTGCCATGTCTTGCTCATGAAATGAACATGCTTAATGATTTTGATTTGGTCCTTTTTAGGACATGCTCTTGATTGAATAAACATGCTTTGTGTTGAATATCAAGTTCTGTTTTGGCTTTTTGATCCACTTTTAACCCTATGCTTTGACCTAGTGGTTTGGACTTACATCTTGAGTTGTGAATTTCAGGTTCAAGTATGCATCTCCATGATTGATGTTGCTTCTTCATTTGAGCTTGGTCATTTGTTATTGTTGGCTGACACTTGTTTGTTTTGTAGGCTTTGATGATAGTTCACTTGAGTGTTTTCCTTATGGCTTACTCATAGTGCATATTGGATTGTCTGTCTGTTGAGATCTATTAACCATTGTCTGTTTGTCTGAGCACTATACTGATTATTTGGTTGTTTACACAGGTACCTAAGTTGCTTTAAGTTCATTTGAATTTAGCTTTGCTTGTGGTTGGCATACCACTGAGGTAAATTTCTACTCTTCATGTAGTTTGGAAGACCTGTCATGTTACTTTGGCAGGCACCTGTCTGAAGCCCTCCTTAAGAGGCAATGTTTGCGGTTGTTTACCTTTGTGCCTTGTACATTCAAAGACCTCCTAAGTGAAGAGGCATTGGCAGATAAAAGGGATGTGCAATCCATCCCCTGCTATTCAGTTGAGTCATTCATCCTGCTCACACCATGTGTTGATGCACTTTGAATAAAAACCCAAGATCTTGTTGTGTCAGTCATGTGGAGAAGAGTTCCTTCATTCTGGACTCCCACACTTTCATTGTTTGAAGCTCTCCCAGGCCAGGGATAAGAGCTATGAGGTCTTACCCTCATTACCTTTTCATCTGCTTCACCCTAACTCTCAATGTTAGGGTTAAGAGCTAACAACACCCTTTTCCAGTTGGCTTGTTTGTCGAGGTTGATTTGACTCCTTGACTAAAGCCCAACCTTGTGTGAGCCAATTATTTGCATATAGTGTGTGATACTTGTGCTTGCGTTTGCTTATCTGCTGTTTAGGCTAGCTTGCTCCCTGTGCAAGTTAGGTTAGGATTAGAGACCTCAACATAGGGATCGTATGCATGACAACTTCTAGGCTCGAGTCGTAGTCTCCCTAGTAGCTTGTTATCTCCCTAGTCTCTGGTTAGGACAGAAAGTTCTTTCCCCGTTAAGGGGAACTACGTCGCCCTGATCCTCATACCAGAAGAGGTACGTAGGCAGGAGATGAGCAGATCTCTCCGGGCGCCCTTTTTCTTTTTCAACCCCTTGTGTGTGTGCGGAGTCTGACGTAAGTCCAGCGATTGGCAGTCGGTTTCCTGTGTGTGTTTGTTTGTGCGGAGTCTGACGTAAGTCCAGCGATTGGCAGTCGGTTTCCCGTGTTGTGTGTGTGCTTGGAGTATGATGTAAGTCCAGCGATTGGCTTTCGGTTTCCCGTTAGTTTGTTTTGGGTGGAGTTGGATGTAAGACCAGCGATTGGCATTCCATTTCCAGTTTGCTTTGACGTCTCAGCGTCTCCGTTTAGCGTTTTGTTTGGCGTGCATTAGCCGTGCTACGAGTGCTCTGATTCTTTCTCTGGTTAGAGAAGATACGTATACATAGGATGCGATGTCCTAGCGAGCGCGTTTCCCCTGTCCCCGAACTACGTCGACTCTGATGTTTGTGTCTGACAAACTACGTAGGCCCAGGATGCGACATCCTGCCGAGTCCTTCTTCCGTCTTTCATCTGTGTTTCAGTCCAGTTTTGTGCAGTTTTTGAGCAGTTATTTAGCAACCTTCCTTCTATTCTTTCTGAGCGTGGATCCCGTCGAGTACGACGAATGCGTAGGGGTGCTAATACCTTCCCTTCGCATAACCGACTCCCGATCCCATCAATCTCGGGTCGTAATACCATTTCCTTTCCAGGTTCACTTCGAGTGTTTCCTTTCCCTCCTTTGGGATAAATAACGCACGGTGGCGGCTCTGTGTCTTTTTTCCCGCCGGTTTTTCGCGTAATGCGACATCTGGCGACTCTGCTGGGGACTATCCCGAGAAGTTGACCTATTGCTGGTCCATCTTCCCTGAGCGAGTCAATCCTAGCGCTCTTTAGGATAGGGTTTGGTTGCTTTTACTGCTTTATTTATTGCATTTTTTGATTATTATGTTGTATATGTGTGCATTATGTGTTTGCATGCATCATATTATCATTGTGCCGGCTGTGTATCTGTTTCTCTGTTGGGTGGAATTACAAGAGGTAAAAGGCCCAATACCCAGGCCATGAGTGAACTTTAGGACACCTAGGAATAGAGTGATTCATGGGAAGTGGGTGGTATTGCGCCACTTAGCGGAACATGATATCACGAGCAGTTCAGACTCTGATGGGGTATTATCGTTACATATATCTGGTGTGTATATGATGATATTCTTGAAAGCGTTATTTATCCTGCGTTTCTCTTGACCTTACCCTGGCCTAGATGAAACCCGTGAGTGGGGAGGGAATGAATCATTACAGGTACCGTTGGTGACTTGATCTGTTGGTGATTGTATTCTGTTGGTGGCTTCTGTTTGGTCCTGTTGGTGACTTGGTTCAGAAGTTTGGGTTCCAGATGACCGTGGGTTTCAGATGACTTGGTTTTGTGGTTTTCGGTTCCGATGCCGAAGTTCTGATCCTATGCTCCGTGATACACAACCAACCAGTCATAATTGCATCATTTGCATCATAGCATGTTTATTTTCAAAAAAAAAAATGAAAAAAAATGATAAAAAAAGAAAAAGAAAAAAAAGAACTAACCTGTACATGCATATCATTTCTCAGGTTCATTCAGGAGTCTGTTCACAGTGAGAGATGGCAGCCATTCCAGAGTTGAAGAGGAAGACTTGAACCTACAGTTTCTACCGCAGGCCGGTGACACCTTTGGTAGAGTTGAGTAATCTGGTGACCGGCGGCAATCAGAAGATGTTTGATGACCAGTATGTGGATATTCTGATGCTGTTGAAGATGGTGGTTGACCTAGTACTGTTGCAGACTCTTTTACAGTTTTATGATCCAGAGCTCCGTTGCTTCACTTTCCAGGACTACCAGTTAGCGCCCACTCTTGAAGAATATTCTATCCTGATGAATGTCCCGATCAAGTACCAGGTGCCTTTCCTGGATGTGTCAAAGGAGGTTGATTTCAAGGTTGTTGCCAGAGCTCTTTATTTGGGTATCAAAGAAGTGAGTGACAATTGGAAGTCAAGTGGTGATGTTGTGGGTTTGTCTTTGAAGTACTTGGTGAGCATGGCTAAGGAAGAAGAAAGAAAGGGAATTGGGAAGCTTTCAACGCGCAGTTAGCTATCATGATCTATGGAGTTGTCTTGTTCCCGAGTATGCCTAATTTTGTGGACCTTGCAGCAATCACTATTTTCATCAGAGGAAACCCGATTCCTACATTGTTAGCTGACACTTATTATGCTATTCATAGCAGGCATGGTAAGGGTGGAGCTATCAGGTGTTGTCTCCCTTTGCTACTCAGATGGTTCTTGTCCTTTCTACCAACCAGTGGGCCTTTTGTGGAGACTCAGAACACTCATAAGTGGACTCAGAGGATCATGTCTCTCACATCCTATGACATCAGGTGGCAAGTTTACAGGATGAATGTGCGCAATGTCATTATGAGTTGTGGAGGGTTTCGTAATGTTCCACTCATAGGAACTAAGGGTTGCATCAATTATAACCCGGTTCTTTCTCTCCGTCAGTTGGGGTTTGTCATGAATGGAAGACCGCTAGATGCTGAGATAGCTGAGAGTGTGTATTTTGAGAAGCGGAGTGACCCAGCTAGATTGGAGCAAGTGGGAAGGGCTTGGAAGAACATTGGTGTCAAGGATGGATCTGTTTTAGGGAAGAAGTTTGCCATTGCTATGCCTGCCTACATTGAGTGGGTCAAGGATAGAGTTGGAACCTTGTTGTTACCCTATGATAGGATAGAACCATTGCAGGAGCAACCGCCTTTGATCCTTTCTGAGAATGTGTCTGCTGAGTATTATAAATAAGCCTTAATGGAGAATCGTCGGTTGAAAGAGAAGGAACAAGAGATCCAGATGGAGCTTTACAAGGCCAAAGCTGATAAGTTGAGTTTGACTCATAAACTCAAAGGAGTGCAGGGTGAAAGTGCTAGTAGATTGGGAAGCAAGAAGAGGTCCTATGAAGAGGTAGAAGCAATGTTGGATGGAGAACACCGTGAGCGCTTGAGGTTGCAGAGAGCGGAAGCCAATTACCAGAAGAAGATACGAGACTTGGAAAGGCAGCTCAAAGACAAGGATGTTCAGTTGAAAAAGGAGGTAGACCTGAGGCTTGCATCAGAGAACCAACTTGGAGAAGAAGTTGGGGAGCTCAGAAGGCAACTGAAGGAAAAGCTCACTCCTTTACCGGACTGTTCAGAGTGCGTCCGTTTGATTGATCAGTGCCAGTACCTGAAGACTCTCATCCCTGGAGGACGACTTCCTTAGTTTGTTTTGTTGTTTATTTTGAGAATCACCTCCAGGATTGTTGGATGAGATTCTTTGTTGTACTCTGTTGTTTTGAATCTTTGATTGAACTATGTTTGTATGACCTTTGTTGCTCATGTTTATAGATGAGATTGCTGATGTTTCACCTTGTGCTCATTATCCTGTGTAGGTTGCTTCTTTGTTGTTTTTATTGCAGGGTGCCATTTTCTTGAAAGATGAATTAGGCTCTTGAATGCCTGAGAAACGAACATATCATGTGCATCATACGCATCATAAGCATCATACACATATCATTTTGCATCAGAGGTGTTCTTGAACGAGACTTCTCATTCTGGTTCCTGTTTCAGGCAGGATTGCTGATCGTCGTCCGCACCGCTACGCGACCAGGTTGAATCAACAGAATCAACAGAGAGACATGGATCAAGTTCAAGCTGAGTTGGCTGAGATGAGGGCTAACATGGCCCAGTTTATGAATATGATGCAAGGGGTTGCGCAAGGTCAAGAGGAACTTCGAGCCTTGGTTCAGAGACAGGAAGCTGCAATTCCACCCGCCAACCATACTTTGCCAGAAGGAGGCCCAATCAATGACACCGTTACTACTGCTGTTCCCATCAACAACTACGTTGTGGGTGACGAGTTGAGGGGTATCAGAATCAACGAACAACCTATTGCTCCAGAGACTGTTAATGCCAGAGTGACCCGTGCTCTAGTTCGCCAGCCTGCTCCGTTAGTTGACAGACAGGAAGATATGTTTACTCTCCTCAGTGATGATGATGAGGTTGGAAGAATTGACGAAAGGGATCGAAAGGTTGATGCCCTAGCTGAGAAGATCAGAGCCATGGAGTGTCAGAACTCTTTGGGATTCGATGTGACCAATATGGGTTTGGTGGATGGATTGAGAATCCCTTATAAATTCAAGGCGCCATCTTTTGACAAATATAATGGCACTTCTTTTCCTCGCACTCACGTTCAAGCTTATTTCTGAAAGATCTCCGCATATACAGATGATGAGAAGATGTGGATGTACTTTTTCCAGGACAGCTTGTCTGGAGCTTCCCTGGACTGGTACATGGAGTTGAAAAGAGAATCTGTTAGAAGTTGGAGGGACTTGGGGGAAGCCTTCTTGAGACAATATAAGCATAATATGGATATGGCTCCAAGCAGGACCCAACTGCAAAGCTTGTTTCAAAAATCTGGTGAAAGTTTCAAGGAGTACGCCCAGAGATGGCGTGAGTTAGCTCCAAGGGTGCAACCTCCGATGCTGGAGCGGGAGTTGACCGATATGTTTATTGGAACCTTAAAAGGAGTGTTTACGGACCGTATGGGGAGTTTCCCGTTCGGTAGTTTTTCTGACGTTGTTATCTGTGGAGAGAGGACTGAGAGTCTCATTAAAGCAGGAAAGATTCAGGATGCTGGTTCTTCGTCTTCTAAGAAGCCATTTGCTGGGGCACCCAGAAGAAGGGAAGGTGAAACTAATGCCGTACACAATCATAGAAATATGAACAGAGGACAGTACCGTTAGGTTTCCGCTGTAACTATCCCATCACCTCAACCACGACAACAACAACAACAAAGAGGACCACCACCACCACCACAACAACAACAGCAACGTCCGTTTCAGCCGAGACAGAGAATGCTGGATCATCGTTTCGACCCGTTACCTATGACATATGCTGAGTTGCTTCCCGAATTGCTCAGATTGGGGTTTGTTGAATTGCGTACTATGGCTCCTTTGACAAAGATACCTGCTGGGTATGATGCCAACGTTCGTTGTGACTTCCATTCCGGTGCACCTGGGCACCATATTGAGAACTGTCGGGCTTTTCATCATAAGGTCCAGGATCTGATTGATGCCAAGACAATCAACTTTGCTCCTGTTCCAAATGTTGTGAATAATCCTATGCCTCAGCATGGGGGGCATAGGGTGAATAATGTGGAAGATGAGGCTGTAGATTTGATAGTCAGTGTTGATGAGGTTCAGACATCATTGCTGGTTGTGAAAGAGTGTCTGTTGAAAGGGGGAGTGTTCCCGGGCTGTGATGAGGATTGTCCAGACTGTGTTAATTCAGAGAAGGGTTGTGAAAAGTTGAGGAAATGTATCCAGGGTTTGATGGATGAAGGTTGCCTGCAGTTTAGTCGGGCTGTAAAAGAACGTGAGGTGGTATCAACTGTCACCATTTATTTCAAACCGTCTGAGGGTCCTGGACGTGCCCCGAGAACTGCTAATGCACCCACAACTGTTGGTACTCCAGTGACCATATCTGCTCCAGTAACTGTTGGTGCTCCTACTACTATTGCTGCTTCTGAACGAAGACCTGTTGAGAATAGTAGAGCAGTTCCGTGGAGGTATGACAACTCTTTCCGTAGCAACAGAAGGTCAGAAAGTCAGATCAGGCCAGTGAATCAGGCTCCTGTAACAATTGGTGTGCCAAACAGAGCTCCAGTAACTGTTGGTCCTGTTTTGGACAGTGTGGGAGGACCTGGGGGTTTTACTAGGAGTGGGCGTCTGTTTGCACCGCAGACTTTGAGAGACAATAATGCTGAGGCTCTTGCCAAAGCAAAGGGAAAGCAAGCTGTGGTTGAAGAAGGACCTGTACAGAAGGAAGCGCCTGAGGGGTCTTTTGAAAAAGATGTGGAGGAGTTTATGAAGATTATTAAGAAGAGTGACTACAAGATTGTAGATCAACTGAATCAAACTCCGTCTAAAATCTCTATCCTCTCCTTGCTATTGTGCTCTGAGGCACACCGTAATACCTTGCTGAAAATGTTGAATCTGGCTTACGTGCCTCAAGAGATTTCTGTCAACCAGTTGGAGGGTGTTATTGCTAATGTGAGCACAAGGCATGGTTTGGGGTTCACAGACTTGGATCTGACACCTGAGGGTCGTAACCATAACAAAGCTCTGCATATCACCATGGAGTGTAAGGGTGCAGTGTTGTCACATGTATTAGTTGATACTGGCTCCTCGTTGAATGTGTTGCCCAAGAAGATTCTGAGCAAGATTGATGTTGAAGGGGTTGTCCTCACTCCGAGTGATCTCATTGTCCGTGCTTTTGATGGATCCAAACAGTCTGTTTTTGGTGAAGTCACGTTGCCAGTGAAGATAGGCCCGGAGGTATTTAACATTATCTTCTATGTGATGGATATCCAACCAGCATATAGTTGTTTATTAGGGCGTCCCTGGATACATGGGGCTAGGGCAGTGTCGTCAACTCTCCATCAGAAGCTGAAGTATGTATGGAATGGTCAGGTTGTAACCGTGTGCAGCGAGGAGGACATTTTGGTGAGCCATTTATCCTCTTTCAAGTATGTGGAGGTGGATGGCGAGATCCATGAAACTCTGTGCCAAGCGTTTGAGACCGTTGCTATTGAGAAGGTGGCTTGTGTTGAACAGAAGAAGCCCGGGGTATCAATTGCGTCATACAAACAAGCTGTGGAGGTTGTCAAGTCTGGAAATGCAGAAGGCTGGGGCAAGATGGTTGACATTCCCGTGAAAGAAGACAAATTCGGTATTGGCTACCAACCTCTTCAGGCAGAGCAGGGTGACCAGAAAGGGCTGAGTACCTTCACCAGCGCTGGGATGATGAATCATGGTGACGTCTTTGCAACCGGTAGTGAAGATGGTGACAGTGATTATGATGTGGACAATTGGGTACGTCCGTGTGCTCCAGGGGAGATGGTGAATAAATGGACAGCCGAAGAAATAGTCCAAGTTACTCTTCAGACAGAGTAATTTTCTTTTGTTTTTCATTCTGCATACAAACCCTACGCTTTGCCCGAGGCGTAGTGGTTCATTGTAGGGCCACATCATGTTTTCAATGATTATCAATTAATAAAGGACGTTTTGCAATCAAATTTCTGCTCACTGTCTTTCTGTTTTTATTTTCACTTTCAAAACAATAAAATGGCAATGTTTTTTTGTTTTTGTGACTTTTTTGAACTCTTTTCTAAAATAAATCATTGAACATCGTTCGTGCAGAATTGATCTCGCGGACTCTATTAAAAAAAATTCTGTTATGGCTCAGTATGATTTCGATAATCCCATTTACCAAGCTGAAGAGGAGAGTGAAGAAGACTGTGAACTCCCCAAAGAATTGGTCAGATTATTGAAGCAGGAGGAGAGGGTCATCCAACCTCATCAGGAGGAGTTGGAAGTTGTTAACCTTGGTACTGAGGACGCCAGGAAAGAGATCAAGATTGGGGCTGCTTTAGAAGAATCTGTCAAGAAAGGGCTGATTGAGATGCTGAGAGAATATGTGGAGATATTCGCATGGTCGTATCAAGATATGCCTGGTTTGGATACAGATATTGTGGTGCACAGGCTACCTCTCAAAGAAGATTGTCCCTCGGTAAAGCAGAAGCTTCGTAGAACCAGTCCTGATATGGCTGTTAAAATCAAAGAGGAGGTTCAAAAGCAGTGGGATGCGGGTTTTTTGGCAGTTACCAGTTATCCCCCGTGGGTGGCCAACATCGTTCCCGTGCCGAAGAAGGATGGTAAAGTCAGGATGTGTGTCGATTACCGAGATTTAAACAGAGCCAGTCCGATAGATGACTTCCCATTACCTCACATTGATGTATTGGTTGATAACACTGCTCAATCTTCGGTTTTCTCTTTCATGGATGGATTTTCTGGCTATAATCAGATCAAGATGGCGCCAGAAGACATGGAAAAGACGAAATTCATTACTCCTTGGGGCACGTTCTGCTATAAAGTTATGCCATTTGGGCTGAAGAATGCCGGTGCTACCTATCAGAGGGCTATGACGACTCTCTTTCATGACATGATGCACAAAGAAATTGAAGTGTACGTGGATGATATGATTGCGAAGTCTCAGACAGAAGAGGAGCACTTGGTAAATTTGCAGAAGTTGTTTGAAAGACTGAGAAAGTTCAAACTGAGGTTGAATCCAAACAACTGTACGTTTGGGGTGAGATCTGGGAAGCTGTTAGGCTTCATTGTCAGTGAGAAAGGGATTGAGGTTGATCCAGCGAAAGTCAAAGCTATTCAAGAAATGCCTGAACCGAAAACGGAAAAGCAGGTCCGTGGGTTTTTAGGGAGACTGAACTACATTGCACGGTTCATATCTCACCTAACGGCCACGTGTGAACCGATATTCAAATTGCTAAGGAAAGATCAAGCAATCAGGTGGAACGATGATTGTCAGAAAGCTTTTGATAAGATAAAAGAATATTTGCAGAAACCTTCAATCTTTGTACCTCCAGTTCCTGGGAGGCCTCTGATAATGTACCTGTCAGTGACTGAGAATTCGATGGGATGTGTATTGGGACAGCATGACGAGTCTGGTCGAAAAGAGCATGCCATATACTACCTTAGCAAAAAGTTTACCGACTGTGAAATAAGATATTCGCAGCTCGAGAAAACTTGCTGTGCTTTGGCCTGGGCTGCTCGCCGACTGAGACAGTATATGCTTAACCATACTACCTTGTTGATTTCTAAGATGGATCCAGTAAAATACATCTTTGAGAAGCCGGCTCTCACCGGACGTGTGGCTCGTTGACAGATGATTTTAACTGAGTATGATATCCAGTATACATCGCAGAAGCTGTCGCATCACGCGAAAAACCGGCGGGAAAAAGAAAACAACAGAGCCGCCACCGTGCGTTATTTATCCCAAAGAGGGAAAGGAAACGCTCGAAGTAAACCTTGAAAAGACATGGTCTTGTGACCAAAGAGAATGGGATCGGGAGTCGGTTATGCGAAGGGAAGGTATTAGCACCCCTATGCATCCGTCGTACTCGACGGGATCCACGCAAAAAAGGAAGGAATATGGTTGCTAAAACACTGCTCACAAACAAACACACTGGCTGAAAGAGACACAAGAAAACAAACAGAACTAACTCGGCAGGATATCGCATCCTGGGCCTACGTAGTCTATCAGGCATAGACATCAGAGTCGATGTAGTTTGATCTAGGGGAAAACGTGCTCGCTAGGATGTCGCATCCTATGCATACGTATCTTCTCGGACTAGAGAAGAATCAGAGCACTCGTAGCTCGGCTAACGCATGCCAAACAAAAACCGCACAGGAAATCGACTGCCAATCGCTGGACTTACGTCAAACTCCACACAAACAGGCAAACATGGAAACCGAATGCCAATCGCTAGACTTACATCAGACTCCGAACCAAACACACCCACACTGGAAACCAAATGCCAATCACTGGACTTACATCGGACTCCAAGCACACAACAAGAGGATACGAAATGCCAATCGTTGGGCCTACATCCATCTCCTAACACACACAAGACAAAACAAAAAGGGCGCCCGGAGAGATCAGCTCATCTCCTGCCTACGTACCTCATCTGGTATGAGGATCAGGGCGACGTAGTTCCCCTACGCAGGGACAAAGGACTAGCCTAACCAGAGACTGGGAAATGACATACTAGAAGGGAGACGAACTCGAGCCTAATAGTTATCATGCAAATTCACCATGGTCCTAGGTCAGGGTTTCTAGCTAACTTGCACAGGGAGCAAGCTAAACCTAAGCAGCATAAGCAAAGCAATCAATCACACAAATAGCACACACTATATACAAACAAAGTGGGCTCACACAAGGGTTAGGCTGTGAAACACAAGCCATCTGGAATCGGGTGATGTTAGCTCTTAACCCTAACATTGAGAGTTAGGGTGAAGCAGATGAAATGGGAAGTGAGGGGTGTGCCTAACAGCTCTCATCCTTGGCCTAGGAGAGCTTTTAGACAGATGAAAGTGTGGGTTCAGAAAGTTGGAACCCTTCTACACTTATGACTGACTCAACAAGGATCTTAGGTTAATATCCACAATGCATCAACATGTAATGTGAGCAAAGGGATGACACACTGACTAGCAGGAGATGGACTACACATCTCTTTTATCTGCCAATTGCCTTATCAAAGGTCTTTTCCTGCTTGGCACAAAAATAAACAAACACAAGCATTGCCTCTTAAGGAGGACTTCAGACAGGTGCCTGCCCAAGTAACAGGACAGGTCTTCCAGACTACATGAAGTTAGTGAATTATACCTCAATTGGTTAAGCAACCAAGCAAACAGCAAAAGCAAGTTCAAAAGAACTATAGCAACTAAGGTACCTTCAAAGAGATGCAGAACTGAAATCAGTGTTTTCAAGCTTGGTAAGGCGCAAACAGAAGTTCCTCAAGGCTTAGGTAGATGAATGGATGAAGGATTGTTGCTCAATTGTCCTTGATGTTGCTCAATTCCTCAACTGCCATGAATGGAAGCTTGCTTCAACAGTTCCACAATGTGCACGAAAATGATGGATTCTTGCTTCAATCTTCTTCAGAAATGCTTGTGGATCATAGATTAGTCAAGAACCAAGCAATGCCTTCGAAGAAATTTGCAGAAAAATGAAGAAAAAGTTTGAGAGCAAAGTGAAAAAAAGTTTTAGATCTGAAAATTATGAGCTGTTAATCTCATTTCTGTTATGCTTAGGCTATATATATGTTGCACTAATCAAGCTCTTAATCTCACTTAGCCAAAATGCAAGTGTATTAGTGGAAATGCAAGTGTAAGTGCAAATTGGAAATTCACCCTCATGTGCATGAATCCAATGGAACAGTGCACGATTTTTGAACCAAATCCACTTCAAATGTTGTTAGGAGGCAAATGCAAGTGAAAAAATGTAAAGCCAATGCCTATTTTTCAAATTAGATTTTTCCCTCCAAAATTGCAAATGAAAAATGCCAAAGTTTTGTAATGGAGATGCATGGTTTTTTATGTATGTTTTAGATAGCTCATGTCAAAATAAGAATGTTACAAAAAATCCCACTTCAATTGGCCTTTTGGTGTGAAAGTTATCCCCTTTTGAACTTCAAATTTTTTTGACCAAGATTGATCCATAACTTTCCAACCACACATGAGAAATTCATGTTCTTGGACTTTTTGGAAATGGGAGAACAAGATCTTCAACTTTCATGTTGGACAAAATTTCATTTGAATCTTTCTTGATGATGTAATCTTGAGGAGAAGACCTTTCCATTTTTGGCAATTTCCAATTACAGGTCACTTACTATTTTTGGAAACTTTTCATCTGACCTCAAGTTCTTCATTGTTGATGTTTGAAATGTCAAATGAGACTTGTATGGACATGAATGAGGCCTCTCTAACCATCTCCCACCTTCAAATCCATGATTGCATTGACTGTTGACTTTGGTTGACTTTCTAGGGTTTCAGATGAATCTCAGCTTGACTGATGACCTCTAAACATCCAATCTTTGGCCAAACCACTTCAAAATGGTCCCTAGGTCATATGAATTCAATGAATCAACCCTAGGGCTTTGCCTCAATAGGAAATGCACTTGCTTGCTTGCTCAACTGGATCTCCTAACCAATCTTGACTGATGACTTGCACTAGGCAATGGACAATGCAATGCTATGCAGTGGACAATGTTAATGTTATAACCTAAAATGAAAACGAATGTACAAAATGGGAGGTGCAAATTTGAGGTGCTACAGCTGCCCCTATTCAATCAACTGGGAACCCGAATGGATGAGAGCAACGACTGTCAGACCTTCAGGGTAAACAGGGATTGAATACCAAGAACCGTAGAAATTTGCACAACTGCGGGGATCCAAGAAAATTCACCAACGGGTTCTTCCACTGGGATCTGATATTTATTACTGGGGATTTTGATTTTTTCTCAAAGGTACAGCCTCATCCAGACATCGAAAGACAATGAATGGGAACATAAATCACAACTAGATGCCAACGGACGACTAGGAAAAACTCGACGTTTATTGAAACCAACGGAGAGGTAGCCAGACATTAATGGATGACTGGGGAAAATACATCTAGATGTCAACGGACAACTAGGAAAAACTCGACGTTTACCAAAACCAACGGAGAGGTAACTAGACATTAATGGATGATTAGGGAAAATACATCTAGATGTCAACGGACAACTAGGAAAAACTCGACGTTTACCAAAACCAACGGAGAGGTAACAGACATCAACGGATGACTGGGAAGAATCGACCAGACGTCAACGGACGAACGAGAGAAGCTCGACGTTTATCGACACCAACGGAGAAAGGTGACCAGACATCAACGGATGAATGGGAAGACTCGACCAGACGTCAACGGACGAACGGGAGAAGCTCGACGTTTATCGACACCAACGGAGAAAGGTGACCAGACATCAACGGATGAATGGGAAGACTCGACCAGACGTCAACGGACGAAAGGGAGAAGCTCGACGTTTATCGACACCAACGGAGAAGGAGAACAGTCATCAACGGATGAACTGGAGAATAGAATATACAATCAGACGCCAACAGACGAATGAGAAAAACTCAACGTTTACCAAAACCAACGGAGAGGTAGCCAGACATCGACCGATGACTGGAAGAGATACAACCATACGTCAACGGACGACATGGGAAAAACTCAACGTTTACCAAAACCAACGGAGAGGTAACTCTACTAGAGACGACCAGGAAAAACTCGTCGTTTACCAAAACCAACGGAGAGGTAACCCTACTGGGGACGACCCAACTATATGTCAACGGACGAATAGGAAAAACTCGACGTTTATCGAAACCAACGGAGAGGTAACTCTGAGGGGAATCAACAGGCATTTAACAAATGATCTGTGGGGAACATACAACTATACGTCAACGGACGCATAGGAAAAACTCGACGTTTATCGATACCAACGGAGAGGTGACCAGACATCAACGGATGAACTAGGAAAGGATACAACTAGACGTCAACGGACGAATAGGAAAAACTCGACGTTTACCAAAACCAACGGAGAGGTAGCTCATTGGGGATCAGGGTCACGACAGGGAACAGACAGGAAAGGTTAACTCCACAAAGGGGAGAACCAAGGATTCACATCTACCTGTTAGTAGGTAGAAGACCACAACGATAGGACTTACAACTACCGGTTAGTAGGTAGAAGCCAACAAATTCCACTGAGGATAAGATGAATGAGTGCCGGTTAGTGAGCAACTATTCATTTATACCACAGGGAAGCACAGGAGACAGCCAATAGGAAGCCAATTTAGGATCGATCCAAAAAGGCAGACTGAATCAAGACTCATCCTAATGAGGAAAGAACTCAATAGGAAAAACCCATCCCATTAAGTATGTAGGGAGGGAACAGAAACAACCGTCATCCACGAGGATATAACTCAGTGGGGAGCGCAGAAGGAAATGACAGACACTTTCTGCTTAAGGGGTCGACTCTATATGGAGAGATCAGACACACCCACATCTGCTAGGGGAATCAATCCAAGCTTGCCAAATGCTACCACTTCTGGGGAGTAACACTGCTGGGGATACCCACTCCACTAAGGAGTCACTTGTTGGGAAACACCAACCTCTCAACCATGCTGAGGAACCCAATTCTGAAATCAATCCAATGGCGCGATGCTAAACTCTTTCCGACAACCCAATCTCGGATGGTCACCACGGCCTTGGGCTAATGGATATGTTTGCAATGCTGATGCATGAGTTTTTTTTAGCGCAATGCCCCATGATCATAGAAATGCTACGCACTAATGATGTAATATGCTATGCTTATCTAAATGATGAATGCATAAAACACATATCCTCCAGAGACAACACCGGGGAGCTCCAGGAACTCTGCTGAAGATTTCAATACCACAGCAATTTCCACCCTGCTGGGGAAAGACAACCCTTGCTGAGGATGACCTCCATCGAACTCGAACCGCTTGGGGATTACCCTGCTAAGGGAAAACACCAATGCTTATCTCTACTGGGGATGATTTCACCGGACTCGATCCGCTTGGGGATTACCCTGCTAAGGGAAAACACCAATGCTTATCTCTATTGGGGATGATTTCACCGGACTCGATCCGCTCGGGGACCTTGCTGGGGGAAAACCATCAACACAAACCCTTTGCTATGGAGATCCACTAGGGGAAAACACTCCACACCCTGATGGGGAAATGCATAACTCTGTTGGAGAAAGGCCTACACCACTCTGCTGAGGAAATAATACACTAGGCCTCACTGGGGATAGACATCCACAACCCTGCAGGGGACAAGCGTTCACAACCATGCTGGGGATACATCCTCAATCCTTAGGAACAATCTATCCATCGACGCTTCCACTGGGGCCACGGTAACTTTCAGGTTTGCTGAGGAGACACCGATCTCAAATCTGCTTAGGGAGATAACACTCTCAAACCCACTGGGGAGATACGGTCTATTTGACACGGAACGCCTGTCGATTCTTCGAACAGCGGTATTCATCATCCACCCATAATGTCGACTTTCCAATTTTGAGAACTCCCAGACTCGTCTGGACTTTTCTGATTCATCACCTTGTATTCCCGACTACTCCGTACTTTACGGGGATCGAACTCCTGGATTCATACAAACTTTCCAGTCATCAGACTTTGAAGAGTCTTCTTGATTAACCTTCCAGGATCGTCGTCGTAATCCTTCACCGTCCTTTTACCGTTTGTCTATCCCTTGCCCCTGGTCGGGCTCTGCAGGGATCTCTTTGGTCAACAGATTTACATCACGACCTGCCAGTGAATGAAGATATCTAAAAGCACCTGCACAAGAGATCATTAGATAAAAGCGTGCCCTAGGCGTGCCAACCTTTCAACACCTAGGTCACTCAAACTTCCGAATAAGATTTTCAGATTTCAATCTTATAAGCATGCATCGGAAGGAACCTGCATGTTTCAAAAATGCAAATATTCTTTATCAAAATAAACGGATGTTTTTGCAATCAAAGCGGTAATGAAAACAAAAAACAAAATTTATTTGACTGAACACGCATTTTATTGACTGAAAGAAAGTGACTCAGAACCGAGCAACCTACAGGAAGCAAACCCTGAAAAGAGGTGATTGCGCACAAAAGGAAAAAACCTATCCTAATGGCAACGTGAAACCGTGATCTCATCGGGTTCCAACTCGGTTACACCTCATATGTCCTCAAGACTTTCCGCACTTTCTGTTTTCTGAACAAGACGCCTCCGATCGATCTCTGTCGGGGATTATCCAAGTCATATCCACAGCACTAACAATCATGCTGGACGCAGTTGTTCGTTTCATTCCCTCTTTTGCCTGGACCGCCCTTTTGGGTTTTCAGTCCACCGGGATACCCCTTTTTGCCCAAGTCGCCCTTGTGGGGTTTTTGACTTGCCGTGTGTACAGTTCTTTTCTTTTCTTATCCCTAACTTTTGCCCGAACTTTTTCTCCTTTTTTTCTTGGTTCGCCGGGATGCCCATTTTTGCCTGGACTCTTTTATTCTTTTTGTCCAGCGGGTCTCTTTTACGAAGTATCTTTTAACTGCGTCCGCATTCACAAGGGATGGGAAATTCGTCATCCATGGTCGTTAACAACAAGGCTCTGTTTAGAGACAACCTTCTTGACCATGCTGGGGATTCATGATTGGGTGTCCACTTGCCTCTATGATCGTTGAGGAGGAAGGATCCTTTTCAATACCGGCTCTCCCACGTGGGATGCACGAGGTCGCACTTTTCGGTCAACAACACGCTTCATTCACCGGGTACAACTGCCCCATGACAAGTAACTGCCAGCCTCCTTTCTTCAGTCAGGCTCAACGCGTCATACCGAGTCTTTACCCGCTCAGTCTTTTCCAATTTTTCATCCATCAGGACTCTCCACAATAGGATCTAGACTTCAATAGGTAACCACTCCATACCTGAGTGAGAAAGGCGTTGCCCCGGTAGATGCACGCACCAAACCCAGGATACAAGCTTCCTACTCAGCCACCATCGTTGGTGCGTTCAAATGTTATCCGGGAAACACTAACTCACCCACTTTAAACTCCCCATCAGACATCAGAATCCGTTCAGATTCAGGGTCAGGCCTCTCTTCCGGGATCGGTTCCTCACAATCTTTCGATCTGAGCAACTCTAGATGTCCTCATCGGGGACCTCAAACTTCCTTGATTGATAATACTCCATGGGTTGCTGGACGAGATAATCATACAGTACACTCCCCCTGATTTTCTGGGAGGTATACTGAATATCGTATTCAGTCGACACCATTTGCCCTCTCGCAACCCGTCCGATCAATGTTAGCTTCTCAAACACATACTCGATCAGATCCATCTTGGACATCCACAAAGTGGTATGAACCAGCATACTGTCTCAGTCGGTGAGCAGCCTATGCCAAAGTACATCAAGTTTTTTCGAGCAGTGAATGTATTGTCTCACAGTCGATAAACTTTTTGCTAAGGTAAATTGCATGCTCTTTTCGACAAGACTCGTCATTCTGACACAATACGCACCTCATAGACCCCTCGAGGGTTGTCAAGTACCAGATTAACAGAATCAGAGGTTCCTACAACTTATTCTTTTTCAATGCCCCTTGGCAGTCATTATCCTACCTGACCGTTTGATCTCTTTTTCCGGTTCAGGCATTTTTGGCATTGTGTTTTCTCTTTTACTTTTTATTTTTTTTATTTTTTTTTGGGATCGACCTCGATTCCTCTTTAGTTCTCAATAAGCCTCGGCAACTTACCGAACAACACTCCACAAGTGCACTGATTCGGACTCAATATCTGTCTGAGTCTCGACCCGGTCAAACAACTTGATCAAGTCCACCGGATGCCCCTGTCTTGCTCGGGACTTTGTCATCATGTCATCAACATGGCATTTGATTCCACGATGAATCATATCATGAAACAAAGTCACCCTGATATTTGGCCCCAGCGTTTGACTTCTCTAGAGGACAATCTTCTCTCAATGGCAGCTTGTACACAACGACATCGATATCCGACCCTGGCATATCTTGACACGACCAGGCGAAGGTATCCACATGCTCTTTCAACAAGGCTACCATTCTGCTCTCGACTCGTCTCTGAAGCGGCTCCAATTTTCACTTCCTTTCTGACCTTGGCGGTGCCTGGAATAACAATCTTGAATCGCTCCTCGTGCGGTTGAATCACCTTCTCCTCTTTTTTCAACAACCTGGCTAAATCCAGCATATCAAAATCTTCTTCGCCTTATTCTTCGGCATGATAGATCGGATTGTCGAAGTCATACATAGGTGTAACCGAATTGTTATCAATGAGATCAGGAGGATAGTCTCTTTTGAGGTCGGAACAAGACGAATCAAAAAATGAAAATAAACATTGCCATTTTTATTTTTTAAACTGCAAAAATAAATGAAAAACAGGGAACACCGCTTTTAATCACAAAAACATCCATTTATTACTGATGCAAAATGTTGCACAATGAAACACATGAGATGGCCCTTACAATGGACCATTACGCTTCGGGCAAAACGTATGACTTTCATGCAAACAAAATTGAAACACAGAAATACTACACTTCAGGATGAGTGACAGTAGTGATCTTTGAGGCCTTCCAATTCCCTGGTACGCACGATTTTATCCATAACTCAAGCTCGCGGTCACTGTCGATCTCTTCACCCACTGAACAAGCATGATCAGGATCCAGCATTCCTGCACTGACAAAGGTGTACGGTGGACGACGTCCTCTGTTTGGTCTAGACGACTCTTGATCTGGCTGATAACCGACCCCAAACATATCCGCTTTCACCATGATATCAATGATCTTCCCCCAGCCTAGGGCTTCTCCGTTGTTCACCACTTCTAGGGCTTGTTTGTAAGAAGAGATGGACAACTTCTTCTCCTTCTCAGCAACAAAGGCATTCTCCACCTTGACGGTTTCAATTGCTTGACTTGGTGTTTCAAATTTTGCACTGTCCGTTTCTACTTCCTTCATCTTCGGGGTCGTGTCTCTCATCACTACACATCCCTTTGTGGCGACGGCCGCACAACAATTATCAACACTAGGGAAAGCTCCTTCCTTCATCAGAGGTTTTGGGACCATAGACATTGGAACCTTTAACTGATCCTCCTCAGTCACCTCCATTCTTCTCTTGTCCTTTTTCACCATCTTCACTTTTATAGGACCTTGCCTGGGTACGGGGTTGACATCCCCATTCATTATCTGTGCCAAGCTGATAACCTTAGAGTCCACCATGTCCTGGAAGACATGTTTGAAAGCTCTATAACCCTCAATGTTATGTCCGGGTGCCCCAGAATGGAACTCGCATCTGGCATTCTCATCATAGTTTGGAGGCCTCCGCTGCCGTTCCACGGGAATCAATTTCCTTGGCCGGACTAACCCCAAATCCCTCAACCTTTTGAACAGAAGAGTATAAGTCACAGGGGGCTCATCAAACTGACGATCAACCTTCCCCTTCTTCACTAGGCTCTTAGCTTTCAGTGCTCTCCGTTGAGGTGGTGATTATTGCTGTGGTACAGGTGGATTACCAACAGGAGTGGTTACAGCGGCAGCATAAGGGTGATAACGATCCTTACCGCGTCTTTCTTTGTCTCCACACCTCCTGATTCAACCTCCTTTTTGAGTGGACCACTGCTAGATGGTTTCTTTGCCACAATACCAGAGGGGTTGTTTGCTTCGGCTGACAGAGCCTTTCCCTGAACTTTCTCCTTGATAATCCAGCCTTCAATTCTTTCCAATCTCTCAGCCATTGCTTTCTGCCCCAGGGCAAGCCCTTGCACCACATTGAACAACTCCCTCATTATCTCTTTCATATCAAGAATGTCGGCGCTGGGTGGATCCATCCTGAACAGAAGAGTTATGCGCACCAGTTGACACCTACAAAACAGCAAATGGGTTAGTATGACTCACACATGCAATGTCTATCCGTACCAGGAATATTCTGTCCTTTGATTCTAGCATCACTGAGACAAATAATTTTTCATCAACAACATTCTGACATCTGGCTGTCTCTCAACCAGAATCTTAATCAAAGATGGACCCCAAGTACGGGTAGACATGAGTTGAATGCAGATGAATGCAGGATGGGAATGATGCAAATGCATGAATGTAGGTCACTGTGCCACCAAGTCATCTGAAGACCCATCAAGTCTCTGAACCAGTCACAATCATCTGAGGGAGTAAGTCACCATAAATCCAACTTGGGGAGTTCCGAAATAAACGGAACCGGAGATTATGTCCCTATCATCACAGGAACATCCACTGAACGGACGACAACCAGATCCTCTGAACGAGTACTCTCAAATTCAACCCGGGGATCCGAAATAAACGGAACCCGCTGATATATATCACAGACAGAATTCCTGCGTGACAGAAGTAAGTACCCACCAGTTCATCTGAACCAAAGTCACCATCAGTACTCAGAGTCACCACCAAGTCACCAACAAGTCAGCAACAGTACCTGTAATGATGATTCCCTCCCCACTTACGGGTGTCATCTAGGCCAGGGTAAGGTCGAGAGAAACGCAACATAAATAACCTTTCACAGAATATAATCATATACACACCCGAAGTATGTAACGATAATATCCCATCAGGGTCTGAACTGCTCGTGATATCAATGTTCCGCTAAGTGGCGCATACCACCCGCTTCCCATGAATCACTCTATTCCTAGGCTTCCTAGATTCCACTCATAGCCTGGGTATTAGGCCTTTTAGCTCGAGTAACTCCCACCCCCAAACAGAGAAACAGACAACCAGCCAGCACAATGAAAATATAATGCATGCGAACATATAATGCACATATATACAATCACATCATAATGATAAATGCAATAAATAAACAGCAAAAGCAACCAAACCCTATCCTAAAGAGCGCTAGGACTGACTCGCTTAGGGAAGACGGACCAGCAAGAGGTCAACTTCTCTGTTGTCCCCAGCGGAGTCGCCAGCTGTCGCATCACGCGAAAAACCGGCGGGAAAAAAAAACAACAGAGCCGCCACCGTGCGTTATTTATCCCAAAGAGGGAAAGGAAACGCTCGAAGTAAACCTGGAAAAGACATGGTCTCGTGACCAAAGAGAATGGGATCGGGAGTCGGTTATGCGAAGGGAAGGTATTAGCACCCCTACGCATCCGTCGTACTCGACGGGATCCACGCACAAAAGAAAGGAATATGGTTGCTAAAACACTGCTCATAAACAAACACACTGGCTGAAAGAGACACAAGAAAACAAACAGAACTAACTCGGCAGGATATCGCATCCTGGGCCTACGTAGTCTATCAGGCATAGACATCAGAGTCGACGTAGTTCGGACTAGGGGAAAACGTGCTCGCTAGGATGTCGCATCCTATGCATACGTATCTTCTCGGACTAGAGAAGAATCAGAGCACTCGTAGCTCGGCTAACGTACGCCAAACAAAAACCGCACAGGAAATCGACTGCCAATCGCTGGACTTACGTCAAACTCCACACAAACAGGCAAACATGGAAACCGAATGCCAATCGCTGGACTTACATCAGACTCCGAACCAAACACACCCACACTGGAAACCAAATGCCAATCGCTGGACTTACATCGGACTCCAAGCACACAACAAGAGGATACAGAATGCCAATCGCTGGGCCTACATCCATCTCCTAAGACACACAAGACAAAACAAAAAGGGCGCCCGGAGAGATCAGCTCATCTCCTGCCTACGTACCTCATCTGGTATGAGGATCAAGGCGACGTAGTTCCCCTACGCAGGGACAAAGGACTAGCCTAACCAGAGACTGGGAAATGACATACTAGAAGGGAGACTAACTCGAGCCTAATAGTTATCATGCAAATTCACCATGGTCCTAGGTCAAGGTTTCTAGCTAACTTGCACAGGGAGCAAGCTAAACCTAAGCAGCATAAGCAAAGCAATCAATCACACAAATAGCATACACTATATACAAACAAAGTGGGCTCACACAAGGGTTAGGCTGTGAAACACAAGCCATCTGGAATCGGGTGATTGTAGCTCTTAACCCTAACATTGAGAGTTAGGGTGAAGCAGATGAAATGGGAAGTGAGGGGTGTGCCTCACAGCTCTCATCCTTGGCCTAGGAGAGCTTTTAGACAGATGAAAGTGTGGGTTCAGAAAGTTGGAACCCTTCTACACTTATGACTGACTCAACAAGGATCTTGGGTTAATATCCACAATGCATCAACATGTAATGTGAGCAAAGGGATGACACACTGACTAGCAGGAGATGGACTACACATCTCTTTTATCTGCCAATTGCCTTATCAAAGGTCTTTTCCTGCTTGGCACAAAAATAAACAAACACAAGCATTGCCTCTTAAGGAGGACTTCAGACAAGTGCCTGCCCAAGTAACAGGGCAGGTCTTCCAGACTACATGAAGTCAGTGAATTATACCTCAATTGGTTAAGCAACCAAGCAAACAGCAAAAGCAAGTTCAAAAGAACTATAGCAACTAAGGTACCTTCAAAGAGATGCAGAACTGAAATCAGTGTTTTCAAGCTTGGTAAGGCGCAAACAGAAGTTCCTCAAGGCTTAGGTAGATGAATGGATGAAGGATTGTTGCTCAATTGTCCTTGATGTTGCTCAATTCCTCAACTGCCATGAATGGAAGCTTGCTTCAACAGTTCCACAATGTGCACGAAAATGATGGATTCTTGCTTCAATCTTCTTCAGAAATGCTTGTGGATCATAGATTAGTCAAGAACCAAGCAATGCCTTCGAAGAAATTTGCAGAAAAATGAAGAAAAAGTTTGAGAGCAAAGTGAAAAAAAGTTTTAGATCTGAAAATTATGAGCTGTTAATCTCATTTCTGTTATGCTTAGGCTATATATATGTTGCACTAATCAAGCTCTTAATCTCACTTAGCCAAAATGCAAGTGTATTAGTGGAAATGCAAGTGTAAGTGCAAATTGGAAATTCACCCTCATGTGCATGAATCCAATGGAACAGTGCACGGTTTTTGAACCAAATCCACTTCAAATGTTGTTAGGAGGCAAATGCAAGTGAAAAAATGTAAAGCCAATGCCTATTTTTCAAATTAGATTTTTCCCTCCAAAATTGCAAATGAAAAATGCCAAAATTTTGTAATAAAGATGCATGGTTTTTGATGTATGTTTTGGATAGCTCATGTCAAAATAAGAATGTTACAAAAAATCCCACTTCAATTGGCCTTTTGGTGTGAAAGTTATCCCCTTTTGAACTTCAAATTTTCTTGACCAAGATTGATCCATAACTTTCCAACCACACATGAGAAATTCATGTTCTTGGACTTTTTGGAAATGGGAGAACAAGATATTCAACTTTCATGTTGGACAAAATTTCATTTGAAGCTTTGTTGATGATGTAATCTTGAGGAGAAGACCTTTCCATTTTTGGCAATTTCCAATTACAGGTCACTTACTATTTTAGGAAACTTTTCATCTGACCTCAAATTCTTCATTGTTGATGTTTGAAATGTCAAATGAGACTTGTATGGACATGAATGAGGCCTCTCTAACCATCTCCCACCTTCAAATCCATGATTGCATTGACTGTTGACTTTGGTTGACTTTCTAGGGTTTCAGATGAATCTCAGCTTGACTGATGACCTCTGAACATCCAATCTTTGGCCAAACCACTTCAAAATGGTCCCTAGGTCATATGAATTCAATGGATCAACCCTAGGGCTTTGCCTCAATAGGAAATGCACTTGCTTGCTTGCTCAACTGGATCTCCTAACCAGTCTTGACTGATGACTTGCACTAGGCAATGGACAATGCAATGCTATGCAGTGGACAATGTTAATGTTATAACCTAAAATGAAAATGAATGTACAAAATGGGAGGTGCAAATTTGAGGTGCTACAAAAGGCCATCAAAGGTAGTGTTCTGTCAGACTACCTCGCCGAGCAACCGATCGATGATTATCAGCCGATGATGTTTGAGTTCCCTGATGAAGACATCATGTACCTCAAGATGAAAGATTGTGAAGAGCCTCTTGTCGAAGAAGGACTGGATCCTGATGACAAGTGGACATTGATGTTTGATGGGGCGGTAAATATGAATGGCAACGGTGTTGGGGCGGTACTTATCAATCCTAAAGGTGCACACATACCTTTTTCTGCCAGATTGACTTTTGAAGTAACCAACAACGAGGATGAGTATGAGGCTTGTATCATGGGGATTGAAGAAGCCATTGATCTAAGAATCAAAACTCTAGACATCTATGGAGATTCCGCTCTAGTGATTAACCAAGTCAATGGAGATTGGAATACTCACCAGCCGCATTTGATTCCTTATCGAAATTACACCAGAAGGATCCTGACCTTCTTCAAGACAGTGAAGTTGTATCATGTCCCCCGAGATGAAAATCAGATGGCTGATGCCTTGGCTTCTTTGTCTTCTATGATCAAAGTCCATTGGTGGAATCATGTGTCGCACGTAGTTGTGAATCGACTCGAGAGGCCTGCGTATGTGTTTGCAGCCGAGTCTGTTGTGGATGAGAAGCCGTGGTACTTTGATATTAAGAATTTCCTCAAGAGTCAGGAGTATCCTGAAGGAGCGTCAAAGAATGACAAGAAAACCCTGAGAAGGCTAGCTGGAAGCTTTTATTTGAATCAGGATGATGTGTTGTACAAGAGGAACTTTGACATGGTTCTGCTCAGATGCGTGGATAGACGCGAAGCAGACATGTTGATGCAGGAAGTTCATGAGGGATCTTTCGGTACCCATGCTGGTGGTCATGCAATGGCCAAGAAGTTGTTGAGAGCCGATTATTACTGGATGACTATGGAATCCGATTGTTTCAAGTACGCTCGGAAATGCCATAAATGTCAGATCTATGCAGATAAGGTGCATGTGCCACCAAGCCCTCTGAATGTCATGAATTCTCCTTGGCCATTTGCAATGTGGGGCATCAATATGATTGGGAAGATTGAGCCTACTGCTTCTAATGGACATCGCTTCATCCTGGTTGCGATTGATTACTTCACCAAGTGGGTGGAAGCAGCTTCCAATGCCAGTGTTACCAAGCAAGTGGTTGCCCGATTCATTAAGAAGGAAATTATCTGTCGTTATGGGGTTCCTGAGAGAATCATTACTGACAATGGTTCGAATCTCAATAACAAGATGATGAAAGAGCTTTGCATAGATTTCAAGATCGAACATCACAATTCTTCTCCTTACAGACCAAAGATGAATGGTGCTGTAGAGGCGGCAAACAAGAACATTAAGAAGATTGTGCAGAAGATGGTCGTGACGTACAGGGATTGGCATGAGATGTTGCCTTTCGCTTTGCATGGGTACCGTACCTCAGTACGTACGTCGACCGGGGCAACCCCTTACTCCCTTGTGTATGGTATGGAAGCAGTCCTACCAGTTGAAGTGGAGATTCCTTCTTTGAGAGTCTTATTGGATGTCAAGCTGGACGAAGCTGAGTGGATTCAGACAAGGTTTAATGAGTTGAGCCTTATCGAAGAGAAGCGGTTAGCAGCTGTGTGCCATGGGCAGTTGTATCAGAGAAGGATGAAGAAAGCCTTTGATCAGAAAGTGCATCCTCGAAGCTATTAGACAGGTGATTTGGTTTTGAAGAGGATCCTTCCTCCCGGTACAGATAACAAGGGCAAGTGGACTCCGAACTATGAAGGTCCATATGTTGTTAAAAAGGTTTTCTCTGGTGGAGCCTTGATGCTTACAACTATGGATGGTGAGGACTTTCCATCCCCTGTTAACTCAGATGTAGTCAAAAAATATTTCGCATAAATTGACCCACTAGACAAAAAGAATAAAAGAGTCCAGGAAAAAAAAGGCATCCCAACAAACCAAGAAGAAAAAAAAGAAAAAAGGTTTGGGCAAAAGTTAGGGATAAAGAATGAAAAAATATGTACACCCGGTAAGTCGAAAACCCGCAAGGGCGGCTTAGGCAAAAATGGGTATCCCGGTGGATTGAAAACCCGAAAGGGCTATCCAGGCAAAAGAGGGATTAAAGCGAAGACTACAGTCTGAGCTATTTGTACTTCACCACGCTTCATCGTTTACCATCTCGAAGGATATGACCAGTCCAATCATTCTTCTCAGAAAGCAAGAAATTTGGGGAAAATTGACGATCTGTGAGTCATAATAGGATTGGAAAATAGTGGATGCCGTGTTCACATTTCCAATAGGATAGTTTATTTTCCTTTTGTGCGCAATTACCTCTTTCTAGGAATTGCTTCCCGATGTATTTGCCTTTTCAGGCTCATTTTCAATCAATAAAAGTCGTTATTCAGATAAATTGCTCTCTTGTTTTTATTTTACTGTTTTGTTTGCAAAAAACGTCCGAATTTTTGATAAACATTGCATATAAAAAACATGAAGGCTAGACAATAACGTGCAGAAAGATTAAACATTTGAAAATCATTTTGAATGTTGAGTACACTTGGGTGTATTTTGTCCGTACAATCCCCAGGGCATGTCTTGCTGTTTTGCAGGTCATTATCTTTGATTGTTGGCTAGAGCAGATGAGCCACAGTTTGTTCAGAGGTGTTTCAACATTGTCCAGTAGTGTGATAGGTTGAGTCGTCCAAAGCAAGTTCAGAACTTGTCTCCTCAGTAGTTTCAAGATCAGTGTTGCCCCGACAGTCCGGTTTGAAGTGCTGTAATCCCCAGCAAGGTTGAGGATGTTTTCCAACCAGGTCTGCAAGTGGCAGTTTTCCCCAGCAGATCTAAGGATTGTTAGGTCCCCAGCAAGCCTAAAGGTTATTATTTCCCCAGTGAGGATCATTTGTTTCCCCCAGTAGCAGTGCTATTTCTCAACTTGATTGAGAGGCGGTTGTTTTGCTCAACAGTTGACTCCCCAGTTGAGTTGGTTTCTCTGTCGTTCCCAGAGTGTCAGATCAGCAAGTATCCGCAGCAGATTTGTTGTGACTCCCCACAGAGTTGGAGAATCTAATCAGAATTGTGTTCTCAGCGAAGCGATCATTTACTCCCCGGCAGGAGTTTTCACCATTTTTGCATCTGGCATGTAGTAATCATTGCATCCTTAAATCGCGTAGCATTTCCATTCAATATGGAGCATTACGCCATAGAAAAATTCAAACATATGCATACATGTGTTAAGGCTCCTGACAGTATTCAGGATTGATAATCCCCAGGAAGATTTATTTCCTCACCCGTCCGTGAAAGGAAAGCTTAATTGACTCCCCAGTGTAGTCCCCGGCAAGCGTCTGCCTTGTCTTGACAAATGAAGATGTCATCCTTGTGATACCGGTAAGTGTCGCATCGACACCCGTGTGTGTTCTTTCTTGGGTGTCGGTAAACACCATTGTTTCGATGTCGGTAAACATCGAGTTCTTTCCCAGTCATCGGTAAATGTCTGGTCGTTTTTTTGATGTCGGTAAACATCATCTTTCGATGTCGGTAAACATCGAGTCTCATCCCAGTCATCGGTAAATGTCTGGTTGTGTATCTTTTTCCCAGTCATCGATAAATGCCTGGTCGTTTTTTTTTATGTCGGTAAACATCATCTTTCGATGTCGGTAAACATCGAGTCTCATCCCAGTCATCGGTAAATGTCTGGTTGTGTATCTTTTTCCCAGTCATCGGTAAATGTCTGGTCATCCTTTTTGATGTTAGTAAACATCATCTTTTGATGTCGGTAAACATCGAGTCTCATCCCAGTCATCGGTAAATGTCTGGTTGTGTATCTTTTTCCCATTCATCGGTAAATGTCTGGTCGTCCTTTTTGATGTCGGTAAAGATCATCTTTCGATGTCGGTAAACATCGAGTTTTTCCCAGTCACCGGTAAATGCTTGGTTGTGAAGTGTTTTCTTTATCAAATCCCCCATTAGAGTCGTCGGTAAACGTCTTGTCTGGTTCCGGTTGTAAATATCCTTTTCCTCCCCAGGTTGAACTGCCATTGGTAAATGGCCTCGCTCGCTTCGATATCGGTAAATGTCGAATGCCCAGTTTAGTCGCCATCGGTAAATGGCCTCACTTTCTGTGACATCTGTTCCCCAGCAGCCATTGGTAAATGGTCTCGCTGACGTTGATATCGGTAAATATCAAGAGTTGTTTTGAAGCCACCATCGGTAAATGGTCTTGCTTCCTTTTAATGTCAATTTCCCAGTTGAAGCCACCATCGGTAAATGGTCCTGCTTCCTTTGGATGTTGTTTCCCAGCCACCATCGGTAAATGGCCTCGCTTTCCTGAAGTATTGCTTTGAAGCCGCCATCGGTAAATGGCCTCGCATTTCTTTGATTCATCCCCTGCAGAGTGCAAATTTCTACGGTTCTTTGGTATTCAATCCTTGTTTACCTTGAAGGTCTGACAGCCGTTGCTCTCATCCGTTCAGGTTCTCAGTTGATTGAATAGGGGCAGCTGTAGCACCTCAAATTTGCACCCCCATTCATTCACTCATTTCATTTTTAGGTCATTGACACTACATTAACATTACATTAATATTGCATAGTACATTGCATACCATCAGTCAAAACTGGCATCAAGGAGATTCATCTGTGCAAGAGACCAAGCATTTCCATGAGATGAAGGACCCATGGTTGTTCTAGATAGCTTGTGTGGATCAAGGATCATTTTGAAGCAACTTGACCAAAGGATAGAGGCTCAAGGTCATCAGTGCATGTCCAAGTCATCTGAGGCCCACAAAAGTCAACTGCAAGTCAACTGAGGGCTAGGAGGTGGAGAAATGGTTTGAGACACTTCATTCATGTCCCAAAGAGGTTAATTCATCATGACAAGTGTCTACTTTGAAGATTTTGAAGCCAGATCGAAAGTTTCCAAAAATGGAAAATGACCTTTAATTTGAAAGTTTCCAAAAATGGCAAGTTTTTGGACTAACTTCAACTCAACTTTCCAACATCAAAGAAGCTTCAAATGAAATTTTGTCCAACATGAAAGTTGAAGATCTTTCTCTCCCATTTCAAAAAAGTCCAAGATCATGAATTTATGATGAATGGTTAAGGAGTTATGATCCAATCATGGAAAAGTGTGCTTGGAACTTCAAATGGCCATATCTTTTGAACCAAGACTCCAATTTGAGTGCTCCTTTTTGCACAATTCTCCTCAGGACATGAATTTTCCAAATATCTCATTACATGGCACGAAATTTGAACATATGATCATGTGCTTATTCATGAAGTTTTTGAAGGAAAATTGCCAAAATCAAAATTGGTTGATCACATGCATATAATTCCAATTCTAATGTGTGCATGGGCTGATTTTTGAGTGGATTTGGGCCCTCTTGGTGCACTGTTCACGTGGGTTTTTCATGCATGAAGTGAAAATGCAAATTGGTGCATACACCTTGTATTCTTCTAATCTCAATTAACCATGGCTTAAATTTAATTTCAGATTAATTAAGAGGAGGTATATAAGGTTAATTGCAACTGTATTGAGAAAAACACACAAGTTCAGATCTAGAAATCCATTTTTGCTCTCAATTTTTCTCTTCATTGATTTTCAAAAATTCCACGCACAAACCCTCATTTCCTTGCATAATCATGAACATGGAGAAGTTTAGAGTGTGATTCAACGTGCAATTGGTGAATTTCTGCTCAAATTCGTGCATACCATGAGCTTGAAGGTGATAATGGAAATTCAAGATTGAGCTGGATTCAAGGAGAATCAAGCATCCATACATACACAAAGCTTCATATCAGAGTTGATAGAGTGGATCTGGGCGTAACTGAGGACCTGAACCTACTGTTTTAGCCAACTGTTCTTCAGGAAGGTGAAATTTCGAATCTCACTATTCTCTATTTCATTGCCATAGTTGTGTAGGTCTTCTCACCCTGATCATGCTGATATGATTATTATTAAAAATGGTGCGTTATTGGTTGAGTTATGAGAAATTGAAGTTTACATGTCAAAAAATATTTGTGATCGATTTACATAATATAGGATGTTTTAGAATAAATTGATGATGGATTTGTGTTGTGCTTGGTGTAACGGTTCGATTGATGCCATTATTTTGAGTTTCTGGAAAATTTCTTCAAGAAGGTTCACTGTTCATCATCGTCTTCGCGAGGAAGACGATGTAGCGTCCACATAGCGATGGTTTTGCGTCCGTCTGGTCCAATCTGCAGGGCGCTAGGGTTCATGACTGAAGAACGCGCCCAGGATTTGTTTGATCCGCGTTCCTCCCTTCGATTCCATGCTCCAGCGTTTCTGCATTATTTTTTCATTTTAATTCCATTAATCCAAAACGGCGTCGTTTTGGGGACGCGGTGGGAATTTTAGTAATTCATTTTTATTATTTCTTCATGATTTGCAATTTTCATTTCATTTTATACATATTTTTTAGCCAACTTAAAAAATTCATAACTCATTGAATATTAATCCAAATGATCCCCAATTTTTTGCCAAACGATCCTTGTGATGTCTAGCTTTTTTTGGTGTAATCTCCTGATTTTTACCATGGCTGGATTTTGAATTGTGTTAGGATGATTGAACATATGTGTTTTATGACCTTGCCTTGCTCTTTCTATTGTGAAATGCTTGATATTGATCCAAATGCTTTGAAATTTTGCATGATGATTCTTGACATGTTAATGGATGTTTGAGGCTTGGTTTGGTATTTTTATCATTTTCCATTTCTGTTTTACACACATATTTGTATGGTGTGACAATTTGTGTCACACATTTGGTTGATCAACTTGTGCAATTTAATTTCCATATCAAATGATCTTTGATGCTTCTGATTTTTTGTATGATGATCATGTTGGATGTGTTGAATGCTCATGAAAATTGCCAAAATTGTTTGAGTCATTTCTGATTAAATGTGCATTTTCTCTTCTTGATGTCCAAATGTGACTACCTTTTGCTTGCCTTGCCATGTCTTGCTCATGAAATGAACATGCTTAATGATTTTGATTTGGTCCTTTTTAGGACATGCTCTTGATTGAATAAACATGCTTTGTGTTGAATATCAAGTTCTGTTTTGGCTTTTTGATCCACTTTTAACCCTAGGCTTTGACCCAGTGGTTTGGACTTACATCTTGAGTTGTGAATTTCAGATTCAAGTATGCATCTCCATGATTGATGTTGCTTCTTCATTTGAGCTTGGTCATTTGTTATTGTTGGCTGACACTTGTTTGTTTTGTAGGCTTTGATGATAGTTCACTTGGGTGTTTTCCTTATGGCTTACTCATAGTGCATATTGGATTGTCTGTCTGTTGAGATCTATTAACCATTGTCTGTTTGTGTGAGCACTGTACTGATTATTTGGTTGTTTACACAGGTACCTAAGTTGCTTTAAGTTCATTTGAACTTAGCTTTGCATGTGGTTGGCATACCACTGAGGTAAATTCCTACTCTTCATGTAGTTTGGAAGACCTGTCATGTTACTTTGGCAGGCACCTGTCTGAAGCCCTCCTTAAGAGGCAATGTTTGCGGTTGTTTACCTTTGTGCCTTGTACATTCAAAGACCTCCTAAGTGAAGAGGAATTGGCAGATAAAAGGGATGTGCAATCCATCCTTTGCTATTCAGTTGAGTCATTCATCCTACTCACACCATGTGTTGATGCACTTTGAATAAAAACCCAAGATCTTGTTGTGTCAGTCATGTGGAGAAGAGTTCCTTCATTCTGGACTCCCACACTTTCATTGTTTGAAGCTCTCCCAGGCCAGGGATAAAAGCTATAAGGTCTTACCCTCATTACCTTTTCATCTGCTTCACCCTAACTCTCAATGTTGGGTTAAGAGCTAACAACATCCTTTTCCAGTTGGCTTGTTTGTCGAGGTTGATTTGACCCCTTGACTAAAGCCCAGCCTTGTGTGAGCCAATTGTTTGCATATAGTGTGTGATACTTGTGCTTGTGTTTGCTTATCTGCTGTTTAGGCTAGCTTGCTCCCTGTGCAAGTTAGGTTAGGATTAGAGACCTCAACATAGGGATCGTATGCATGACAACTTCTAGGCTCGAGTCGTAGTCTCCCTAGTAGCTTGTTATCTCCCTAGTCTCTGGTTAGGATAGAAAGTTCTTTCCCCGTTAAGGGGAACTACGTCACCCTGATCCTCATACCAGATGAGGTACGTAGGCAGGAGATGAGAAGATCTCTCCGGGCGCCCTTTTTCTTTTTCAACCCCTTGTGTGTGTGCGGAGTCCGACGTAAGTCCAGCGATTGGCAGTCGGTTTCGTGTGTGTGTTTGTTTGTGCGGAGTCTGACGTAAGTCCAGCGATTGGCAGTCAGTTTCCCGTGTTGTGTGTGTGCTTGGAGTCTGATGTAAGTCCAGCAATTGGCTTTCGGTTTCCCGTTAGTTTGTTTTGGGTGGAGTTGGATGTAAGACCAGCGATTAGCATTCCATTTCCAGTTTGCTTTGACGTCTCAGCGTCTCCGTTTAGCGTTTTGTTTGGCGTGCATTAGGCGAGCTACGAGTGCTCTGATTCTTTCTCTGGTTAGAGAAGATACGTATGCATAGGATGCGATGTCCTAGCGAGCGCGTTTCCCCTGTCCCCGAACTACGTCGACTCTGATGTTTGTGTCTGAAAAACTACGTAGGCCCAGGATGCGACATCCTGCCGAGTCCTTCTTCCGTCTTTCATCTGTGTTTCAGTCCAGTTTTGTGCAGTTTTTGAGCAGTTATTTAGCAACCTTCCTTCTATTCTTTCTGAGCGTGGATCCCGTCTAGTACGACGGATGCGTAGGGGTGCTAATACCTTCCCTTCACATAACCGACTCCCGATCCCATCAATCTCTGGTCGTAAGACCATTTCCTTTCCAGGTTTACTTCGAGCGTTTCCTTTCCCTCCTTTGGGATAAATAACGCATGGTGGCGGCTCTGTGTCTTTTTTCCCGCCGGTTTTTCGCGTAATGCGACAGTAGGCAGTAGATGCGACATCCTTGCGAGTCATTTTCTTTTAACTTTCTTTTAGCAGATAGTACCTTAGATATACCTACACCCTTTAGACTAGAACAACAAGAGTGGATCCCGTAGAGTACTACAGATGCGTAGGGGTGCTAATACCTTCCCTTCGCATAATCGACTCCTGAACCCAAGATTTGGTTGCGAGACCTTGTCTTTTCCTTTTTCTTCAGGTTTTCTTTGATCGTTTCCTTTCCCTCCTTTGGGATAAATAACGAACGGTGGCGAATCTTCTGTTTTCTTTTTCGTCAGTTGTTTTTTCGCCCTGTTGCGACAGCTAGCGACTCTGCTAGGGACCCGGTTTCCCTATGCGAGTCCCTCCTAGCTTTTGTGAGTTTCTTATTTGTTGGGTGTTTATTCTTTTGTACAGTTATTTACTTTCAGCATTTATCTGCTTTATTTTATTGCATTATGTACATATGATTGCTGTATCGGCTGGATCTGTGGGGTTTGATTGTTTGTTGGGGTGGGTTGTTCTATGAGAGATAAGCCCACTACCCAGAATTGAGTGTACACATAGGTTTTAGAGTGGATAGTCATGAGGCTTGCGCAGTATGTTGCTACGTTAAGTCGTTCATGAAGACCCACACCCAGATGAGGTTTCTTTTGGATATATTCTGTCCTACGGGTGTTCCGTAACGACATGATGTTCCTTTAGAAATCGTCGACTCTGGTAACCATTTCCCGAGGAATCAGTCGAGGCCTCTCCTCCAAGACGTGGTTATGTTAGCTCTGGTGGGCGCATTCTCGCTGCTCAATCCGAGGACCCCGAGGCTGAGAACTTGCCTTTAGGATGTCCTGTTGAGGGGATTCAGTGGAGGTCTTTTGTCTCGTAATAATGCCAAACCTTCAGTGGTAAATGTATTATTCGACTGAAGGGCTAGAAGCTGACAAACTTTTGTTCTTAGAACCTACCAGTGAGGGGCAGGCTAAATTCAGGAAACCTTAACCTTCAACCAATCCGGTTTTCTGGTATTCTTGTTGGAGCAGAACTTTGATCTCTTATATGTTCCTCAGTGGTTTTCTCTTCAGACAGTGCGACCTGACAGTTGTTCAAGCAGATACAGCAATCCTGATTCCCATGTCACTGCATTGCATCACATCATTTTGCATTCACATCATTTTGCATTCATATCATTTACCACATGTTTATCTATCCACTAGGGGTTTATATCTTTTTCTTGATACCAGTCGGGGTTTTCTGGTTCTCCTAAGATGGATATTGGTAGAAAGAGACACGTCGCCTACAAGTTTCCTGTGGTTTGTTTGGATCCCATTCAACAGCTGATGGAGTTAATGGATCATGATTCTCTAGAAAGATTCCGGAAGGATTACGGGCTGATTCTAAGTTTCGTTACGGTTCTCTCCAAAGATCAACACAATCCTCTCTTTACATTGCTGCAGTTCTATGACCCTCCATTGAGGTGTTTTACATTCCCAAATTATATCTTGGTCCCTCCTTTGGAGGAGGTTGCCAGTTTTCTCAGAGTTCCTATCAAGTCACAGTCGCTATTCTACAGTTCCGAGTTTCAGCCTGATTTCAGCATGGTTGGTTCGGTCACATATTTGGGGAAATCAGTCTTGGAGTCCAATATGTGTCAGAAAGGAGGAGTAAGTGGTTTTCATATGAGTTTCTTAGTGAGAGAAGCCAAGAAGAAGCTCGAAGATGGTGATTGGAGGGGTTTCAATGTTGTGCTAGCTCTTTGTGTATACGGGATTGTCCTGTTCCCTAATGTTGCAAAATTTATGGACATAGACGCAATACGCCTCTTCGTGTTGGGAAATCCAGTGCCGACCTTGCTGGGAGATTTCTTTCATTCAGTGCATCACAGGAATGAGAATAGAAAAGGAGGATTGGTGAATTGTTGTGCATCCTTGTTTTATAAGTGGTTCAGTTCTCACCTGCCCAAGTCGGGAGCGTTCGTTGATTTCAAGGACTCGTTGAGTTGGTCGAAGAGATTGATGGGGATAAGAGCTAAAGATATTTCTTGGTGGTCTGACCAGAACTTGCTTCGGGCGGATATTATTCACAGTTGTGGGAACTTCCCGAATGTGCCGTTGGTAGGAAGAAGGGGAGGAATAAACTATAATCCTTCTCTAGTAGTCAAACAGTTTGGATATGCTTTAAAAACTCCGCCTTTGGAAAAAGATGTGGAAGAATCTTTGTTTTTCCATTCTTCATCTGATATGACTGTATCCCACAAGGCAGCTGAGGCCTAGCTCAAGGTGATCAAGAGAGGAAGAACTTTGCTTGGAAAGGGAGATTGCAGGGCTTATCCTTAGTATGGAGATTGGCTTCAGAGAAGAGTCGAAGAGTTCAGTCTGCCATTTCCTATTGAAGAACCTTTGTATCCACCAACTCCTGAGCAGTCAACAATGGTGAGCTGAGAGGCGTATGACAAATTGAAGAATGCCGTGGAAGAACTTCAAACTGAAAACTCGGAGTTGAGTGTAAAGTTTCAAAATGTTATGCATCTCTGCCATGAGGCAGAATATCAGAAGGGGGAAGCTGTCAAATTGCAAGAGGAAGCGGAAAAGAAATTGGCTGTGGAGGTAAACTTATTCAGGAAAACTGACAAAGCCTTGGGGTCATCCGGTTCTGAGTTGAAGTGAGTCAAGCAGCAGTTAACAGATGCTCGTGGTAAGTCATCTGGATGGCAAGGACAATGGGATGCATTTTCAGCTTCTCGGAAGGCAAAAAAAGAGGAGATAGTGGCACAATTGACTGGTCAGACGGAGAAGTTGAAGACTCTGCTGAAGGAGAAGAATAACGAGCTCCTGTGTTCCCGTACAACCAATGGTTACGTCACAGATCAACTCGACAAGGCTTAGGAACAAATTAAAGAACTCAAAGTGATGGCGGGTTTGAAGAAATCTAGACTTGAAGAGGTATTCGGGGAGGATGATGGGGATTATTACATAGAGCACATCAAAGATCTGGATGGAATTATTCACAAGAGGAATTTGCTTATCCGGCGTTTGACAGAATCTCCAGATCATCCTGACACGGTGGCACTGCTGGCTGAAGTTAGGAGCAGTCCTTATGGGTTGTATACAGGAGGCTGATTCCTGATTTTTGTTCCTCTTTTTACTTGTTGTGTTTCTTTGTTGCTTGGTAGTGATGATCCACAGGCTTGTTGTGGAGATCCTCTTTCGATGTACTGTCGGCTAAGGCCCTTCTCTTTGAACTCATTTTGTATTACGATTATTCTTTATTGCATTTTGGTCTCAAAAGTTTATCCACGACTCGATCTTCTTGCACTGTTTATCTATTGAGAGACTGGAATCAAGGGGTAGAATACCTTTTGGAATTGATAAACATGTCATTGCATTTGCATATTCCTTAGCATGTCTTGCATAATAGGTACCGCCGCAGTGTTCTAATTTTTTTGGTGTTCCACTAGCAGGATAGCTGACTCAGGAATTCACCGATACGGTACTCGAAGAAATCAACAAAGAGCAATGGAAGGTCTACAAGCAGAGCTCGCTGAGATGAGGATTCACATGAATCAGTTCATGGAAGTGGTCCAAGGAGTGGCTCAGGGACAGCAGGAGCTTAGATTGTTGGTACAGAGGGATCCCCCTACCACTCAACCGGAGGTTGTGGCTGATCCTCCAGCTGGAGAGGCTAATGGACCCAATGGACCGGGGCCTATCCCGATCCCACATGTCAACCTTTATCAACAACCCATCCATGATGATTAGGAGGATCAATCCCCCCTGCTTCAGAAGGACTTTGGCATGGGCCATGGTATGGACCCTATGTTTCGGAGACTGGAAGAGAGGTTGAAAGTTGTGGAAGGGCAGAATGCTCTAGGTCTGGATGTTGCTGACTTGGGGCTGGTCCCAGGTGTGAGAGTTCCACCAAAGTTCAGAGTCCCTGTTTTTGATAAGTATAATGGTAACTCTTGCCTGAAGACTCACGTACAAGCTTACTTCCGCAAGATGGTTGCGTATTATGATGATGAGAAGCTGCTCAGGTACTTCTTCCAGGACAGCCTAGCGGGGGCATCCTTGGAGTGGTATATGAGGCTAGACAGAGCCCATATTCGCTGTTGGAGAGACTTGGCCGAGGCCTTTGAGAAGAAATATTAGTACAATGCGGATATGGAACCTGATAAGACTCAACTCCAGAATCTGTCTCTCAAGAGCAACGAGTGCTTCAAAGAGTATGCTCAACGCTGGAGAGAGATGGCTTCCCGTGTTCAGCCTCCGATGTTGGAAAAACAGATGGCCAACATGTTTATGAATACACTGCCCGGATCTTATTTGGAGCGTCTGGTGGGTTGCAACGCCTCGAATTTTGCTGATGTGGTCTCTACCGGTGAGAGGGTGGAGAACTACTTGAAGACGTATAAGATCCAAAATGGGGTTGGATCATCTTCGGGGTCAAAGAAGTCGTTCTTAGGAGGACAAAAGAGGAGAGAAGGGGATGCAAATGTTGTGTCTTCTTATCAGAGCAGAGGTGATCGAAGGAGCAGTTTTCAGAATTACCATCAGCAACCTTATGTTGCAGCTGTGACCATTCCGGCTGCAGTACCAGTGCAACAACAACAACCTCAACATCAATAAAATCAATACCAACAACAACAGGGTAACAAACCTGCTTATCAACAGAGACAGAGAATGATGGATAGGCGTTTTGACCCTCTTTCGATGTCGTACACCCATTTGCTTCCCAACCTTCAGCAATTGCAACTTGTGCAGTTACGCACTTTGGCTCCTCCTATTGGCAGGCTTCCAGTGGGTTATGACGCCAATGCTAGGTGTAATTTCCACTCTGGGGCACCTGGCCACACGATTGAGAACTGCAAAGCTTTTAAGCACGTAATTCAGGACCTCATTGATTCAAAGGCCATTAACTTTGCGTCGGCTCCTAATGTTGTCAACAATCTTATGTCGCAACATGGTAGAGCAAATGTTAACATGGTTGAAGGAGAAGTCAAATTAGTCAAGGAGGTGTTGAAGCTGAAGACTCCGCTGTTAGAAATCAAAGAATACTTACTAAAGGCAGATGTTTTCCCCGGTTGTGGGAGCGGTTTTTTGGGTTGTGTTGCACAGAGCGGAGGTTGTTTGAAGCTGCAGCAGGGTATCCAGGCTTTGCTTGATGATGGTATCCTTCAAGCTGAAGACCTGTCTGCCCAAAAGTCTGTTGAAGGGGTTGCTAAAGAGGTGTTTGAAGATGCTGTTGAAGATTTTACAAATGTTGTTCCTGCTGATTTTGTAATTCCCAATGATGTAATTAATTTTTCTGATGTTGTTGCTGATATTCCAAACATTGTGCTTGAGTCTGATGTACTTGTTGAACTTGATTCCGATGTTTCGGATGTTTGTACGTCAATGAATGAGATTTCTGAGTATGACTGTGACATTGTCACTATCACAAATTTCTACCCAACTGCTCAGATCAGTGTGCCAGTAGTGCACCCGGTACCACTAGTGCGACCGCATCAATCCACTATGACCATCACGACCCCTGGTCCCTTACCTTTCACCAGCGAAAGGGCCATTCCTTAGAATTACGGGGGGAGTGTGTACACGCATGATCATGGAGTAGAGCAACCACTGAAAATAGAAGAGGTGCGGGATCAGAAGTCTGAACCTAGTGTTGAAATAAAAGATCCCGCAGTGGAAAATGTTGGTGGAATCAGGCGATTCATCAGAAGTGGTAGATTGTTCTCACCACCGGTTACCCAAGCTGATAGTGCTGACGTTGCGGCGAAGGCGAAAGGAAAGAAAGTTACGAATGAGGGTACCTCTGCACCACAGGCTGGCTCTGAGCCTGCTTTCGTGAAGTACGTGGACGAGCTCTTAAGAATCATAAAGAAAAGCGACTACAAGGTAGTCAATTAGTTGATTCAGACGCTGTCCAAGATATCTATTCTCTCACTCCTACTGTGTTCGAAGGCACACAAGGAGGCACTTCTGAAGGTTTTTAATGCTGCATATGTTCCTCAGGAGATCTCAGTGAACCAACTAGAAGGGATCGTTGCAAATGTTCATACAAGCAACGGGTTGGGTTTTACTGATTCTGACTTGACGTTAGCTGGACGCGGTCATAACAAGACTTTGCACATTTCGATGGAGTGTAAAGGCACTGTGCTATCTCATGTCCTGGTGGATACAGGTTCCTCTCTCAATGTGCTACCCAAGAGAGCCCTATCAAGGTTGGATGTAGAAGGTTTGATCTTGAAGCCTTCTGATCTTGTGGTGAGAGCCTTCGATGGTTCTAAGAGGTCGGTGTTTGGAGAGGTAGAATTGCCAATTCAGATTGGATCACAACCCTTCAACACCGTCTTCTATGTGATGGATATCAGTCCTTCGTATAGTTGCTTGCTGGGTCGTCCTTGGATCCACAATGATGGGGCAGTCTCCTCGACCTTGCATCAGAAGATCAAGTTCCCGGTTAACGGAAGAATTATCACTGTCTGTGGTGAGGAGGATATTCTGGTCAGTCACCTGTCTACATTCAAGTATGTAGAGGTAGAAGGTGAGATTCATGAGACTTTCTGTCAGGCCTTTGAGGCAGTTCAAGTCAAGGATGCAGCTCTAGTGGAAGAGGTTGAAGCAGGTAACTCTATTTCGTTTTACAAGCAGGCACAGGCCTTGGTAAATTCAGGTGTTGCTCCCGGTTGGGGACGTCTGTTGGATTTACCTGTGAAGGAAGACAAGTTTGGGATTGGGTATCAGCCAATATTGATTTCTACAACTTCAACGCCTCAAACTCGTCAGGGGCCGATTACTTTCTCAAGTACTGGCATCATTCAGTACGGCCAGATCTCTGCAATCAACGAAGAAGATGGGGATAGTGATTGCGACATTGACAACTGGGTGCGTCCAAGGGTCCCAGGTGAAGTTCTCCGCAATTGGTCTTCTGAAGAGATTATCCAAGCCACTCTTCTTGAAGAGTAACTTTCTTTGTTTATTCATGCATATCCAAGTCTTACGTTCCGCCCAGGGCGTAATGACTCATTGTAGGGCTCATCTATGTGGATACCTGCATTTTTTATCATAAATAAAGGACGTCTTTTTGCATTCAAATATTTTGTTCACTGTCTTTCTATTTTTGCAGTTTTCAAAAATCAAAAAAATATATTTGGCAATGTTTTGTTTAGTTTTCACTCCTTGTTCACACTCATAAGCATATGCCATCACTCATGCAGATGCACATCACTGGATCCTATTGATAACAGTTATGCTATGGCTCGCTTCGACTTTGAAAATCCAATCTTTCAAGCTGAAGAAGAGGGTGATGAAGACTGTGAACTCCCTGAAGAACCTGCCAGGTTGTTAAAACAAGAGGAAAGGGTCATTCAACCGCATCAAGAGTCTATTGAAGTGATTAATCTCGGCATCGAGGACTTCAAGAGAGAAATCAAGATAGGGGCTGCTTTGGAAGATAATGTGAAGAAGGGGTTGATTGAATTGCTGCAAGAGTATGTTGACATCTTCGCTTGGTCTTATCAGGACATGCCAGGGCTTGACACAGACATTGTGGTACACCATTTGCCTCTCAAAGAGGATTGTCCTCCGGTCAAGAAGAAGCTCAGAAGAACAAGACCAGAGATGGTTGTCAAGATAAAAGAAGAAGTGCAAAAACAGTTGGATGCAGGATTTCTAGCGGTTACAAATTATCTGCCATGGGTCGCAAATATCGTTCCAGTACCTAAGAAGGATGAAAGGTACGAATGTGTGTTGACTACCGGGATCTGAACAGAGCTAGTCCTAAAGATGATTTCCCATTACCTCACATCGACGTTTTGGTGGATAACACGGCTCAGTTTTCGGTATTCTCCTTCATGGACAGCTTTTCTGGCTATAATCAAATTAAGATGGCACCAGAAGACATGGAGAAGACAACTTTCATAACGCCATAGGGCACCTTCTGCTACAAGGTGATGCCGTTTGGTCTGAAAAATGTTGGGGCAACATATCAACGAGCTATGGTAACTCTTTTCCATGATATGATTCATCATGAAATCGAGGTTTATGTTGATGATATGATTGTCAAATCTCAGACGGAAGAAGAACATTTGGTGAATCTGCAGAAACTGTTCGAGCGTTTGAGGAAATTCAAGCTAAGGCTTAATCCGAGCAAGTGTACTTTCGGGGTGAGATCTGGAAAACTGCTGGGTTTTATTGTTAGTGAGAAAGGGATTGAGGTGGATCCTTCCAAAGTAAAAGCAATACAAGAAATGCCTGAGCCAAGAACAGAAAAACAAGTCCGTGGTTTCTTAGGGAGGTTGAATTACATTGCAAGGTTCATCTCTCACCTAACAGCCACGTGTGAGCCAATATTCAAATTGTTGAGAAAAGATCAGGCTATCTGGTGGAATGATGATTTCCAAAGGGCTTTCGAAAAGATAAAAGAGTATTTGCAGAATCCTCCAATCCTTATGCCTCCAGTCCCAGGGAGACCGTTGATTATGCATTTGACAGTACTTGATAATTCCATGGGTTGTGTTCTCGGCCAACATGACGAGACAGGTAGGAAAGAGCATGCCATCTACTACCTGAGTAAAAAATTCACAGATTGCGAGTCGAGATACTCAATGCTTGAGAAGACATGTTGTGCACTTGCGATTGAGACAATACATGCTGACTCACACAACCTTACTGATCTCCAAAATGGATCCAATCAAGTATATATTTGAGAAGCCATCTCTCACCGGAAGGGTTGCTCGTTGGCAAATGGTACTGACAGAGTACGACATCCGGTATACATCCCAGAAAGCCATCAAAGGGAGTATTCTGTCAGACTATCTTGCTCAGCAGCCGATTGATGATTATGAGCCGATGAAGTTTGATTTTCTAGATGAAGACATCATGTTCCTCAAGACGAAAGACTGTGAAGAGCCAGTTGTTGAGGAGGGACCTGATCCAGATGAAAAGTGGACTTTAACGTTTAATGGGGCCGTCAATTCCAATGGAAGTGGAATTGGTGCTGTCATTACCACTCCGAAAGGTGCCCACATGCCTTTCACCGCCCGTCTGACTTTCGAGTGCACCAATAATGAAGCTAAGTATGAAGCATATATCTTGGGTATTAAGCAAGCCATTGATTTGAGAATCAAGACTTTGGACATCTTCGGAGATTCAGCTCTAGTGATCAATCAAGTGAATGGTGATTGCAATACTCTCCAGCCTAATCTGGTCCCCTACAGAGATTACACGAGAAGACTGTTGACTTTCTTCACAACAGTAAAGCTGTATCATATACCTCGTGATGAGAACCAGATGGCAGATGATCTTGCTACTTTATCCTCCATGATCAAAGTGACTCGGTGGAACTATGTTCCCAGGATTGATGTTATGCGCCTTGATAGGGCCACGTATGTGTTCGCTGCTGAACTGGTAGTTGATGATAAGCCCTGGTATCACGACATCAAGTGATTTTTGAAGAATCAAGAGTACCATGCAGGGACATCCAACAATGATAGAAAGACTTTGAGAAGATTGGCAGGTAGTTTCTTCTTGAACAAAGACAATGTGCTGTATAAGAGGAACTTCAACATGGTTTTGCTCAGATGCGTGGATAGACACGAAGCGGACATGTTAATGCAGGAAGTCCATGAGGGCTCCTTCGGTACTCATGCCGGCGGACATGCAATGGCTAAGAAATTGTTGAGAGCAGGTTAAGACTGGATGACCATGGAATCTGATTGTTTCAAATATGCTCGGAAGTGTCATAAATTCCAGATTTATGCTGATAAGATGCATGTGCTGCCAAATCCTCTGAATGTGATGTCTTCGGCGTGGCCGTTTTCTATGTGGGGCATTGATATGATTGGAAAGATCGAGTCGACTGCTTTCAATGGGCATCGCTTCATCCTTGTTTCCATCGACTATTTCACCAAGTGGGTCGAAGCAGCGTCATTTGCAAAGGTCACCAGACATGTGGTTGCCCGATTCATTAAGAAAGAAATCATTTGTCGTTATGGGATTCCCGAAAGAATCATTACTGATAATGGTTCTAATCTCAATAACAAGATGATGAAGGAGTTGTGCAAGAACTTCAACATTCAACATCACAATTCTTCCCCTTATCGTCCTAAGATGAACGGTGCTGTTGAGGCAGCAAATAAGAACATAAAGAAGATTGTGCAGAAGATGGTCGTTACGTACAGAGATTGGCATGAGATGTTACCCTTCGCCTTGCATGGGTATCGTACTTCAGTACGTACATCGACCGGGGAAACCCCTTACTCCCTTGTGTATGGTATGGAAGCAGTCCTACCTGTTGAAGTGGAGATTCCTTCTCTAAGAGTCCTGCTGGACGTCAAGTTAGACGAAGCTGAATGGATTCAGACAAGGTTCAATGAGTTGAGTCTTATCGAAGAGAAGCGAATGGCAGCCATTTGTCATGGGCAGTTGTACCAAAGTCGGATGAAGAAAGCCTTTGATCAGAAAGTGCATCCTCGATGCTTCCAAGTCAGAGATTTAGTGTTGAAAAGGATCATTCCTCCTTAGACAGATCACAGAGGCAAGTGGACTCCTAACTATGATGGACCATATATTGTTACCAAGATTTTTGATGGTGGAGCCTTAATGCTTGCAACTATGGATGGTGAAGACTTCACTTCCCCTGTGAACTCAGACGCAATTAAAAAATACTTCGCATAAAATAGACCCGCTGGACAATAAAAAGAATAGCCCAAGTAAAAAAATGGGCATTCCGGCGAACCAAGAAAATGAAAAAGGTTCGGGAAAAAGTTAGGGATTAAAAATGAAAAGATTGTACACCCGGTAAGTTGAAAACCTAAAAAGGCAACTTAGGCAAAAATGGGTATCCCGGTGGATTGAAAACCCGAAAGGGCGATCCAGGCCAAAGTTAGGGATTAAGCGAATGACCGTGTTCTGAGTAGTTCTAAATCTCATCTCGTGTCGATAACTTGAAACTTTCGAAGGATAGGAAACAGTCCAATCACCCTTTTCAGAAAGCTGATCATCTGGAGGATCTTGAAGACGAGCGAATCATAGCAGAATTGGAACCCGATAGAAATCCATTTCACATTGCCAATAGATTAATTTCTGTTTTTCTCTTTTGTGCAATTACCTCTTTCCAGGGATTGCTTCCTGATGTAAATGCCTATTCAGAGGCCATTCAATCAATAAAATCATGTTATTCAGTATATCTATGTGTTCATTTTCATTTTTACTGTTATGTTTGCAAAAATGACGTCCGAATTTTTGATAAACATTGCATCATGAAACATAAGAGCTTTACAGGTACATGCTTAATAAACATTCAAAATTGCTGAAAAATTTAAGTGCTTTGGATCGTCTATTCAGAACAGGTACACTCGGGGAATTTCCTTAAGATTCCTAGCAAATGATCGCGGATGTGTTTCTTCAACAGTTGGTATTTGGTATCTTATTCCTGCAAAGTTGGTCCAAGCATTGGATTCTTCAATCCCCAACAGGTTCTCACTACTGTACTTCCCCAAGCATGTGTTTCAGACTATACATTCCCCAGTAGAGTCGACAGTGTCAGACTGTATATCCCCAGCGGAGTTGACAGTGCCAGACTGTATCTTCCCAGCAGAAGCGGCTGCTCCTCAAAGTTCGATGTCAGATCGATGATCTCGACGCTAGACCCGTGGTCTCTTCCCTGGAAGCAGAATCTCGGTACCGTATCGGTGTTTGCTTCCCCTGCTGAGTCGTCTCTCTCGCAGATTATGGTTTCCAGAACCACTGTCGCTTTCCTAAGCAGCAAGCCTTCGGTACCATTCTCTCCCCAGTCAGAGTCTCGGTACTTTGTTATTGCCAGAACACCGCGTGGCCGGTTATTTCCCGACAGAGTTCTTTATGCTGTGTATCTCTAACATCATTGCCAGGGTCCAGAAGATTGTGATCTTTTCCCCAGTAGAATTCCTTGCCTCGGCTTGGCGTTCTCTCTAACCTAGTATTTCACATCCCTGCGTGTAGAATCATATCGCATTGCATCCTCCCAAAATCGCGTAGCATTTCCATTTTCATGGAGCATTACGCCATTGAAAAATTCAAACATATGCATGTGAAGCATAAGACATTCTCGGTATCCCAAAAGGTAAGCCAGGAGTTTGTTTCCAGTACTCAGACTGAAGTTTGTTCATAACTTATCCTTTATCCTTCCCAGCAGGGGTCGTTGCCCCACATGCCACCTCAATTATCATTTTCCCTATTTCTGCCGACACTGACAGGCATGAAAGTTCCCGGTATTCAGACCGAAGTGGCATTCAGGCCAGTTTTTCCGATGTTTAGATCGAAGAAGTTTCCGACGTTCAGGTCGACGCAACTTTTTGCGTTCAGGCCAATTTCTGGTGTCCAGACCGAAGTGGCATTCAGGCCAGTTTTTCCGATGTTCAGATCGAAGAAGTTTCCGACATTCAGGTCGATGCAACTTGTGGCATTCAGGCCAGTTTTCCGGTATTCAGACCGAAGTGGCACTCAGGCCAGTTTTCCGTTGTTCAAATCGAAGAAGTTTCTGACATTCAGGTCGATGCAACTTGTGGCATTCAGGCCAATTTCTGGTGTCCAGACCGAAGTGTCGCTCAGGCCAGTTTTCCGGTGTTCAGACCGATGTTTGATAATCTAGTATCTTCCAATGTTCAGATCAAAGTCATTTCCAGTATTCATACTGATGAGCGGCATTCAGGCCATGGTTATTTCTGTGTTACCATTTATTTTGGTATTCAGGCTAACATTCTTTTTCGGTGTTCAGACCGACTCTCACCGTACCAGACGAATTCTTTGTTGATACTCAGATCAAGACCACCTCTTTGCCGATTCTGACAGACATTGTTACTTCATTTTTCACTTCAGTGTAAATTTTCGGGCTTTTGTTGTATTCAATCCCTTAATACCTCAAAAGTGCGAAAGCCGTTGCTATCTTCCTTTCGGGTCTCCAGTTGATTGAATAGGGGCAGCTGTAATACCCCAAAATTTACCCTTCATTTTTCTTGGAAGCATGGGATTATGTTTTACATTTCATTGGCATCATACTAGGTCATACTCATTGCATACTGCATTAGTGACATGGAAATTAGGGTTTGATTGATCACTCTTTAACAGAAGGAGACCACACAAAGCAAGATTGAGAATTGGAGTTCATTCTCCAAATATATAAGTCTCAAGGGTCTCAAGGGGCTTCAGGTATCTTATTATGGTCCTCAGTTCATCAGTGAAGGATTCAGAGCTATCAGAGTGTTCATCTGGATTTAATCAGGAAATTAGGGTTTCATGGCTACCTGCAACAGGCAATGTTGGTTGGAAGTAGAGGAGATCATCCATGTCATGTTTGGAGAGGCATCTTGGCCTAGGAAGATTCACAATTATCTCAGAAAGAGCCATTGGCAAGCAGTGCAATCAGTTCCTGATCAGTTTTGCCCTAAAACTAGGGTTTGGTATAAAATCAGTTTATTTATGATTCTTTGGGTGAAACTCTTTTCCATGGCCCCCCATATGTCCACAAGGGCCTACATACAAAAAATCAGCTCTTTATTTGAGCCAGAGGTGCTTCAATTGATCAATGGAATCGGGAATCATACAGTTTGGGAAAAGTCAACTGCGGGGCCAGAAAAGTCAACTCCTGACTTTTTGAGAGTGGAATCTCAATATCCATGCCTAAGGGATCCTACATGTGAAATTTGATCAAGGTTGGATCATGGATTCATCATTTAATCATGAATTGGAAAAGTTACTTAATTTGGAAATGGTTAACTTTCCATTTAGGGCAAGTTTTCATGATTGTTGCACTCTCTTTAAGCCCATTTTCCTTCAGGATAAAATCTCCATTTGAAAATTTCTCCAACATTAAAGTTATTTCTCTTGTTCCAAGCTTTCTAGAGATATAAAGTTTGCTCCATTTGGATTAGAATTGAGAAAGTTATGCTTAGTCAAAGTGAGACATTTTTCTAGGATACTTAGAAAATTTTCTAAGTCCAAAATCTTCAAAGTTTGTCAAGACTTCTTGGCCAGTTTACTTGCACTTCAAGGCATCATTTGAAAATTTTTTCTTCACAATAATTGTACCTTGCCATGTCTTCTTTCAGATCCTTTTGGAATCATCTCATTTGGATCCATAGTTTGAGAGATACATTCACCTAAAATGGGCACCATGACATGACCTTCTAGGCAGATTTTAGGCCAAACTGGCCCAACCAGTTCTGCATGATGAAACCTGATCTTGAGTGCCATTATTCACCTCCTTCCATTCATCATTTCAACTTGTGATCAACATGAAAGTAGCTAAGCTCCATGATATCTTGCTACTGTTTGCATTATTTCTCCAATTGGTGACTTGAGCATCAAGTTACATGGCCATAAAGTCACCATCTTGGACTATTTTCTTACTTGCCAAGCCATGCATAAAATCAGCATACGTTTTTTCCTCATGTGGCCATGCTTTGGATATTTAATCACTTAAATTTGGCCCAAAATAACAATATTTCACATGCCCTAATACACCTCACTTCACACTTTTATTCTCATGGATCTCATTTATTTAAAAGCCCATGGAAACACTTGATCCACCACTATCTAAAAGCTACAAACCCTAAACCTAATGAAGCATTGGAAATTCGTACCAAGGCAAGGCAAAGAGGTCACATAGCAGCTCTTGAAGTGAGGCACATCTACCACTAGGTAATCATCTCTTCCATGGACATGAATTAATTACTATGCTTATCATCGTCATGTTTTCTATGCTTGCTTACCATGCCAATCATATGCTTGTGTTAATGCTATTGATTTGTGTTGCTGAATTTTTACCTTTGCCCGTGGCCATGTTGACCTCTTGTGGTCAACCTTTCTCCATGATTAAGCCATTATTTTTACTAAAGCAAGTCACCATGATGATCTACACATTTCATACTTGTATTTTGGTTTTTATTTCATGGCATTTGGTGCACTATAGCGCTTGCAATCTTGAGTGGAAGTTTTGAAAAATCCACTGCATGTGCTACATTTTTGTGTTGCATGGCATTAGGGTTTTGTCTTCATGAAGAAGACGCTGACGTGGCGCTGCATGGATCCTTGGATCATTCATTTTTGTTTTAATCTGGGTTGTCCAAGTTTTTTTGTCTTGTAGTCACCTAAGTGACCTTGACCTATTGATACCATGTTGATATGTTTTTTAAAATAAATGTTATTTAGTGGTGTCACATGCTGAATTATTTGTTTTGGATCTTGGGCCCTGCGTTTTGCTCTTCACACCCTCCATTTCCAGGCCCATTAACACTAATTCCTTCCACTTTCATTTTCTTTTTTTCAATTCACATTTATTTTTCAGTTTTGATTTTAATTATTTTAAAATAGTTTCGTTATTCATAAAAATACCAATAACTATTTTCCATATTTCTTAACGTTTTATTTAATTTTATATATTTTTTATTTTCGTATTTTTTTAATATTAATATTTTATTTTAATTATTTATTCTAAATGGTCCACTTTAACACACATTTTTTTCTTGATTTTATTTTTATGACTTAAAATTATTTTTAGCATTTCATTTTTGGGATGAAGGTTGACCAATGTCCCATGGTCAACCTGACCTTTTCTTGGAATTTGAATTCCCATTTTTAATTTATTTTGGGATTTAGTTTTGACCTAGTTTTGTTGGTTGACTTTTAATTTGACTTCTGTTTTATTTTAATCAATTCATACACCAATTTTCATTATTTTTGAAATCCTTTTGGGGATTGATGATGTCCTGACCCCACCTTATTTAGTTTAATTTTTAGTAATTTTCTTGATTAATTTGCTATTTATTCTTGATTTATTTCTAACCTAGTCTTGTTGGTTGACTTTTGTTTTGACCTCTATTTTATTTCAATTAATTTATGTACTAATTTTCATTATTTTTTAAATCGTTTTGGGGGATGATGATGTCCTGACCCCACCTTAGTTAGTTTAATTTTTCATGATTTTCTTGATTAATTTTCTATTTATTTCATATTTTTTAAGTTGACTTGAATTTTCAGTTGACTTTCTTATGATCGATTTTTGACTTAGGGATTGCTTATGGCAATTGAAGGGATCTTTTGATCCTCCCTTGTTCATCCCATATGCCATGTATTAGAGGCCTTTTACCTTGATTTTATTTGGTCCCTACCTCATTTCCTGATTAAAATATTCAGGGGACCCCTTTGTGCATTTCTTTTCATCTGTCTGATTCATCTATCATCTTTTACACTTGTTCCTTTCATCCATGCTTTCCATTGCTTGATTGTTTAACATGTTCATACTCTCATGCATTGTTTAATGTTCCATTATTTCATTCTTTGATTCTTTGATGTGATTATATACCTATGTATTTATCTGATTTGATTGATAACTATTGCCTACTTGTATGATGTATGAGGCATATATTCTTATTGTTTGATTGCCATGAACAATCCCTATTCATAACAAATGTACCCCTCTCCCATGAAGTGTATAATGTTTATTCTTTCATTCTTTATTCACCTGTTAATACAAGAATTAAAACGAACATCCGATAATCATTTCAAAACAAGATCAAAAGCTCGATCCAACGTCGAGTAATCATTTTCAAAACTTAACAGAACCAACACGTATTCATCCATCCTTTTGTAAGTCGATTGCTTCACGCATCACCATTTCTCTTGTAACTCGATTGCTTCATGCATCGCCATCTACCTGTAAGTCGATTGCCTCAGGCATCGCCATTTACCCTTATTCGTGGTTCCTCTCCTTGCTCCATCCGTCGACTCTTGTTCCGTTTAGATAGCACCCATTAGGTAGAACCCTTTGTATGATAACATAGGTAGAACTTCCCTTATTCTTTGCATGCTAACATTAGGTAGAGGTTTCCCATTTGTAAATCCTAACACATAGGTCCACATTACATGATAACTCTAGGGCAGAGCTTCCCCACTTTTAGACCTTCCGTGCGTCTCCGATCTTATGACATGTCAATTTGTTCTATTGCAAAGAGGTAACTGCCTAAGACTCGATTCAGCGAGCTGCGACACCTACTGCTAGGACGTTGAACACATTGCCCACTTTCCTTTGACACAGCTGGTGTCCTCTTTTGTAAGTCCATGTTCAGATGGCAATCCTTAACCCATAGGTAGTCGAACTACGAAAACTCTAATTCTCATGTTCAGATGAGATACGTAGGCACGAGATGCGATGTCTTGCCGAGTTTTTGACTAACAACTAACAACTAATCCTTGTTTGCTTTCGCCCTTGTTGCGATTCTTTTCTCTCGCCCTCCTTGCGATCGAGACCTTCCCTTTCTCTTGCCCTAGTTGCAATCAAGATCCTTGTTCCCCTAGTTAGCCGAACTACGTTTTGCTCTGATTCTCATTCCAGATGAGATACGTAGGCATAAGACGCAATGTCTTACCGAGCACATTTCTCTTTAACCCATAGGTAGCCGAGCTATGAAGACTCTGATTCTCATACTCAGATGAGATACGTAGGCAGTGGATGCGACATCCTTGCGAGTCATTTTCTTTTAACTTTCTTTTAGAAGATAGTACCTTAGATATACCTACACCCTTTAGACTAGAACAACAAGAGTGGATTCCGTAGAGTACTACAGATCCGTAGGGGTGCTAATACCTTCCCTTCGCTTAATCGACTCCCGAACCCAAGATTTGGTTGCGAGACCTTGTCTTTTCATTTTTCTTCAGGTTTTCTTCGATCGTTTCCTTTCCCTCCTTTGGGATAAATAACGAACGGTGGCGACTCTTCTGTTTTCTTTTTCGCCGGTTGTTTCTCGCCCAGTTGCGACAGCTCTACACAATCAATTTGGCATTTGATCAATTAAAAATATTAAAAATAATGCATTAAATTAAATATGGTTGGTCAATTTCCTAAAACCTCATCAAAACACCAAAGAAATGGCCATGAGATTTATCATAGATCAACCAAGGTCAAAGGACCTTGGAGAAAAATTTCCAGCATTTTTGGAAACTTAAAAGTATTTTTAAACAATTAAAAATATTCACAAAATCGATTAAATCATGAAAAATATTAATAATGATCCAAAAAATAATTTTAATTCAAAAAATGAAAGAGGATTTTATTAATTTTTTTGGTGAAACTCTCATATTTTTTGGATCAATATTAAAATTAAAATGAATTAATGAAAAGTAAAGGAATAAAAATAAAAACCAGATAATCAAAAAAACGTGGACCACTTGATCTGCCTCATTATTTGAGGTGGCAGATCAAGTGGTGGAGAGCGCACGTTCCATGGTACGCTTGAGTCAAATGTCCACACGCCTGGTAATCACAATATACGCTCATGATTAAAATATTTCAAACTCATCTAATGGCTCTGAATACTTCCAACGCATCGCCGGAGCCAAAGGCCAGTCATCTTCTCCGATGACCCTGGCCGGACTGGTTCAATCATCACCACATCATAAATGAATAAAAAGGACATGATCTTAAAGATGAAATGGCGTAGATCACGAATATCACCTCAATTTTAACTAACTCCAAATATATAGAGAGATACGTGGAGTTGAATTTTGAGGTGTGTCAATTGAGTTGCTTCGATTTGACCTCAAAGCAACTCAATCTTGTTGCCTACATTGGTAGGACTTCAGACAACCAAGGATCAAAGAGAATTGAGAGAGAATCAAAGATAAGAAAAATCTAGAAAAATACCTTCAATGACGTGCAGAACTGGATCTCTCTTGCTTCATTTCATGCTTGATCTTGCTTATGGAGCTTGTGGAAGTGGCTTAAGAGTAATGCAAAGCTTTGGATCCTGGAGTTTTTGAATCTCCAAATAGTGAGATTCAAACTCAAATTTCAGTTGAAATTTCTCAGGGTTTCCTTTGAATTAAGAGGGTTTGGAAGATTGGTGGCAAAGCTTGCGCACAAGGTCCTTTGAATTGAGGCATTGGACCTCTATTTATAGCAATGAGAAGTGTTATTTGCACACTTGAAAAATTCTCCAAATTTGGTAATGCAATGCACATGCTTGCATGGGTGTGTGTAGGCCCATGAAGCAATCCATTTAGGTCCATAATCAACTAAAATGAGGTATGCATGAAGCTTGAATGGCAAGGCAAAGTTGTTTGAACATTGGAAGCATTGATCTTACCAACTGATATAGGCCTGTTTAAGCCATGCACAGACCTATCAAACTTTGTCCAAAATCAATAAATAAGGACTCTTTGGAAAGATTAGATCAAGAGGAATAACTATTATGTTGAACACTTTTCCATTTGGAACTTGTATCATGGTTAATTTTGAGGTGGAAGTTTGAAAATTTTAACATGTCAAAATATTTTCTAAGTGTCAAGCTACATATTCAATTATTCCACCTTGCTTAACTTCTTATGTGAGATCCAAATGAGAAAAGTGTTTTCATCAAAGTTATAGCTATTTCAAAAACCTTTAAAATGGTAACCAATTTGACATCATTTGGATTTAGGATGAGTGAGTTATGCATTTTTGAATTTGAGGAAAATCACTTGTTCAATGGTATTGGTCCAAAATGACCTATAATTATTCCTCATATCACATGCTCATAAAAGTTGATTTAGCTCTCACTACAAACATCAAAGTTGAATTAGACATCTTAAATTTGATTGTAAAACATGGAAATCTTTCGTCTGATAAACATTGAGCAAGTTATGACCTTGGGAAGTTGACTTTCAAATTAGGGTTTAGACAAAATGACCTATAGTGTTTCAACATAGAAAATGACTTTAAAATAAAAATGAGCTCTATACCCCAACATTAAAGTTGTTTGGTGTAACACCCCGATGATAATATGACCATTATTTAAATTAAGTTAATGATAGATTTATTAATTTAATTAGATAATTGGATTATTATTATTATTATTATTATTTTGGAATTATTGAATTATTATTATTATTGGAATAATAATATAATTTGGAAAATATATAAGTTGGAATTTAGAAAAATCCCATTTTTTGGTAAAAAGGTTATTTCACGTAAAAAGGGAAAAGAGACGGAAAGTGGAAAAGGGCAAAAGAACCAGAGAAACAAGGGTTGGAGAAGAGGAAAAGCTTGAAGCTCAAAGATTCGCCGGAGTAACTCAGGTAAGGGGGGTTTATCATCGATTAATGGGTATTATGGGATAATATGTGATGGGTAGTGAGAAACCATTGAATTGCCTCTGATTGAATGATGTATGATGAATTGTGAATTTTTGGGATGAACGAAATTTGGATTAAAATTGAAGAAATTCGTAGGAATTAGAGGTAGAAAGGTTAGCAATTTGTGAAATCGAAAGTGTATAATTCGTGTTAGATGAGATGAATGAATTGTGTGTAAAATTTGGACTGTGGAAGGTTGAACTGGATAGATCTCGTAGCAGAGAAAGCCATTGCAGATCTGGAACTTCTGGTTTCTGGTCATACGCGTATGGCACTAGGCAATACGCGTATGAGATGGCTGATACACGTATGGATGAGGCCTTACGCGTATGGGAGAGGAAAATGACATTTGAACGTAGATTTGTCTCTGTTGGTACGCGTATGGGAGAGTGGTACGCGTAGCATACGCGTATGAGGCAGATGGTACGCGTATGGGTTGGGCGAGGAAAACGCGCCATACGCGTATGGGCATAGGCAATACGCGTATGGGCAGACTTGTGGTTTTTCTGAACTGTTGTTGTGCAGTTTTTGGTTGTTTAGGCTGAGTGATGTAACTTAGCTGATGTATGACGTGGTAGGGATCATTTCCCGTTGTTTTGAGTAGTATAGGTATTAGTAGAGTGCGCTAATACTGTGTTTGTTTATGCGGCATGATATGATATGCTTTTGTGATAAAATGTGTTGATGAGGCGTGATGGTATGCATGATGCTGTGAATGTATCAGTTATGTATGCATTTGTGAATAGACTGTTTTATGGCTTAGAATGTGAGCATATGTCTATTCTTGAGTTGTTGTTGTTGCATTGCTAGGTGATTAGCATGCATATTGTGGCCCATTGGGGGTGGTAGCTAATTCCCATGGTGAGGAATTAGTGAGTAAATCATTTTGATTGTTGTTGATGTTTGCATGCTAGGTGATTAGCGTGCATAGCATGGCCCATTTGGGGTGGTAGCTAATTCCCATGGTGTGGAATTAGTGAGTGAGTCACTATGTCTCAAATGAGTGGGACTAGTGAGCTTGGTAGCCGTGCCTGGATTTGGACGGTGAGGTTGAACTATATGTTCACAAATAGTCGGTACCGCATGCATGGAGTCTCATTGCATAATATATGTATGGCGTATAATATGAATGGATGTATTCCAATATTATACGTGTGTTTGTGTTGATAGTGAGTATGAGTATGAATTGCATCGGTATTGAATATGATGTTTGGGTTGATGTACCGTTTCTGAATGTGTTGGGTGATTAGGGTGATTAATGTGTTAAATTACTTAACATGACATGATGTTTTATAATACTTATTAAATTGATTGAGGAACTCACCCTTACAACTATTTTTCAGGTAACGAGCAATGAGTTGAGTAGAAGTTAATGCTTGGAGTCTAGTGTAGTCTCCTTAGTGGGTCGTGCTCTGATAGATGTAACATCGGGATGGGTTGTTTTAACTCGTTTTAAATGTTTTATTGTTGGTTGAGAACCATTTTACATGTAATGCTTTACATGATTGACGAAATTTATATCCACTGTGTTTTATGCAAATGTTTATGTTTTGAATTAATAAAAGAGCATGACCGTTATATTGTTGAATGGCGTGGAAAATTATGTGACACCCTTAACTGGCATAATTACTCTGATGTTGTATTTTGATATTTAATTAAATTATTGGGGTATTTTAGAAGGGTGTTACATTAGTGGTATCAGAGCATAGTCGGTCGAGTCGAGTCGTAATTATTCTGTTTTCCCTGTACGGGATAGGTGTTGTGTAACCCTATCAGTACTTATTGTTTTAGTTTGTTTGGGTTTTCAGAATAAAGATGGCTGGAAGAGGTAGAGATGATGCTGCGATTGTTGAGGCTCTGGGTATGCTAGCTGGAGTACTTGGAGGATATCTGAATGTTGTGGGAATAGGAGCTGCTCGTCAACTGAGTGAGTTCCAGAAGAACAATCCTCCAATGTTCAAGGGAGCATACGATCCAGATGGCGCTCAGAAGTGGTTGAAGGAGATAGAGAGAATCTTCCGAGTAACGGAGTGTGCCGATAACCAGAAGGTCAGGTTCGGTACGCATATGCTGTCAGAGGAAGCAGATGATTGGTGGGTTGCTACCCGCACTGAGTTGGAATCTGCTGGAAATGCTGAGATCACTTGGGCTGTGTTCAGAGAGAGATTCCTGAGGAAGTATTTTCCAGAGGATGTTAGAGGAAAGAAAGAGATAGAGTTCTTGGAATTGAAGCAGGGTAACAGGTCTGTTACTGAGTATGTTGCTAAGTTCACAGAGTTGTCGAAGTATTATACTCCCTATAATGAGGCTGCTGGAGAATTTTCGAAATGTGTGAAGTTTGAGAACGGGTTACGCCCCGAGATCAAACAGGCTATTGGATATCAGCGGATCAGAGTGTTTTCTGACTTGGTTGACTGTTGCAGGATTTTTGAACAGGATTCCAAAGCCAGAGCAGAGAGCTATCAGCAGAGGGTGGATAGGAAAGGCAAGAATCAGAATGATCGTGGAAAACCGTATGCAGCTGGCAAAGGTTTTCAGAGACAAAGTGGGATGAAGAGGCCTAGTGGGGGAGACTCCAGTGACCCTGCTAAGTGTTACAGATGTGGTCAGGCTGGGCATCGTATCCATGAGTGTACCAGTAATGAGAAGAAGTGTTTCAAGTGTGGAAAAGGTGGTCACTTGGCTGCAGACTGCCGGTTGAAGACTGTGACTTGTTTCAACTGTGGAGAGGTGGGTCATATCAGTCCACAGTGTCCTAAGCCGAAGAAGGAGAATCAGTCGGGAGGCAAGGACTTTGCTTTATCGGGTTCTGAGACTTCTGCAGATGGTCGGTTGATCCGAGGTACGTGTTATATTAATGGCTTTCCTCTTGTAGCTATTATTGACACAGGTGCTACTCATTCCTTTATATCTTTGGATTGTGCTGTGAAACTTAAGTTAGAGATATCTGAGATGCTTGGAGGTATGGTAATTGATACTCCTGCGAAGGGTTCAGTGACTACTACTTCAGTTTGTTTAAATTGTCCTTTGAGTATTTTTGGTAGAGACTTTGGGATAGACCTTGTGTGTCTTCCACTAGTACAGGTTGATGTTATCCTGGGTATGAACTGGTTGGTGTTTAACCGAGTCTATATCAACTGTTTTGATAAGACTGTGATCTTTCCTGAGATTGAGGAAGGAAAGAGTTTGTTTCTATCTGCAAAGCAAGTGAATGAGGAAGTGGCAGATGGGGCAGAGTTGTTTATGCTGTTAGCGACTTTGGAGGCTAAAGATAAACTGGTGATTGGTGATCTAGCGGTAGTGTGTGTGATTTTCCTGATGTGTTTCCGGAAGAGGTGAATGAATTGCCGCCAGAGCGTGAAGTTGAGTTCCCAATTGATTTGGTACCGGGTACTAGGCCGATATCGATGGCTCCGTACCGTATGTCTGCTGTTGAGTTAACTGAATTGAAGAGTCAGTTGGAAGATCTGTTGGATAAGAAATTTATTCGTCCGAGTGTGTCATCGTGGGGTGCACCAGTGTTATTGGTTAAGAAGAAAGAAGGTACTATGAGGTTGTGTGTAGACTACAGGCAACTGAATAAAGTGACGATCAAGAATCGGTATCCTTTGCCGAGGATTGATGATTTGATGGATCAATTGGTTGGTGCGAGTGTGTTCAGCAAAATAGATTTGAGATCTGGGTATCATCAGATACGTGTGAAAACTGAGGATATTCAGAAGACTGCTTTCAGAACAAGGTATGGACATTATGAGTATTCTGTAATGCCTTTTGGTGTGACTAATGCGCCTGGAGTATTTATGGAGTATATGAATAGGATTTTCCATCCGTACCTAGATAAGTTTGTTGTGGTGTTTATTGATGACATTTTGGTGTATTCTAAATCTGAAGAAGAGCATGCTGAGCATTTGAGAATGGTTTTAGGAGTTCTACGAGAAAAGAAGTTATTTGCTAAACTGTCGAAGTGTGAATTTTGGTTAGAAGAGGTTAGTTTTCTTGGTCATGTGATTTCAAGAGGTGGTGTTGCTGTTGATCCTTCTAAGATAGAAGCGGTGTCTAAGTGGGAAGCTCCGAAGTCTGTTGCTGAGATTCGAAGTTTCCTTGGATTGGCTGGTTATTATAGGAAGTTCATTGAGGGATTTTCGAAGTTGGCGTTACCGTTGACGATGTTGACTAGAAAATGGCAAGCGTTTGTTTGGAATTCAAAATGTGAAGAAGGTTTCCAAGAGTTAAAGAGAAGGTTGATTACTGCTCCTATTCTGATATTACCAAGTCCGTCGGATTTATTTGAGGTTTACTGTGATGCTTCATTGTTGGGTTTGGGTGGCGTGTTGATGCAGAATAAGCAGGTTATAGCTTATGCTTCGAGACAATTGAGGATTCATGAGAGGAACTATCCGACACACGATTTAGAGTTGGCAGCTGTGGTTTTGTTCTGAAGTTATGGAGGCATTATTTGTACGGGTCCAGATTTGAGGTTTTGAGTGACCATAAAAGTTTAAAGTATTTGTTTGATCAGAAAGAGTTGAATATGAGACAGAGGAGATGGTTAGAGTTTCTGAAGGATTATGATTTTGGTTTGAATTACCATCCGGGTAAAGCAAACGTAGTGGCTGATGCATTGAGTTGGAAATCATTGCATATGTCTATGTTAATGGTTAAAGAATTGGATTTAATTGAGCAGTTTAGAGATTTGAGTTTGGTGTGTGAGAGTACTCACAATAGTGTTAAATTGGGAATGTTGAAGTTAACGAGTAATATTTTGGATGAGATTAGAGAGGGTCAGAAATCCGATATGCTTTTGGTTGATAAGTTGACTTTAGTGAATCAAGGTCAAGGTGGTGAATTCCGAGTTGATAAGAATGGTATTTTGAAATTTGGTAGTCGGGTGTGTATTCCGGATGTTACCGAACTTAAGAAGAGTATTCTGGAGGAAGGACATCGTAGTGGTCTGAGTATCCATCCTGGAGCTACGAAGATGTATCATGATTTGAAGAAGTTATTTTGGTGGCCGGGAATGAAAAGAGAAATTGTGAGTTTGCATGGTATTCCGTCGAGTATTGTTTCAGACAGAGATCCTAGATTTACATCGAAGTTCTGGGAAGGTTTGCAGAGGGCTTTGGGAACTAAGCTGAGATTGAGTTCTGCATATCATCCGCAGACTGATGGTCAGACTGAGAGGACGATTCAGTCACTGGAGGATCTTTTGAGGGCTTGTGTTTTGGAAAAGGGAGGTGCTTGGGATTGTTATTTACCTTTGATTGAGTTTACCTACAACAATAGTTTTCATTCGAGCATTGGTATGGCACCGTTTGAAGCTTTGTATGGTAGGAGATGTCGGACACCTTTATGTTGGTATGAATCCGGTGAGAGTGTTGTGGTTGGACCTGAGATTGTTCAACAAACTACGGAAAAGATTAAGATGATTCAGGAGAAGATGAGAATTGCTCAGAGTCGTCAGAAGAGTTATCATGATAAGAGGAGGAAGTCACTTGAGTTCCAAGAGGGAGACCATGTGTTTCTTCGTGTTACTCCGATAACTGGTGTTGGTCGAGCTTTGAAGTCGAAGAAGTTGACACCTCGATTTATTGGTCCTTATCAGATTTTGGAGAGGATAGGGGAGGTAGCCTATCGTGTCGCTTTACCGCCGTCGCTTGCGAATTTGCATGAGGTTTTTCATGTGTCTCAGTTGAGGAGGTACATTCATGATCCGTCGCATGTAGTCCAAGTAGATGATGTACAGGTGAGAGATAACCTGACTGTTGAAACATCACCCATGAGGATCGAGGATCGAGAGTTGAAGCATTTGCGGGGTAAAGAGATTGCCTTGGTGAAGGTAGCTTGGGGAGGACCAGCAGGTGGCAATGTGACTTGGGAACTTGAGAGTCAGATGAAGGAGTCTTATCCTGAGTTATTCATTTGAGGTATGTTTTCGAGGACGAAAACTCTTTTAGTGGGGGAGAGTTGTAACACCCCGATGATAATATGACCATTATTTAAATTAAGTTAATGATAGATTTATTAATTTAATTAGATAATTGGATTATTATTTATTATTATTATTATTTTGGAATTATTGAATTATTATTATTATTGGAATAATAATATAATTTGGAAAATATATAAGTTGGAATTTAGAAAAATCCCATTTTTTGGTAAAAAGGTTATTTCACGTAAAAAGGGAAAAGAGACGGAAAGTGGAAAAGGGCAAAAGAACCAGAGAAACAAGGGTTGGAGAAGAGGAAAAGCTTGAAGCTCAAAGATTCGCCGGAGTAACTCAGGTAAGGGGGGTTTATCATCGATTAATGGGTATTATGGGATAATATGTGATGGGTAGTGAGAAACCATTGAATTGCCTCTGATTGAATGATGTATGATGAATTGTGAATTTTTGGGATGAACGAAATTTGGATTAAAATTGAAGAAATTCGTAGGAATTAGAGGTAGAAAGGTTAGCAATTTGTGAAATCGAAAGTGTATAATTCGTGTTAGATGAGATGAATGAATTGTGTGTAAAATTTGGACTGTGGAAGGTTGAACTGGATAGATCTCGTAGCAGAGAAAGCCATTGCAGATCTGGAACTTCTGGTTTCTGGTCATACGCGTATGGCACTAGGCAATACGCGTATGAGATGGCTGATACGCGTATGGATGAGGCCTTACGCGTATGGGAGAGGAAAATGACATTTGAACGTAGATTTGTCTCTGTTGGTACGCGTATGGGAGAGTGGTACGCGTAGCATACGCGTATGAGGCAGATGGTACGCGTATGGGTTGGGCGAGGAAAACGCGCCATACGCGTATGGGCATAGGCAATACGCGTATGGGCAGACTTGTGGTTTTTCTGAACTGTTGTTGTGCAGTTTTTGGTTGTTTAGGCTGAGTGATGTAACTTAGCTGATGTATGACGTGGTAGGGATCATTTCCCGTTGTTTTGAGTAGTATAGGTATTAGTAGAGTGCGCTAATACTGTGTTTGTTTATGCGGCATGATATGATATGCTTTTGTGATAAAATGTGTTGATGAGGCGTGATGGTATGCATGATGCTGTGAATGTATCAGTTATGTATGCATTTGTGAATAGACTGTTTTATGGCTTAGAATGTGAGCATATGTCTATTCTTGAGTTGTTGTTGTTGCATTGCTAGGTGATTAGCTTGCATATTGTGGCCCATTGGGGGTGGTAGCTAATTCCCATGGTGAGGAATTAGTGAGTAAATCATTTTGATTGTTGTTGATGTTTGCATGCTAGGTGATTAGCGTGCATAGCATGGCCCATTTGGGGTGGTAGCTAATTCCCATGGTGTGGAATTAGTGAGTGAGTCACTATGTCTCAAATGAGTGGGACTAGTGAGCTTGGTAGCCGTGCCTGGATTTGGACGGTGAGGTTGAACTATATGTTCACAAATAGTCGGTACCGCATGCATGGAGTCTCATTGCATAATATATGTATGGCGTATAATATGAATGGATGTAATCCAATATTATACGTGTGTTTGTGTTGATAGTGAGTATGAGTATGAATTGCATCGGTATTGAATATGATGTTTGGGTTGATGTACCGTTTCTGAATGTGTTGGGTGATTAGGGTGATTAATGTGTTAAATTACTTAACATGACATGATGTTTTATAATACTTATTATATTGATTGAGGAACTTACCCTTACAACTATTTTTCAGGTAACGAGCAATGAGTTGAGTAGAAGTTAATGCTTGGAGTCTAGTGTAGTCTCCTTAGTGGGTCGTGCTCTGATAGATGTAACATCGGGATGGGTTGTTTTAACTCGTTTTAAATGTTTTATTGTTGGTTGAGAACCATTTTACATGTAATGCTTTACATGATTGACGAAATTTATATCCACTGTGTTTTATGCAAATGTTTATGTTTTGAATTAATAAAAGAGCATGACCGTTATATTGTTGAATGGCGTGGAAAATTATGTGACACCCTTAACTGGCATAATTACTCTGATGTTGTATTTTGATATTTAATTAAATTATTGGGGTATTTTAGAAGGGTGTTACATTAGTGGTATCAGAGCATAGTCGGTCGAGTCGAGTCGTAATTATTCTGTTTTCCCTGTACGGGATAGGTGTTGTGTAACCCTATCAGTACTTATTGTTTTAGTTTGTTTGGGTTTTCAGAATAAAGATGGCTGGAAGAGGTAGAGATGATGCTGCGATTGTTGAGGCTCTGGGTATGCTAGCTGGAGTACTTGGAGGAAATCTGAATGTTGTGGGAATAGGAGCTGCTCGTCAACTGAGTGAGTTCCAGAAGAACAATCCTCCAATGTTCAAGGGAGCATACGATCCAGATGGCGCTCAGAAGTGGTTGAAGGAGATAGAGAGAATCTTCCGAGTAACGGAGTGTGCCGATAACCAGAAGGTCAGGTTCGGTACGCATATGCTGTCAGAGGAAGCAGATGATTGGTGGGTTGCTACCCGCACTGAGTTGGAATCTGCTGGAAATGCTGAGATCACTTGGGCTGTGTTCAGAGAGAGATTCCTGAGGAAGTATTTTCCAGAGGATGTTAGAGGAAAGAAAGAGATAGAGTTCTTGGAATTGAAGCAGGGTAACAGGTCTGTTACTGAGTATGTTGCTAAGTTCACAGAGTTGTCGAAGTATTATACTCCCTATAATGAGGCTGCTGGAGAATTTTCGAAATGTGTGAAGTTTGAGAACGGGTTACGCCCCGAGATCAAACAGGCTATTGGATATCAGCGGATCAGAGTGTTTTCTGACTTGGTTGACTGTTGCAGGATTTTTGAACAGGATTCCAAAGCCAGAGCAGAGAGCTATCAGCAGAGGGTGGATAGGAAAGGCAAGAATCAGAATGATCGTGGAAAACCGTATGCAGCTGGCAAAGGTTTTCAGAGACAAAGTGCGATGAAGAGGCCTAGTGGGGGAGACTCCAGTGCCCCTGCTAAGTGTTATAGATGTGGTCAGGCTGGGCATCGTATCCATGAGTGTACCAGTAATGAGAAGAAGTGTTTCAAGTGTGGAAAAGGTGGTCACTTGGCTGCAGACTGCCGGTTGAAGACTGTGACTTGTTTCAACTGTGGAGAGGTGGGTCATATCAGTCCACAGTGTCCTAAGCCGAAGAAGGAGAATCAGTCGGGAGGCAAGGTCTTTGCTTTATCGGGTTCTGAGACTTCTGCAGATGGTCGGTTGATCCGAGGTACGTGTTATATTAATGGCTTTCCTCTTGTAGCTATTATTGACACAGGTGCTACTCATTCCTTTATATCTTTGGATTGTGCTGTGAAACTTAAGTTAGAGATATCTGAGATGCTTGGAGGTATGGTAATTGATACTCCTGCGAAGGGTTCAGTGACTACTACTTCAGTTTGTTTAAATTGTCCTTTGAGTATTTTTGGTAGAGACTTTGGGATAGACCTTGTGTGTCTTCCACTAGTACAGGTTGATGTTATCCTGGGTATGAACTGGTTGGTGTTTAACCGAGTCTATATCAACTGTTTTGATAAGACTGTGATCTTTCCTGAGATTGAGGAAGGAAAGAGTTTGTTTCTATCTGCAAAGCAAGTGAATGAGGAAGTGGCAGATGGGGCAGAGTTGTTTATGCTGTTAGCGACTTTGGAGGCTAAAGATAAACTGGTGATTGGTGATCTAGCGGTAGTGTGTGATTTTCCTGATGTGTTTCCGGAAGAGGTGAATGAATTGCCGCCAGAGCGTGAAGTTGAGTTCCCAATTGATTTGGTACCGGGTACTAGGCCGATATCGATGGCTCCGTACCGTATGTCTGCTGTTGAGTTAACTGAATTGAAGAGTCAGTTGGAAGATCTGTTGGATAAGAAATTTATTCGTCCGAGTGTGTCATCGTGGGGTGCACCAGTGTTATTGGTTAAGAAGAAAGAAGGTACTATGAGGTTGTATGTAGACTACAGGCAACTGAATAAAGTGACGATCAAGAATCGGTATCCTTTGCCGAGGATTGATGATTTGATGGATCAATTGGTTGGTGCGAGTGTGTTCAGCAAAATAGATTTGAGATCTGGGTATCATCAGATACGTGTGAAAACTGAGGATATTCAGAAGACTGCTTTCAGAACAAGGTATGGACATTATGAGTATTCTGTAATGCCTTTTGGTGTGACTAATGCGCCTGGAGTATTTATGGAGTATATGAATAGGATTTTCCATCCGTACCTAGATAAGTTTGTTGTGGTGTTTATTGATGACATTTTGGTGTATTCTAAATCTGAAGAAGAGCATGCTGAGCATTTGAGAATGGTTTTAGGAGTTCTACGAGAAAAGAAGTTATTTGCTAAACTGTCGAAGTGTGAATTTTGGTTAGAAGAGGTTAGTTTTCTTGGTCATGTGATTTCAAGAGGTGGTGTTGCTGTTGATCCTTCTAAGATAGAAGCGGTGTCTAAGTGGGAAGCTCCGAAGTCTGTTGCTGAGATTCGAAGTTTCCTTGGATTGGCTGGTTATTATAGGAAGTTCATTGAGGGATTTTCGAAGTTGGCGTTACCGTTGACGATGTTGACTAGAAAATGGCAAGCGTTTGTTTGGAATTCAAAATGTGAAGAAGGTTTCCAAGAGTTAAAGAGAAGGTTGATTACTGCTCCTATTCTGATATTACCAAGTCCGTCGGATTTATTTGAGGTTTACTGTGATGCTTCATTGTTGGGTTTGGGTGGCGTGTTGATGCAGAATAAGCAGGTTATAGCTTATGCTTCGAGACAATTGAGGATTCATGAGAGGAACTATCCGACACACGATTTAGAGTTGGCAGCTGTGGTTTTTGTTCTGAAGTTATGGAGGCATTATTTGTACGGGTCCAGATTTGAGGTTTTGAGTGACCATAAAAGTTTAAAGTATTTGTTTGATCAGAAAGAGTTGAATATGAGACAGAGGAGATGGTTAGAGTTTCTGAAGGATTATGATTTTGGTTTGAATTACCATCCGGGTAAAGCAAACGTAGTGGCTGATGCATTGAGTCGGAAATCATTGCATATGTCTATGTTAATGGTTAAAGAATTGGATTTAATTGAGCAGTTTAGAGATTTGAGTTTGGTGTGTGAGAGTACTCACAATAGTGTTAAATTGGGAATGTTGAAGTTAACGAGTAATATTTTGGATGAGATTAGAGAGGGTCAGAAATCCGATATGCTTTTGGTTGATAAGTTGACTTTAGTGAATCAAGGTCAAGGTGGTGAATTCCGAGTTGATAAGAATGGTATTTTGAAATTTGGTAGTCGGGTGTGTATTCCGGATGTTACCGAACTTAAGAAGAGTATTCTGGAGGAAGGACATCGTAGTGGTCTGAGTATCCATCCTGGAGCTACGAAGATGTATCATGATTTGAAGAAGTTATTTTGGTGGCCGGGAATGAAAAGAGAAATTGTGAGTTTGCATGGTATTCCGTCGAGTATTGTTTCGGACAGAGATCCTAGATTTACATCGAAGTTCTGGGAAGGTTTGCAGAGGGCTTTGGGAACTAAGCTGAGATTGAGTTCTGCATATCATCCGCAGACTGATGGTCAGACTGAGAGGACGATTCAGTCACTGGAGGATCTTTTGAGGGCTTGTGTTTTGGAAAAGGGAGGTGCTTGGGATTGTTATTTACCTTTGATTGAGTTTACCTACAACAATAGTTTTCATTCGAGCATTGGTATGGCACCGTTTGAAGCTTTGTATGGTAGGAGATGTCGGACACCTTTATGTTGGTATGAATCCGGTGAGAGTGTTGTGGTTGGACCTGAGATTGTTCAACAAACTACGGAAAAAATTAAGATGATTCAGGAGAAGATGAGAATTGCTCAGAGTCGTCAGAAGAGTTATCATGATAAGAGGAGGAAGTCACTTGAGTTCCAAGAGGGAGACCATGTGTTTCTTCGTGTTACTCCGATAACTGGTGTTGGTCGAGCTTTGAAGTCGAAGAAGTTGACACCTCGATTTATTGGTCCTTATCAGATTTTGGAGAGGATAGGGGAGGTAGCCTATCGTGTCGCTTTACCGCCGTCGCTTGCGAATTTGCATGAGGTTTTTCATGTGTCTCAGTTGAGGAGGTACATTCATGATCCGTCGCATGTAGTCCAAGTAGATGATGTACAGGTGAGAGATAACCTGACTGTTGAAACATCACCCATGAGGATCGAGGATCGAGAGTTGAAGCAGTTGCGGGGTAAAGAGATTGCCTTGGTGAAGGTAGCTTGGGGAGGACCAGCAGGTGGCAATGTGACTTGGGAACTTGAGAGTCAGATGAAGGAGTCTTATCCTGAGTTATTCATTTGAGGTATGTTTTCGAGGACGAAAACTCTTTTAGTGGGGGAGAGTTGTAACACCCCGATGATAATATGACCATTATTTAAATTAAGTTAATGATAGATTTATTAATTTAATTAGATAATTGGATTATTATTATTATTATTTTGGAATTATTGAATTATTATTATTATTGGAATAATAATATAATTTGGAAAATATATAAGTTGGAATTTAGAAAAATCCCATTTTTTGGTAAAAAGGTTATTTCACGTAAAAAGGGAAAAGAGACGGAAAGTGGAAAAGGGCAAAAGAACCAGAGAAACAAGGGTTGGAGAAGAGGAAAAGCTTGAAGCTCAAAGATTCGCCGGAGTAACTCAGGTAAGGGGGGTTTATCATCGATTAATGGGTATTATGGGATAATATGTGATGGGTAGTGAGAAACCATTGAATTGCCTCTGATTGAATGATGTATGATGAATTGTGAATTTTTGGGATGAACGAAATTTGGATTAAAATTGAAGAAATTCGTAGGAATTAGAGGTAGAAAGGTTAGCAATTTGTGAAATCGAAAGTGTATAATTCGTGTTAGATGAGATGAATGAATTGTGTGTAAAATTTGGACTGTGGAAGGTTGAACTGGATAGATCTCGTAGCAGAGAAAGCCATTGCAGATCTGGAACTTCTGGTCATACGCGTATGGCACTAGGCAATACGCGTATGAGATGGCTGATACGCGTATGGATGAGGCCTTACGCGTATGGGAGAGGAAAATGACATTTGAACGTAGATTTGTCTCTGTTGGTACGCGTATGGGAGAGTGGTACGCGTAGCATACGCGTATGAGGCAGATGGTACGCGTATGGGTTGGGCGAGGAAAACGCGCCATACGCGTATGGGCATAGGCAATACGCGTATGGGCAGACTTGTGGTTTTTCTGAACTGTTGTTGTGCAGTTTTTGGTTGTTTAGGCTGAGTGATGTAACTTAGTTGATGTATGACGTGGTAGGGATCATTTCCCGTTGTTTTGAGTAGTATAGGTATTAGTAGAGTGCGCTAATACTGTGTTTGTTTATGCGGCATGATATGATATGCTTTTGTGATAAAATGTGTTGATGAGGCGTGATGGTATGCATGATGCTGTGAATGTATCAGTTATGTATGCATTTGTGAATAGACTGTTTTATGGCTTAGAATGTGAGCATATGTCTATTCTTGAGTTGTTGTTGTTGCATTGCTAGGTGATTAGCATGCATATTGTGGCCCATTGGGGGTGGTAGCTAATTCCCATGGTGAGGAATTAGTGAGTAAATCATTTTGATTGTTGTTGATGTTTGCATGCTAGGTGATTAGCGTGCATAGCATGGCCCATTTGGGGTGGTAGCTAATTCCCATGGTGTGGAATTAGTGAGTGAGTCACTATGTCTCAAATGAGTGGGACTAGTGAGCTTGGTAGCCGTGCCTGGATTTGGACGGTGAGGTTGAACTATATGTTCACAAATAGTCGGTACCGCATGCATGGAGTCTCATTGCATAATATATGTATGGCGTATAATATGAATGGATGTATTCCAATATTATACGTGTGTTTGTGTTGATAGTGAGTATGAGTATGAATTGCATCGGTATTGAATATGATGTTTGGGTTGATGTACCGTTTCTGAATGTGTTGGGTGATTAGGGTGATTAATGTGTTAAATTACTTAACATGACATGATGTTTTATAATACTTATTATATTGATTGAGGAACTCACCCTTACAACTATTTTTCAGGTAACGAGCAATGAGTTGAGTAGAAGTTAATGCTTGGAGTCTAGTCTAGTCTCCTTAGTGGGTCGTGCTCTGATAGATGTAACATCGGGATGGGTTGTTTTAACTCGTTTTAAATGTTTTATTGTTGGTTGAGAACCATTTTACATGTAATGCTTTACATGATTGACGAAATTTATATCCGCTGTGTTTTATGCAAATGTTTATGTTTTGAATTAATAAAAGAGCATGACCGTTATATTGTTGAATGGCGTGGAAAATTATGTGACACCCTTAACTGGCATAATTACTCTGATGTTGTATTTTGATATTTAATTAAATTATTGGGGTATTTTAGAAGGGTGTTACATTTGGAATGTAATTTAGAGTAACGTTTCTCTTGGAATAAGTTTCATATGATGAAAATTGTAGGAGATAGGGTCTTGGGGGACCCAGTTTTGATTAGATGAATTCATCTGGCCAACCACCATTAACCAACTTGCTAACTTGCAATTCTCTTGACTTTATAGGCTCATGGAAGATCATATATGAACAAGATGATGAATTTTTAAGAATCCCTTGAGACATTTGATCAATTCGTGAAGAAGCTTGTTGAAGAAGTTACATAAGATACCTAGATGAACTAGGGTTTCCAAGACAAATCAACTTCAAACTCTTGAAGAATGCTTGATCAAAATAACATGTATAGATCATGGGGATTCATATATTATGCCTAGAACCTTTGTGGATCATTCTTTGGTTGAGCTCTTAGAAATGAGGGTCTAAAACCCTGGATGTGAACTTGATAGATCAATGGTAATCATGCCTTACCTACAAAAGAGTTAGGCAAATGCAAAGTCATATTTTTGGTATTTTGGTTAGTAAAAATGATAATATACAAGTATGATACAATCATATGGTGCTTGGTGATCTCTCCTAAAACAAAACCAATGAAAGAGGGGTAATGCATATGATGAGATTGCATGAGGGATCTTAGGGTCAAAATTAGGGTCTTACAGCTGCCCCTATTTAAGGACATTCTAACTGAGGAGGTGAAGGTTAAAATATTCATATCAACTCAGTAGAATGGGATTTAATAACAACATATAGAAATAAATTTTGGTCTCTAAGAGACCTCATGATGCATATGATATGAATGTAAAATAAAATTCCCTATGGGGAAATATTGCCACAAAGGAAAACAAATCAGAGAGACCGAAGGTCCGCAGGAGCATAATACATTCCGTAAGGAAAACTCACTGGGGAGACAGATACTTTGAGGGGATATAAGGGGTTGCACATAGGCCAGGCTATGACTTTTAGAAAATGTTGGGAGACTAGAGGAATTCCATAAAAAATGGAAAGACTCAGCCGGGGGAACAAAAGAACATCTGCAGGGGAAACGAGCAGATCAGAATAAAACTGAAATACTTGAATCATGCAGGAAAAGCGATTTCACTACAGAAATACGCACTCAATTCAATTGGGGAAGAAATAAATTTCAACGCACGAGGAGCAGAAATCTATCATCCATTAAGTACTACTGGGTAAGGAGATATTAAAGATCTGACAGAGAGGACACCCGTCATCGGTTAAGATGAACATATCAAGGATGACTCGCTGAGGGCCACCAAGAGGGTGTATTCATTACCAGTTACTAGGTAAGAATAAACTTGCTGGGGAAAAACTGAAGAAATAGGAATTACAGCTACTGGTTATTGGGCAGAAGACCGAAGGGAGAGAATTTTCGTCACTGATTAAAGTGAACATATCAAGGATAGACTCAAAGGGAAGAATATCCGTCATCGGTTAAGATAAACATACCAAGGATAGACTTACCTGGGGACATTAGGAAGAGTATCCGTTATAGGGTTAAGGTAAACATATCAAGGATAAACTGCCTGAAAAAAAGGTAGGAATTATATCTATCGACTACTAGATAGAATACTGAAAAGAGAATATCTGTCATCAGTTAAGATGAACATATCAAGGATAAACTCCGACGAGGGGAATAGGAATTACATTTATCAGTTACTGGATAGAATACCAGAAAGAGAATATCTGTCATCTGTTAAGATGAACATATCAAGGATAAGCTCTAAAAAGGGGAGAGAAAGCAGGATTTACAACTACCGGTTACTGGGCAGAAGACCGCAAAGAGAAGGAAACCCATCATCGGTTAGTATGAACATATCAAGGATTAACTCTCTAGGGGAATAAAAGTAGGGATTACGACTACCTTTTTACTGGGTAGAACACCAAAGAGAAAATATTCGTCATCGGTTAGGATGAACATATCAAGGATAGACTCAAAGCAGGGGAAGAAAATATCCGTCATCGGTTAGGATGAACATATCAAGGATATACTTCCTGGCGAAAAATGAAAATGAATCTGCTGGGGAGAGAAAGGGTTACTTTTGTTGGGTATTGGGCAAGAAGTAACAAATTGCAAACTAAGAAGAATATTACCAGTTACTGGATAATAAACTTTTAGGGGACCCAAAGCATCTATCTAGGCAAGATCTAGAAAGAAATGGTCAATCAAGACTCAACCCAATGAGGATATAACCCAAGGGGAATGGTTCCATCCAGATAATCAACTAGGGAGGAAGCTGAAATGATAATCATCCACGAGCAAATAACTCAGTGGGGAAAGGAGAAAGGTTAAAGGCTTTCTGCTTACGGGGCTGAAATTCTACAATTGAAAAGAGGACAGACTCACGAAACCTGTATGGGGATAACGTACCATCATAACAGAGAACAAGAATCAATCAACAAGTGCGATGATGCAATAATGAAATTATATAAGTGTATTTGTATATGTATATATATATGATGATTATGTTGACAAAATTATCGCAAAGGATACAAAGGTGTCGTAGATTTGAATCATCGATACAATTCCCGGTCAATCCATAAAAAGAGGGAGACAACCGCTGGAGAAAAGAGAAATTAACATCCCAAAGGCTCAACCCTAGCTTGGGAAGGAGGAAATCTGCTGAGGAAAACTATTATCGAGTATGTAGGGAATTTTAGGTCAACGCCATGTTAAATGGGAGACAACTATGCAGGGGATAAACACAAATAGCTGCCCAAAAACCAGGAGGAAACTCTGATTGCGAGCGAATCTGAGGGTGATTGATAGGGAAACCGAAGTTCTGCCGCAAACCACGCGAACTGCAGAGGAAACCTATTCTTACTCCACTGGAAACCAAATATGAACTTGGCTGAGGAATAAACACTCCGCAAGGGACTAAACAACCAAATCGACTGGCTAGTTCACTAGGGAATGGAGAACAATAATCACCGAGTGCTGAATAATGTTGTCGGGGATGAAAGAGAAAATACGCCTACTGCTTGGGGAGAACCAATAATGCTCCACACTTAGGGCTTACTGCTTTCGAACCACTGTTGATATTCCTTTTAAATGAAATTGATTGCTTAAAATTCATGCTTTTATATGTTTAAGAAAAATGATTTTGATTGAAAAATTTTAACTTCAAAAATGATCATAATAAAATTTAAATCTATTTGACTGAAATAAATAAGAGTAGAAACAATTGGATAAAAGCTCAACTTTATTTAATAGAATGGTAGTCTGTAAATGACAAGACTCCATAGATATTTACAAAGTTGAAAATGGTAATTTACATGGAAAAGGGGTACATCGAATAAAATGATCACTAATCCTTCTACTGACTCTTGACATCCACTGTGCTCTTGACGGATGCTGGAGGCAATGAATCAACATCGATCGTTGTACTCGAGAATGTCTTCAAAACTGAAGATCAGCAGGATGCAATAACTTGCCATAATCCCTAACTTTTGCATAAATTTCCCCAAGGTGGGGAACTCAATTTATCGGGATAATTCTTTCTATTTTATGTCTCTAACTTTTGCCTGGATCGCCCTTTCGGGTTTTTAATCCACCGAGACGCTCTTTTTTGCCAAAGTCGCCCTATCGGGTTTTTAACTTAGCGAGCCATTCTTTTTCTTTTTAGGCGAAGTATTTCTTGACTGCATCTGCATTCATAGGACGAGTGAACTCTTCAACATCCATAGTTGTAAGGATCAAAGCACCGCCTGAAAAGGCTCTCTTGACAACATGTGGGCCTTTATACTTAGGAGTCCATTTGCCCCTAGAATCTGGTTTGAAAGATAGAATCTTTTTTAGCACAAGGTCACCTTCTCTAAACACGTGAGGTCTGACTTTCTTATCAAAAGCTTTCTTCATTATCAAAAGCTTTCTTCATTCTCTTCTCTTCAATCAAATTCAGTTGATCAAATCTAGTCTGACACCCCTCAGCCTCAGTCAACTTGGCTCCATGAGCACACACAATGAAGAGATCTCAGCCTCTACGGGGAGCACTACTTCCATGCCATAAACAAGTGAGAAAGGGGTTTCCCCTGTTGAAGTGCGGATGGATGTACGATACCCATGCAAAGCAAATGAGAGCATCTCATGCCAATCCTTATATGTTACAACCATCTTCTGAATGATCTTCTTGATGTTCTTGTTTGCAGCTTCAACAACCCAATTCATCTTAGGCCTGTAGGGAGAAGAATTATGATGTGCGATGTTGAAGTCTTTGCAAAGAGCTTCCACTATATTATTGTTCAAGTTCGATCCATTATCAGTAATGATCTTACTTGGCACACCATAACGACATATGATCTGAGTCTTGATAAACCTTACAATAACTTGCTTGGTTACATTTGCATATGATACTGCTTCAACCCATTTTGTGAAGTAGTCAATAGCCACCAGAATGAAACGATGTCCATTCTAAGCTTTGGGCTCAATCATGCCAATCATATCGATTCCCCACATGGAGAAGGGCCACGGAGAGGAAATGACGTTTAACAGTGTCAGAGGAACATGAATCTTATCTGCATAAATTTGACACTTGTGGCATTTCTTCACAAACTTGCAATAGTCAAATTCCATTGTCAACCAATAGTAACATGTTCGCAACATCTTCTTCACCATTGCATGTCCATTGGAATGAGTACCAAAGGAACCTTCATGGACTTCAGTCATCAATAAGTCTGCATCGTGTCTATCCATGCATCTGAGTATAACCATATCGAAGTTTCTCTTGTAAAGCACATCACCATTCAGGTAGAAGTTACCGGCAAATTTCTCAAAGTCTTCTTATCTTTCAAAGATGCCCTAGATGGGTAAATCTGACTTTGGAGGAAACACTTGATGTCATAATACCACGACTTTTCGTCTTTGACCTCTTCAACGACAAACACATGAGCTGGCCTATCAAGATGCATCATAGTTAAATTGGGAACTTCATTCCAATATTTCACTATAATCATTGACGCCAATGTTACAAGAGCATTTGCCATTCGGTTTTCATCTCGAGGGATATGATGAAACTTGACTTTTGTAAAGAAAGTTGATATCCTCCTCACATAATCTCTATATGGTATCAAGCCGGGTTGATTCGTCTCCCATTCACCTTTGATCTAATTCACGACGAAAGTTTAATCTCCATAGACGTCTAAATACTTGATTCTAAGATCAATGGCCTCTTCAAGTCCCATAATGCAAGCTTCATATTCTGCCTTATTGTTTGTACACTTGAAAGTCAATCTAGCTATAAATGGAAAATGCGTGCCTTGAGGAGTAATAATCACTGCCCCAATGCCATTACCATATTGATTAACAACTCCATCAAATACCATGCCCCAACGGGAACCAGGTTCTAGCCCTTCTTCAAGCAATGGTTCATCACAATCTTTCATTTTCAAGTACAAGATCTCTTCGTCAGGAAAATCATACTCTGATAACAACATCTACCAACGGGAAATCCTCCCAGTTAAAGCATGCTTCTCAAATATATACTTAATTGGATCCATTTTGGATATCAACCAAGTGGTATAATTCAACATATATTGACGTAGACGCTTAACATCCCAAGCCAATGCGCAACAAGTCTTCTCAGTCAAATACATGATCAATGGTCTTCCTTCAACAGGTGGAGACAAAATTGGAGGTTCAAGCAAATATTCCTTGATACTGTCAAACGCTTTCTGACAATCTTCGGTCCAATCACAAGACTGATCTTTCCGAAGAAGCTTGAATATAGGCGCACATGTGGCAGTCATGTGTGAGATGAATCTTGAGATATAATTCAAGCGGTCGAGAAAACCTCTGACTTGCTTCTCAGATTTGGGCGCAGGCATCTCTTGTATTGCTTTGACCTTGGCAGGATCAACCTCAATACATTTCTCATTGACAATAAAGCCCAATAACTTACCAGAACGAACACCAATAGTACACTTATTGGGATTCAAGCGGAGTTTGTACTTCCTAAAATGCTGGAATAACTTCAATAAATGCTCAACATGTTCTTCTTCATCAATTGATTTAGCAATCATGTCATCGACATATACTTCAATCTCTTTATGCATCATATCATGAAAACGAGTAGTCATTGCTCTTTGGTAAGTTGCACCAGCATTCTTTAAACCAAAAGGCATCACTCTATAATAGAATGTCCCCCAAGGAGTAATGAATGTGGTCTTCTCCATATCTTCGAGTTCCATCTTGATCTAATTATATCCGGAAAATCCGTCCACAAACAAAAAGACTTTGAATTTAGTTGTACTATCTACCAACATATCAATGTGTGGCAGAGGGAAATCATCTTTCGGACTAACTTTATTCAAATCTCGATAGTCAACACACATGCGGACTTTTCCATCCTTCTTCGGAACGGGCACAATATTGGCCACCCGTTGCGGATACTCAGCGGTCACTAGGAAACCGATATCAATCTGCTTTTGCACTTCTTCTTTGATCTTCACTGCCATATCAGGATGAGTTCTTCTCAACTTCTGCTTGACTGGCGGGAATTCTAGCTTCAACGGAAATCTATGCTCCACTATCTCAGAATCCAAACCAAGCATGTCTTGATAGGACCAAGCAAGCACATCTGAATACTCTCGAAGAAGATCGATCAACCCCTTTTTAACCTCTGGATACAGTCGAGACCCGATATTGACTTCCTTCACGTCATCCTCGGAACCCAAGTTGACTAACTCAATCTTCTCTTCGAATGGCTGAATGGATTTTCCTTCATGCTCAAGAAGACGAGACAATTCATCACTTACTTCTTCATCACTTTCTTCCTCAACCTCGAACACAGGGAATTCAAAATTTGGAGAAGGATCATTGTATTCAATGGGGTTACAAACCAACCTACATAATGATTTGATTTTTGATTTTAGAGAAGTGAATATGTGACCAAATATTATGCAGATGGACAATTTATTGTTTATTTATGTTTTTTGTGATTACCATCTTCGAAATAAAGCAAAAAGTAAAAACAAAACATCATAGATGTGGATGAATAGAATTATATTTTATTAATGATCAAATTGAAAATGCCCAAACAATGTTCACTTCTCCCTTAGGCATAAGAGAAGGATTTCCAAAAACAAATAAAAGCAATTACTTAGATCGATGCATAATAACAGGAATATCAACAGTAGTCCAATTGTTGCAAGCTTTTCCATGCGTCACAAAATTGGTGCAGTCTTCCTCTTCATCATCCTGTAGCACATCAGCTAAGTGTTGTTCATTACCATGAATGAACCCTCCGCTATGAAAGCTGGGTTGCGTATCGTCTGATCTAGCAGCTGTCAAACCTTGCTGGAAACGTAAACCAACTCTGTTCTTATTGCCGGAGACTTCTATCATCTGCCCCCACTGATCAACACTTCCTTCTTCCATAATCTTCCTTGCTTCTTTAAATGAGGACTTGGGTGCCCCAACTCATTTTCCAACAGTAATAGATAAGGCTTGGAACGAGGTTCCAACCTCATCCTCAGCTTCAACATAAGAGAAAGATGACAGGTGGCTGACTAACAGTGCCTTCTCCCCGCCAATGATGACTAGCTTTCCATTCTTAATAAACTTGAGCTTCTGATGCAACATGAAGGTAACAACTCCCGCCTCGTGAATCCATGGCCTTCCCAATAGACAAATGTAGGCCGAGTGGAATCCATTACTTGAAAAGTAATCTGGAAGTCACTCGGACCTATCTTTACTGCAAGGTCCACTTCACCAATCACCGTTTTGTGCGAACTGTCAAAAGCCTTGACGATCACACCACTATATCCCATAGGCGCTCCTTGATATGACAGCTTTGACAATGTTGACTTTGGAAGCACGTTCAACAAAGATCCAGTATCAACTAGCACATTTGATAAAGCGTCATCTTTGCAATTCATGGAGATATGCAAAGCCAAGTTATGATTCCCACCCTCCTCGGGGAGTTCTTCATCACAGAAGTTGAGATTATTACAGGAAGTGATGTTAGCCACAATATGATCAAACTGATCCACTATAACATCATGTTCCACAAAATCTTGCTCTAGAACTTTCTGTAGTGCTTCTTTGTGCGCTTCTGAGTTCATAAACATAGATAATACTGAAATCTTTGAGGGGGTTTGGAGCACCTACTCCACCATATTGAATTCACTTTTCTTTATTAGCCTGAGTACCTCATCATCGTCGTTAGGCTTCAAGTTGCTGAATTCACCAGACTGACATCTTGGAGTACTAACTGATTATACCACATGTACATCCACCTTCTTTTTGACAGTCAAATCTTCTGCATTCTTTGGGAACACCGACCCGAACACTCGACCAATGCGGGTCACCTTAGTAACATCAGCAATGCTCACGACAAAATTGGTCGTAGGCAAAGGAACCTCTTGACCATCTTTCAACATAGTTGCATTATACTGATAACGAACAACTTTATTGGATGCATACAGGACTGGACCCGCCAACCGTATAACCAACGGCAATACCGATCTCTTGCTGACAATGTTACTGCTACTGGTCTCATATTGGATCACTATTTTTTCAGGATTCTTGAAAACGGGAACAATAATATTCACACCATCATCCACGTGACGGGATTGAACAATCTGGATTAAGCCTTCATCCATCAACCGTTGGATGTCTCTCTTTACAACCATACAACCCCTAGGGTTGACACTACAGATCTCACAACCATCATGATCGTGTTTACAATCGCTAACCAAGCAAATATCCTTGTGCATCGTTTCCAAGGACCTTCTAATGAAGCGTACGTCGAATACTTTGAACTCGCCTAGACAACCATCCACCATATTAACATATGAATTACCATGAGCGGGAAAAGGATTAGCTTTAACATTCGGTGCGCGGTCCTCAAAGGACACCATTCCATTCTTTACCAGCTTTTGAACTTCATATTTGAGAGGGTAACAATTCTCAATATCATGTCTGGGAGCTCCTTGATGGAAAGCACAATGGAGTTCCGGTTTGTACCACCAGGGAAGTGGTTCATGGATTTGCGGAGGATTTCTTGATTGTAGTAGGTTCTTGAGAACCAAAGAGGGATATAATTTTGCATATGTCATGGGCATAGGGTCGAAAGAGACCTTCTTCCTCTCAAATTTTTGTTACTGATGATTATTGGTATTGTTGTTGTTGTAGGTGTTTATTCGTTGTTGTGGTTGTTGCTGAACTGGTGCTGATTGATTTGCAGAAAACACAGGAATAACTGAAGATACTTGATAATGATGTTGATGGGGTGATTGATTTCTTCTAATATGAGGCCTCTTTTGCCTCCCACTGGTCACTGCATTAGCTTCGTTGTCCTTCTTCTTGCTAAAACTGTTGCCATATCTCTTGCTGGATGACACCTCCTCTATAGACAACCGTCCTTCTCGGACACCTTCTTTGAGCCTCATCCCCATGTTTACCATTTCAGTAAAATCACCGGGGGCACTGGAAATCATCCGCTCATAATAAAATAAGCTCAGGGTCTTCAGAAAAATCTTGGTCATCTCCTTTTCCTCTAAAGGAGGGGTAATCTGAGCAGCAAGCTCTCTCCACATCTGCGCATACTCCTCGAATGTCTCTTTTTCCTTCTGAGACAACAATCTCAATTGATCCATATCGGGAGCCATATCAATATTATATTTATACTGCTTCACAAATGCTTCACCCAAATCATTGAACGTGCAGATGCTCTCACTATCCAATCCCATGCACCACCTCAGATCGACATTGGTCAGACTGTCTGGAAAATAATGGCTCAACAATTGATCATTATTTGTTTGAGTAGACATTTTTTTGGCGTGCGTCACCAAATGACTGAGTGGACATGTATTTCCTTTGTATTTTTCAAAGTCAGGCACTTTGAATTTCACTGGAATCTTCACATTCGAAGCCAAGCACAATTCTGCATCACTCTTCCCAAATAGGTCCTTACCCCTCAAATATTTCAACTCCTTGCGCAGCTCAAGAAATTGATCCTTCATCTCATCCTTCTTCTCATACACATTCGGGCCCTCAGACGGCTCAGAATGATAGATAGTGTCTTCTACATGAGGTAGGGTATGCACAATAGGTGGCGGTACAAACATGACTGGGCTAGATGCCGGCATAGAAGCAAATGTAGGCGCAAAGCCTTCAGGCACAAAGTTTGGCAGCATTCCCCACGGGAATTCGGCAGGCATGTTGGGCGCGAAGTGAGCAGCAGTTGCGAGAATAACAGAGGTAACCACCTATGACATTACAATCCTCTGAGGAGGAGGAGTTGCAGGCGTTGGAGAAGATTGGCTCTGAGCAGCTAGGACTAACTCCATCATGGCAGTCAGACGGGAAATATCTTCTTTCAAGTCTCTATTCTCTTGCTCATGATGTTCCATGATTCTGGAGTGATTGACGCGAGTATTTTACCGATGAGTCAGCTTGGCTGAAGCACAGAAGAAACACCAATGAGACATCTGGTGAACGAGAAACCTGCTTATGCAAATGATGCATGAAATGCAATGTTTTGATTATTTTTATTTTCAAGGAACTTATTATATATTTGCAAATATATATATATATATAACAATAATTTCAACAATTTGATATGACCATAAAAATCTCTTCCATTTATATAATTGAAAGGATTACACTGAGTACAATTTCAGAAATCATATGAAAAAATAAAGAGAAAGGAGACTAGTCATCCTAAGGATCCCTAAGAACAACGTCAGAAGATCTAGCTGAAGGTGCGTACTTCCTTCAGATGCGTTAGATCTCGGTTTCAAAAGAAGCCTTCATCTGAGTCTTCTCGAGGACAAGCTGATCAACAATCTTTTTCCAAGCAACGAAAGGCTGAGGCATGCTAGAATAAGATGAAACCTTTGGATCTCTCTGTCTCTTGGTCACTTGGTCTTCAAGTAGCTCAATAAGTGCCTCTTTGTCCTTAGACTCAAGCTGCAACTCCTCATGCTTTTTGCTCAAAGCATGGAAACGCTCTTCCCACATATCCTTCTCTTGTTTCATCTTGGCGAGCGCGTCTTCCAAATCCTCTACATCCTGGTTAGGGAGAATTAAAGGCTCAAACACAACCATAGACATATGTATTTCACACGGATAAGACATCTTCAACTCCAAAGCTCTCTTCTTCACCCAAAGAGTGTAAGCTTCCAAAGCTACACAATTGCATGGACCAAGCTCAGATCTTTCTTTCATATGCACATTATGCCAATCATGCACAATCTTCTGCTTCAAATGTTGGGGATCTTTACCCTCTTGATAGAAAAGGTCTTCTAACAAAGTGTTATTAGGTTTGTCTCTCAAGGGGAACCCAAGTTGACGACGAGTCAAAGCAGTGTTGTAGTTGATTCCTCCTTGTGTACCAATGAGAGGCACATTAGAGAATTCACCACAACAATCAATAATCTCCAAACTTCTCAGAGAAGGATCATACCAAACTATATCATCATTAGTGAGAGACATAAGTCTCTGTGACCACCATAGACATTGTTTGTTCTCCACAAAAGCAGGTGTCTGAGGCAAGTGATAAATAAACCACCTGTATAGAAGAGGAATGCAACAGACAATAGTTCCACCACCTTTAGAATTCCTTAGATGCAAAGATAAGTACATATCTCCTAACAGAGTAGGCACAAGATTCCCAATAAAGAAAAATCTAATGGCGTTGACATATACAAAATCGTCAATGTTAGGGAACAAAGCTAATCCATAGATGAGAAACACAAAGATATCTTCAAAAGCATCCACACTACCGGCTTGAGCAAAGGCAGTAGCTTCCTTGATGAGGAAATTAGAAGGCAACCAAAACAATCCTCCTTTCTTCCCCCAATGAGCCTCTATCTCAAACTTCTTCAAGTGAAGAGCTTCGGCAATAAGATGAGATCTGGGAATCTCTTCCAATCCACTAAATGACACTTTTTTAGAAACAGGTATTCCTAAGACATGGGCATACTCCTCCAACATAGGCACAAAATGATAATCAGGAAAAGTGAAGTCCCGGTAGAGAGGGTCATAAATCTGAACCAGCACACTCAGAAGTCCTTCAACTACATCAGTAGACACAACAGATAGAAGCTTCCCATGACGTTGTTTGAAGTCCACGAGATCTAATACAAAAGATGCTAGCTTCATTAGCTCTTTCAAGTCGGGACATTTGAAACTGTACTTCTTAGTGTTCCTTCGTCTACAATCCATGGTCTGGAAATATTTGCAAATAACACCTCAGTTCCTTGAAATTTTTGTGTGATGAATGTTATGATGCGCATGAATGCATGAATGCAACAATCACAAATAAGGGATCACATACAAGGAAAACAAACAAAGGTCAAGGGATAAATCAAGTTATTGTCAAGATCAATCATCCATTTTGGTGGATTATGGTTTACACCTTATCAACACCCAAGTTCCATTGATATTGACAAGACTTGATTGGATCAACCAAAAATCAAGGGTTTGTTGTAAGTCAGGAGCATGGAGTCTGGATAAGAACCATCCCAAAGGAGTCAACTAAGGACAAAACCTGTAGATCATGTTCTAAAAAGTTTCCAGAGTCTTAATTCCATCTATCAGATATTACAGGTTAGGATGACTGACTCATCAACCCATGATATTCTCAAGAGAAACCCGTCTGAGTGTAGTATCGCGTAACAATTGTTATCAAGTCTACACTTGAACAGTCTTTGCACTACGTCCTATATATGCCAAGAGGGGTTAAATGTTCTACGGTCCTCATCTTCTCGGACCACAAATTAGAGATAGCAATGCCTAACCACAAATACTTCTGTGATATTCCAAAATCCAAAAGGGTCTCCACTGAGTAGATGGGTCTCAAGCCAACTTGTTAAAGACTACTCCACACAAGTCGAACATGACTATACCATCCTCCTATCTTAATTGCACTAATGTTTGGGTTAGAACTTATCTCACCACTCAGAGATCACCAAGCACAACAAGCAGATTATATCATACAAACAAAATATACATACATCAAATATACAGTTATATACACACAAAAAGTAGGCTAAACCCACTGGAGACTACTCCCTAGCAGAGTCGCCACTTAATTTTTGTAGCGGGAAATTCATGATCATCAAGCTATGGACAAGCTAGACATCAAATAAACAAGAGTCGCCACCGCGCTTTTATTGTTTCCAAGGGAAAAGGGAAAAGTACGAACAAAACCCAAAAGATAAGAAGTTTTCAAATCAAAACTAATAAAATGTCAGAGATTACAGGTAAGGGGGCTGGTTACACAGAGGGAAGGTGTTAGCACCTAAAGTGTCCTAGGTATTCCTAGGGAGTCCGTTTTGTGTGCATATGTGTTTTTGTACAAATGATGTTTGCATACAAATAGAATGGGGGATGAGAAAATAATTCATTAATTATATTTTGGTGTTTGACAAGACCTTCGGACTTGTGCTTACGTACCAACATAAAAATGAGGGATCAAAACCTCGTAGTTCGTGGTATCAATTTCAAAGTGAGTACATTGCTTTTAACAAAAAATTAAGTTGGAAAGGCACAAAGGCCTAAAAATGGTTTGAATGAGTTAGTTCTTTTTTGCTTTTGAAATTTTTAAGTCAAGTATAGTTAAGTATATTTACAAGTTTGATTAAGGAAAGAAGTTTGAAAATGCAGTGGCTTAAGGCCAAGGTTTCTAGTTTGTAAAGTGGTCAAAGTTTGGAAAAACAAGCACAAATAAAGAAGTTCTTCTTTAAAGGAGGGAGAGATTTTGAAATTAAAGAAGTGGGGAGGAGATGAAAAGACTAATCCTAAGCACAAAATTAAAAGTTAAGAGTTGAAAAGATCTGACCAATGGGCTGCAATCAAATAGACAAGAATGTCATCTAGAAACCCAAATTCCCTTGGACTTTTAGAATCAAGCAACAAACAATGCATAAAATAGCAAGTTGAGGAGCAAGGCATCAAATAAAGATGACCACAAGCAAGCTTAGCAACTCCATGATCTTCTTCAAGATTCCCATGTAACAGATGAATTCTTAGATGACATCAATCACAGGTTTAAAATAATAGCTTCACAATGATTATGTTGCAGATGAACTCAAATGGATCTTCAATGATGTATCAGATGAAGTTTCAAATCACAAGAACTTGGTTACATGAAAGTTGGCATTGGCCAAGTCCTTTGTATAGGGAATGTTGCCTAAATTCTAAGTCCAATTGTCTCAGACCAAACCAACAGTCCACACAAGATATTTTTTAGGGTTTTTTGTTCTTATTATGTACATTAATGGTCAAAGACCATATAAACAAACATAGTATACACAAAACAAAATATATTACACAATATGGTCCAAGTGGACAAAATGAAATGACATTAACATAAACAATTAGAATGGTATGAATAATGATAAATGAATAAAGCTCAAAAATAAAGTGCATTAAAATAAAGGACTTGAAATTAAATGTTAGTTGTTAATAGGTTAGAAGTTAGTATTGCTTTTGCTTTGCTTTTTTTTTTTTGTTTAAGTCATTCTTTGGAGAGCACTCAACCCACTTATCACAAGCATGAATCCTTGAACCAAGACATCTTCCAAAGGAAGGAAAAAAGGCCAAGTTTCCACACAATACCATGAATGAAGGGAGACTTACAATCTCACTAACTAGAAGGCTATGCCTTTGTGTCAAAATTTAGCGCTATGTTAAGCAATCGTAATTGGACTTATGTAGAAGTCATAACTATTTAAGGTCGAGCAATAGAATTTTGGTGTTAATGCATGTTAGAGACATAGTATAATGAACTATGCTCATGAAACATATCATACACAAAAAGAATTTGCAAAGTGGGGGGATCTAATCTCATCCATACTTATGTTGATTTTGCAATCAAGTAGCCTTAGGATATTGAGATATCATAGGTCCATGACATGAATGCATAAAGAAGGGGAATGCGATGAAGAGGGAGGGGAAATGAATCAAACTCAAATTGGACAAAGGAGAACTTTTACCACGTTAAGATCATTCATTCATTTTGGGAGATGGAATGTACATTCCATCAATCCTCTAAATTCAATGATCTTAACCTAACAAAGTCAAATCAACCTTGACCAAGGCCCAACAACACAAGTCAAACTTATAAAGTCAATTAAAATGGCTAAACACAATTAATTTGGCATTTAATCAATTAAAAATAGTAAAAATCATGCATTAAATTAAATATGGTTGGTCAATTTCCTAAAACCTCATCAAAACACCAAAGAAATGGCCATGAGATTTATCATAGCTCAAACAAGGTCAAAGGACCTTGGAGAAAATTTTTCAGCATTTTTGGAAACTTAAAAGTATTTTTAAATAATTAAAAATATTCAAAAAATCAATTAAATCATGAAAAATATTAATAATGATCCAAAAAATAATTTTAATTCAGAAAATGAAAGAGGATTTTATTGATTTTTTTTGGTGAAACTCTCATATTTTTTTGGATCAATATTAAAACTAATATGAATTAATGAATATAAAAAAAACATGGACCACTTGATCTGCCTCATTAATTGATGTGGCAGATCAAGTGGTGGAGAGCGCGTGTGCCATGGTACGCTTGAGTCAAATGTTCACACGCCTGGTAATCACAAAGTATGCTCATGATTAAAACATTTCAAACTCATCTAATGGCTCTGAACACTTTCAACGCATCGCCGGAGCCAAAGGCTGGTCATCTTCTCTGATGAAATGGCGTAGATAACGAATATCTCCTCAATTTCAACTAACTCCAAATATATAGAGAGATACGTGGAGTTGAATTTTGAGGTGTGTCAAATGAATTGCTTCGATTTGACCTCAAAGCAACTCAATCTTGTTGCCCACATTGGTAGGACTCCAAACAACTAAGGATCCAACAGAATTGATGAGAATTAAGAGAGAATCAAAGAGAAGAAAAATCTGGAAAATACCTTCGATGCTGTGCAAAACTGGATCTCTCTTGCTTCAATTCGTGCTTGATCTTTCTTATGGAGCATGTGGAAGTGGCTTAAGAGTAATGTAAAGCTTTGGATCCTGGAGTTTTTGAATCTCCAAACAGTGAGATTCAAACTCAAATTTCAGTTGAAATTTCTCAGGGTTTCCTTTGAATTGAGAGGGTTCGGAAGATTGGGGGAAAAGTTGGCGCGCAAGGTCCTTTGAACAGAGGCATTTGACCTCTATATATAGCAATGAGAAGTGTTATTTGCACACTTGAAAAATTCAACAAATTTGGTAATGCAATGCGCAGGCCCATGAAGCAATCCGTTTAGGTCCATAATCAACTAAAATGAGGTCTGCATGAAGCTTGGATGGCAAGGCAAAATTGTTTGAACATTGGAAGCATTGATCTTGCCAACTGATACAGGCCTGTTTAAGCCATGCGCAAACCTATCAAAATTGATCCAAAATGAATGAATTAGGACTCCTTGGAAAGCTTAGATCAAGAGGAACAACTCTTATGTTGCACACTTTTCCATTTGGAACTTGTATCATGGTGAATTTTGAGGTGGAAGTTTGAAAATTTTAATATGTCAAAATATTTTCTAAGTGTCAAGCTACATATTCAATTATTCCATCTTGCTTAACTTCTTATGTGAGATCCAAATGAGAAATGTGTCTTCATCAAAGTTGTATCTATTTCAAAAATATTAAAATTGGTCACCAATTTGATATCAGTTGGTTTTAGGATGAGTGAGTTATGAATTTTTGAAGTTGAGGAAAATCACTTGTTCAATGGTATTGGTCCAAAATGACCTATAATGTATCCTCATATCACATACTCATACAAGTTGATTTATCTCTCACTCCAAACATAAAAGTTGAAGTAGACATCTTGAATTGGATTGTGCAACTTGGAAATCTTTCATCTCATAAACATTTAGCAAGTTATGACCTTGGGAAGTTGACTTTCAAATTAGGGTTTAGACAAAATGACCTATAATATTTCAACATAGAAAATGACTTTTCAAGAAAAATTAGCTCTAGACCCTAACATTAAAGTTGTTTGGAATGTCATTTAGAGTAACTTTTATCTTTGAGTAATTTTAATATGATGAAAATTGTAGGAGATAGGGTCTAGGGGGACCCAGTTTTGATAAGATGAATTCATCTGGCCAACCACCATCAACCAACTTGCTAACTTGAAATTATCTTGACTTTTTAGGCTCATGGTAGATCATATATGCATAAGATGATAAATTTGGAAGTATCCCTTGAGAAATTTGATCAATTGGGGAAGAATCTTGTTGAAGAAGTTACTCAAGATACCCAGATGAACTAGGGTTTTCAAGACAAATCAACTCCAAACTCTTGAAGAATGCTTGATCAAAATAACATGTAGAGATAATGGTGATTCATATATGATGCCTAGAACCTTTGTGGATCATTCCTTGGTTGAGCTCTTGGCAATGAGGGTCTAAAACCCTAGATGTGAACTTGATAGTTCAATGGTGATCATGCCTTACCTAGAAAAGAGTTAGGCAAATGCAAAGACATATTTTTGGTATTTTGGTTAGTAAAAATGATAATATACAAGTATGATACAATCATATGGTGCTTGGTGATCTCTCCCAAAACAAACCCAATGAAAGAGGGGTAAGGAGGATACCAAGGTATGATCCTAATGCTAATGCATATGATGAGATTGCATGAGGGATCTTAGGGTCAAAAGTGGGGTCTTACACCCAGACTTTGAAAATATAAAGGGAATACTTGCCCATTAAGCCATCTTGTTATGTAGGCTAGAAAGATGTCTACTCAAACTGACAATAATTAGCTGCTTATTCACTACTTCCAAGATAGTCTGACTGGAGCTGCCCTCAGATGGTATATGAGCCTGGATAGTGCTAGTGTCCGTACTTTTAATGACTTGGGCGAGGCCTTTGTCAAATAGTATAAGTACAATGTTGATATGGCGATAGATAGGGATCAGTTGAGGTCGATGTCTTAGAAGGACAAGGAGACATTTAAAGAATATGCTCAAAGCTGGAGAGAACAGGCTGCCCAGATAAGTCCACCTCTTGAAGAGAAGGAAATGACGAAGATCTTCTTGAAGACGCTGAGTTCGTTTTATTATGAACGTGTGATTGCAAGTGCCCCCAAGGATTTTACCAAAATGGTAAACATGGGGATGAGGCTAGAAGAAGGAGTTCGTGAAGGACGTTTGTCAAAAGAAGAGGCGTCAGCTAGCAAGAAGTATGGTGGGAGTTTCTCTAAGAGGAAGGAAGGAGAAGCTAATTCAGTATCGATGGGGAGACAGAGGAGGCCTCATGTAAGAAAAAGTTCTCAACCTTGTCAACATCAACACTAAGTTTCTTCAGTAATTCCGGTTTTTTCTAACAATTCTAATAATCAATCAATTCTAATTCAGCAACAACAACATCAACAATAACCGCAACAAAGAACCAACTACAACAAGAACAATAATCACCAACAAAATTTTGAGAGGAAGAAGGTCTCTTTTGACCCTATTCCTATGACTTATGCAGAATTATACCTATCTCTGGTACTCAAAAATCTAATCCAACCGAGAAACCCTCCACAAATCCCTGAGCCACTACCATGGTGGTTCAAGCCTGATCTTAATTGTGCTTTTCACCAGCGAGCCCCTGGTCATGATATAGAAAACTACTATCCATTAAAATATGAAGTTCAAAAGCTTGTAAAGAGTGGTATGGTGTCCTTTGAGGTCAGAGCGCCAAATGTGAAAGCCAATTCGTTGCCTACTCATGGTAACGCTTCTATCAACATGGTGGACGACTGTCCAGGGAATTTCTGAGTTTTTGATGTGAGACGTGTAATACCCCAAAATTTACCCTTCATTTTTCCTGGAAGCATACGCTTTACACCTCATGCATGCATTCGTTTTTAGGTCATTTAACATTAGATACATTGCATTTCATCATGTCAATCAGAATTAGATCCAAGAAACTTAAAAAAAAAATTAATTAATTAATTAATTAAATAAATAAATAAAATATAACAATTTTTTTTTGGACTTGGGTCTCTCTCATTTGAGCCCACAAAGCCATGGAATTCAGTCTATAAATACCAAGGCTTCACTTGAGAAAAGGGGAGAAGCAAAATACTCTGAGGTTTCCTTGGAACAAAACCCTGAGGAAAAAGATAGTGAGAGAAGAACTAACAGAGTTCAGGGCAGCCTCCAAACCCTGAAGGGAACTCAACTGCACAGAATCACCTCTGCCTCACATAAACCCTAAAGATTGTTTTGTAAACCTCACGGGTGCAACTCAATTTCAATTAAGCTCTCCAATCAGGTTTGCCCTATATCCATCATCTTTATGCCTTTAATTTGAATGCTCTAAATGTATGAGGTATTATGGGTGAACTTGATACCCTTTTGATGCATGTGTTTGACAAGAGGTTTAGGCCTCCTACCCTTGGTTGCTTTTTGTGACCTTTTTGTGAATTTTGATGGAATTATTCATGTGGTTACATTTTGATTTAGGGGCAACTCTTGGTTACCCTATTTTGTTTCTCTAACCTGTTTGTTGAGTTTTTTTCGTGAGGGCTCACATGACGTTTGCAGGGATAACTTGCGTGGTTTCCCACTTTATTTGTGGGATACCCCCTGGAGGTTCATTCCGATTACCTGTACTGACCCACTTTCTTTGATGATGTTAGCTTGGAAGGATCTCAGGGTTTATCGTTCCTTTAATTGCTGTTACTTCGGATCTTTATCCGTGTGGTACTTTTACATTTTTCCCGCATTTTACTGCTTTCCTAGCTGGAAGACCTCGATAGGAGGCAATGTTTTTGTGTTTACTTTATGCAGGTTCCTTTGTCCAGGGTTAAGAGCTATGAGGTCTTATCCTCATTACCCTTTTGCATGCGCGTTCCTACAATGCAAACAAACCCTTCATTGATTTTTCTTCTCCATAACACACGTTTACTCCTTCTACTACAGGTGAGTAAGTCTCAAAAGGTCGAGCATCCGGTAGATTGCGTAGTAACGTCGTTCATCCAAAACCCAATCCACAACCCCGTAGTTAGCCGAACTACGGCTTGCTCTGATTCTCATTCCAGATGAGATACGTAGGCATAAGACGCGATGTCTTAGCGAGCACACATCCCCCAACCCATAGGTCAGCCGAGCTACGAAGACTCTGATTCTCATATTCAGATGAGATACGTATGCAGTGGATGCGACATCCGCGCGAGTCATTTCTCTTAACCTTTTTAGTAAATAAACACATTAGGTAAACCCATACCCTTTAGACAAAAACCACAAAAGTGGATCCCGTAGAGTACTATGGATGCGTAGGGGTGCTAATACCTTCCCTTCGCATAACCGACTCCCGAACCCAAGATTTGGTTGCGAGACCCCGTCTTGTCCTTTCCTTTTTCAGGTTTACTTCGAGCGTTTCCTTTCCCTCCTTTGGGATGAATAACGCACGGTGGCGACTCTTCTGTCTTTTTCTTTCGCCGGTTGTTTTTTTCGCGCACTGTATTTTTCAGGTTGCGACAAGAAGTATCCGAATATCTCTAGTGGAGATGCATAAGACTTTGTATTTAATCAGTGTTTGTGAACATTAGCATGACGGTTGTGTCATTTGTAGCATGAATCCCCGTGGGTGTATGATTGTCAAGAGAGATATCCAGAAGTTGATGGATGAGAATGTAATCCATATTCATCAGTCAAGGGATATGGGAGATGATGTGAATGTCGTTGTACCGGTGTTTAAGACCCCTGAGTGGGTAGTCATTCAGTTTGATCGTAGCAGTAACAATAATGTCAATAGATCGGTGTCGCCGTTGGTAATACGGTTAGCGGCCCCTGTCCCTTGTGCATCCGATAATGCTTTGCCATATCAATATAATGCCACTATGATTTAAAATGGTCAAGAGATTCCTCTACCAGTCGCAGATTCAGTGGTGAATATCTCAGATATAGCAAAGGTGACCCATAGTGGTCGTGTGTTCAGTCCAGTTTTCCCTAAGGTTGTAGAAGATGCTTCCGTGAGTAAGAAGGTATAGGTTGTTGTAGTGGATCCGTATAATGCTCCAATGTGTCAGTATGGTGAATCCAACAAATTGAAGACAAACGATGATGATGACGTGTTAAGATTAATAAAAAGAAGTGAATTCAATGTTGTGGAACAGCTGCTCCAGACACCGTCGAAAATCTTTGTGCTATCATTGTTGATGAACTCCGAAGCGCACAGAGAGGCATTATAGAAAGTGTTGGAACATGCCTATATTGAACATGATGTTACTGTGGGTCAGTTTGACTATATAGTTGCCAACATAACTTCTTGTAACAATTAGAGTTTGGCGTTGCACATTTGATGAATTATAAGGAGATGCCTTGTCCAATGTTCTGGTTGATACATGATCATCATTAAATGTGTTGCCAAAATCAACTTTGTCAATAATCCCTTAACAAGGCGCCCCATTGAGGTATAATGGCGTAGTTGTCAAAGCGTTCGACGGTTCTCATAAAATTGTCATTTGAGAAGTGAACCTTCCGGTTAAGATAGGTCCGAGTGATTTCCAAATTACTTTCCAAGTGATGGATATCCACCCGACCTAGAACTGTTTTTTGGGAAGGCCATGGATTCATGAAGCTGGAGTTGTGACGTCTACTCTTCACCAAAAGCTGAAATTTGTGAATAACGACAAGCTCGTCGTTGTTAGTGGAGAGAAGGCATTGTTAGTGAGCCATTTGTCATCTTTCACGTATGTTGATGCTGAGGAGAAGGTTGGAACTCCTTTCCAAGCCTTATCTATTACTAATGAATTGAAGAAAACTCGGGCACCCATGTCTTCTTTAAAAGAACGTAAGAGGCTAGTCAAGCTGGTTGTATTGACAAGTGGGACCGTGTTGTGGAAGTTGCCGAGAACAAGAACAGGGTCGGGCTAGGATTTCAACCAGAGTCATTTAGCGCCAAAGCCAAAGTTATGCAACCAATTTTCTGTAGTGGAGGATCCATTCATGGGAATGATCAACACTCAGCTGCCATTATTGGAGACAGTGGTGATGAAGACGAAGCTTGCAGTAGGAAACATCCCTATTGGCTTGGATCAAAACCTTGTTGCACCAAGCCAAAAGGGCAAGCAAGTTGCTCCTGCTGGAAGCCAATGCACATGTTCAAACCAAGCCACAAGGAATCCTGCTGACTATAAGCAACACATGAAAATATCAACCTAAGCCACAAAAATATTATGTAAGCAGTCCTGCACATTTTCAAACCAAACCAACGAGTCCTGCAGACTACAAACACTCCATATGGACCCGCTAGCAAGAACCAACTTGCGTCAGGCCAAAAGCATGGTCAATCCAACATCAAATAGTGCTTAGGACCATGGTAAAATGAAAAACAGGCCATGGAACCAGGTCAAGACAGGAACATAATAGGGGAAATACCCTAACCATTGGATCAAGGTTCAAGGAACCACAAACCTTCACAATGCCAACTCAAACTTGTTGTAAGCTTCATGACAAACTTGCAAGCCAAACCATGAATAAAGGCAATGCCTGTTGTACCCGCATCAACCATCAGTTGCATCAATATTGCACCAGACCTGCAACATCAAAACAATGTCATAGTAGAACCCTACTCGTGTACATATGTAAAGTCACATTCAGCATGTGCATCAAGACCATTTTTTTTTAAATCATGGATGCAAGCTGCAGCATAACACAAACATGCATAACAGTCCAAGCCTTTGCATGTTGGCATGATAACATTGAGAAATGCAAGCAGATGGTAGGCTCATTGCAACAGGGTCATGGAAAGGTATATGCTAACATAGAATTCACCAAGACATGCTACATCAGTTCTCTAACAATTGCTTTTAATATAACCATAGCGGGAAAGGCCAATAACATCCAAACATAAGAATTACCTACATTCCACTAACCAAGCTAACTAAAAGAGAAATCTGTACAGCCAATCATTGTTGAAACCTTTGGAGTTCAATTCCTCTTAAGTGCAACCTCCCATAGCCTGTCATTAATCAATTAACCTAAACACTAACTAACTAAGTTCATTAACTAACTCCTAACCAAATGCCAACTGAATCCAAACCTAGCTAGTTCCCTAACCTCCTCTCTATTTAAACGATTCCACCATCATCTTTTGAGGACCTTGAACACTGAAATTCTGGTATAGTCAGAGTTCATATGTTCTACACGAAGTCATGACATTTGATCCAACATTGTTACTAATACAGCAAGACAGTTATAAAAATTAAAACCCAGTACTCATATTCACACAGTCACAGATGTCATGACATCTGCTACTATACCACCATGGACAGAAGAACATCCAGTTTTGTCCATCTAGTACAAAGACACAGTAGAGATCAAACATAACACTTATGTTTATTGATCCTGCCCAATTATCAGCATGATGTTTCAACATTGATTTGAACATCACCTGTTCCAACATTACAGATGGTTGAACTGTAACAGAACAACCAGTCTATACATCAGTATTAGCAGTCAATGATAAATGTCATGACATTCTGTTTTGCATTCAGACTACATGCTATGTGTCAGGTCTGTTATTCCCTTCATAAACAGACTAAAACTAGACTGAGTTATAACAGACAAAATATAGTGTGCAGAAGGTAAAAACACCAGTAATTGTTAACCCAGTTCGGTACAACATTACCTACTCTGGGGGCATACCAAGCCAGGAAGAAGATCCACTATTAACAGTATTAATTCAGAGTTAAACTCCCCCGTTTACAACTCTTCACTTAATCCATACCCAATGCAATCTATACCTAGGAACTCCTAGATAGAAACCTCCAGTTTCCATTCCTATCATAACAATTACAATGTAATGTTTAAACAACTTGAACATGCCTCACAGCTTCGTTCAAGAACATAACAACTCTTGCCTACAGGCTTTGAGTTACAAATAATCTCATGCTTTCAAGCACTGAGAAACACCTGGTAACCTTCCCACAGGTTGGGAGGTTTACCTCACACACACCCCTAATTTTTACATTGTTTGAGGCTTCTGAAAAGAAAATACTTTTCAATTACAAACTCTTGATTTTACTTCCCAGTTTCAATCAAGAAGACACACTCTTGATCTTGCTTCAAAGCTTTGATCAAGAAGACACACACTCTTCCTTAACAGCTTTAGAGTGACAAATTACAACCACAATTCAGTCCAATTCAATCATCAATGGATGACTTGAATGACCTACAAGTCTTACGACTAAACAGACACAAACCCTAACTCTCTCTCTATATTTCGCTCAGTCTTGGTTGTGTATTCAAACAGGTTTTCTAAGCCCCTTTTTATAGAAATAATCTGCTGGGCTTGGACATCTTGAAAACCCTAAATCTATTTTCCAATCAAATCTTTTTATAACAGCTGTATAGATCTTATTGGAAAATAATCAAATCTGGTTGTAATCCCTGATTGAATGCGCCAGCTAGCCATATCTTCAATCAACCAATGATTGCCATTAATTGTGCAATCACAAAACACCAGACATTCATACTGAATATTCTGTGTACAGGATGTCATGACATCGGGTCTGACATCTTGGAAAAATCCTGCATAATCCATATTTCTTTTTGTAGCAGGTACAGCCATATCAGATACCATGACATTGTGTATGTCATCTGAAACAATCCTGCATGAACGTGTCTTCCATATAAGCTCCAACAGGTACAACCAATATCAGAAGCCTTGTCATTGTATGTGGCATTCTGAAACAATCCTTCTTGCACATGTTCTTTAACTCCAGCAGGTACATAGGATATCTCATGTTAAGACATCACACATGACATCTTGTGAACACTCTTTATTTTACCAAAATTGCTGCCAACACTTAGAATTAACAAACTCCCCCTTTGGCAAATTTTGGCTAAAACATATATCTGTCCTTTTTGTTCACAAGGCAAATTATCAGCAGTTAAACAACATAGCAGAAGTTTAATCAGCAGCAGAAGCAAAACAATTACTAGCTATGGCTTCTAGTAATACACACATGCACAAGGGTACTTCTCCTCCCCCTAAATCTGTGCAACAATCAATAGAATTACTAGTTATGGATGCAACTAGTAAGACACACAAATACAATGCACAAGGGTACTTCTTCTCCCCCTAAAACTATGCATTCATCAAATAACAACTACTGTAACTCCAGCACCTGTATCAGCCAGAATGTCATACTGACATCTCCTTCAACATCAGGACATGTGCACCTCTTTCAATAATAGCTGTCCCTCAGTCCAGCCACATACAACTTCCATATCAAGCACTTCTCCCCCTTTTTAGTCAAAATTGACCAAAGGTGACCAATTAGACAAAATAAATGTCTATTAGCCTAGCAGAGAAAGTTAGAACAGATGTTATAACATTAAGCATGTTAAAACAAAATATTCAGGAAGTACACAACACATCCATATTTCCTTATGACTGTAAGTTTCAGAAGGAAATAACAATATTGTCCAAGGCAATGTCATGACATCCGGTCAGACATTCTTCTGCTCACTCAGCCTTGACACACACCACATCATCCCACTAACTAACAAGGTGCCATACCTTGTTATCTGAGAACACATAGACCACAAGCTTGATGATTACTTGCAGTGCAAAGACAGAACTCCTCCTGTCATGAACAACCAACTCTCCTCTTGAAACTTGGAGATCACACATGAACATATCCAACACCCCAAAGTTGGGCCTTCACATACTTCCTGATTCAAAGAGAACCCAAACAACTTAATGAATGGAAAACATAAGACGCATCTTCATGTCTTCAAGAGCACACTCCCTGTTCAACCCTCTTGGCTGAACACATCCACACCCTGTGACTTTCTCTCTTCTAACCAGAACAGAAAACCACTTCACAACATAACACCATCTGATATTCTTCAGATATCACTGAATCACAAACTTGATCCAGACAAAAATTGGGACATATGCATTCTCATCCCATTACAAGAGATAATCTTCCATAGATAGCTCAGAACTCCTTCCACAAGCTCCAAGAGATGAAGAGAAAACACCTCCTTTTGTCTTCAATTTACTCCTTTTCTGCTCAAGGTAATTTATCTCAGACCTTCCTCAAGAATAATCAGCTGCCATAAGTTGATTGTCTTGATTCTTCGAACTCACTTTTGAGATAGACCAAATGCCACTGGTTGATTACCTCCTTCATGAATCCTCATATGAAAAAGTCAAATGCCATTCTTTTGACCTCTCCACATTTATCATACTTCTTCCAAAGATATTCTGACCTTCCAAGTGAGACTTGAACTTCAAGCTTTTTGAAGTATCCAATCTACAACCTTGTAGACCCTTCTATCTCAAGTTGATGTGCCACTTCACCAACTAAGATTCTGATGTTGAACCAAATGTCATAGCATTGTGTTTTGACATTTGGGTGTTGAATTCAGCTCCTTCTTCTGCCACTTGAAAGAACTTCCCCCCTTCACATAACAAGAGTTCAATGTTCTCATAGACTTGATTATGGAACCAAGTTTGAGTAAACATCCTCCATCCTGCAGGTTTGCAGTTAAGTCATCCAAGCTCACACCTTGATGAATCCCTGCTTCTTCTCCAAAGACATTAGACACTCTAATGCATGAGTCTTCAGAAGGACCAGTTAGAAACTATCCCTTCAGCTATACCAAGGATTCCACTTCCTAAAGCTAAGTTGTTTCCATGATGTCAAGACCGCTGCCACTTGTTCTTGACTCCACAGTGTGCATTAGCTAATGCACTTCCTTACCTAGATCAGAAGTGAATTGATCCAAGTAACCACCATCAGGACTATGATGTTTTCTTCTTCTTGTACGCACCAAGGCCGAACATGTTTCTTGCCAGGAAACCTTTTCAGAGATCATATGCTTTTGCTGCCACCAAAGTGATAGATCATAAACCAATGTACTATCCTTCCTGTGATTCTGCATAGGGTCTTGAAGACAAGATGTTCCAACATCTTTTAAAAACATCAGTTATCTTAAGTTCCAAGGATAATCAATTAAATACTTGTACTGGGCACAAGTAGACATTGATCTTAAATCCTTTCCCAATTTTCCTTTCAGATACTTCCGCCATAAGAATACTTTGAGAATACTCTTCTTGTGTCAACATCTTCTGCTTGCAAGCACCTCAACAGTTTTGAGAATCTTTCCAGATTAAATTCACCCTTAGGAATGAGAGGGATGAATCCTACCTTGCAAATGTGTCACCCAACAACCAGAACCCATGTGACACAGGTCAACAGCCAACCAGACCCTAGGCTGACCAAACATGAGGAGGTTAACCAAAACTCCCCCTCAAATTAACAATCATGGAAACTTCACACCAATATCCATGCATTGTACACAAATGTCTCAACATGACATACATCACCCCTATCGGTGGCAATTAACTCTATGAGTTATACCTATACATGCTCCAATCACACCAGTATTGACTTCTATCATCCAGGGGACTTGTCTTCCAACACAACATAGTACTTCAGGGAACAACTATCCAATCCTGATCAATCTATAGGAATAAGACAGACAACAGGAAATTGCACCATGTCACAACTCAACCAGCTTCACTTCTAGAGATCAGACGTCTAAAAGTGACCTTCTTGAGCACACATACAGTTGACCCTACCCTTGTCAACTTAGCACACACAGATGTCTCCTCTTCCAGGTCAGGAGTAGGTTCTAAACAAACGTATCCCTTTGTTTGAAACCTAAACACATCTGCTCTTCAACCAGTAGCTGCATACTTGTTGAACAACATGTTCTAACATCACATAGAACATTAGTTCCACCTCCTTGGAACAAAACCCTCCTTGAAAGTCTTCAAGGTCTTCATATACACTACCCAAGAGAGTAAAAGAATCAGTGATCAGGTGATTCTTACAATCCTGAAGTGAGAGCGTCATGATGAGTGGACTTGAGGAGACTCAAGTATCTTTGACATCTTTAGTAGATTATGATGCAATCTTGAATACAGCAGCCTTTCATCCACGTGAGGGGAAACTACATCAGAGTTTGAGTTTTGCCAGGTATTATGCAGCGGAAATCATAATACAACTCAACCTATGAACACACACTACTCCAGATCAGCCTCCAAGATCATACCAAGATTGAATATGATTCAATACTAACAGAGCTGTCCCACACAACGGCCAATTGTCAACCTCCAGAGACAGGTACACACAAGTCCTATCATGAATAGTCCATCCACCTACTTCAAGGGACTATTCAGGGAAATCACAGAACCTTCCACAGGTTCCAGCATCAGTACTAACATAACTCCTTGCAAGATACCAGAATGTATCACCCCTGGATCTCATCCAAAAATAGAACAGGATGCCTTCTCTGATACCAATAGAAATTCTGGTATAGTCAGAGTTCAGATGTTCTACATGAAGTCATGACATTTGATCCAACATTGTTACTAATACAACAAGACAGTTATAAAAATTAAAACCCAGTACTCATATGCACATAGTCACAGATGTCATGACATCTGCTACTATACCACCATGGACAGAAGAACATCCAGTTTTGTCCATCTAGTACAAAGACACAGTAGAGATCAAACATAACACTTATGTTTATTGATCCTGCCCAGTTATCAGCATGATGTCTCAACATTGATTTGAACATCACATGTTCCAACATTACAAATGGTTGAACTGTAACAGACTAACCAGTCTATACATTAGTATTAGCAGTCAATGATGAATGTCATAACATTCTGTTTTGCATTCAGACTGCAGGCTATGTGTCAGGTCTGTTATTCCCTTCATAAACAGACTAAAACCAGACTGAGTTATAACAGACAGAATATAGTGTGTAGAAGGTAAAAACACCAGTAATTGTTAACCCAGTTCGGTACAACATTACCTACTCTGGGGGCATACCAAGCCAGGAAGAAGATCCACTATTAGCAGTATTAATTCAGAGTTAAACTCCCCCGTTTACAACTCTTCACTTAATCCCTACCCAATGCTGTCTATACCTAGGAACTCCTAGATAGAAACCTCCAGTTTTCATTCCTATCACTACAATTACAATGTAATGTTTAAACAACTTGAACATGCTTCACAACTTCGTTCAAGAACATAACAACTCTTGCCTACAGGCTTTGAGTTACAAATAATCTCGTGCTTTCAAGCACTGAGAAACACCTGGTAACCTTCCCACAGGTTGGGAGGTTTACCTCACACACACCCCTAATTTTTACATTGTTTGAGGCTTGTGAAAAGAAAATACTTTTCAATTACAAACTCTTGATTTTACTTCCCAGTTTCAATCAAGAAGACACACTCTTGATCTTGCTTCAAAGCTTTGATCAAGAAGACACACACTCTTGCTTAACAACTTTAGAGTGACAAATTACAACCACAAATCAGTCCAATTCAATCATCAATGGATGACTTGAATAACCTACAAGTCTTACGACTAAAGAGACACAAACCCTAGCTCTCTCTCTATATTTTGCTCAGTCTTGGTTGTGTATTCAAACAGGTTTTCTAAGCCCCTTTTTATAGAAACAATCTGCTGGGCTTGGACATCTTGAAAACCCTAAATCTATTTTCCAATCAAATCTTTTTCTAACAGGTGTATAGATCTCCTTGGAAAATAATCAAATCTGGTTGTAATCCCTGATTGAATGCGCCAGCTAGCCGCATCTTCAATCAACCAATGATTGCCATTAATTGTGCAATCACAAAACACCAGACATTCATACTGAATATTCTGTGTATAGGATGTCATGACATCGGGTCTGACATCCTGGAAAAATCCTACATAATCCATATTTCTTTTTATAGCAGGTACAACCATATTAGATACCATGACATTGTGTATGTCATCTGAAACAATCCTGCATGAACATGTCTTTCATATAAGCTCCAGCAGGTACAACCAATATCAGAAGCCTTGTCATTGTATGTGGCATTCTGAAACAATCCTGCTTGCACATGTTCTTTAACTCCAGCAGGTACATAGGATATCTCATGTTAAGACATCACACATGACATCTTGTGAACACTCTTTGTTTTACCAAAATTGTTGCCAACACTTAGAATCAACAAACACTCAGCTCAGAAATTCACTCACTCTGCAACTCACCGCCTCTCTGGAATGAACATTGGTGCATTTTGGGCTCAGAGGCCCATTTCTAGTTCTACTACATGCACCCCCTGTTTGGAATGTTTGGAGTTTGTTGGCTGACAAAAAAAAACTCCATGGGCTCATGTAACAGCCCAATAGCCTGAATTCTCTTTTTTACCTCCATTTTAGTCATGCACCCCATGTTCATTTTACTTGATTTCTTTATGTTTCTTAATTGATTTTTTGCAATTTGATTAGCTAGAATAACATTATATTAAATAGGTTAATTGACAATTAGGATTAATCTAGTTTTAGAATTTTGATTTGAATCTCATTTAGGATTAATTCATAGTTTTAGAATTCTCATTAGAGTTAATTAGGATTTAAATAGAAATTTAATTAGGATTTAGTTTAGGCTTGATTAAATTTAGGGTTTGACATGGCCCTACATTAGGTTAAATTTCTACATTAGATTAGAATCAACTTTAGGTCATGAATAAAAATTGACATATTTGGCAAATGACCATTTTGCCCTTATGGGTTTATTTTTGGTATTTTTGTGATAAAATTGCATGATCCCTTTAGGATTAGAATGTAACTTAGAATTCAATCATTCCCTTACTATTTTAGGACTTAACATAGAATTCTAACCAATATTTGGACCCATTTGTACATGCTCCCTTAGGGTTTCTAACTTTGAATTTTCAATCAATTTCTAATGCACGATCCCTTAGGGTAGTTTCTAACAATTACTAACTTTGATTAGATCCTAACCTAGCTCCCTAAAAACAAAAAAAAACCCATGATATAATTGATCAAAAATAATTTTGATTAATTAAATCCTTTGAACTTGTATAATCCCACAGTCTAAATTGAATGACCAAAAGACCCTTGGTCACTTAATAAGACTTTTCTTCCAAGCTGTGGAGCTCAAGGCGTCAAGACAATATCTTCAATCAAGGCATCCTCAGTCATACCAAGCAGCGGATTATTCAAGCACATAAAAGGTAGCAGCTTCAAGAACTTGTTAAACCAAAGTTAGAAGAGTGTGGCATGAGCCTTAAGTAATAGAGAAGGAGCGGGATTGGAGTATTCCTACCCCCATTCTGAGTATCTTCGGGTATGGGTCGTATGACTCAACGCTCATCGTATTCACCTATATTCATAGACTTTAGCACAATTCTAACCATACAATTGACAAGTCTCTCACTACAAAAACAAAAGAAACAAAAGATAGGACTACAATCAATAACGTATCAAGCATGAGTCCAGTTGTACGATACGAACATTAAGTAATAGAGAAGGAGTGGGACTGGAGTATTCCTACCCCCATTCTAAGTATCCTTGGGTATGAGACGTATGACCCAACGCTAATCGTATTCACCTATATTCAAAGACTTTAGCACAATTCTAACCATACAATTGACAAATCTCTCACTACAAAAGCAAAAGAAACAAAAGATAGGACTACAATCAACAACTTATCAAGCATGAATCAAGTTGTACGGTACGAGCCTTAAGTAATAGAGAAGGAGTGGGACTGGAGTATTCCTACCCCCATTCTAAGTATCCTTGGGTATGGGACGTATGACCCAGCCCTCATTGTATTCGCCTCTATTCATAGAATTTAGTGCAATTTGATCGAGAAATTGATAAGGTCTTCATCAGTGTAAGAAACAACTACAAAGACTCTTCTCTCTCCCCTTGAAGCTTAACAAGAGAATTACATGTCACGAGCCTTAAGTGGTAGAGAAGAAATGAGACTAGAGCTTTCCTACACCCATTCTGGATATCTTTGAGTGCGGGATGTTTGACTCGTTGCTTATTGTATCCACCTTTACTCATAGACTTAGTGTGATTCTCATCCAGTAACTATCAAGTCTCTCCATTCTATTCTAATCACTTAAATTTCAATCATCCATTTCTTCTTCTCTCCAACCAATTTCTTTTCAGCCCTAGTGAGCTGAACTACGATTGCTCTGATTTTCTCATTGCACTAGGAGAATGCGTTGGCACGGGGATGTGAATCCTTGGTGAACATACTTCTAATTATTCCTCCTTCTCCTTAGGGCACCATTCATATCTTTCAGAACTCATTACCTACCTTAGATCATAAACCGTTCACCGAGTAACATATTATACCTTTGACATCAAAAACACATTTTCTCTGGAATTCCATACATACCCTTTTAGGACGCCTAATGAATAGTCTGCATCTGTACCTAGAGTTGTTTGGCTTATTGCCAGACATTTAATTCCTTCCTTTTTGGCCAACCATATAGTGATACCATGTCTTATACCCCTCACTTGTGGTTCATGTCGCCTTTCCCTCTATGGTACAAATTCCATTTCTCTTGTGGATTCCAATATACCTTGACTTTTGGTTTCAAACTAAGCATTTCCAGTCACTTATCACCAGATAATCTATTATGTGACTTTGGTCACTACAGTCTATTCATTTCCATGACACCTTCATACTTTACCCTCATTCACTCTGTGTGATATACCTATTCTTTGAACCAAATACAATATCCCTTTGTGCTCCATCTTGTACCCCTTTTTGTGAACCAAGAGCCGATTTGTTTGTCTTGTCAGACCTTGTAGCTTAGACAAACATCTCCTTACTTACTTTGCAACCGTGTGTAGGCAACCCTTTCTTTTCTGTTATTCCAATACAGTGATACCATGTCTTAGACCCCTCACTTGTTGGTTCATACCTGTTTACTCTTGGTTTCACATTTTCACCCATTGTTGGAGTTCAAACAAAATTATTATTTGGCTCAGACCATACTTTCTATCACACTTATGTTCATCTCCCACCACTAGTTTCATGAACTACGGAGCTCTGAATTCCTCATTGCACTTTGAGGATACGTAAGCATGCGGGCCCTAATCCTCACCAAGCACTCTATCTATTTCTTTCCTTTTCCTATTCTTTTGCGAGTAATCTTTGGATGTCACACATATTTGAGCGAGAACAATCAAAACAATTCCCATGGAGTACCATGGATGTTTGGGGTGCTAATACCTTCCCTTTGCATAACCGACTTCCTTACCCAGTATATCTATTTTCCCATGGGTTTTATCGATGTTTTCCCTTCCCTTTGGCGATAAATAAAGTTCGACGGCGACTCTGTTGTATGTTCGAGCGTGTGATACGTTTGGGTATATTTCCATTAGCTTCAGCTGGCGACTCTACTGGGGACACTTTACTACTTGGAGTGCTTCCTAGTCGCTAAAAGGAGTCGATCCTAGTTTAGGTTATTCTCTCGCTAGTTTTAGGTGCTTTCCTTTATAGATATACTCGCTCTTATTTATCGCGTTTCTTATTCGCTTTATATTATGGATATATCTGTTGTGCTGTTGTTGTGATGGGTTAGACTACATGAGAGGAAAGCTCTGTAATTGAGCTTAGTATACACATAGGTTAGACTCGTGGATAGTCGTGTACACCTGCGTTTCGCATGTTGGGTTGTCACGAGAGCCACACCCAGACTAGATTCACTTGGAATTACTTTTGTCTTGTGAGTATTCACTATAGAAAGGTATTTTCATTTCGAGTCGATGACTCTGGGAGAACTTATAGGGACCACCTTGAAGTATAGTCCATACCTGTGAGGTGGATATGGGTTTTTCTTGTAGGAAACCATAGACTCTACCTACCTTAATACTGATGGTACATCGAACCTTTGAACTTGCAACATGTGGCACTTACAGATTGTTCAGAGCTTGCCATAGTTTTGAATCCATGTGACTTATTATCATCTCACCATTACATTATCATTCATCATGACCAAATTTTTGCATATGCATGTCTTTTCCAGGAATCCAAGAGACCAGTTTGTTTACCAAGCATTTGAAGTGAAGTATGAATCCAGAAAGGAAGAACATCCATAATTACAAGTTTGTGGAACCTCAGTTGGCTGTATTGAGAGGACTTGGGGCACGTCTAGATATGGGACACAAAGATGACTTCAAGGAAGATTATGGTAACCTTTTGGGTATTCTGAACACCGAAGTCAACATCACTGTTGTGCACACCTTGGTGCAATTCTATGATCCACCACTAAGATGCTTTACTTTCCAAGATTACCAGCTAGCGCCTACATTGGAAGAGTACTCTCGTATTTTGGGTATTAGGACCAAGAACCAAGTGCCCTACATCCGCACTAAGGAACTTCCTAAATATCAAGATCTTGCTAAAGCTCTACACATGGGAAAGAAGGAAATAGAACTGAACCTGAAGCCAAAGGGTGGAATCTATGGCTTCACCTCTAAGTTTCTAGTGGACAAAGCTATTGCCTTCGCTGAAGCTGGGAGTTGGACGACCTTCAACGCAAATCTAGCTTTACTTATCTATGGGATTGTATTGTTTCCGAATATGGAGGAATTCATAGACTTGGTTGTTATTCATATCTTCCTGACTCAGAATCTGATTCCTACTCTTCTTGCTGATACTTACTATTCCATCCATGTACAAAATCATAAGAAGAAAGGGACTATCGTCTGCTGCACCCCTTTACTGTATAAATGGTTTATTTCGTATCTACTCAGCAAAGGCCCTTTTATGGAAAACAAAGATAACTTGAAGTGGTCCCATCGGATCATGTCCTTAAAAGCCGAAGACATTCCTTGGTATTCTCGAGTTTATGATGGAGTCAAGCTTATCCTCAACTGTGGGGATTTTCCTAATGTGCCTCTTCTTGGTACAAAAGGAGGAATCAACTACAACCCGAGGTTAGCATTACAAAAACTAGGATATCATATGATGGACAAACCTGATCTCAAGGGTGTAGAGGGTTTTGTCTTATACGAAGGGGTCGAAGAGCCAGGGTTGATCAAGAAGATTGTCAAGGCCTGGGCATCGATTTGTCCTCAAGGAAGAGCAGAGATGGGTAAGAAGAATTGTATCGCCAAGGAAGCTTACACCAGTTGGGTCAAGAGCAGAGTCGGTGAGATTTTGTTGCCGTTCCCGCCCGAACCGTCCATGAACGTCCAACCTCTTGAGCCATAAAACCAGCCAAATTCTGAAGTAGATGAATTGAAGAAGGTTATCAAGACCCTAGAGAAAGAGAATGTTGATCTCAAATCTAGGCTTGGTAAGATCTCATTGGAGAAGGAAACCTTGAAATTCAATCTGAGTCAGAAGAGAGACCGAGTTCGTCAAGCAGATGATGAGTTACAGACAGAGGTATTCAAAAGACTCAAAGTGGGTGATACTCTCAAAGGGACTTATGCCAACCTGGAGACCAAGAAGAAGCAGTGAGCCGAAGCCCAATACCGAGCCAGCAAAGCAGAACTGGAACACATGGAACGAATGAAGAAAATCCAAAGTCTGCTAGAAGCTTGTAAGAAAGAGTTGAAGGATGAGAAAAGCCGCAACAAAAAGCTAGAAGTCACCCTTCACCAAAACCAGTACGAGATGAATCGGCGACTAGAAGAGATTCGAGAGTTGAAAGGACAATCACATGGGAACCAGAAAGACAGCAACACACAAGTGAACAAGCATCCTGAAGACCTCTCCAACCAAAGGAAGACAGTTGTGAACAACGCTCTAGACAAGCCAGATCACAACCAACCACCTGAAGGGAGTGCAATATTGGGAAAGTGGGGCGCTGCCTGTCCCCAAAATCTCAGGCTTACTATGAAGAGTTGTTATCCAATTGCTTCTAGTTGCTTGTAGTTCCTTAGGTTGAGGTCTGATAGGACCGATATGATGCTTTTGTAGCCCGATGGGCATTTCCTTGTTGTACTTGTATTTTGTTTCTCAACATTAAATAAAAGAGTTTCTCGGTTATTGGCTTCACAAACTGTCTCTCTTTATGCTTTGTATTTGCTTGTGTTAAATAAACAAACTCGCAGATTCCTTGGAACTGTTTTCCTTTACGAAAATGAAAGAATAAAAAATATAATGAATGCACATATCAAATCTTTTTGCATACATGCATGCATCCACGCGCTTATTTGCCAAAAGCCGCCAGAACACAAAATTCTTACACTCGTCGTTTTTCCACAACAACAACGACGACTCGTCATTAATAATACACATGTTCCAACAAGTCAAGAATCATGGCCGAATACGAAGCTGACAATGCTATTGTTCCCGAATCCCTTGCCCAGGTGCTAGGTGAAATGAATCTGTTCAGGGGGAACATGGAGACTATCCTTAAAATCCTCCAATCTCAGAGGAACCCTGCCTCTGCTACTGCCAATGTCACCCATGCTGCTGGGGTGACCATTCCTACCGCTGCTGCTGGCACTACCGTCGATACTCCGACGGAACCTGTTGTGCCTAAATTTGGGAACCGTCAGATGGTCCCCGTGGACTTTGCTAGGCTTGTTGCTGTCTACCCGTGGGGAATGCCTCCACACCTAGCTGCCAGTCTCTCTAGTGGGGGAGCTTTCTTCCCTCACCCGTCTCTCTTTGCCGCTGCTGTCGCTGGAAACACTAGTTTCCCGTGGGCTCTCCCCACTCTCCAAACTACTCCGATTTGTGCTTAGGATATCCTCTTCATCTCCTCCCGCTTCTTAAATTTCAAAATCTCCCCCCTTTTTTCAAAACCTTTCTTTGCTTGTGATTTCAAACTTAGACATGTCTTAATAATTTTAAACTTTGGCCTTATGCCATTGAATTTTCAAACTCTTTCTTAAATAAAATTTGTAAATAAACTTAACCATATTGAATTAAATTTCAAAAGACAAAAATAACCAATAACTCCACTCAAATTTTTAGCCTTTTGTGCCCTTTTCTTATTAAACTTTTGTTAAAAAGCAATTCACCGACTTATTTGAAATTTTTACCACGAACTACGAGGTTTTGATCCCTCATTTTTATGTTGGTACGTAGGCACAAGACAAAAGGTCTTGTAAAACACAAAAATATAATTAATGAATTCTTTTCTCATCCCCGCAGTCTATTTTTATCAAACATCACTTATACCAAAAACACACACACACATAAAAAAGGGCTCGATAGGAGTGCCTAGGACACTTTGGATGCTAACACCTTCCCTCTGTGTAACCAACCCCCTTACCTGTAATCTCTTGCATTTTATTAGTTTTGATTTGAAAACTTCTAATCTTTGGGTTTTGTTCATACTTTTCTCTTTTCCTTTGGAAACAATAAAAGCGCGGTGACGACTCTGGTTTTATTGACGTTAAGCTTATCCATAGCTTGATGATTATGAATTTAGCACTACAACATGCACACAAAGGTTCAACAAGACATGAAACATGACATGTGAATCATGGATCAATGGAAAAATAGACACACAAAAGTTCATGGCACTGTAACAAAGTTCAAAGCACATAGACTAGTAAACATACATTAAGGTAAGTCAAAATTAGATCAAAAACCAAGAGGCACATGTTAAAAACATCAAACAAAGCTCATATATTATGCAAAAAATTAATTCAAGTCATGATGATCAATACAAATTAAAGTATCAACCAAAGAAAGTAATTTAAAACCCTAAAACAATCCTAAAAAGATACCAACTTTGGACAAGCATAAGTATGTGAAAAGTAAATCAATTCTGGAATTTCTTTTCACCATCATAAAATAGACAAAATTATGAACATATAGCAAAAAGAGTGGCTCAAAAAGGCTTAGGGATCATCAAGTTATGAGCCTTTGAAGTTATGAAAAACAATACAAATAAATAGGCAAAAAAACAATTTATAGAAATGGGTCTGGGGCGAGGGGGATTCGAACCCCAAACCTCTTGCGCAATCATAGCATTAACACGAACACTATAACCGCCGAGGAGATGATACATCCATTAACTCATTTACAAACATTAATGTATCGAATAAAAAGGTTCAAGAAATTGGAAAAGGGCGCAAACTCATCATCTTCTTCCTCGTGTTCTTGCATGTTTCTTTCAATTTCTTTTCTTTTTTTTTTTCTCAAACTTCCAACAACCATAATTCTCTCAATTTTCCATGAAATTAAAAACTGTAAGAACCTAAATTTCTCTATTTTTAGCAAGGAATCTAATGGTATCATTATCTCATCCTAAAACAAAATTTACAAAGGGTGCCAAGGGAAAAACCAGAACTGCACTTTTAACTTTCTAATAATAAAATCTCAATGTATGAGCATGGTATAATGCATACAGTAGCAAACATACAACAGACACACTATGTACTACTTTTTTACTTCAATAAATATTCAAGAGTGATGCATGCACAAGAGTTTTAAAGTGTAAGTGCACTTACCTATTGGAGAAAGTCTAATGCTTCTTCTACTGGTTACAGGTGAGAACTAATGATCTGGTGAGCTTGCTTGGACCCTAGAGAAGTTGTTTGAATGCTCACTTGTGCTTGAGAACCGCTAGATTCTTCTAACCAAATCAACTTGCAAGTGTGCAAAGTGAGAGTTGAAAATTGATGATAGAGGTGTTACAAGTGTGTTTGAATGGTTTCAACAACTTCTATTTGATGTTTAGAAGGTGTTTGGATGGTTGATTTGAAGAATTTCCAACATAAATGGAATTTGGAAGTTTAATTTTTGGAAGTTGCAACAATGGAGTTTTTGATGCAATTGTTGGTGTGTTGAGTTATGAGGCTTGAACCTCTATTTATAGAGGCTCTAAAGGGCTCAAATAACTTGCAGAAATTGATCTTAGTTCAATTTGAATGCTGGTTTAGATGTTTGGTTTCATTTTGCAGAAAAATGCAAGTTAGCTTCCTGATGAAAAGGTGGAGTAAATTAAGGATCTTACCCATGCTTTTATGAATTCTAAGAGGTTGCTTCTAGCTTTAGAGGTTAAGTGTGATCATAGTAAACAATTTAGAGGCTTAATGCAAGAGTGGTTGGCAAAAGTTTGCTTTATGCAAATGGATATCAAGCTTTATGCAAAATGTTCCAAGAATGGCATTAAAGGCTCAATTATTTATGTACTGCACTTAGGACTTGTGTAATTATCTGATTATGGAGATATTTGTACACAAAAGTACCTGTAATCAAGGATTTACACATTTGAAATGATTTTCCTCCAAGAATTCATCATGAACATGACTTGAAATTCAAGTTTGGAACCCTAACTTCCCATTTTTAAAACTCAAAGCTCATGGATGGGAAAATAATGTACTTGTACTTTTTGGAAAGCCCCAGACATGCTCTACAACTTTCATTTTTTAAGTTTTTTCTGAATCAAAGTGGATCATAATGAAAACTGACTCTAAATTGTATTACTTTTTAGGGATCAAAGCTGACTTGAAAATTTTCTCAGTGTTTCAACTTAAGACACCAACTTCATGGCCTCATAACTTAAAATCCTTGCACTTTTAGGGAATCGACCCTCTATGAAAAAGTTTAAGTATGGAACAAGAGATTTAGTTTATGATTTGGAGAAAAGAAAATGGCTACTTGGATTGGAAGTTATAGCTTTCGTAAGTTTGCAACTTGATCATGAAATTTGGATACTTAGTGAAATTTTTAATGTCTTCAAGATTTCCCTTCTTGCAAGTAACCTCAATTATATTGATTTTTATTGATAAATTTCATCAACTAAACATATATTCATGAAATTTAACTTGATAATTCATATTTAATCATAAATCTCACAAGTCAAAGGTTCGACTTTGCAGTGCATTGGTTATGTATCAGATGAATTTGAATTTCTTGATCTTAAATGAATTCAAATTCTTGAGCCAATTGAAAATCATGGATGGGTTATAAGGGTGTACTTGAGTTTTTTGAGTCATGTATCAAGGCTTGATATCATGTTTTGATCAAAATTCTCAAATGAAATTGAATGTTGTTGGGAAACCCTGATTGGTAAGCCAGATGAAAGTGAAGCTTGATGCACTTGTGATTAGGCCACAATACACTTATTTGTTGATGAAGAGAGATCTCTTGAGTGTATCAGAAATTGATTTATTGGTTATCAATCCAAAGCTTTGACTGATCAATCCTTTGAGCTCTTTGAGGGAAACCCTAATTCACAAATGAAACAAAACCAGGCATCTCTTGATCTTGAGATTAACTATGCATGAATGATGCCTAGGATGCAAATGATTATGAAATCTAGGGGTAAAATTTGGGGTGTGACAAAACTCTGTTGTATGGAAGAGATTCTATGGCCTTTGAAAAAGTTCAATCAGCCTTGTACTCTAAGGATTTGAACGAACGAAATGAGCACATGTCATCTTGGACTGGTGAAGGTTTCTCGGTTAAGGAGAAATTCACAAAGAGAGATGGAAAGTTAGACAAGAAGAAGGGTAAAAGTCAGGAGAAGTCTTATAGTGGTGATGCATCTGGTATTCGATGTTATCATTGTAAGAAGGAAGGTCATACAACAAAAGTGTACCCTGAACGCCTGAAAGATCATGGAGGTAAGGATAATGGAAATGCAACCATTGCTTAAGATGATTTTGACTCATATGATGTTCTTGTGGTTTCAAGTAGTGACTCAAGTAAGGAGTGGATTATGGATTCAGGTTGCACTCAACACATGAATCTAAACAAAGACTTGTTCGAGGAGCTATGTGATCAAGATGGTGGATTTGTATTGCTTAGAAACAATAAAGCTTGCAAGATTGCAGGTGTTGGATCTGTGAGATTCAAGCTCCATGATTAGTCAAGAAGGTTGTTGACTGAAGTCAGGTATGTACCTGATTTAAAGAAAAATTTGATTTCTCTTGGTGAATTCGACAAGAAAGGATGTGTTTTTCATGGAGAGAAAAGTATTCTAAAAGTCATGAAGGGGTCAATGGAAGTATTGAGAGGCATGACGAAATAAGGCATGAAGAAATAAGGCTTGTATACCCTGCATATGTTGCATCCATGAAACCTTTGTCGAAGACAGAAATTTGGCAATGAGATTGGGCAATGTCAGTGAAAGGGATCTGGTCGAATTGGGGAAACAAAATCTACTCGATGGAGACAAAGTTGAAAAGCTGAAGTTTTGTGAACCCTGTGTACTTGGAAAATCTTGCAAAGTGAAGTTCAATAAAGGAAAATAAAGAACACATGGATCCCTTGATTACATCCATGCTTATCTTTGGGGGCTTGCGAGGTGTTCATCACATTCAAGAGCAAGGTATTTTCTATCCATAGTTGATGATTATTCTAGAAAGTTATGGGTATTCACCATAAGACTAAGGATGAAACTTTTGAGAACTTAAAAAGTTGGAAGACTCTGGTAAAAAAATCAGACTGGCAAGAAGGTCAAGAGGTTGAGAACTGACAATTTCCTTGAATTTTGCAATGAGGCGTTCGACAATTTTTGTATAGCCTCTAATATTGCAAGGCATATAACTACTGCAGGTACTCCCCTAAAAAATGGTTTGGCTAAAAGGTTTAATCGAACCATTTTAGAAATAGTTAGATGCATGTTGACTAGTGTTGGTTTAAAGGGGTGTTTTGGGCAGAGGTTGTTTCGACAATAAAATATCTGATAAAGAAATGTCCTTCGACTGCGTTAGATGTGAAGACACCTGAAGAAATTTGGTCGAGCCATCCACCAGATCTCGATAAAATTAGAGTATTTGGCTACATAGCCTATGCTCACATTAGGGAGGACAAGGTCGAACCTAGATATCTGAGATGCATGTTCATGCGATACCCTGAATGAGTTAAAGCTTATAGGTTATGGTGCCTAGAGCCAAGTCACAAGAAGTGTATCACCAATCGATATGTAGTTTTCAATGAAGCTAAGATGACTTTCAATAAAACTGATGACGTTAGTCGAAGTGCACATATATCTGAAGAAGACAGGGAACAAGAAGAGATTCACATTGAGCTGGAGTATGTCGATGCTGAATTTGCGTATCCCAGATCAAGCTAAAGAAGAAGCACAAGTTACTGAATATATTGAGGAAGATGAGAAAACTGTCGATGACTACCAGTTGGCAAGAGATATGCCGAGAAGAGTCATCAAGCCACCTCAAAGACCTAGGTATGCAGATCGCATAGCTTATGCCTTAATCTCTACAAGTGAGGCTCTAGATGAAGAACCTAGAGACTATAAGGAAGTTATGAAGAGTCAAAATAAGACTGAATGGCCGAAGGCCATGGACGATGAGGTGAAGTCTCTTCATGATAACCACACTTGAGACTGATTAAGAAACCTGCTGGAGCCAGGTTCGTCAGTTGTAAGTGGATTTTCAAAGTTAAGGAAGGAGTGGAAGGAGTGATATCGAAGAGTACAAAGAAAGATTGGTCGTAAGGGGTTTAACTAAAAAAAAGGTGTCAACTTCAATGATGTTTTCTCTCTTGTTGTGAAGCACAAGTCCATCCAATGTTACTTGCCATAGTGGAAAAATTTGACCTAGAACTGGAATAAATGGATGTGAAGACTGCTTTCTTGTATGGAGATCTAGATGAAACAATCCCGATGAACTAACCCAAAGGGTATGCAAAAAAGGGTAAGGAAGATTATATGTGCAAGCTGAATAGATCTTTATATAGACTAAAACAATCTCATCGACAGTGGAATATGAGATTTGACAAGTTCATGGCAGACATATGTTTCATTAGATATTAGTTTGACCATTGTGACTCCGATAAGTTTAGTACATCGAATTCAAAGCCTGTTGTGACTCCGACAAACCCTTAATTCAAGTTGAGTACATATCAGTGTCCCAGTACTGAGGTCGAAAAAGATTATATGAATAGCATCACATATGCTAACATAGTAGGTTCTTTGATGTATGCTATGATTTGTACTAGACCGACATAACATATGCAGTAAGTCTTATAAGCAGGTACGTGGCAAATCCTAGAAAGGCTCACTAACAAGCATTGAAGTGGATTTAAGGTACATAAATCGGTCTCTGAACAATGTCCTGATTTATGGTGGAGCATTTGGTGAAAATAGTAAAGTAGAAATCGAAGGGTATGTCGACTCTGATTATGCAGGTCGTATGGATTCCATAAAATCTATTTTTGGATATGTTTCACTATGTTTGGCACACAATTAGTTGGAAAGATTTGACCAATGGGATGCAATCCAACAAACAAGAATGTCATATAGAAAACCCACTTTCCCTTTGGACTCTGAATCAAACAATTATCCACAAGCAATTAGCAATATCAAACATCATGAAGATCAAGGCATCAAATAAAGATGGCCACATCCAAATAAGCAACTCCACCGGGGCTAGGGCTCCGGTCTTCTTCTCCGGTGGAACTCACCGGACTGGTCCACCATCAACCATCACCAAAATAAAAAACAAGGACATGGATTCAAAGGATAAATGCTCAGGAGCTAAAATCTGACCTCAATTTTCTCCAATTCCAAGTATGTAAGAAGATATAGGGATTTGAATTTTGAGGATCATGAACTGAGTTGCTTCCATTTGACCTCAAAGCAACTCAATCTTGTTGTCTACATTGGTAGGACTTCAGCAAACCAAAAATCACAAAGAATAATGGAGAATTGAGAGAGAATCAAAGAGATGAAGTTTCTGAAATTTCACCTTCGAGTTGCTTTAAGTTCACTTGATCTTAATCTGGATTTGCGTGATTCCTCTCCCTCTTGCTTGCAGTGATCATTTGAAATGAAAAGGGCAATGAATTCTTGGAGTTTGAATTTCAAAACAGAAGGTGAAATTCAAACTCGATTTCAATTGAAATCTTTAAGAATTCTATGGAACGAAGGGTTTGGATTGTTCTAGTAAAGCTTGGGCAAGGTGTTCCTGAAGTTCTGAGCTCATAACACTTGTATTTATAGCCAAATCAAATTCTCTTTCCTCACTTCCAATAAAGATCCAAAAATAGAAAATGCATCATGCAAGCTTGCATGGGTTTGTACAAAGCCCAAAGAATGATTGGAATAGGTCCAAAGTCGTGCACATGTGATGCTGAAAGCAATGCATTAAGCCATGCACAATATCGAGACATTCTAATAAAGTGACAAATTAACATATAATATTTATTAAGGAAAATTTAGGATTATAAAAAAAATTGAAGGTAATTTTATCAATATAACAAAAATAGATTTCATTATCACTCCTCTTCTTCTCTTCCCCTCCAAAAACCCTCAATTCGAGGAGAACGAAAAACGACTCCATGAGAGATTCAAATTACCTCTCTTCCCCTCATAAAATAAATAAATTAAACATACTTAATTTAAAATATTATCTCCCCTCCCCTCCAAAACCCCTCAACCAAACGGATCTCTCTCTCTCTCTCTCTCTCTCTCTCTCTCTCTCTCTCTCTCTCTCTCTCTCTCTCTCTCTCTCTCTCTCTCTCTCTCTCTCTCTCTCTCTCTCTCTCTCTCTCTCTCTCTATGTTGAAATGAAATTGAACATGAGAAACTTCCAAATGGTACCATGCATTGCACCCATGCGCAAGTCCTTCAATATTGATCCAAATGAGATGATCTTGGACTTTTTGGAAAGGTGAGATCAAGGGGAACAACTTTCATGTTGAACAATTTTTCATTTGAAGCTTGGATCATTATTCATTTTGAGGTGAAAGTTTGGAAAATCAAACATAAATGAATTTTTTCTAAGTATCAAGTCAAATGTTTACTTCTTCCACCTTGAATAACTTTTGTTATGGACTTCAAATAGAAATACTTTATTCATAAAAGTTGTATATCTTTCGAATATATTCAATTTGGCCATAAATGTGACCTCATTTGGATTCGGCATGAAGGAGTTATGCATTTTAGAAGTTGAGGAAAATCACTTGTTCAATGGTAATGGCCCAAAATGACCTATAATGTTTCCTCTTGGCACATGCATTGGCAAGTTAAATTTGAAATTATTCCAAACATAAAAGTTAAATACTACATATTTAATTTGATCATGGAACTTGAATGGATTTCATCTCATAACAATTGAGCAAGTTATGGTCTTGGGAAGTTGACCTCCTAACTACGGTTCAGAAAAAATGACCTATAATCTTTCACCCTAAAAAATGAATTTCCAAGCAAAATTAGATCTAGAATTAAACATTAAAGTTGTTTAGAATGTCATTATGAGTAACTTTTATCTTGTAATAATTTTCATATGACACAAATTGTAGGAGATAGGGTCTAAGGAACCCCAGTTTTGATCAGTTGACTTTCTCTGGTCAACCACCATGAACCATCTTGCTAGCTTGACATTCTCTTAATTTTTGGGACTCATGAAGGATCATATATGTGTAATATGATGTAATATGAAGTATCCCTTGAAATATTTGATCAAATGTTGAAGAAACTTGTTGAAGAAGTCACACAAGATACCTAGATGAATTAGGGTTTCCAAGGCAAACAAACTTCAAACTCTTGATGATTTCTTGATCAAAATGATATTTGAAGACCATGGGGATCCATATATGATGTCTAGAGTCAATGTGAACCATCTCTTGATTAGTCTCCTTGCACTGAGGGTCTTAAACCCTAGATACGAGCTTGATGAGGCATAGGTGAGCATACACACTACCTACAAAAGAGTTAAACTAAACATTAACATATTTTTGGTATTTTGGTTAGTAAAATAATGTAAAACAAAGTATGATACAATCAAATTGGCTTGGTGATCTCTCCCAATGCAAACCCAATAAATGAGGGGTATGGAGGACACCAAGGTGTGATCCCAAAACCAATGAACATGATGAGATAGTGTAGCGGGGTATTCGTTACCATTAGAGATATGGACTAAATCCAAGGTAAGCCATACAAGTCGAGTCGCCACCGCATTTCTATTTATCCAAAGGAATGGTTAGAAAGCGAACAAAAACCTAATAGTTTTAACAAAAACTAGTGTCGCTCCCCGGATTTCCCGAATCCAAGTACAAACGCGAAAAGAGTGGCGAGGAAAAAAGAGTAGAGTCGCCAGCTATGTACTTTCATCCCAAGAGAAGGGAAAGGTAGTACTGCATAACCAAGAGGGAACGGATAAAACAAAGTCTCGAACCAAAGAAAACTGAGTAAGGGGGCCAGTTACGTGAAGGGAAGGTTATCGCACCCCTTCACGTCTGTGGTACTCCACAGGATCCACGTTTGCTATTTATGTCTAAAGTGTGTGTATAAAAAGTCCTATATGCGATGCGAAAGAAAGAAAATCAAAGTAGGGAAAAGAAAGAGTTATTGCTCGCAAGGCCCTACCCTGTTGCATACGTATCTCAAGAAGGATTGAGAATCAGAGCACCGTAGCTTGGCTAACCTATTTTTGTTTGTTTTTTGTGATGAATGACGTTACTACACAATCTACCGGATGCTCGAACTTTGGAGACTTACTCACCTGTAGTAGAAGGAGTTAACGTGTTCTTAGGAGAAGAAAAATCAATGAGTTTGTTTGTTTTAGGAATGCTCATGCAAAAAGGAGGTCCTAGACGAAGGAACCGTGCTACCTTAATTGACATGCAAACGAGAGACTATACAAAGCCTAGCAATCCTATGGGGAGATGATCACACCATACAAAACAAACATGCATAAAATAAACACACCAACAAGGGGGCTCAAACATACGTGGGTAGGGCTTTAGTCAAGAGGGGTCATATCAACCTCGATAAACAAGCCATGGAAAGGTAATCAAATGGGCTCTTAACCACTGACATTGAACGTCAGGGTGAGAAGATCAAGCGGGTAATGAGGATAAGACCTCATAGCTCTTAACCCTGGACAGGGTGAGCTCATGACAAAAAGTGGGGATTCAGAAAGGTGGAACCCTCTCCACTGACTGACCGGACAAAAGATCCTGGGCTTTTGTTCTAAAGCATCGACACGTAGTGTGATCTTAAAGAACGACACACTGAATAACGGGGGATTGACTACCAATCCCTTTTATCCGTCAATTGCCTCTTCATGGAGGTCTTTAGCACTGGTGCCTCTTCTTGGAGGTCTTTAGGCACAAAAGTGAACACACAAAAACATTGCCTCCTATTGAGGTCTTCTAGCTAAGAAAGCGGTAAAATACGGGAAAAGATGTAAAAGGGATCAAGAGATCTACCACACGGATAAAGATCCGAAGTAACAGCAACTAAAGAAATAAGAAACCCAGAGATCTCTCAGGCTAGCACCATCAAAGAAAACAAGTCAGCAAAGCAATCAGAATAAATCTCCAAATGGTATGCCACAAATAAAGGGGAATACCAAGCAAGCTATCTCTTCAAGGTTCATGTGAGCCCTCACAAAAAAACTCAAGAAACAGGTTAGAGAAACAAGATGGGGTGCAATCAAGAGTTGCACAAAATAAGAGAATCACATGAATCATGCCATTAAAGTTCACAAAAAGCAACCAAGGGTAGGAGGCCTAAACCTCTTGTCAAACAAATGCATTAAAAGGGTACCAAAACTCAAAGTCAGGGGCAAGGATCCACACATCGAGACATGACATACCTACTGATTGGAGAGATCGATTGAAATTGAATTGCACCGTTGGCTTTGCAGAACAATCTTAGGGTTTATATGAGAGGGAATTGGTTCTTTGCAGATGAGTTCCCTTCAGTCTCTGGAGGTTGCTCTGAATTAGTTAGAATCTCTCTAGGGTTTTTTCCCCTGAATTTTTTTTTTAGAATTTATAACCTGATTTTCGTGGCTTTGTGGGCTCAAATGAAAGAGGTCCAAGTCCAAGATTTTTCTGTTATATTTGTTTTTGTTTATTTATTTATTTTTTATTTATTTATTTATTTTCGTTTTTTTATTTTTATCGTTATTTTTTATATATATATTTTTTTTGTTTTTTGTTTTTTCAAAACGCGTGGGCTTTGCCTAGCGAGCATGACAGTTCAGGAAATTTCTCTAAGCGCAGGTGATTCTGGTGGCTTTTCTTGGGACTCGCTAGGCGACCCATTCTGCTCACCTAGCGAGCATGACAACTCATGAACAAACTTTTGCTCCTTCAAGATTAACGTTTTGAAAGTAACTCAAGTCATTCCCTGGACATTTCCTCTTCAGTTGACCAACAGTTGGTTTCTGACTTCATAGTTGAATTTTGAACTGTATTGAGCCCATTAAGCTTGATCCTTCAGATAGAACCCACAAAGTGACTTGGATGACATCCTCTTGGAGCTAATTCTGATTGACATGATGAAATGCAATATGAAATGTTAAATGACCTAAAAAATGAATGCATGAATGAGGTGAGCAAATTTGAGGTGCTACAGCTGCCCCTATTCAATCAACTGTGAACCTGAACGGATGAAAGCAGCGGCTATCAGACTTTCAAGGTAAACAGGGATTGAATACCAAAAGAACCGGAGAATTTGCACTCTGCAGGTGACGAATCACGGAAAGCGGGGCCATTTACCGATGGCGGCTTCAAAACAAATTGATATTTACCGATATCAAAGAAAGTGAAGCCATTTACCGATGGCGGCTTCAAAACCGATTTGATATTTACCGATATCAAAGAAAGCGAAGCCTTTTACCGATGGCGGCTTCAAAAACGATTTGATATTTACCGATATCAAGGAAAGCGAGGCCATTTACCGATGGCGGCTTCAAAACCGATTTGATATTTACTAATATCAAGGAAAGCGAGGCCATTTACCGATGGCGGCTTCACTGGGGAGGAGCAAGTGAAACAAGACCAGACATTTACCGATGACTGGGATGAAACTCGATGTTTACCAACATCGAACAAAGATGTTTATAAGTGAAACAAGACCAGACATTTACCGATGACTGGGAAGGAACTCGATGTTTACCGACATCGAACAAGGATGTTTATAAGTGAAACAAGACCAGACATTTACCGATGACTGGGAAGGAACTCGATGTTTACCAACATCGAACAAGGATGTTTATAAGTGAAACAAGACCAGACATTTACCGATGACTGGGAAGGAACTCGATGTTTACCTACATCGAACAAGGATGTTTATAAGTGAAACAAGACCAGACATTTACCGATGTCAAAGAAAGAATACACTTATGAAACGAAACCATTTACCGATGGCGAAAATGAAACACTCTATATTTACGGATAGCGAATCTGCTGGGGAATCTTAAACGACCAAACCATTTACCGATGGTAAACAAGCGGCTGATGTTTACTGACATCGAATCAATGATGTTTACCGACACCAAAAAGGGAAAGGACACACACGGGTGTTGACAAAACGATTTTTTGTAGACACCGTGAGAGACATGCCATTTACTGATGACCAACGATTGGAATTCGATGTTTACCGACATCGAAAGATGATGTTTACCGACATCAAAGAAAAGCACAGACATTTATGGGGATCAACATGACACTTACCGGTATCGCAAGGATGATATTTACATATGTCAAAGTAAGGCAGACACTTACTGGTGACTAGATCGGAAGAGAATCAAACTTTCCTTTCACGGACTGGTGAGAAAATAAATCTCACTGGGATCATCGATTCTGAATGTTGCCAAGAGCAGCTGCTGCAAATGTGCTACACTGATGTTGAAAAATGATTCGTCTCTTCCGGAGATATGATCCAATCTGGTTTAATACATGTATGCATATGTTTGAGTTTTCCATGGCGTAATGCTCCACACTGAATGGAAATGCTACGCGATTTGAGAATGCAAATGCAAATGATGATTACTATATGCAAGATGCAAAGGGAGGAAAACTCCTGCTGGGAAAGCAAATGATCACTTTACTGAGCACACAATTTCTGATACGATCTTCCAACTCTGTAGGGACATACAACAATTCTGCTGAGGATAACATTCTCAGAATGGTAGAGAAACCAACTCAACTGGGGAGTCACTTGTTGGGAAAACACCAACCTCTCGACCATGCTGGGGAAACAAATTCTGAACTCGACTTAGATGACCCAACTTCTTACGTAACTGGACAGTGTTGAAACAACAGGGTCTTCCTTCGAACAAACTTTGGCTCATCTGCTTTAGCCATCAATCAAAGATAGTGACCTGCGAAACGACAGTACATACTTGCCCCAGGGGATCGTATGGACAAGATATACTCAAGTGTACTCAACATTCAAAATGATTTTCAGATGTTTTATCTTTCCGCATGTCATTGTATAGCCTTCATGTTTTTAGATGCAATGTTTATCAAAAATTCGGACGTTTTTTGCAAACAAAACAGTAAAAATAAAAAACAAGAGAGCAATTTGACTGAATAACGACTTTTATTGATTGAAAATGGCCTATAAAGGCAAATACATCAGGAAGCAATATCTAGGAAGAGGTAATTGCGCCAAAAGAGAAAATAAACTATCCTATTGGCAATGTGAGCACGGCATTCCACTATTTTCCAATTCTGTTATGACTCATAGATCTTCACTTTCCCCCAAATTCTTTGCTTTCAGAGAAGTGTGATTGGACCGATCATATCCTTCAAGATGGTAGATACTGAAACGCGATGAAATACATATAACTCAGACTGTAGTCTTCGCTTTAATCCCTCTTTTGCCTGGACCGTCTTTTCAGGTTTTCAATCCGCCGGGATACCCATTTTTGCCTAAGCCTCCTTTGCAGGTTTTCGACTTACCGGGTGTACATATTATTTTTATTCTTTATCCCTAACTTTTGCCCGAACCTTTTTCTTTTCTTTTTCTCTTGGTTCGCCGGGATGCCCTTTTTTGCCTGGACTTTTTTTCTTTGTCCAGCGGGTCAATTTATGCGAAGTATTTTTTGACTACATCTAAATTCACAGGAGACAGAAAATCTTCACCATCCATAGTTGTAAGCATCAAGGCTCCACCAGAAAAGACTTTTTTAACAACATATGGACCTTCATAATTCGGAGTCCACTTGCCCCTGTTATTTGTACCGGGAGGAAGGATCCTCTTCAAAACTAAGTCACCTATCTGATAGCTTCGAGGACGCACTTTCTGGTCAAAGGCCTTCTTCATCCTTCTCTGATATAGCTGTCCATGGCACACCGCCGCTAATCGCTTTTCCTCAATTAAATTTAACTCATCAAACCTGGTTTGAACCCACTCAGCCTCGTCAAGTTTTATATCTATCATCACCCTCAAAGAAGGGATTTCAACTTCTACTGGCAAGACTGCTTCCATGCCATACACAAGTGAAAACGGAGTTGCCCCAGTTGACGTACGCACTGAGGTACGATACCCATGCAAAGCGAAAGGCAATATCTCATGCCAATCCTTGTATGTCACAACCATCTTTTGCACAATCTTCTTAATGTTCTTGTTTGCCGCCTCTATAGCACCATTCATCTTTGGTCTGTACGGAGAAGAATTATGGTGTTCGATCTTAAAGTCTTTGCAAAGCTCTTTCATCATCTTGTTATTGAGATTCAAACCATTATCAGTGATGATTCTCTCAGGAACCCCATAACGACAGATAATTTCTTTCTTAATGAATCGAGCAACCACTTGTCTGGTAACATTGGCATAGGAAGCTGCTTCCACCCACTTGGTAAAGTAATCAATCGCGACTAGGATGAAGCGATGTCCATTAGAAGCAGTAGGTTCAATATTTCCAATCATATCGATGCCCCACATCGCGAATGGCCAAGGAGAATTCATAATATTCAGAGGGTTTGGTGGTACATGCACTTTATCTGCATAGATCTGACATTTGTGGCACTTCCGAGTGTATTTGAAACAATCAGCTTCCATGGTTATCCCTCGTGTACTTCCGAGTGTAATAACCGGCTCTTAACAACTTCTTGGCCATTGCATGACCTCCAGCATGGGTACCAAAAGATCCCTCGTGTACTTCCTGCATTAACATGTCTGCTTTGTGTCTAACCACGCATCTGAGCAGAACCATGTCAAAGTTCCTCTTGTACAACACATCATCCTTGTTCAAGTAAAATCTTCCAGCTAGCCTTCTCAATGTCTTCTTGTCATTCTTTGACGCTCCTTCATGATACTCTTGGCTTTTGAGGAAATTCTTAATATCATAAAACCATGGCTTCTCATCAATAACAGACTCGGCTGCAAAAACATACGCAAGCCTCTCGAGTCGATTCACAGCAACGTGTGGCACATGGTTCTGCCAATGGACTTTAATCATGGAAGAAAATGTGGCTAAGGCATCAGCCATTTGATTTTCATCTCAGGGTACATGATACAACTTTACTATCTTGAAGATAGTCAGGATCCTTCTTGTGTAATATCTATAAGGAATCAAATGCGGCTGATGAGTATTCCAGTCTCCATTGTCTTGGTTAATCACTAGAGCAGAATCTCCATAAATATCCATAGTTTTGATCCTTAGGTCGATGGCTTCCTCAATCCCCATGATACATGCCTCGTACTCAGCTTCGTTGTTGGTTACTTCAAAAGTCAATCTGGCGGAAAAAGGTAGGTGTGCACCTTTAGGATTTATGAGTACTGCCCCAACACCATTTCCATTCACATTTACCGCCCCATCAAACGTCAGTGTCCACTTGTCATCGGGATCCGGTCCTTCCTCGACAAGAGGCTCTTCACAATCTTTCATCTTTAGGTACATGATATCTTCATCGGGGAATTCAAACATCATCGGATGATAGTCATCAATTGGTTGCTCGGCAAGGTAATCAGACAGAATACTACCCTTGATGGCCTTTTGCAACGTGTACTGGATATCATACTCTGTCAAAATCATCTGCCAACGAGCCACTCGTCCGGTAAGAGCCAGATTTTCAAAGATATACTTTACTGGGTCCATCTTAGAAATCAACAAGGTAGTATGGTTCAACATTTACTGTCTTAGTCGGCGAGCAACCCATGCCAAAGCGCAGCAAGTTTTCTCGAGCAACGAATATATTGTTTCACAGTCGGTAAACTTTTTGCTAAGGTAGTATATTGCATGCTCTTTTCGACCAGACTCGTCATGTTTCCCCAACACACACCCCATTGAATTTTCTAACACGGTCAAATACATGATTAGAGGTCTCCCTTCAACTAGATCAACCTCAATCCCTTTCTCACTGACAATGAAACCTAACAGCTTTCTAGATCTCACTCCAAACGTACACTTGTTTGGATTCAGCCTCAGTTTGAACTTTCTCAATCTTTCGAACAACTTTAGTAAGTTTACCAAGTGCTCCTCTTCTGTCTGAGACTTCGCAATCATATCATCCATGTACACTTCAATTTCTTTGTGCATCATGTCATGAAAGAGAGTCGTCATAGCTCTTTGGTAGGTAGCACCGGCGTTCTTCGACCCAAATGGCATTACCTTATAACAGAACGTGCCCCAAGATGTAATGAATGTCGTTTTCTCCATGTCTTCTGGCGCCATCTTGATCTGATTATAGCCAGAAAATCCATCCATGAAAGAGAAAACCGAGGACTGAGCAGTGTTGTCGACCAATACATCAATGTGAGGTAATGGGAAGTCATCTTTCGGACTGGCTCTATTTAAATCTCGGTAATCGACACACATCCTGACTTTACCATCCTTCTTCGGCACGGGTACGATGTTGGCCACCCAAGGGGGATAATTGGTAACCGCTAGAAAACCTGCATCCAACTGTTTCTGAACCTCCTCTTTGATCTTGACAGCCATATCAGGACTAGTTCTGCTAAGCTTTTGCTTTACCGAAGGACAATCTTCCCTGAGAGGTAGCCTGTGCACCACAATATATGTATCCAAACCAGGAATATCTTGATACGACCATGCAAAGACATCAACGTATTCTCGCAGCATTTCAATCAGCCCTCTCTTGACCTTTTCCTCTAAAGCAGCCCCTATCTTGATCTCTTTCTTTGCATCCTCAGTACCAAGGTTAATGACTTCCAACTCTTCCTGATGAGGTTGAATGACCCTTTCCTCCTGTTTCAATAGTCTGGCCAATTCTTTGGGGAGTTCACAATCTTCTTCACTCTCCTCTTCGGCTTGGTAAATGGGATTATCAAAGTCATACTGAGCCATAACAAAACTGTTTTTAATGGAATCCGCAGGATCAATTCTGCACGAACGATGTTTCATGCTTTATTTTAGAAAAGAGTTCAAGGAAGTCGCAAAAAACAAAAAAACATTGCCATTTTTATTGTTTTGAAAATGAAAGTAAAAACAGAAAGACAGTGAGCATAAATTTGATGGCAAAATGTCCTTTATTGATGATAATCATTGAAAATTCAAAACATGATGTGGCCCCACAATGAACCACTACGCCTTGGGCAGGCGTAGGGCTTTCATGCAAAATGAAAAACAAAAGAAAATTACTCTGTCTGAAGAGTAACTTGGACTATTTCTTCAGTAGTCCAGTTGTTGATCTTCTCCCCTGGAGCACACGGGCGCACCCAATTATCCATATCACAATCACTGTCACCACCTTCATTGTCTGTTTCAAAGACATCCCCATGATTCATCAATCCAGCAGTAGTGAAAGTACACGGCCCTTTCTGGTTCTAGACACCCTGCTCTGATAATTGAAAAGGCTGATAACCAATGCCAAAGAAGTCTTCTTTTACGGGCACATCAATCATCTTGCCCCAGCCTTTCGCGTTACCTGAATGAATGACCTCTAGAGCTTGTTTATAGAACGCAGTCGAGGTACCTGGTTTCTTCTGTTCAACAAAAGCCACCTTCTCAATACTGACAGTCTCAAAAGCTTGACATAGCGTTTCATGAATTTTGCCATCCATCTCTACATATTTGAAGGAGGATAAATGGCTCACAAAGATGTCCTCTTCGCCACACACGGTCACAACTTGACTATCCCACACATATTTTAGCTTTTGGTGGAGAGTCGAAGAAACTGCTCCGGCTCCGTGTATCCAGGGGCGCCCCAACAGACAACTATATGTTGGTTGAATATCCATCACATAGAAGACAATATTAAACACTTCTGGGCCGATCTTCACAGGCAACGTGACTTCACCATAAACTGATCGCCTGGATCCATCAAAAGCACGGACAACAAGATTACTTGGTATGAGAACAACCCCTTCAACATCAAGCTTACTCAGAGCCTTTTTGGGCAACACATTTAAAGAAGAACCGGTATCAACCAAAACATGCGACAAAACCGCGCCTTTGCATTCCATCGTGATATGTAGAGCTCTATTGTGATTGTGACCCTCAGGTGTCAAGTCTAGATCCGTGAATCCCAAACCATGTCTCGTGTTAACATTTACAATAACACCTTCGAGCTGGTTAACAGAAATCTCTTGAGGCACATAAGCCATATTCAACATTTTCAACAGGACGTTACGATGTGCCTCGGAACACATTAACAGAGAGAGAATAGAGATTTTTGATGGTGTCTGGTTCAACTGATCCATGATCATGTAATCACTCTTCTTGATAATTCTCATAAATTCCTCCACGTCCTTCTCAAAAGAATTCACTTCCTCTCGCACTGGTTCTTCTTCAACCACAACTTGTTTTCCTTTTGTCTCAGCATTGTTATCCTTCGGAACCTGTGGTGCAAACAAACGACCACTCCTCGTAAATCCTCTGGGTCCTCCCACATTACCCACAGCCGAACCAACTGTTACTAGAGTCTGATTTACTGATCTGGTCTGATTCTCTGGTCTTCTATTTCTGCAAGAAGCATTGTCATATTTCCACGGAATTGCTCTACTATTCTCATAAAGTCTTTCACTAGAAGAAGCAATGGTGGTGGGAGTACTGATAGTTACTGGAGCATTAATCATGGGAACACCAATAGTCACCGGAGCAGATATGGTCACGGGCGCAGCTACGGTCACAGGAGTACCAATAGTCACAGGCGCACTAGTAGTTCTTGGAGCACGTACAGGACCTTCTGACGGTGTAAAGTAAATGGTAACGGTCGATACCTCTTCACGGTCTTTCACTACTCGGTCAAACTGTAAACAACCTTCATTCATCAATTCCTGGATACCTTCTTTCAATTTCACACAACCGTTTTCATGATTACCACAATCTGAACAATTCTCGTCACATCCCGGGAATACTCCTCCTCTAAGCAGACGTTCGTTCACTACAATCAACGAAGTCTGAACATCATTAACATTGACTACCAAGTTCAAATTTTCCCCATCTTCCACACTATTTACTCTAGGCCCTCCATGTTGAGGCATAGGATTATTCACCACATTCGGAGTAGGAGCAAAGTTAATCGTCTTGGCATCAATCAAATCCTGAACTTTATGGTGAAAAGCCCGACAATTCTCGATGTGGTGCCCCGGCGCACCAGAATGAAAATCACAACGGACATTAGCATCATAACCAGCGGGAATCCTTGTTAATGGAGCCATAGTGCGAAGTTCGACAAAATTTAACCTGAGCAGTTCAGGGAGTAATTCAGCATAAGTCATTAGCAATGGATAAAAATGACGATTTGGCATTCTTTGTCTTGGTTGGAATGAGCATTGTTGTTGTTGTTATGGCTGTCCTCTTTGTTGTTGTTGAGGTTGGGTTGCTGGAATAGTCACAGCAGCAACTTGACGGTATTGTTGTCCTCTGTTTCCATTTCTCTGATTATATATAGCATTTGTCTCACCCTCTCTCCTTCTGGGTGCCCATGAAAATCGTTTCTTAGCACTTGAAGAACTTGAAGAACCAGGGTCTTGGATTTTTCCCGCTTTTATAAGACTTTCAAATCTTTCTCCGCAAATCACAACATCCGAAAAACTACCAAATGGGCAACTTTCCATACAATCCATGAATACACCTTCCAGGGTTCCAATGAACATATCTGTCAATTCTCTCTCCAACATCGGAGGTTGTACTCTCACAGCTAGCTCGCGCCACCTCTGGGCGTATTCCTTGAAACTCTCACCGGTCCTTTGAAACAAACTCTGCAACTGGGTTTTGCTCGGAGCCATGTCCATGTTATGCTTGTACTGCCTCAGAAAAGCTTCACCTAACTCTCTCCAGCTTCTGACAGATTCTTTTCTCAAGTCCATGTACCAATCCAAAGATGCTCCAGAGAAGCTGTCTTGGAAAAAGTACATCCACATTTTTTGATCATCAGTATAAGCGGATATCTTCCGGTAGTAAGCTTGCACATGAGTTCGGGGACAAGAAGTGCCATTGTACTTGTCGAAAGATGGCGCTTTGAACTTGTACGGGATCCTCAACCCATCAACTAAACCCATATTAGAAACATCAAAACCCAAAGAATTTTGGCACTCCATGGCGCGAATCTTTTCAGCAAGGGCGTCGACCTTTCTATCTCTCTCTTCTGTCTTTCTAAATTCATCATCATCACTGGGAATAGTGAACATATCTTCTTGCTTGTCAACCAAATGAGAAGGATGGTGAACTGGAGCATGTGCCGCTCGAGCATTAGAAGCCTCTGTAATGATGGGTTGTCCATTGATTCTAATACCACGCAATTCGTCACCAGTAGCATGGTGTAGCACCTCAAATTTGCACCCCCCATTCATGCATTCATTTCACTCTTAGGTCATTAACATTACGTATCATTGCATATCACATTGCATCTTATCAGTCAAGACTGGCATCAGGAGAATTCCTCAGTGCAAAAGAGAAAGGTTTTTCCTTGAGATAAAGGCCACATGGTTGTTCTAGAGAGCTTATATGAGCCAAGGTTCATTTTGAAGCTATCGCCAAGTGCTAGAGGCTCAAAAGTCATCAATGCATTTCCAGGTCATCTGAGGCCCATACAAGTCAACTGTAAAGTCAACTGAGGGCTAGGAGGTGGATAAATGGTTTGAGACACTTCATTCATGTCCAAAAGAGGTTTATTCATCATGTCAAACATCTACATTGAAGATTTTGAAGCCAGATCAAAAGTTTCCCAAAATGGAAAGTGACCTGTAATTTCAAGTTTCCAAAAATGGCAAGTTTTTTGAACCACATTCAACTTGACTTTCCAACATCAAAGAAGCTTCAAATGAAATTTTGGTCAACATAAAAGTTGAAGATATTTCTCTCCCATTTCCAAAAAGTCCAAGATCATGAGAATTTGATGAATGGTTGAGGAGTTATGAGCAGATGACCACCAAGTGTGCATGAAACTTCAAAGTGCCATAACTTTTGAACCAAAACTCCAAATGGAGTCACTCTTTTTGCATATTGCTTCTTGTGACCTATATTTTCCAAATCCATCATTGCATTGCATGAAAAGATCTCATATGATCATTGCCTTACACAAGTGCATTTTGGAGGGAAAATTGGCAATTTAAATTTGGTGCATTACATGAGTTAAATTCCAATCCAATTGTGTTCATAAGCTCATTTTAAGTGTAATTGGACCATGCATGCTACTGTTCACGTGGGATTGAGCCATGCACCCTCATTTTTCATTTTTGGTCATACACCTTATTTCTCATTAACTTTTCATTAGCCATTGCTAATTTGGATTAGCATGATAATTAACACATAGTATAAAGCATTAATCATAACAGAATTTCTCAGTTTCACAAGTTCTAGATCTAGAATCACATTCTCCCTCCATTTTGGCTCTCATCTCAAATTCCAATTTCTTTCACATAACACCTTGATTTTATTGCATGATCATGATCGCTAAGCTTCATTGAGTATGGATCAAGCTTTGATTTGAAGAATTCGAGCCAGAATCAAGCACATCAAGCTCAAGAACATGAAGATGGAAGTTGCAATTTGATCAAGATCCAAGCCATTTCAAGCTTCAATTCATGCCTAAAGCTTCAATATACAAGTGATAGAGGAGATCTGGACATTGCTGAGCACTTGAATCTACTGTTTTCATCCTCTGCTCTTCAAAGAGGTTAGAATTCGAACCTCATGATTCTCCATTTTATGCACATGTTATGGTAGATCTTTTCATGCTGATTATCCTGATGCTTTTAGAATTTGAAATGGTTGAGTATTGATTGAGTTTGCTGAGTAGAAGTTTTGAATGCATTTATGTTTTCTCTTCGATTTGCACTGGTTATGAGGAATTAATGTGAATTGAGCCTGGATTCGTGTTGTACATAAAATAAGCTTTCGATTGGTATGCTTTTTGCTGTTTTCTGGAAAATTTTGATGAACATGTTACTGTAGCACCACCGTCTCAATGAAGAAGACGGTGGAAACCACCGCTTACGCCACCGTCTAGTGCATCCTAGGGTTTATCCTAGTCATTTCCATGCATGCATCCACGTTAGAGCCTCATTGTCCAAATGATTGGCTGTTGTTTCGTTGACTGTGTCCACATGTACTTAGACTCGCTGATAGGGACGCCATTTCAATTAATGAAGTGATGCGTTTTGGTTCCGTGCGTGATTCGATTCTTGGCTCCAGCACTTGTCCATTTTATTTCTCATGCGCCTATATTTTTTGCTACATGGTTCGATTCCCATCTCATGCACTTTTTCAAATTAATCACACTATTTCTCATTTCCCTCCAATTTAACATGTGATTTCTTCATTATTTCAAATATTTTCATGTCAACTTCAAAAAATCATAATAAATTGAAAACAAGTCCAATTTGAATGCAATTTTTTGCTATATGTTCATATGGATGTCTATTATTTTGTGGTTGTGATTTCATGATTTTATCATTTCTGTATTTTTAATTGTGGACTGTTATTTGAACATGTATGCAAATGTGATATGTTGTACCAATTCTTTTGTGAAATGCTCATACATTGGCCAATTGATTTAAAATTTGGTATGCTGATTCCTAACATGTTGCTTGATTTTTGAGGCTTGGGTGTGCATTTTTATCATTTTCCATCTCTGTTTTAGGCACATGGATGTATGGTGTGACAATGTGTGTCACACATTTTGATGTTATACTTGTTCATTTTCATATACATGTCCATTGAGCTTTTCTGATTCCAATTTTTTGCTTGATGCTTGTGTTTAACATGTTGTATGCACATAAAAAATTTCATGACTGTTTGATTCATTTCTGTTTTAATATGGAATTGTTATTCTTGATGTCCAATTGTGTGCTTTGTAATTGCCTTTGCCATATCTTGCTCATGAGGTGACTTTGCCATTTGATTTAGGTTTGGTCCTTTTTAGGACATGTTCTTACTTGAATAAATATGCTTCATGTTGAATATTGGCAGCTGTCTTGACTTTTTGCTTTACCTTTAACCCTAGCCTTGGTGCTAGTGGTTTGTACTCACGTTTTGAGCTTTGTATTTCAGGTTCAAGCATGTAGCAATAATGATTGATGTGATCTCAATTCATGAGATGCAAATTATTTTGTACACTAACCTTGGTTGTGTTGTAGATTCATTGGTGTTGAACTCACTTGAGTTGTAGGACTTGCCTTGTGTGCATATTGGTTGTAACACCGTTGACTGTCTGTTGGATTTGTCTGAATGTGAATATTGACTTGTTTAACTTTCTTACAGGTACTTTAGTTGCTTTAGCTCATTGCTTGAGCTGTGCTTTGCTTGTGGTTGGCATACCACCTAGGTAATCATCCTTTAACTCCATGTAGTCTGGAAGCCCTGTCGTTTCTTTTGGCAGGCATTTGGCTGAAGTCCTCCTTAAGAGGCAATGACTGTGTTTGTTTACTTTTGTGCCATGTACTTCAAGTCCTCCTAAGTGAAGAAGCAATTGGAAGATAGAAGGGACTAGCAGTCAGTCCCCTGCTAATCGTTTGAGTCGTTCATTATGCTTGCACCACGTGCTGAGGCTCTTGAACCTAACCCAAAATCCTTGTATATATAGTCAGTCCAGTGGAGTAGGGTCCCTCATTCTGGATCCCCACGTTTTCATTGATTTATGCTCACCCCGGCCCGGGTTAAGAGCTATGAGGTCTAATCCTCATTACCTTTCATCTGCTCACCCTGACAGAATCTTAGTGACCATAGAGGCAATGGCATTGTGCACATACCTCGATCCTTCCTTGGAAGGGTTGTCCAGAGCGATAGCTGAGGAGATTCTGGAGACCGTTTCTTTTGGTCTTCTTGCATGGGACGACGTTGCAGCGTTGACACTAACTTCCTCCCGGTTAGGGTTGCCAAACTCCGTACTGTGAGAATCGGACACGGTAGTGTAGGAGGTGGTATCGGATTGGTGTCCCATGCTGACTATCTCAGAGGGAAGTTGAACCGTTTCTTTGGAAGAGGGTTTGCACGAATGGTGTTTGAAGCGACGGAATGTGAAACGCTTTATGTAAGAGTAAGGTCTATTAGATTTTGACCACTCAGAGCTCACTATTTGTTGTTTAATAATTTGACTTACTAAACAGTAGCTAACTAACTTCATTAGTTGCTATAAATTTTCAGACATACGCATTCCCTCTTTGCCCTTACTATTGTCACACTTAGCAGCGTACAATGTCATGACATTCCGGGTGACATTGTACTCTATCTGCATCAGGTTCCTCCATACTAGGGTTGACCACCTGCTACCACACGCTAGGTGTTGAGATTCTGCAGACGACAATAATACACACCTCTGTCTATCCCTTGCTGTCATATCCTTTGTATGATGACCAATAGGTGCCAATGGCTCATTACTTTCAATCAGACATTTTCCACAATTTGTCTTTTTATCTAAAGACAGATATGAGACTCTTCTCATAGTTCTCTTGGAACTGCTCTTCTTCATTCCTTGTACCTGAAGGTGATCAAGTCTTCCATGTCCCAGCTTCCCTTCCTGATCTCCCTTGGCTAAAGGACACTTGGGAAAGTTGAGAGAGCCTTTAGATTTCCATAGATAGCAATTATCTCTGGATCTGTCTCCTCTCATCACTTCTTGATTGCACCCATTCAACACCACACATCCTCCCTTAGTAAATTCCACCTTGCATCCTTGGTCATATAGCTGGCTTATGCTTATGAGGTTCACAGTTAGTCCTTTTACTAACAATACACCATTCAATTTTGGAGCTTCAGGACAGTCCAGCTTACCAACACCCTCGACTTCTCTTTTAGTTCCATCACCAAATGTCACAAACTTGGTGGTAGGAGGATGTAGATTCACCACTAGGTTGCTCATCCCAGTCATATGCCTTGAGCAACAACTATCAAGGTACCAGTCTTGTCTGATATGTGCCCTTGAAAATGTGTGAGCAAGGTTAGCAACACATTGTTGATTCTCAGGATAGGAGTGAAGCTTAGATGCCTGCTGCTTAGGATTGACCTGAGATGTCTGCTTAGCCGCCCATGTTTGTTTCTTAATGGGGACATTATGCTTAGACGGGATGTTCTTGACATTAGGTCTACCCTGTTGATCAAATTTCTTTATGAGCTTGTTGAACTGTCTCTCAAGCATGGCTAAGGCTTCTGATATACTTTCATCACCTTCAGTATATCCTGCTTCTGACACCTCTTCAGCATTAGATACAAAAGCGTAGTTCTTCTTTTCAGCATTCTCACACAAGCCCATTTCAAAGGTTTGAAGAGAACCAATGAGCTCATCCACCTTCATATTGCAGATGTCATGTGCCTCCTCTATGGCTGTGACCTTCATAGCAAATCTCTTAGGCAAGGACCTGAGAATCTTTCTTACAAGTTTCTCTTCAGCCATTTTCTCACCTAGTCCACCAGAGGTGTTTGCAATTTCAAGAATATTCATGTGAAAGTCATGAATAGTCTCATCCTCTTTCATCCTCAGATTTTCAAACTTGGTGGTCAGCATCTGAAGTTTGGACATCTTCACTTTGGAAGTACCTTCATGAGTTACCTTGAGGGTATCCCAAACTTCCCTAGCTAGTTCACAGTGGTGCACCAGCCTGAAGATGTTCTTACTGATTCCATTGAACAATGCATTCAAGGCCTTGGAATTTCCAAGAGCTAATGCCTCTTGCTCCTTGTCCCACTCTTCTTCAGGAATCTGCACACTGACTCCATCTTCACCTGTCCTCATTGGATGTTCCCATCCTTTGTTGACAGCTCTCCAGACTTTTCTATCTAGAGACCTTAAGAAGGCTATCATACGAGGCTTCCAGTCATCATAATTAGAGCCATCGAACATGGGTGGTCTATTTGAGTGTCCTATATCCTTATCCATGGTACTAGAAAGTAACTTCCCTAGATCTCACCCAGAAATTCACAGGCAGGGTGCCGGCTCTGATACCAATTGAAATTCTAGTTATCAGACTTTAGATGTCACACGGGTTGTTATGACATCCAATTCTGCACAGACAAGAATTATGCAGAACTTAACAGTAAGTGCAGTAAATAACACAAGTTATTGTTTACCCAGTTCAGTCCAACATGACCTACATCTGGGGGCTACCAAGCCAGGGAGGAAATCCACTATCAGTAGTATTAATTCAAAGCTAAACTCACCCGTTTACAACTCGTCACTTAATCCCTACCCAATGCAATTTCAATCTTACTCTAAGATCAGAGTTCCTACTCACTCCCCCTCAATCACCTCAGTGATTACTACCTTTAATCAATATTAAAGACAACTTTGAAGTCACACTTCAAACAACTCTTGATTGTGCTTAACAGCTTTAATCAAGATACACGACACTCACGCTTAAAAGCTTTGAGCGACACAACACTTACAACTCAATGAACACCCTATACCAAAACAATCATCAACGTGATAATGGCTTGGCTTACAAGATATGTCTAATACAAGACTCACAAAAATACAGCAGTGAAGTATGATGGACACACTTAATCTTCACGCCTCAAATCCCCAAAACTGAATGAAGGAACGACTTCCTTTTATATTTCAGTACACTTAATCTTCACATCAACTGTTCTATTCCTCAGTAGCTGCTGACAGGGATGAATGTCACAGTCTCAAGTTTGACATTCAATAAATCCTATATTAGCTAATCCTGCAGTAACTACTCAGGTGTGTCATGACATCAGTCAAGACATCAGAGTACAGTTAGATATTCTAACCTACAATGCAGTCACACATACACACCATGTCATGACATCAGTCAAGACATTAGAATCCAGCTAGTGTTTTACCATATAATGCAGCCAATTAAACACCTATAGATTTTATTTCCAAAGGAACCAGTGGGAGGAAAGTAGAGGTTGAAGAAATTCAAGAATCACAAAGCATCGATACACCTATGGAGGAATTAGAGCAGGAAACACAAATGGTTGTGGAAGAGCAACCTGCTCAAGTAGAACAAGACCAACGTAGGTCTGGCAGGATACGTCACCTACCTGAGAGATATGGATATCTCATAACAGATCAAGGTGATGTATTACTCATGGATCAAGATGAGCCTGTGACCTACAAAGAGGCCATAACTGGTTTCGAGTCTGAGAAGTGGCTAGAGGCCATGAAATCCGAAATAGATTCCATGTACACTAACCAAGTTTAGAACTTGGTAGAGCCTCTTGTAGGAGTTAATCCTATAGGATGCAAGTGGGTCTTCAAAAAGAAGACTGACATGGATGGTAAGGTACATACCTATAAAGCAAGACTGGTTGCAAAAGGATATAAACAAATTCATGGGGTTGACTATGATGAAACCTTTTCACCAGTTGCAATGCTTAAATCTGTTCGGATTTTACTTGCTATTGTTGCATATCATGATTATGAAATATGGCAGATGGATGTCAAAACTGCTTTCCTTAACGGGAATCTTCTTGAGGATGTGTACATGACACAGCCTGAAGGATTTGACATACCAGAAGAAGCCCATAAGATATGTAAGCTACAAAGATCAATCTATGGATTGAAGCAAGCTTCCAGAAGCTGGAATCTTCGTTTTGATGAAACGGTAAAACAATATGGATTCATCAAGAACGAAGATGAGCCTTGTGTCTACAAGAAGGTTAGTGGGAGCATGATCGTGTTCCTGGTGTTATATGTAGATGACATATTACTCATTGGAAACGATATCCCTACCCTGCAACAAGTAAAGACTTGGTTGGGGAAATGCTTTTCTATGAAGGGCCTAGGTGAAGCAGCCTATATATTAGGAATCAGAATCTATAGAGATAAATCACAAAAACTGCTTGGCCTAAGTCAGAGTACATACATAGACAAAGTGCTGAGACGCTTTCATATGCATGATTCCAAGAAAGGATTCATACCTATGCAACATGGCTTGTGTCTGTCAAAAACACAATCCCCTTCAACTAAGGAAGAAAGGGAACGCATGAATAAGACTCCATATGCATCTGCAATAGGATCTATCATGTATGCCATGTTATGTACTCGACCAGATGTCTCGTATGCTTTAAGTGCAACAAGTAGGTACCAATCTGATCCTGGTGATGCCCATTGGGTAGCTGTTAAGAATATCCTTAAGTACTTGAGAAGGACTAAGGAATCATTCTTGATATATGGAGGTCAGGAAGAGTTGGCTGTAATTGGTTACACTGATGCTAGCTTCCAGACAGATAAGGATGACTTTAGATCGCAATCTGGTTATGTGTTTTGCTTGAACGGTGGCGCTGTGAGCTGGAAAAGTTCGAAGCAAGATACAGTTGCTGATTCTACGACCGAGGCCGAGTATATTGCTGCCTCAAGTGCAGCAAAGGAAGCTGTTTGGATCAGGAAGTTCATTAGTGAACTTGGCATAGTCCCTAGCATTGTGGATCCCATTGGTCTCTATTGTGATAACAATGGTTCTATCACACAAGCTAAGGAGCCTAGATCTCACCAACGATCCAAACACATACTTAGGCGTTATCATCTCATTCGAGAGATAATAGATAGAGGAGATGTGAAAATATGTAAAGTACCTACACTAGACAATATAGCTGACCCACTGACAAAGCCTCTTGCGCAGCAGAAGCATGATGGCCATACTAGATCAATGGGCATACGGGGTATGTCTGATTGGCTCTAGTGCTAGTGGGAGATTGTTGGTGTAAGCCCTAGAGGCCAATACTTTTGGTACTTGTATCGAATTATATATTAATAATAAAACGCATTTTCTTTATTATGGTTGATTAATAAAGTCCCTAGAATAGATAGTCCGTGTAATGTATTAAGTGTGACTTAATCATGAGAACACATTAAACATAAGGGCACTGTTCTTAAAGTATCCGTAGTCGAGCTTTAATGTGAAGTGGGATAACATTAAAGCATTAAGACTATTATGTTTGTAGACTAATGGTCACCTCTCATGGATCATGGATAAAGAGTTATCAAGTCTTAAACATAGGTATGAATATTATGAGTAATATTTATACCGGATTGACCCGCTATGAGAATACTATATAGAAAGTTATGCAAAGTGTCATAAGTTATTCTCATGGTGATAATAGTGTATACCACTCTTCGACCTGAAACCACTATGGATCCTAGATGTAGAGTTGAGTGCTTTATTGCTGATCCAACGTTGTCCGTAACTGGATGACCATAAAGACAGTTGATGGGTACTCCACGAAGCATGCTGAGGGACATGAGTGTCCTAGATGGAATTTGCCAATCCTGCGTAACAGGATAAATGTCTATGGGCCCAATATTGAACTGGACAAGGGTGACACGGTCTATACCTTGTGTTCAATATAGACATAAGGGCAAAGGGGTAATTATACACATAATTATTATCACAGGAGGTTTTGTCAGATCACATGACATTTTCGTGACTTGGGTAGCAGTGATGTGTTGCTAGATACCGCTCACTGTTTATTATGTTAAATACGTGATTTAATATAATTGCCAACGCCGTGAAAACCTATAGGGTCACACACAAAGGACGGATTGATGAGAGATAGAATAATTAAGGAACACCGTAAGGTACGGTGCACTTAAGTGGAAATGAAATATGGTAAGGTACCAAATACTTAAGTGATTTTGGCATATTATGAGATATGGGCAAAATACACTTAAGTGGGATTTTTGGCTTGAAGCCCACACAAGTGGTTCTATAAATAGAACCCCTTGGGTAGAAGCATTGTCACTCCACTCAGACTGAAATTCAAGTAGAGACTTGGAATTTTGTTTCCCTCTTTCTCTCACTCAAAGCCTTCATTCATAACAGCTAGCACTGCGATTGAAGGAATCCGTTCGTGTGGACTGAGTAGAGACGTTGTCATCGTTCAACGTTCGTGAATGCCCGGTGGATCTGTATCAAAGGTTTTGATCATTATCAGAGATCTACACCAAAGGTTTGAATCGCCACAAGAGGTAACGATTCTATCACTGATCATGCCCATTCGTAAGGATCACTAAATGGAGAAATTTTTAAATTCCGCTGCGCCTTGGATGGCAATTCTCCAACAATGCGATAATATGTCAACAACATAAAAGAATCTGGATAACCTGCGCCTATTGTCCGATGCAGGATCAAAGGTTCGACATCCATGAGAATAAAGGTATGTAGAAGCTATGGTTTCCTACAGAAAAATCCCATATCCCCCTCACAGGTGTGGACTATGCTCCAAGGTGGTCCCTAGAAGGTCTCCCAGAGTCATCGACTCGAAGTGGATATACCCTGCCGTAGTGAATACTCACAGGACAAAAGTACTTCCAAGTGAATCTAGTTTGGGTGTGGTTCTCGTGACAACCTAACATGCAAAACGTAGGTGTACATGACTATCCACAAGTCTATCCTATGTGTATACTAAGCTCGGTTATAGTGTTTTCCTCTCATGTAGTCTATCCCAACCCAACAGGGAATATAATAGATAATATCCATAATATAAAGCAATAAGAAATGCGATAAGTAAAGCGAGTAAATACATAAAGGTAAACACCTGTAAAAATCGAAAGCAACCAAAATTAGGCTCGACTCCTTTTAGCGACTAGGAAATGCTCCAAGAAGCAAAGTCCCCAGCAGAGTCGCCAGCTGAAGCTAGCGGAAATATAATTGAACGTATCGCACGCTCGAACATACAACAGAGTCTCCATCGAACTTTATTTATACTAGAAGGAAAGGGAAAACATTGATAAAACCCCGGGGGAAAGAGATATGTTGGGCCAAGAAGTTGGTTATGCAAGGGGAAGGTATTAGCACCCCAAACATCCATGGTAATCCATGGGAACCGTTTTGATTGTTCTCGCTCGAATAGGTGTGATATCTAAGATTACTCGCAAAAGGATGGGAAAGGAAGATAAATAAATAAAGTGCCTGGTGAGGATTAGGGCCCTCATGCCTGCTTATCCTCATGGTGCAATGAGGAATTCAAAGCTCTGTAGTTCAGAGAATTAATGGTAGGAGCTGAAAAGAAGTGTGATCAAATGTATGGTCTAAACCAAAGAATTGTATGATTTGAACTCCAACAAGGGGTTAAAATATGAACGCAAGAGTAAACAGGTATGTTACTAGGTGAGTGGTTCGATGATCGAAGTTAAATAATGGATCATGAAAGATGTGAACGGTGCCCTAAGGAAGACGAAAAAATAATAAATAAGTATGCTCGCGGAGGATTCGAACCCTCGTGCCTACGTATTCTCATCTTGTAATGAGAAAATCAGAGCAATCGTAGTTCAGCCTACTATGACTGAAAGTAAGATGATTGATGAGGAAAAAGGAGATTGATAGATTGATTTGCCAGGGTTCAAAACCCATCAAGGTGGAAAAGGAGTGCCAAGGTCCATGGCCATCAAGGTGAGGTATCACTACCAAAGTCTAAAATTTATGATGTTAAGGAATTGAGTTTCCAAGGTTTAACACCTACAAGGAGAAGAGAAACAAGTGCCAAAGTCCATGACTCTCGGGGCTGAGAATTGGATTGAATAACCAAGGTTTAACACCTCACAAGGTAAAAGAGAACACATTCCAGAGTCCATAACTCCCAAGGCGAAGGCCAAATCGAATATCCAAGGTTTAACACCACAGAGGTGAAGCTTGGTTAGATGCCAGAGTCTATGACTCTCAAGGCAAAGATCAAAATCGAAGAGCCAAGGTTTAACACCTTACGAGGAAAATAAATTTATATGCCAGAGTCTATGACTCTCAAGGCGAAGATCAAAAATCGAATAGCCAAGGTTTAACACCTCACAAGGCAAAGAGAGTTAGTTACCAGAGTCTATGACTCTCAAGGAAAATATCAAAATTGAAGAGCCAAGGTTTAACACCTCACAAGGCAAATAATTGGATTAGAAAGTTCCAAGGGTTTGTTGTGAGTCACGAGCATGGAGTTTGGGTAAGAACCATCCCAAAGGAGTGAACTAAGGATAAAAACCTGTAGATCATGTTCTAAAAAGTTTCCAGAGTCTTAATTCCATCTATCGGATATTATAGGTTAGGATGACTGACTCATCAACCCATAATATTCTCAAGAGAAACTCGTCTGAGTGTAGTATCATGTGACAACTGTTATCAAGTCTACACCTGAACAGTCTCCGCATTAGGTCCTAAATAGGCCAAAAGGGGTTAAATTTTCTACGCTCCTTAGCTTCTCGGACCCCAAATTAGAGATAGTAATGCCTAACAACAAATACTTGTGTGACATTCCCAAATCCAAAAAGGTCTCCACTAAGTAGATGGGTCTCAAGCCAACTTGTTAAGGACTACTCCACACAAGTCGAACATGACTATACCATCCTCCTATCTTAATTGCACTCAAGTTCGGGTTAGAACTTATCTCACCACTCAGAAATCACCAAGCATAACAAGCAAATTATATCATACAAACAAATATACAAACATCAAATATACAGTTATATATACACAAAAAAGTAAGCTAAACCCATTGGAGACTACTCCCCAACAGAGTCGTCACTTAATTTCTATAGCGGTAAATTCATGATCATCAAGCTATGGATAAGCTAGACATGAAATAAACAAGAGTCGCCACCGCGCTTTTATTGTTTCCAAGGGAAAAGGGAAAAGTACGAACAAAACCCAAGAAGATAAGAACTTTTCAAATCAAAACTAATAAAATGCCAGAGATTACAGGTAAGGGGGTTGGTTACACAGAGGGAAGGTGTCAGCACCCAAAGTGTCCTAGGTACTCCTAGGGAGCCCTTTTTTGTGTGCATATTTGATTTTTGTACAAATGATGTTTGCAAATAAAACAGAGTGTAGGGATGAGAAAAGAATTCATTAATTATATTTTTGTGTTTGACAAGACCTTTGGACTTGTACCTACGTACCAACATAAAAATGAGGGATAAAACCTCATAGTTCCTGGTATCAATTTCAAAGTGATGCATTGCTTTTAACAAAAATTTAAGTTTGAAAGGCACAAAGGCCTAAAAATGGTTTGAATGAGTTAGTTCCTTTTGGCTTTTGAAATTTTAATTCAAGTATAGTTAATTTTATTTACAAGTTTGATTAAGAAAATAAGTTTGAAAATGCAATGGCATAAGGCCAAAGTTTCTAGTTTGAAAAAGTATTCAAAGTTTAGAAAACAGACACAAGCAAAGAAGATTTTAAAATGGGGAAGAGATTTTTGAAATTAAAGAAATGGGGAGGAGATGAAGAGACTAATTCTAAGCAAAAAATTAAAAGTTGAGAGTTGAAAAGATTTGACCAATGGGCTGCAATCCAATAGACAAGAATGTCATATAGAAACCCACAATTCCCTTGGACTTTAGAATCAAGCAACAAATAATGCACAAAATATCAACTTGAAGAGCAAGGCATCAAATAAAGATAGCCACATCCAAGCTTAGCAACTCCATGATCTTCTTCAAATTTTCCCATGTAGGATATGAATTCCACAATGCATAAACCACAGGTTCAAAATAACAACTTCATAATGATCATGTTGCAGATGAACTCAAATGGATCTTCAATGATGTATCAGATGAAGTTTCAAATTACAAGCACTTGGTTTCATGAAAGTTTGCATTGGCCAAATCCTTTGCATAGGGAATGTTGCCTAAATTCTAAGTCCAATTGTCTCAGATCAAACCAACAGTCCACACAAGATACTTTTTTAGGGTTTTTGTTCTTATTATGTACATTAATGGTCAAAGACCACACAAACCAACACAATATACACACAAAAAATATATCAAAAACATATGGTCCAAATGAACAAATTGAAAATGAAATTAACATAAACAATTAGAATGGTATGAATAATAGTAAATGAACAAAGTTCAAAAATTAAATTGCATTAAAAGTAAATGACTTGAAATTAAATGTTAGTTGTTAATGAGTTAGAAGTTAGTATTGCTTTTGCTTTTCTTTTGTTTAAGTCATTCTTTGGAGAACACTCAACCCACTTATCACAAGCATGGATCCTTGAACCAAGACATCTTCCAAAGGAAGGAAAAAAGGTCAAGTTTCCACACAATACCATGAAAGAGGGGAGACTTACAATCTCACTAACTAGAATGCCATGCCTTTTATGTCAAAATTTAGCGCTATGTTAAGCAATTGTAATCAGACTTATGTAGAAGTCACAACTACTTGAGGTCGAGCAATAGAATTTTGGTGTTAATGCATTTTAGAGACATAGTATGATGAATTGTGCTCATGAAACATACCACACACCAAAAGAATATGCAAATTGGGGTGGACCTAATCTCATCCATACTTATGTTGATTTTTCAATCAACTAGCCTTAGGATATAGATATATTATAGGTCTATGACATGAATGCATAAAGAAGGGGAATGAGATGAAGAGGGAGGGGGAATGGATCAAACTCAAATTGGACAAAGGAGGACTTTTAACAAGTTAAGATCATTCATTCATTTTGGGAGATGGAATGTACATTCCATCAATCCCCTAAATCCAATGATCTTAACCTAACAAAGTCAAATAAACTTTGACCAAGGCCCAACAACACAAGTTGAACTCACAAAGTCAATTAAAATGGCTCTACACAATTAATTTGGTATTTAAACAATTAAAAATATTTAAAATACTGCATTAAATTAAATATGGTAGGTGAATTTCCTAAAACCTCATCAAAACACCAAAGAAATGGCCATGAGATTTATCATAGGTCAAACAAGGTCAAAGGACCTTGGAGAAAAAATTTCAGAATTTTTGGAAACTTAAAAATATTTTTAAACAATTAAAAATAATCACAAAATCAATTAAATCATGAAAAATATTAATAATGATCCAAAAAATAATTTTAATTCAGAAAATGAAAGAGAATTTTATTTAAATTTTTTTGGTGAAACTCTAATATTTTTTGGATCAATATTAAAATTAATATGAATTAATAAAAATCAAAGGAATAAAAATAAAAATCAGATAATAAAAAAAAATGTGGACCACTTGATCTCCCTCATTAATTGAGGTGGCAGATCAAGTGGTGAGGAGCGCGCTTTCCATGACGCGCTTGAGTCAACGGATCACACGCTGGGTAATCACAATGTACGCTCCTGATTAAAACATTTTGAACTCATCTAATGGCTCTGAACACTTCCAGCGCATCGCCGAAGCCAAAGGTCGGTCATCTTCTCCGATGACCCTGCCCGGACTGGTTCAATCATCACCACATCATAAATGAAAAAAGAGGACATGAACTTAAAGCAAAAATGGCGTAGATCACAAATATGACCTCAATTTTAACTAACTTCAAATATATATAGAGATTCGTGGAGTTGAATTTTGAGGTGTGTCAACTGAGTTGCTTCGATTTGACCTTAAAGCAACTCAATCTTCTTGCCTACATTGGTAAGACTTCATCCAATCAAAGACCCAAGAGAATTGATGAGAATTGAGAGAGAATCAAAGACAAGAAAAATCTTGAAAAATACCTTCAATATTATGCAAAACTGGATCTCTCTTACTTCAATTCGTGCTTGATCTTTCTTATGGAGCTTGTGGAAGTGGCTTAAGAGTAATGCAAAGCTTTGGCTCTTGGAGTTTTTGAATCTCCAAACAATGAGATTCAAACTCAAATTTCAATTGAAATTTATCAGGTTTTCCTTTGAATTGAGAGGGTTTGGAAGGTTTGGGGCAAAGCTGGCGTGCAAGGTCCTTTGAACTGAGGCATTGGACCTCTATTTATAGCAACGAGAAGTTTTATTTGCACACTTGAAAAAATCTCCAAAACTGGCAATGCAATGCACATGCTTGCATCAGCGTGTGCATGCCCATGAAGCAATCCAATTAGGTCCACAATAAACTGAAATGAGGTCTGCATGAAGCTGGGATGGCAAGGCAATGTTATTTGAACATTTGAAGCATGAATCTTGCCAACTGATACAAGCCTGTTTAATCCATTCGTAGACCCATCAAACTTTGTCCAAAATGAGTGAATTAGGACTCTTTGGAAAGCTTAGATAAAGAGTAACAACTCTTATGTTGAACACATTTCTATTTGGAACTTGTATCATGGTGAATCTTGAGGTGGAAGTTTGGAAATTTTAACATGTCAAAATATTTTCTAAGTGTCAAGTCACATGTTCAATTATTCCACCTTGCCTAACTTTTTATGTGAGCTCCAAATGAGAAACGTGTCTTCATAAACATTGTAGATATTTCAAACGCCTTCAAAATGGTCACTAATTTGACATCATTTGGAGTTAGGATGAGTGAGTTATGAATTTTTGAAGTTGAGGAAAATCACTTGTTCAATGACATTGGTCCAAAATGACCTATAACGTATCCTCATATCACATGCTCATAAAAGTTGATTTAGCTCTTACTCAAAACATAAAAGTTGAAGTAGACATCTTGAATTTGATTGTGAAACTTGGTAATATTTCATCTCATAAATATTGAGCATGTTCTGGTCTTGGGAAGTTGACTTTCAAATTAGGGTTTAGACAAAATGACCTATAATGTTTCAACATAGAAGATGACTTTCCGAGCAAAATTAGCTCTAGACATCAACATGAAATTTGTTTGAAATTTCATTAAGAGTAACCTTTCGCTTGTAATCATTTTCATATGATACAAATTGTAGGAGATAGGGTCTAGGGAGACCCAGTTTTGATCCGATGAATCCATCTGGCCAACCACCATCAACCAACTTGCTAACTTGCAAATCTCTTGACTTTTTAAGCTTATGGTAGATCATATATGCATAAGATAATGAATTTTGAAGTGTCCCTTGAGAAATTTGATCAATTAGTGAAGAAGCTTGTTGAAGAAGTTACTCAAGATACCTAGATGAACTTGGGTTTCCAAGGCAAACCAACTCCAAACTCTTGAAGAATGCTTGACCAAAATAACATGTATAGATCATTGGGACTCATATATGATGCTTAGAGATATTGTGGATCATTCCTTGGTTATGCTCTTAGCAACGAGGGTCTTTTGGTTAGTAAAATGATAATATACAAGTATGATACAATCACATGGTGCTTGGTGATATCTCCCAAAACAAACCCAATGAAAGAGGGGTAAGGAGAATGCCAAGGTATGATCCCATTGCATATGATGAGATTGCATGAGGGATCTTAGGGTCAAAATTGGGGTCTTACAGCTGCCCTTATTTAAGGACATTCTAACTGAGGAGGTAAAGGTTAAAATCTTCACATCGACTCAGTAGAATGGGCTTAAATAAAAACATACAAAAACCAATTTTGGTTCCTAAGAGACCTAATGATGCATATGATGTAGATGTAAGATAAACTCTCTGTGGGGAAATATTGCCACAAGGGAAAAGAAATCAGAGAGACCGAAGGTCAGCAGGAGCATAATGCATTCCATAAGGAAAACAAACTGGGAAGACATAGACTCTAGGGGATAAAAAGGGTTATGCGTAGGCCAGGATATGACTTAAAGACTGTTGAGAGACTAGACGAATTCCATGAAAATGGAAAGGCTCAGCCGGGGAGACACAGGAACATCTGTAGGGGAAACAGGTAGATCAGAATAAAACTGAAATACTTGAGTCATGCCGAAACAACAATTTCACTAAGGAAATACGCACTCAACTCAACTGGGGAAGAGATAAACTTTAACACAAGAGGAGCAAAAATCTATTATCCACTACCAGCTACTGGGTATGGAGATAATAAAATTCTAACAGAAAAGACACCCATTATCGGTTAGGGTAAACATATCAAGGATGACATACTGAGGGCCTCCAGGGGTAGACTCGCTGGGGAAAGCTGAAAATAGGATTTACAACTACCGGTTACTGGGAAGAAGACCACAAAAGGAGAGAACATCTGTCACTGGTTAAAGTGAACATATCAAGGATAGACTCAATGGAAAGACAATCCTTCATCGGTTAGGATGAACATATCAAGGATAGACTTGCCTGGAAATGTTAAGGAGAATATCCGTCATCGATTAGGATGAACATATCAAGAATAAACTACCTCAACAAAATGTAGGAATTACATCTATCGAATGCTGGATAGAATACCAATCAAAGAGAATATCCGTCATCGGTTAGGATGAACATATCAAGGATAGACTCTGAGGGGAGAAATAGGAATTATATCTATCAATTACTGGATAGAAGACCACAAAGAGGATATTCGTAACCGGTTAAAGTGAACATATCAAGGATAAACTCTACAAGGGGAGAAAAGTAGGATTTATAACTACCGATTACTGGGCAAAAGACCGTAAGAGAAAGAAACCTGTCATCGATTAGGACGAACATATCAAGCATTAACTCTCTGGGGAACAAAATAGGGATTACAACTACCTTTTTACTGGGTAGAATACCAGAGATAAGAATATCCGTCACCGGTTAAGATGAACATATCAAGGATAGACTCGAAGCAAGGTAAGAAAATATCCGTCATCGGTTAGGATGAACATATCAAGGATATACTTCCTGGGGAAACATGAAAATGAATCCGCTGGGGAGAAAAAGGTTACTTTTGTCGGGTATTGGGCAAGAAGTAACAAACTGCAAACTAAGAAGAATATTACCAATTACTGGGTAATAGACTCTTAGGGGATCCAAATCATCTATCTAGGTAGGATCTGGAAAGAAAAGGTCAATCAAGACTCAACCCGATGAGGACGTAGCTCAAGGGGAGTGGTTCTATCCAAATAATCAACTAGGGAGGAAACTGAAACAAATCATCATCCACAAGGAAATAACTCAGTGGGGAAAGGAGAAAGGTTAAAGTCTTTCTACTTAGGGGGGCTAACACTCTACAATTGAAGGAGGGCAGACACCAATCTTGCATGGGGATAAAGTACTACCATAATAGAGAACTAAAAAAATCACGAGAATGAATCAACAAGTGTGATGATACAATAATGAAATTATATGAGCATATATGTATATGTATATGTATATATGATGATTATGCTAACAAAACGCTCGCAAAGGATACAAAAGTGTCGTGGATTTGAATCATCGATACAATTCTCGGTCAATCCACAAAAGAGGGAGAGAACTACTGGAGAAAAGAGAGATCAACCTCCCAAAGGCTCAACTCTAGCTGGGGAAGGAGGAGATCTGCTGAGGAAAACTGTTATCAAGCCTGCGAGGAATTTTAGGTCAACACTATATCAAATAGGAGACAACCATACAGGGGATAAACACAAACAATTGTTCAGAAACCAGGAGGAGACTCTGACTGGGAGAGAATCTGATGGCGATCGGTGGGGAAACCGAAGTTCTGCGGCAACCACCCAAACTGCTAAGGAAACCAGTCTTACTCCGCTTGAAACCAAATGTAAATTTGGCTGGGGAATAAAACTAAACTCCGCAGGGGATCAATCAACCAAATCAGCTGGAGACTTCACCGGGGAAATGGCGAACAATAATCATTTGGAGAAATCAACAAATACCGAGTGCTGAACAATGTTGTCGGGGATGAAAGAGAAAACGCGCCTACTGCTTGGGGAGAACCGATAATGCTCCACTCTTAGGGCTTACTGCTTTCGAACCACTGTTGGTATTTCCTTTAAATGAAATCGATTGCTTAAAAATTCATGCTTTTATATGTTTAATAAAAATGATTTTGATTTAAAAATTAATTTTCAAAAAATGATCATAATAAAATTTAAAACTATTTGGCTGAAATGAATAAGAGTAGGAATAATTGGATAAAAGCTCAACTTTATTTAATAGAATGGTAGTTTGTAAATGATAAGACTCCGTAGATCTTTACAAAGCTGAAAATGATAATTTACATGGAAAAGGGTTACATTGAATACAATCATCACTAATCCTTCTACCAACTCTTGATATCCACTGTGCTCTTGACCACTGCCATTGGGGTAATGAATCAACATCAATTGTTGTGCTAAAAAACATCTCCAAAACTGAAGATCAGCAGGATGCAGTTATTTGCCAGAATCCCTAATTTTTGCATAAATTGCCCAAGATGGAGTACTCAATTTATCGGGATGATTTTTTTCTATTTTATGTCTCTAATTTTTTCCTGGATCGCCCTTTCGGGTTTTCAATCCCTCGAGACGCACTTTTTTTCCTAAGTTGCCCTTTTGGGTTTTCAACTTAGCGAGTTGTTCTTTTCTTTTAAGGCGAAGTATTTCTTGACTGCTTCTGTGTTCACAGGACGAGTGAACTTTTCACCATCTATAGTTGGAAGAATCAAAGAACTGCCTAAAAGGATCTCTTAACAACATATGGGCCTTCATAATTAGGAGTCCATTCCCCCTAGAATCTAGTTTGAAAGATAGAATCTTCTTGAGCACAAGGTCACCTTCTCTGAACACGCGAGGTCTGACCTTCTTATATAAAGCTTTCTTCATTCTCTACTGATATAATTGACCATGACACATGGCAGTCAACCTCTTCTCTTCTATCAAATTCAGCTGATCATACCTGGTCTGACACCATTCAGCCTCAGTCAACTTGGCTTCCATCAAAACATGCAGTGATGGGATCTCAACCTCTACAGGGAGCACAACTTCCATACCATATACTAGAGAGAAAGGGGTCTCCCCTGTTGAAGTGCGGATGGATGCACGATACATGTGCAAAGCAAAGGGGAGCATCTCATGCCAATCCTTATGTGTTACAACCATCTTCTGGATAATCTTCTTGATATTCTTGTTTGTAGGGAGAAGAATTATGATGTGTAATCTTGAAGTCTTTGCAAAGAGCTTCCATCATATTATTATTCAAGTTTGATCCATTATCAGTAATGATCTTACTTGGCACACCATAACGGCATATAATCTGATTCTTAATAAACCTTACGACCACTTGCTTGGTCACGTTCACATACGATGCCGCTTCAAACCACTTTGTGAAGTAATCAATTGCCACCAAAATGAAACGATGCCCATTCGAAGCTTTGGGCTCAGTCATGCCAATCATATCAATTCCCCACATGCAGAAGTGCCATGGGGAGGAAATGACGTTCAAAAGTGTCAGAGGAACATGAATCTTATCCGCATAAATTTGACACTTGTGGCATTTCTTCACAAACTTGCAACAGTCAGATTCCATTGTTAGCCACTAGTAACCTACTCGCAACATCTTTTTTGCCATTGCATGTCCATTGGAATGAGCACCAAAGGAACCTTCATGGACTTCAGTCATCAACAGGTATGCTTCGTGTCTATCCACGCATCTGAGAAGAACCATATCGAAGTTTCTCTTGTACAAAACATCAACATTCAGGTAGAAGTTATCGATTAATCTTCTCAAAGTCTTCTTATCTTTCAAAGATGCCCCAGACGGGTAAACCTGACTTTGGAGGAAAATGTCATAATACCACGGCTTTTCATCTTTGACCTCTTCAACGACAAACACATGAGCTGGCCTATCAAGATGCATTAAAGTCAAATTGGGAACTTCATTCCAATACTTCACCACAATCATTGATGCCAACGTTGCACGAGCATCTGCCATCCGGTTTTCATCTCGAGGGATATGATGAAATTAAACCTTTGAAAAGAAAGTTGAAATCCTCTTCGCATAATCTCTATATGGTATCAAATCGGGTTGATTCGTCTCTCATTCACCTTTGATTTGATTCACCACCAAAGCTGAATCTCCATAGACATCCAAGTACTTGATTCTGATATCAATGGCCTCTACAAGCCCCATAATGCAAGCTTCATATTCTGCCATATTGTTTGTATACTTGAAAGTCAATCTAGCTGTAAAAGGAAAATGCGTGTCTTGAGGAGTAATAATCACTGCCCCAATGCCATTACCATATTGATTAACAACTCCATCAAATACCATGCCCCAACGAGAACCAGGTTCTGGCCCTTCTCTGAGCAATGGTTCATCACAATCTTTCATTTTCAAGTACAAGATCTCTTCGTCAAGAAAATCATAATGCACTGACTGGTAATCTTCAATCGGTTGGTGAGCCAAATAGTCAGCCAAGACACTACCTTTGATCGCCTTCTGAGATCGGTATTCAATATCATACTCTGATAACAACATCTGCCAATGGGTAATCCTCCCAGTTAAAGCAGGCTTCTCAAATATATACTTGATTGGATCCATTTTGGATATCAACCAAGTGGTATGATTCAACATATATTGACGCAGACGCTTAACAGCCCAAGCCAATGCACAATAAGTCTTCTCTAGCATAGAATACCGAGTCTCAAAGTCGGTGAACTTCTTACTGAGGTAGTATATTGAAAATTCCTTCTTTCCAGTCTCATCTTGCTGACGAAGAACACAACTCATACTCGCTTCAAGCACAATCAAATACATGATCAACAGTCTTCCTTCAACAGGTGGAGACAAAATCGGAGGCTCAAGCAAATATTCCTTGATACTGTCAAAACCTTTTTGGAAATCTTTGTTCCAATCACAAGACTGTTCTTTCCGAAGAAGCTTGAATATAGGTGCACATGTGGCAGTCATGTGTGAAATGAATCTTGAGATATAATTCAAGCGGTCGAGAAAACCTCTGACTTGTTTCTCAGTTTTGGGTGCAGACATCTCTTGTATTGCTTTGACCTTGGCAGGATCAACTTCAATACCCTTCTCGTTGACAATAAAGCCCAACAACTTACCAGAACGAACACCAAAAGTACATTTATTAGGATTCAAGCGGAGTTTATACTTCCTCAAACACTGGAATAGATTCAACAAATGTTCAACATGTTCCTCTTCATCAACAAATTTAGCAATCATGTCATCGACATAAACTTCAATCTCCTTATGCATCATATTATGAAAAAGGGTAGTCATTGCTCTTTGGTAAGTTGCACCAGCATTCTTTAAACCAAAAGGCATCACCCTATAACATAATGTTCCTCAAGGTGTAATGAATATGGTCTTCTCCATATCTTCGGGTGCCATCTTGATCTGATTATAACCAGAAATCCGTCCATAAACTAAAAGAGATTGAATTTAGATGTATTTTCTACCAACATATCAATGTGTGGCAGAGGGAAATCATATTTCGGACTGGCTTTATTCAAATCTCTGTAATTGACGCACATACATACTTTTCCATCCTTCTTCGGAACGGGCACAATATTGGCCACCCATAGCGGATACTCAACGGTAACAAGGAAACCAACATCAATATGCTTTTGCTCTTCTTCTTTGATCTTCACTGCCATATCAGGATGAGTTCTTTTCAACTTCTGCTTGATTGGCGGGCATTCTGGCTTTAACGACAATGTATGCTCCACTATCTCAGAATCCAAACCAGGCATGTCTTGATAGGACCAAGCAAACACATATGAATACTCTCGAAGAAGATTAATCAACCCCTTCTTGACATCTGGACACAATCAAGACCCAATCTTGACTTCCTTCACATCATCTTTGGAACCCAAGTTGCCTACTCAATCTGCTCATCAGATTGCTGAATGGCTTTTCCTTCATGCTCAAGAAGACGAGACAATTCATCACTCACTTCTTCATCACTTTCCTCCTTAGCCTCAAACACAGGGGATTCAAAATTTGGAGAAGGAGAAGGATCATTGTATTCAATGGGGTTAGAAACCAACCTGCATAATGATTTGATAATTTAATTTTAGAGAAGTGAATTTTTGACCAAATATTATGCAAATGGACAATTATATTATTTATTTATGTTTTTTGTGATTACCATTTTCAGAAGAAAGCAAAAAGTAAAAAAAAACATCATAGATGTGGATGAATAGAATTATATTTTATTAATGATCAAATTGGAAATGCCTAAACAATGTTCACTTCTCCCTTAGGCATGGGAGAAGGATTTCCAAAAACAAACAAAAGTAATTACTTAGATGGATGCATAATAATAGGAATATCAACATCAGTCCAATTGTTGCAAGCTTTTCCCTGCGTCACAAAATTGATGCAATCTTCCTCTTCGTCATCCTCTAGCACAATATCCAAGTGTTGTTCATTACCATGAATGAACCCTCTGCTACGGAAGTTGAGTTGCACATCATCAGATCTGACAGCTGACAAACCTTGCTGGAAGCCCAAACCGGTTTTGTTCTTGTTATCGGAGACCTCTACCATCTGTCCCCACTGATTAACATTTCCATCTTCAACAATCTTCCTTGCATCTTTAAATGAGGACATGGGTGCCAAAACTCTCTTTTCAACAGTAATAGATAAGGCTTGGAACGGAGTTTCAACCTCATCCTCAGCTTCAACATAAGAGAAAGATGACAGGTGGCTGACTAATAGTGCCTTCTCCCCGCCAACAATGACTAACTTCCCATTCTTGATAAACTTGAGCTTCTGATGCAACATGGAGGTAATAGCTCCATCCTCGTGGATCCATGGCCTTCCCAACAGACAGCTGTAGGCCGGGTGGATATCCATTACTTGAAAAGTAATCTGGAAGTCACTCGGCCATATCTTCACTAGAAGGTCCACTTCACCAATCACCGTTTTGCGCGAACCGTCGAGAGCTTTGACGATCACGCCATTATATCTCATAGGCGCTTCTTGATATGACAGTTTTGACAATGTTGACTTCGGCAACACATTCAACGAAGATTCGGTGTCAACTAGCACATTTGACAAAGCGTCAACTTTGCAGTTCATGGAGATATGCAAAGCCAAGTTATGATTCCTACCTTCTTCAGGGAGTTCTTCATCACAGAAACTAAGATTATTACAGGAAGTGATGTTAGCTACAATATGATCGAACAAATCCACCATAACATCATGTTCCATAAAATCTTGCTCTAGAACTCTTTGCAACGCTTCTCTGTGCGCTTCTGAGTTCATCAACAGAGACAGTACTGAAATCTTTGAGGGGGTTTGGAGCAGTTGCTCCACCATATTGAACTCACTCTTCTTTATCATCTTGAGTACCTCATCATCATCACTGGGCTTCAAGCCGTTGGATTCACCAGACTGACACCTTGAAGCACTAACTGATTCTACAACAGGTACATCCTCCTTCTTACTGACATCCAAATCTTCTACATTCTATGGGAACACTGGCCCAAACACATGACCACTGCGGGTCACCTTAGTAACATCGGCAATGCTTACAACAGAACTGGTCATAGGTAACAGAACCTCTTGACCATCTTTCACCATAGTCGCATTATACTGATAAGGAACAGCTTTATCGGATGCATACGGGACTGGACCCGCCAACCGTATAACCAACGACGATACCGATCTCTTGCTGACACTGTTACTGCTGCTGCTATCATACTGAATAACCACTCACTCAGAAGTTTTGAAAACTGGTACTATTACATTGACATCGTCATCTACGTGACGGGATTGAATAATCTGGATCAAGGCTTCATCCATCAACCTTTGGATGCCTCTCTTCACAACCATACATCCTCGGGGACAAACACTACAAATAACATAACCATCATGGTCATGCTCACAATCACTTACCTAGCAAATATCCTTGTGCATCATCACCAAGGATCTTCTTATGAAGCGTACATCGAAAACTTTGAACTCCCCTGGACAACCGTCCACCATATTAACAGATGAATTTCCATGGGTAGGCAGTGGGTTAGCTTTAACATTTGGCGCTCGGTCCTCAAAGGACACCATTCCACTCTTAACCAGCTTCTAAGCTTCATATATGAGAGGGTAGCAATTCTCTATGTCATGTCCGGGAGCTCCTTGATGGAAAGCACAATGTAGTTCCGGTTTGTACCACCACGAAAGTGGTTCGGGAATTTGAGGAGGATTTCTTGGTTGTAATAGGTTCTTGAGAACCAAAGAGGGATATAATTATGCATATGTCATCGGAATTGGGTCAAAATATACCTTTCTCTCAAAATATTGATGTTGATGATTGTTGGTATTGTTGTTGTTATATGTGTTTGTTCGTTGTTGTGGTTGTTGTTGATGTTATTGTTGCTGAACTGGTGCTGATTGATTTGTAGAAAACACAGGAATAACTAAAGATACTTGATGATGATATTGATGGGGTAGTTGATTTCTTCTTATCTGAGGCCTCCTTTGCCTCCCACTAGAAACTGCATTAGCTTCACTGTCCTTCTTCTTGCTAAAATTGTTGCCATACCTCTTGCTGGATAACACCTCCTCTCTAGATAACCGTCCCTCTCGGACACCTTCTTCGAGCCTCATCCCCATGTTTACCATTTCGTTAAAGTCACTGGGGGCACGGGCAATCATCCGCTCATAATAAAATGAGCATAGGGTCTTGAGGAAGATCTTGGTCATCTCCTTTTCCTCTAAAGGAGGGGTAATCTGGGCAGCAAGTTCTCTCCACCTCTGTGCATACTCCTTGAATGTCTCCTTGTCTATCTGAGACAATGATCTCAACTAATCTCTATCGGGAGCCATATTAACATTGTATTTATAATGCTTCACAAATGCTTTGCCCAAATTGTTGAACGTGCAGATGCTCGCACTACCCAACCCCATGTACCACCTCAGAGCGGCACCGGTCAGATTATCTTGAAAATAATGGATCAACAGCTGATCATTATCTGTTTAAGTAGACATATTTCTAGCATACATCACCAAATTATTGAGTGGAAATGTATTCCCCTTGTATTTTTCAAAGTCAGGCACTTTGAATTTCACTGGAATCTTCACATTTGGAACCAAACACAGTTCCTCCGCACTCTTCCCGAATAGGTCCTTACCCCTAAGAGTTTTCAACTCCTTGCGCAGCTCAAGAAATTAATCTTTCATCTCATCTATCTTCTCATACACATCTGGGCCCTCAGACGGCTCAGAATGATAAATGGTATCTTCTACACGAGGCAGGGTATGCACAACAGGCGGAGGCACAAACATGACCGGGCTAGATGCCGGCATAGAAGCAAATGTAGGCATAAAACCTTTGGGCATAAAGTTTATCGGCAGGCATGTTGGGTGCAAAGTGAGCAACAATTGCAGGAATGGTAGAGGAAGCCACCTCGGAAATAACAGTCCTCTGAAGAGGTGGAGTTAGGGGCTTTGGAGAAGACTGGCTCTGAGAAGCTAATACTGATTCCATCATGGCAGTCAGGCGGGCGATCTCCTCTTTCAAGTCTCTATTCTCTTGCTCAAGATGTTCCATGATTCTGGAGTGATTGGCACGAGTATTGTATCGATGAGTCAGCTTGGCTGAAACACAGAAGAAATACCAATGAGACATCTGGCGAAAGAGAAACCTGCTTATGCAAATGATACATGAAATACAATGCTTGATTGTTTTTATTTTCAAGGAACTTACTATATTATTTGCAAATATATATATATATATATTCAACAATAATTGCAACAATTTGATATGACCATAAAAATCTCTTTTATTTATATAATTGGAAGGATTACACTGAGTACGACTTCAGAAACTAAATGAAAAATACAAGAGAAAAGGAGACTAGTCATCCTAAGGATCCCTAACAACAACGTCAGAAGATCTGGCTGAAGGCGCGTACTTCCTTCGAATGCGTCGGATCTCAGTCTCAAAAGAAGCCTTCATCTGAGTCTTCTCGAGGACAAGCTGATCAAAAATCTTCTTCCAAGGAACGGAAGGCTGAGGCATACTAGAGGAATATGAAACCTCTGGTTCTCTCTGTCTCTTTGTTACTGTAGAAGCATGCTTCAATCTAAAAGAATTTTGATGAAGACAACATGTATCAATGCAAAAAGATAAGAGCTTCAAGAGAATTCAAAGCATCAAGTTAATCAAGCCACATATGCATAGCAACATTTGGTTCAAGCTTCTTTATCAAGCCAACACTTTTGCAAATTGTTGAATCACTTCTAAGATATATCTAATTCACTCTTAAATTAGTATACAAGTGTTCAACAATCATGTTTTGCATTTCCATATTTAACCTAACCATTTGTTAACATGTTGAAATGAAAAACACATTTTACTTAAAATATTTTTCTGTGTTTCAACAGTGTTAACCGGTTAACCATATGGGTTAACCGGTTAACGACCCTGTTTTTGAAATTCTAAAGTTAACGTTAGATGCGTTAACCGGTTAACCCATTTGGTTAACCGGTTAACACTGTTCATTTCAGTTTTTCTTGGCCTCTTTTCATGAAAAATGATTTCAAATACTTATACCTTTTCACTAATTTTTATGAAGAAAATTATACCTCTTTGAAAAGGTGTTTTGATCAATATAAATTCTGGATTTTTTAAATGAAAAAATACCTCCAAGAACTTTCATAAAAAACTTAAGATAATCACTCTTTCATATTTGTCAATTTCTCATAAAAGTATTCATAACCAATTTTTTGAGAAGAAGCTTTTTAACATTCTTGTTTCATCTCATTCCATCTCTTGTTGAACACTTATATATTATTCATTGAGTGAATTATTTATCCAAGGAGAAGATCAATCAAGAGAAGATTGATAGTACTACACTTTATTGAAATCATCAAAGAAGATTTATTTCTGTTTGACTTGTGATCCAGGACTGTTGGACACAAGGGTTGGTGTTCCAAGAGGATTGTTCTTGCACACTTGATTACCTATAGGTTAGATAGTAAGCATCACCATTGGTGTGAGTAGGTTGTACAATAATTCTAACTATAGTGAAATCTCTTTCGATTCAAAAGGGGAGTGGAGTACCTTCGGAGTGTGAAGGGAACCACTATAAATTCCGGTGTCTTTTTACTTTCCGCAATTTATTTTTCAGCACTTAAACGAAAATTAACCAAGAACCGGAAACAAGATCGAAGAAATTTTTACCACCTAATTCACCCCCCCCCCCTCTTAGGCGCTTTTACAACTTACAATTGGCATCAGAGCAAGTTATAGGTATCTTGTTCCTAGAGATCCAAAGGCAAGAAGGAATTCAAGAACAAAAAGGCTTATGTTGCTTGGGACGATAATGAGATAAGTTCATCTTCGGAATCGGAAAGCGATGAATGTGCAAACATGGCTCTTATGGCTTCACATCACTCTGATGAAGAAATCGATGAGGTTAGTAGCAACTTTTCAATTTATGACAATGACGCATAAGATGTTATAGATGAACTTTTAAAAGAATGCAAAACGTTGTATAAAAGTATTTCATCCCAAAAGAAACAAATTTCATCTTTAGAAGAAAATAATATTGCTTTGGAAAAATATATTGAAAGTGAAAAACAAAAGTTGATGGATGAAAAACAAAGTCTTGTATGTAAGAATTGTGAGTCTTTATCTTTCCAAATTGTTCAACTTAAAAGAATTTTAGAAAGCTATGAAAAAGGTCAAATTGGCTTGGAGGAAATTCTTAAGCACCAAAGGTATTCTAATGATAAAAGTGGATTAGGATATTCTAAGTTTTCCAAACCAAGCACAAATGAGACCATTTTTGTTAAAGCAAGTGAACAAGTTGTTAAAGAGAAAGTAAACAATTCTAAAAGTATGCATCAAAGTCATAAAAATAAAATGATTGTTAAGAAGAAGAATTATGTTCCTAGATATAGAAGTCATTTTCAACCTACTTGTTTTTATTGTGGAATCAAAGGCCACACACCTAAGGCTTGTTACGTGCGAAATTTTGGCGTTGCAAAAGGGCATTATGTGTGGGTTAAAAAGGGTACTAACTACCAAGGACCCAAAGCAATTTGAGTACCTAACAAAACTTGATTTTGTTTTGTAGGTATGCTTGAAGACAACTTCGAATCAATGGTATCTTGATAGCGGTTGTTCATAGCATATGACGGGCGATGTCAACAAATTTTCACATCTATCTTTAAAGGCCAAAGGATATGTTACATACGGTGATGACAATAAAGGAAAGATCCTTGGAGTAGGAACCATTGGAGCACCTCCTTTTACCATCATCGAAGATGTCCTTTATGTTGAAGGCCTAAAGCACAACCTACTTAGCATAAGTCAATTGTGTGACAAAGGGTTCCGAATCAACTTCACAAAGGATGAATGTTTAATAGAACATGAAGTCACCCATGACATTTTGCAAAAAGGTAAAAGAGTTAATAATATTTTTATGACTTCATTTGATGACTCTTCCTTGAAGGTAAAATGCTTAATGACGAACAATAACGAGGCTTGGCTATGGCACAAAAGATTCGCTCACATTCATATGGAGCACATGAACAAGTTGATAAAGCATGATCTAGTTGTTGGTCTTCCAAAGATTAAGTTCATCAAGGATAAGCTATGTGACACATGTCAAAAGGGAAAGCAAACCAAGACAACTTTCAAATCCAAGAATGTTGTATCTACGTCTAGGCCACTTCAACTCTTGCACATGGATCTCTTCAGTCCATCAAGAACGAAAAGCTTCAGAGGTAATGTTTACGCTTTAGTTATTGTTGATGATTTCTCTAGATATACGTGGACATTGTTTCTAGTGCAGAAAAGTGATGCTTTCAAGGCTTTCAAGAAGTATGCGAAACAAATTCAAAATGAGAAGTCCCTCACAATAACCTCCATAAGAAGTGACCACGGTGGAGAATTCCAAAACACATTCTTTGAAGAATTTTGCGAAGAGCACGAAATTTCCCACAACTTCTCCGCACCACGAACACCACAACAAAACGGTGTCGTAGAAAGAAAGAATAGATCTTTGGTGGAGCTTGCAAGAACAATGCTCAGTGACTCCAACCTTCCTAAATATTTTTGGCCGGACGCAGTTAACACAGCATGTTTTGTAAGCAACCGTGTCAACATTCGGCCGATTCTGAAAAAGACTCCGTATGAGCTATTCAAAGGAAGGAATCCCAATATATCTTTCTTTCACATTTTTGGGTGCAAATGTTTTGTCCTCAACAATGGAAAGGACAACCTTGGTAAGTTCGATGAGAAATCCGACGAAGGTATCTTCCTTGGTTACTCCCTATCTAGTAAGGCATTTAGAATTTTCAATAAAAGAACTCTTTCTATTGAAGAATCAATGCATGTATCTTTTGATGAAACTAACCCCTCGAAAGAGGATAACATTATTGTTGTTGATGATGATGATATAATAGATATGTCACAACAACAAAAGAAAGTTCCAAATGATCAACCAATACCACAAGGAGATGACTCACCAATCATTGAAGAACATCATGATCTACCGAAAGAATGGAGAACTCATAGAGATCACCTAATTGATAAAGTTATTGGTGATATTAGCCAAGGCGTTGCAACACGACTAAATCTCAAGGATGCTTGTCTCAACATGGCTTTTGTATCTCAAATAGAACTAACCAAAGTCGATGAAGCCTTAGGCGACGATCAATGGATAGTAAGAATGCAAGAAGAACTCAACCAATTCGAAAGGAATCAAGTTTGGAGTCTTGTACCAAGACCGGACAACAAGCGCATCATAGGAACAAGATGGGTGTTCAAGAACAAACTTGATGAGAATGGGATCATAGTTCGTAACAAAGCAAGATTGGTCGCACAAGGATGCAACCAAGAGGAAGGAATTGATTTTGATGAGACGTTCGCTCCGGTAGCAAGGTTAGAAGCAATTCGATTATTACTTGCTTATGCTTGTTCTATGAATTTTCAATTGTTTCAGATGGATGTCAAAAGCGCTTTCCTGAATGGCTATATCAATGAAGAAGTCTACGTCAAACAACCTCCGGGTTTTGAAGACTTCAAGAATCCTTCACATGTTTACAAGTTGAAGAAAGCACTATATGGCTTAAAGCAAGCACCAAGAGCGTGGTATGACCGCCTCAACAACTTTCTATGTGAAAAGGGATTTGTTAAAGGAAAGGTTGACAAGACTCTGTTCATAAAGAAGATCAAGGGTAACACCTTATTGGCTCAAGTCTATGTCGACGACATCATCTTCGGTTCAACAAACAAAGATCATTGCGAAGAGTTTTCACTTATGATGCAAGGAGAATTCGAGATGTCCATGATGGGAAAATTGAACTATTTTCTTGGACTACAAATCAAGCAAACAAAGGATGGCATCTTCATCAACCAATCCAAGTATTGCAAGGAATTATTGAAAAGATTCGATATGGATAGTTGCAAAGTGATGTCCACTCCTATGGGATCCGGAATGTACGTTGATCAAGATGAATCCGGAGTTTCAATAGATATCTCAAAATATCGAGGTATGATTGGTTCATTAATATATTTGACGGCAAGCCGTCCTGACATTATGTTTAGTGTATGTTTATGTGCACGCTTTTAAGCAAATCCGAAGGAATCGCATCTCACCGCCGTAAAGAGGATTATGAAGTATCTCAAAGGAACAACAAACGTCGGACTATGGTACCCAAAAGGTAGTATATGTTCCTTGATTGGTTATTCTGACGCTGATTATGCAGGATGTAAGACCGATAGGAAAAGTACAAGTGGTACTTGTCACATTCTCGGGAATGCACTAGTGTCGTGGGCATGCAAGAAGCAAGCATGTGTCGCACTTAGCACGGCCGAAGCGGAGTACATTGCAGCAGGCAGTTGTTGTGCACAGATTTTATGGCTTAAGCAACAACTTCTTGATTTTGGTGTAGATCACGGTTGCATTCCTCTTCGATGCGATAACACAAGTGCCATCAAAATCACAAAGAACCCGGTCATGCATTCAAGAACAAAGAACATAGATATCCGACATCATTTCCTTCAAGATCACGTGCTTAACAGAGATGTAGATGTTACGTTCGTGGATACACATAACCAACTTGCCGACATATTCATAAAACCATTGGTTAAAGAGCCATTTTTCAAGATTCGGCGAGAACTTGGTATTCTCAATGAAGGTGACATCTAACCTTTTCTTAAAATTCCTTGTTATGCTTATACTATATTAATGATTACATAATGCTTGTATGCTTATATGTTTTTTTTTCATAAGCTTCTTCCTTTTTGCTAATGCCAAACGGGGAGAAGACTTGTTTCTCTAAAATTCTCTCTATGCAAAAATTTTGTGTTATGCCTCTCATTTAGGGGGAGTTCTTGAACTTAGGGGGAGAATCAAATTAGAGAAACTTCACTCTTAAGCATCTCTCTCAAAGTTGGTTGTCATCATCAAAAAGGGGGAGATTGTAGAAGCTTGCTTCAATCTAAAAGAATTTTGATGAAGACAACATGTATCAATGCAAAAAGATAAGAGCTTCAAGAGAATTCAAAGCATCAAATTAATCAAGCCACATATGCATAGCAACATTTGGTTCAAGCTTCATTATCAAGCCATCACTTTTGCAAATTATTGAATCACTTCTAAGGTATATCTAATTCACTCTTAAATTAGTATACAAGTGTTCAACAATCATGTTTTGCATTTCCATATTTAAACTAACCATTTGTTAACATGTTGAAATGAAAAACACATTTTACTTAAAATATTTTTCTGTGTTTCAACAGTGTTAACCGGTTAGCCATATGGGTTAACCGGTTAACGGCCCTGTTTTTGAAATTCTGAAGTTAGTGTTAGATGCGTTAACCGGTTAACCCATTTGGTTAACCGGTTAACACTGTTCATTTCAGTTTTTCTTGGCCTCTTTTCATGAAAAATGATTTCAAATACTTATACCTTTTCACTAATTTTTATGAAGAAAATTATACCTCTTTGAAAAGGTGTTTTGATCAATATAAATTCTGGATTTTTTAAATGAAAAAATACCTCCAAGAACTTTCATAAAAAACTCAAGATAATCACTCTTTCATATTTGTCAATTTCTCATAAAAGTGTTCATAACCAATTTTTTGAGAAGAAACTTTTTAACATTCTTGTTTCATCTCATTCCATCTCTTGTTGAACACTTATATATTATTCATTGAGTGAATTATTTATCCAAGGAGAAGATCAATCAAGAGAAGATTGATAGTACTACACTTTATTCAAATCATCAAAGAAGATTTATTTCTGTTTGACTTGTGATCCAGGATTGTTGGACACAAGGGTTGGTGTTGCAAGAGGATTGTTCTTGCACACTTGATTACCTATAGGTTAGATAGTAAGCATCACCATTGGTGTGAGTAGGCTGTACAATAATTCTAACTATAGTGAAATCTCTTTCGAGTCGAAAGGGGAGTGGAGTACCTTCAGAGTGTGAAGGGAACCACTATACATTTCGGTGTCTTTTTACTTTCCACAATTTATTTTTCACCACTTAAACGAAAAATAACCAAGAACCGGAAACAAGTTCGAAGAAATTTTTACCACCTAATTCACCCCCCCCCCCCCTCTTAGGCGCTTTTATAACTTACAGTCACTCGATCTTCAAGTAGCTCAATAAATGCATCTTTGTCCTTAGACTCAAGCTACAACTCCTCATGCTTTTGGCTCAAAGCATGGAAACGCTCTTCCCACATATCCTTCTCTTGTTTCATCTTGGCGAGCACGTTCTCCAACTCCTCTACATCTTGGTTAGGAAGAGTTAATGGCTCAACCACAACCATGGACATAGGTCTCTCACAAAGATAAGGCATCTTCAACTCCAAAGCTCTCTTATTCACTCAAAGAGTGTAAGCTTCCAAAGCCACACAATTGCACGGACCAAACTCGGATCTTCCTTTCCTACGCGCATTATACCAAGCATTCCCAATCAACCTGAAAAATACAGTGCGCGAAAAAACAACCGGCGAAAGAAAATGACAGAAGAGTCGCCACCGTGCGTTATTCATCCCAAAGGAGGGAAAGGAAACGCTCGAAGTAAACCTGAAAAAGGAAAGGACAAGACGGGGTCTCGCAACCAAATCTTGGGTTCGGGAGTCGGTTATGCGAAGGGAAGGTATTTGCACCCCTACGCATCCGTAGTACTCTACGGGATCCACTTTTGTAGTTTTCGTCTAAAGGGTGTGGGTTTATCTTGTGCTGTTTGCCAAAAAAAAAAGGGTTAAATGAAAATGACTCGCGCGGATGTCGCATCCACTGCATACGTATCTCATCTGAATATGAGAATCAGAGTCTTCGTAGCTCGGCTACCTATGGGTTGGGGGGATGTGTGCTCGCTAAGACATCGCGTCTTATGCCTACGTATCTCATATGGTCTGAGAATCAGAGCAAAACGTAGTTCGACTAACTACGGGGTTATGGATTGGGTTTTGGACGAACGACGTCACTACGCAATCTACCGGATGCTCAACCTTTGGAGACTTACTCGCCTGTAGTAGAAGGAGTAAACGTGTGTTATGGAGAAGAAAAATCAATGAAGGGTTTGTTTGGATTGTAGGAACGCGCATGCAAAAGGGTAATGAGGATAAGACCTCATAGCTCTTAACCCTGGACAAAGGAACCTGCATAAAGTAAACACAAAACATTGCCTCCTATCGAGGTCTTCCAGCTAGGAAAGCAGTAAAATGCGGGAAAAATGTAAAAGTACCACGCGGATAAAGATCCGAAGTAACAACAATTAGAGGAATGGGAAACCCTGAGATCCTTCCAAGCTAACATCATCAAAGAAAGTGGGTCAGTACAGGTAATCGGAATGAACCTCCAGGGGTTATCCCACAAATAAAGTGGGAAACCACGCAAGTTATCCCTGCAAAAGTCATGTGAGCCCTCACAAAAACTCAACAAAAGGGTTAGTGAAACACCATAAGCATTTTTTCATGGATAATAGTATGATTTCAGAAACCTCAAACCCTGTGGCATACACTTCAGATATCATGTGATTAAACATTCAAGGCATAGGTTTCACCCATTCATAATACATCACACATTTAGAACATTCAAATTGAAGGCGTAAAATAATGGGAATAGGGCAAACCTGATTGGAGAGCTTGATTGAAATTGAGTTGCACCCGTGAGGCCCTTCAGGGTTTGGAGGCTGCTCTGAATTCTCTGTCAGGTTTCTCTTCAGGTTTTGTCCAGGATTTTGTTCCAAGGAAACCTCAGAGTATTTTGCTTCTCTTCCTTTTTCTCAAGTGAAGCCTTGGTATTTATAGACTGAATTTCATGGTTTTGTGGGCTCAAATGAGAGAGACCCAAGTCCAAAATTTTTTATTATATTTTTATTTATTTTTTTATTATTATTTTTATTTATTTATTTTTTTTGTAAAAAATTAATTTTTTTTTTTTTCGTTTTTTTTTTTTTTTCGGATCTAATTCTGATTGACATGATGAAATGCAATATGAAATGCTAAATGAATGCATGAATGAGGAGGGCAAATTTTGGGGTGTTACAGTTGCCCCTATTCAATCATCAGCTAAACCGAGTAGGATGAAAGCGAACAGCTTATCAGACAAACGAGGTGAGCTGTGATTGAATACCAAAGACAGACCAAAAATTTGCGCTCCGAGAACACCACAAAAACGCAGAAATACACCGTGTTGTTTATTTTTCTTCCGATCCTCTAGCTTAATCTGGAGTTTCGATCCTCTGGCTGAACCTATACTCAATTTAGTCCTCTGGTTGGATATTAATTTTGATCCTCGGGCTGGATACGATTTTGATCTTCTGGCTAGATCTTCTTCGATCTTCTAACTAGATCTCCTCCGTTTCGATTCTCTGGCTGAATCTATTTCCTTTGATTCTCTGGCTGAATCTACTTCGATCTTCTGGCTAGATCTGAATTGTTGCGATTTTCGATCTTCTGGCTAGATCTTCTTTGTTTCGATTCTCTGGCTGAATCTACTTCGATCTTCTAGCTAGATCTGGATTGTTTTGATGATAAATTCCCGTCATTAGGATCCCGCATCTGAGGCATGCGCTGGTAGACCCTCTTTTGAAATCTACACCCAACCTTCATATTAGATATGCAGCTTCGAGAATATTCCACTTTTGGGCTTCGTACATATTCTTCAGGTTAGAACATGTTGTAACGACTCCTCAATTAGACTTGGGCTTGCTGGGGAAATAAAGCTTGTAGGCGACTTCACTAGGGAATCTTCAAATTGAGCCTTAGGCTGGCTTACTGGAACACGATTCTCAGGCTGAATCTTTGAAATGACCCTCAGGCTGGATCACTGGAACACGATTCTCAGGCTGAATCTTCGAAATGGACCCTCAGGCTGGATCACTGGAAACGATTCTCAGGCTGAATCTTTAAAATGACCCTCAAGCTGGATCACTGGAAAATGATTCTCAGGCTGAATCTTCAAAACGACCCTCAGGCTGGATCACTCACGGTTGATCCTCTGGCTGGATCTCATGACCTTGGTTTTAAAGTAATTCTTCAGTCTGCTTGGAAGAACCTGTTTATCAGCTTATGTGTATGCTTGATATGATATGCATGCAAATGCAAATGTTATGCATGGTGTAGAAAGAAATCTGCTTGGGGAAGCAAACTCCGGTAGGGAACAGATCGCTGTATCAACTATGGAAACTTTGTTCGGCGAGGCTCTGTGAGGAGAGTCTGTGGGGAAAACACTTCTTGGGGAAATGTCGTAGGAAACGACCTTTGCTGGGGATATGAACTTGCTAATCGTCCTCAAGCTGGGGATTAGAACAAATCTGTTAGAAATAATCTGCTGGGGATGAGATGAACATTGGGACCACCACCCTCTTGTCCGTTGGGTATGCAACCACTCCGCTGTTGCTAGGAAGATACAGTCTGACACTGTCAACTCCGCTAGGGATATATAGTCTGGATACTGTCAACTCTACTGGGGATAGACAGTCTGGATACTGTCAACTCTGTTGGGGATAGACAGCCTGGATACTGTCAACTCTGTTGGGGATAGACAGTCTGGATACTGTCAACTTTGTTGGGGAACATGCTCTGCTGAGGAGAGACTTTGTCAACCGCTTGGGGATGAGGATTCATGACTTGGCATCCGGTTCCTGTGACCTGCAACCAAAAATACACGTATGACTCGAGGGAATTACTCGGTTTGAATTCACCGTTCGGGATTAAGCACATTCAAAGCAATTTTAAATGTTTTCCTGTGCAAATCATCTGCAAAAGCCACCATTATGTTCATATGCAATATGTTTTATCAAAAATTCGGACATTTTTGCAAACAAACTGATAAATGAAAAATAAAGAGGCTCTTTAACTGAATTATTCGACTCTTAATGGGGAGAAAATTTGTGCCAGGAATAGGCGAGGGTATCAGGAAGTTGATCCCTGAAAAGAGGTGATCGCTATAAAAAGAGAACTATCCTAATGACAACGGGAATACGGGGTCCCACTGAGTTTCGACTCTGCTATGACTCGTATGTTCTCAAGACGCTCTGCTCATCTTGCTTTCTGAAGTGGATGATTAGTCGATCTTTAACCTTCGAAGATTGCCGGATTGAATGAAACGGTGATATAACACTGATGAACTCAGATCACAGTCATTCGCTTATTCCCTAACTTTTGCCTGGATCGCCCCCTTTTCGGGTTTTCAATCCACCGGGATACCCATTTTTGCCTGAGCCGCCCTTTTGGGTTTTCGACTCACCGGGTGTACTCTTTTTTTATATCCCTAATTTTTGCCCGAACCTCTTTATTCTTTTTTTTGTTCGTCGGGATGCCCTTTTTTTTGCCTGGACTATTCTTTTTATCGTCCAGCGGGTCTATTTTATGCGAAGTATTTTTTTTTAACTGCGTCTGAGTTAATAGGGGACGGGAATCCTTCGCCATCCATGGTTGTTAGCATCAAAGCTCTGCCATAGAAAATCCTTTTAACCACGTACGAACCCTCATAGTTCGGTGTCCATTTCCCCTGTGATCTGTGTTGGGAGGAAGAAATCTTTTGAGTACCAATTCACCGACTTGATACCCCCGAGGGCGCACTTTCTTACCAAATGCTTTCTTCATTCGTCTCTGACCGAGATACGTCAATTCTGGGTACGTAATTCCAGCATAGCACCTTAATCATCGAAGACAAGGTAAGCAAAGCATCAGCAAATTGGTTTTCTTCAAAAGAAAGTCAACAATCTTCTCGTGTAGTCTCTGTAAGGAGCCAGATGAGGCTGAGGTGTATACCATTTCCCGTTGGTTTGATTGATGACCAAAGCTGAATCCCCGTATACATCCAGGGTGTTAATCTGTATATTGACGGCTTCCTCAAGTCTTAGGATACATGCTTCGTATTTGGCTTCATTGTTGGTGTAGGGAAAAGTTATTCTGGCACCAAATGGCATATGAACCCCCTTCCGGTGTGATCAACACTATACCAACTCCGCGACCATTGACGTGCACCGCCCCATCAAACATCATAACCCATTTGGATTCAGGGTCAGGCCCCTCCTCCGGGAGTGGTTCCTCTCAATCTTTCGATTTGAGAAACATGATGTCCTCATCAGGAAAGTCAAACCTCATAGGTTGGTAATCATCAATCGGCTGCTCTGCAAGATAGTCTGACAAGACACTTCCCTTGATGGCTTTTTGTGAAGTGTATTGGATGTCATACTCTGTCAGTATCATTTGTCACCTAGTAACCTTTCCGGTAAGTGATGGCTTTTCAAAAATATACTTGACTGGATCCATTTTTGATATCAATAGAGTCGTATGAGTCAACATATACTGTCTTAGTCGGCGAGCAGCCAATGCCAAAGCGCGGCAAGTTTTCTCGAGCAATGCGTATCTTTGTTCACAGTCGGTAAACTTTTGCTAAGGTAGTATATTGCATGCTCTTTTCGATCTGACTCGTCATGCTGACCGAGCACACAACCCATTGGCCTTTCTAACACAGTCAAGTACATGATCAACGGTCTTTCCTCTCGGCCTGTAGACTGGCCCCGATCTTGATCTCTTTCTTGTCGTCTTCGGTACCAACGTGGATGGTCTCAACCACCTCCTGATAAGGTGTAATAGCTCGGTCCTCCTGTTTCAACAATCTGGCTAACCCTTCAGGCAATTCACAATCTTCCTCAGCCCCTTCTTCGGCTTGATAGATAGGATTGTCGAAGTCATACTTGGCCATAGCAGTGTCGTTAGCAGTGAGATCCGAGTGGTCGGCTCTACATGATGGAGGATCATGCTTTACCTTAGAATGAGACATTTTTTTTTTGAAAGAAAGGAAAAACCAAAAAAGAAACATTGCCATTTTTTTTTGTAAAAAGTAAAAAAAACTGAAAGAAAGAGAACACAAAATTGTTTGCAAAAGCCGTCCTTTATTGATGATAAAAATAATTGCGAAACGTAACTAAATGGATGGCCCTACAAATGAGCCGTTACACCTTGGGCAAAGTGTAAGACTTTATTATGCATGTAATAAAGGAAAACAGTAAAAATCACTCTTTCAGCAGAGTAACCCGGACGGTTTTTTCAGACGACCAATTGTCGAGCTTTTCTCCCGGGACACACGGGCGAATCCAGCTATCTAAGTCACAGTCGCTATCAGCCTTGTCTTCATCTGCAGCATTGACGATGTGGGGGGAAACCAAACCCCCGCTGGAGAGAGTACCGGTTTCATTCTTCTGAGATCCCGGAGCATACCCCAATCCAAACTTGTCTTCTTTGATGACTGGCTCCACAAATTTGCCCCAGCCTTGGGCATTACCAGCTTTAACCACTTCGACAGCTTGCTTGTATGAAGAGATAGAAGTCCCGACCTTCTCAAACTCAGGTGAAAAGACAGCTTCGGGCGCGACCTCATTGATGTTTGTAGTTTCGAAGCCCTGACACAGCATCTCATGCATCTCGCCGTCCATCTCTACATACTTAAATGTAGACAGGTGGCTAACAAAAATATCCTCTTCACCACATACAGTGACGATCTGACCTTCTAGTTCATATTTGAGCTTCTGGTGGAGGGTAGAAGTAACAGCACCGGCAGCATGAATCCAAGGCCGACCTAGCAGACAGCTGTAGGCAGGCTGGATATCCATCACATAAAAGGTGCTCTTGAATACCTGCGGTCCAATCTTAACTGGCAACTCAACTTCGCCAAAAACAGCTCTCTTAGAGCCATCAAAAGCCCTCACAACTAAGTTACTTGGCCTCAGGATGATGCCATCGTAATCCAACTTCATTAAGGCTTTCTTTGGAAGAACATTCAGAGAAGAGCCTGTATCAACCAAAACATGGGAAAGCACCACCCCTTTGCACTCCATTGTGATATGCAAGGCTTTGTTGTGATTCCTGCCCTCAGGTGTCAGGTCATTATCGGTGAAACCTAGCCCCCAGCTAGCGTTTACATTGGAAACTACCGACTCCAGCTGGTTAACAGTTATCTCCGGTGGAACATAGGCCATATTCAGTACTTTCAACAAGGCTGCTCTGTGCGCCTCAGAGCACAACAATAGTGAGAGAATGGAGATCTTTGAGGGTGTCTGATTTAGCTGGTCGACTACCTTGTAGTCACTTTTCTTGATAATCCTCATAAACTCATCCACTTCCTTCTCGAATGCGGTCTTAGGAGGATCTTCCTCAGTAGTAACCTCTTCGGTGGATACCTGTTTCCCTTTAGCCTTGGCAGCTGCCTCGACTTCAGTATTCGCGCGTAATGTTGATGGTGCAAATAGGCGTCCACTGCGAGTGAAGCCACCAACCCCTCCAACATTGTCTACAGCGAAGCTACCAATGTCAATGTCTTCTTCGTTAACTTTCTGCCCCTGGCAGTAGATATCAGCCCCATAGTGCCACGGGATAGCACTGTCTTTCTCATACGGAACAGGTCCTTGTACCGTGATGGTGATTGGACCAACCAAAGTCGGTTGAGGGCTGTCAGAGTAAATTGCGACTGGTGCTGAACTTTCGATGTTCACCGCTGCTGGTTCTGTACTTTCTGGGAAATATATTGTTGTCGGAGCGAGTCTCTCGGGAACATATATTTCTTTAGGAGTGAAATAAAACGTCACCGTCGATACATCATTCTTCACCGGACGAGCCTGATCGAACTGAAGACAACCTTCATCTATCAGCTGCTGAATACCCCTTCTCAAACTGTCACATCCGTTTTCGGCAGCTTGACAATTTCTGCATTCTTCCCCACAGCCCGGGAAAATCTGTCCTTTCAGAAGTCGGTCTTTAACCACCGATAGCGAAGTCTTCACCTTAGTCACATCAGAAACCAAATTCAAAGTTTCCCCACTATCAACAACATTAATCCTCTGCCCGCCGTGAGCCGGCATCGGGTTCTGGATAACATTAGGCACCGGAGCAAAATTGATAGCCTGGGCATCTCTCAAATCTTGTACCTTTAACTGGAGAGCCTTGCAATTATCTGTAGTATGGCCAGGTGCGTTGGAGTGAAAAGCGCATCTGGCGTTGACATCATAGTCTCTAGGCAAATTATTGGGATCGATTGGTGGGGCCAGAGTTCTCAATGTAACCAGATTCATGTCAATCAGCTTGGGAAGTAATACTGAATAAGGCATTGGGATTGGCTCGATGCCTTGTTGTTGATTGTTGTACCTGGGTTGTTGTTGCGGATGATATTGCGGTTGAGGAACAGGTGTTGGAATAGTGACTGCGGCCACTTGATCTTGATAATAATTAGGGCGTCCTCTACCCCTGCTTCTGTCGGCATACACAACGCTTGCCTCGCCTTCTTTTCTTTGCTGACCGTTACCAGCAAACGGTCTCTTGGGACCTGATGGGTTGGAAACACTATTGTCTTGAATTTGGCCCATCTTCAACAGACTCTCGATTCTTTCTGCAGCAATTACTATCTCTGCAAAGCTGATTGACGGGCAAGCAGCCAATCTCTCAATATAATTGCCTTGAAGAGTGTTCATGAACATGTCCGCCATCTCCCTTTCAGACATAGGGGGTTGGACGGACGCAGCAATCTGTCTCCAACGCTGAGCATATTCTCTAAAGATCTCCTTGGCAGTCTGGGACATACCTTGCAACAAGGTCCGATTTGGAGCCATGTCCAAGTTGTATTGATATTGCTTGACAAAAGCCTCTGCCAAGTCTTTCCAGCTCTTGATGGTAGTACGAGACAAATGAGAATACCATTCACGAGAAGCTCCAGTTAGAATGTCTTCAAAATAGTACATCCATAACTTTTCATCTTCCGTGTGAGCTCCCAACCTTCCCAAATAAGATTGGAGATGAGTGCGTGGGCAAGAAGCCCCGTTGGATTTCTCAAAAGTAGGGGGTTTGAACTTGTGAGGAATCCTTACTCCCTGAACCAGACCAAGATTTGTGACATCAAAGCCTAAGGAATTTTGAGACTCCAAAGATTTGAGCTTCTTAGCAAGCTCATCCATACGGCGAGTGGTCTCGAGGGCCTCGTCGTGCAAAGAAAATTGATCATACTGATAATCTTCAGTAACGGGGTGCCTGTTAATCCGAATTCCTTGATTCACATTGTACCTTCCGCCAATACCATTTCCAACATTCCCTGTGTTGCCAACATTACCCGGGTTTCCATCAGCATTTGCGTTACCCGTGTTACCAGTGTTCACAGGGTTATCAGTGTTCCCAGGGTTACCAGGGTTTCCCTCAGCATTTAGTATCTCCACCTCAGGCCTCGGTTGCCCAACTAATTCCCTCAGCTTTTCTTGACCTGCTGCCATACCAGTCATCAATGTCATGAACTGATCCATCCTTTCACGCATATCAGCCAGCTCTTTCTGTACTTGGTCCATCGCTAGTCGTGGACGGTTTTCCTTTGTCGGGTATCTGTGAACTCGCTTGGGACCAATAACTGCCTGATACAGGGAACAAACATTAGACACTGCGGTGACACCTGCAAAACATACAAGGGTTAATATGCATGGTATGCGATGCACTGCTTGTTCAGTTTTAAGGCACCCCCGTTTTGAAAGGGAATACCCTGCAAATGAATAAGCATGAGCTGTTGGATGCAAATATGCAGATGATGTTATGCAATGCAAAGGCATGTCAATCAGAATTGATGGATCCGCTTGAACATCTGTCAGGTTGCACTTCCTGGAGAGAAATTCACTGAGGAATATAATACAAGACCAAAACTCTGCTCAAGAAAACCGGGTTGGTTGGAGGTTAAGGTTTCCTGAATTTATCCCACCCCTCATTGGTAGGTTCTAAGAACAGAAGTTCGTCAGCTTCAGCCCTTCAGTCGCGAATAATACGTTTACCACTGAAGGTTTGGCATTATTACGGGATAAAAGACCTCCACTGACTCCCCTCAACAGGACATCCTAAAGCAAGTTCCCAGTCTCGGGGTCCTCGGATTGATCAGTGAGAATGCGCCCACCAGAGCTAACATAATCACGTCTCGGAGGAGAGGCCACGACTGAGTTCTCGGGAAATGGTCACCAGAGTCGACGATTTCTAAAGGAACACCATGTCGTTACGGAACATCCGTAGGACATAATATATCCAAAAGAAACCTCGTCTGGGTGTGGTTCTTCACGAACGACTTAACGTAGCAACATGCCACGCAAGCCTCATGATCATCCACTCTAAAACCTGTGTGTACACTCAAGCCTGGGTAATGGGCTTATCTCTCATAGAACATCCCATCCCAACAAACAAACAAACAAACAGATCCAATAGATACAACATCCAACTTCTCTAATTTCTAACCTAGATACAAAACTGAAACTAACTACTCAAGAACCCTAAAAAATCAAATCTAAATTATACCTCCATGAACAAGATTCGAGTTTCCTCATGATAGGGTTTTGCAACAACATGGTATAAGGTCCATCATATCAACCAAAATACAGTGACATGATGCAAGTGGACCTACCTCCAATGTTGAGACTTGCTCCGGCGAGTGTTGATCAGAGAAGATGAAGACGGAAAATCACTTGTACAAACAGGTACGATATTTCCTTTATCTTCTTCTGATTTGCTTGTCTTCCAATTCTTCTTCTTCCAAAATTCTATAGTGTGATGTGGTTGAGCTCTCTCTTCTTGAAGCTTCAATGTGAAGCTCCAATGAAGTTTTAGAAATTGAGCTTTGAGTGTGAGAGGGAGAGGATTCAAAGAGAATTTAGGAGCTTGACGTAATGATTCCAAGGGTGCTGCAATGATGATGGAGGGTGAAATATATAGGCATTGAGTTTGGAATTGATGAGCTTTGGAGTTAGTTATGGTTAGGTTTGGGAGCTTCTTAGGAGTTGGTTAGGATGGACTCAGTGAGTCCAAACTATTAACATGGTGAGTTGGGAGTTAGTTGGTAGGATTGGATAATTAATTAGTTAGGATGAGTGAACCTGAATTTGTTTTCCCTTGACTGGTTAATGTAGGTTAGTTTTTAAGTTGAAATGGTCTTAACATGAGTGATGACCTACTGAGCAGGTTCACCCTTTAATACCAACTCGACTTGTGAAATAGTTTAGGCAGTGTTATCTTGTTGGTTAATGTCAACTGTTATGCATTGCTTGGTGTTGGAATACGGGTTAAAACATGTTGTCAAATGCTTATGATTCTACTGCATTGTAACTACTATATTGAACCTTTGGCATTTTTGTATTGCAGCAGGTTTGGATCATGGCTTTTGTGAATAGTTCTGACTTGGTTTTTTCACTGCAAGCTTTGCTTGGCTGCAGAATTGTTGTCCAGCATTGACACATGTATGCATCAATTTCTTTTTTTGAAGGATTGATGGTGGCAAAAGGTTGATGTAAATAGGCTTGGTGTTTGGTCCTGTCGGCAGGTATGATTCAACAGCATTGCTTCAATACTTTTATGCTCATGGTTCTCTGGTGTTCATGCAGGTGTGCATTTATTTTGAATGATTGACTTATGATTACACTTGTGGGCACACTTCTGGATTTCAGTTTGGCACACTTGCAAGCCTTGGTCATACTCATGGCAGAGGTTCATGTTTCAATCCAAAGTTTCAATTTTCACAACCTTGCAACCATGCCTCATTTGCATCTTGCCCAAGGGTTAAACCTGACTTGTCCCTTTACAGAAAATTATGTAAAATAAGCAATGAGTCGATTCAAACAAGGGATGAGTTGACTCAAACAAAATTTATTCTAGGGTTGAGTCGACCTACGACTCGACCTGTTCGGACCCGTGGCGAAATGGTTCAAAGGAAAACGGGAAATGAGTCGACATAAGGAGTGGGTGAGTCGACTCAAACAGGGTTTTTTCCAGGGCGAGTCGACCTATGATTCAACATGTTTGGACCCCAAGCAACATGGTTCAACTGAAAATGGGAAATGAGTCGACGTAAGGAGTGAATGAGTCGATTAATAGGCTTTAACACAAATGGTGGAACCAAAACTAAGGAAACAACATGAGTGAACCAAGCACAAGAGGCTGAGAGAAACACACACTGAGTGAAAGATCACATGAGATTAGGGTTAGGAGCCACCATTAGGGTTTTCATGCCTTGAGGAATGCCATAATGAGGTCTTCATGAATGTACGTCCCACAAATCAAGAGATTAGGGTTTCCAACATCGCCAGATGAAAAGTCAAGTCATGAGGCCCATTATGACACATCTTCCTTGATTAAGGTTTAGTAAAGCATAACCTTTAGGACATATGTGTGAATTCGTGATGCACATGTATGAAGTATGAATGGGTATAAATGAGTCTTAAGTCATAAGTCGAATAAAAAGGAAAAGGGGAGGGCAAATTTTGGGGTACAACAGCTGCCCATATTTAATCTACTTAGACCTAGATGGTCGAATTGCCAGACCATTTCGAATATTCAAGGTATGAGTGGATTAAATACCAAAGTACCCAGAAATTTTCTTGTCGAGGACGGTTGCATGAAATGTAGGGATGGCAGATAGACTTTTACGGGTTCATCTGCTGGTGATTTTATATGTACTGTGAGGATATTAATGGCAAATGAAGGGCATGATATGCATGTTATATGTATATTTTACCACTTTATGAAACATGGGGCCATGTATGCTAATCAAAGCTCATAAGTTCTTAGAATACCCTTGCAATCAAGGGATTTTAAAAATGGATTGTCAGTTCAACAACTGGAAACAAAATCAAACACAGAGGCTTGAAAAAAGGAAAGGTCATCAACTGTAAAGGTTGGGAAAAGGTTCATCAATCACATAGATTTGAAAAAAGTTTCATCAATCACATAGATTTGAAAAAAGTTTCATCAACCACGAAGGTTGGAAAAATGATTCAACAACCGCAAGGGTTGGAAACGAAGGTCATCAACCCAAAAGGTCGAAAAAAAGATTCAACAACCATAAAAGTTGGAAACAAGGGCCATCAACCCTAAAGGTCGGAAAAAGATTTATCAACCCTGAAGATTGAAAAAGGTTCCTCAACCCTAAAGGTTTGAAAATGGATCATCAACCCTAAATATTAGAAAAAGATACCAAGCGAACTGGGCTTTAAAAGGCACCACGCAAGTTGGATTTTGGAAGAAGTGTCAAACAAGTTGGTTTTAAAAGATACCAGGCAGGTCTGGATTTTGAAGATGCCAATAAGATATTGGGCTTTTATTTTTATGGCTTGCACACATGGCCCCATGTTATGCTAGTTGAATGATATGCATGAGTGAAGCGACGTGATTGATGTATGATGATTTATGCAATGGTTAGGCCAGATGCTCATATAGAGGGCGGTGAGAATTTTGGGATAGGATATGGTCATCCAGACATGACTCTCTGACACCTACTTCAAGCCAAATAGTTATTGTCACACCTCTGGATTATCTGGAACATGGAGATAGCTTGTACCTGTGTAGCTTGCCTCTGTCCCAATATACTGGATATCTACACCAACTACCCCAGTCACAAGTCATAGAGTGGTCGTAACGTCTGAGTATTTGAAACTGGTTTACCCCAGCATCTTGAAACTGTGTTTTCTTGATCAACCATCTTGGGAGTGATTGACTTCTCACACTCTTGAGGTAGCTAGCCCCAATGTGAGCTTTGAAGTAACTTTACCCCTATCCGGCTGATTCAGAGAGATTTGTAGAATCTCGACGTGGTTGCTCTAGTTTGACTTTCTCTTGAATGAGATCTAAGTTATGGGATATCAAGAATTTGATTAACTTTCCCATATGTAAGCTCCCTTGATGTCAAACAACAGCTCGTATGTAAAATGCTCATTTTGAAAATGATAATTGTAATGTTATGATCATGCAAGTTTTGAAAACTCAAGTGTGTTCACTAAGAATTATGACATATAGTGAACGGGACACTATTTAGAATGCCATATCAGTATCAATACAGATGACAAGCAAATCTTTAGGAGTCAGCTTAACGCGATCTTACCGTAGTATGCTTTTGAAATAAACTCTGCTTCAATTGTGTCTTTTGAGGGTTGTAACGTGGCCTGGTTCACGGTTCTTAGAAAGAAAGGATATAAGGCTCAAGACCTAATCCAACCCACCCATTATTCGTGATGCTCTCCGGTCCTACGTTCAGTTAGCTTACAATAAGCGTTCATCTTTCAAAAAATTATCTTGGATATCAGCAATGATGGTTAAGGAACCCTATGAGAGTTTGAGCGATAGTCACTCGCCTTTTGATATTGTTTGCAGTCATAGAGGTTTGCTTATGCGAAGGATTTTGATATTGATCCTCTGATTCTTTTGTTTTGTTTACCCTTATTGGGTTGAACCTTTGGGTATGCAGCCCACCAGGATACCCCAACTTTTGCCTAAGTCAATCTTGTTTTCAAGCTTTTGACTTAGTGGGCCTTTCATCTGCTTTTGATTCTTTTTTTCATTTAGTTTCATCTTTTCTTTTGAAGCAAATCCTGTGACATCGCTTTCTCGATTTGTTGCACAGGTTGTGACTATCTCACTCCTTTTTATTAGTAAGGGATAACCATTCTGGATTTGTGATTCTATCCTTCTGAGAGGGATATGATGTGATTGATCACTTGATGAGATAATATCCTTTTGAAATTGGAACGCAAGTCTGAACTAACTGAAGACAACTCTGCCCCTGGTTAAGCATGAGGGTTTTATGTGTATAAAGAAAGAGACTCCTACTATAAGGCCCAAAGGGGTTGACTAGGTATTATCTTCCTTATATCTCTGATGTTTAGGGATTGAACAATGCCTTACATTGTCAGCACGGTCTTATTCAAAAGCATATAGGCAACGATCTTGCGTATCCTAATTTGCATCATTCTCTTTTTATTTTATTTGACAAACCGTTTGATACTGACAAAATAAAAAATGAATGAACACAAATGGAATTAAGTCGAACATGCACGTTTATTTCATTATGATCATTATTCAAAAACAAAAAACTTCACAATTGAAAGATACATTGACATACAAGAAAATATTACAAATGAGACTGGTTGAATCAATATGATATCGCTAGCCTCGATACTCCTCTGAAGAAGAAACTAAATCTGAGCAATCTTCGCCACTAACTACGTTCACAACTTGTCCATAATGGTCTGGCAACAGGTTGGTTATGACATTGGGTCCTGCCTCAGAGAATGAAAAAACCTTCTGATCAATAAGCTTTTGTACTCTTGACTGGAGAAGCCAACAATCCTCGGTACAATGTCTTATATGCCTGTCGTGGTAGGTGCATGAAGCATTAGGATTGTGCTTTGCATGGTACGGGAATGTAGTAGGCGGAATCTCCTTTGGCACTATTTCCCCTTGCTGGATAAGATAAGGGAGTAGTTAAGCATATGACACAGGGATTGGGTCACGATGAGGACGCTTTCTATCAAACCGTTTGCGCTGACCTTGACTCTGGTTTCTGTTATCTTGCTGATTCTGGGAAACTAGAGCTTGTGGATGCGGCTGATACTGCGGTTGGTATGCAGGTTGCTGATGTTGAGCAGCGGCAATGTATGGATAAGGGTAGTATCACATAGGATCCATAGATGCTTGAACTTGAGGGTATACATTCGTTGTTACCGTGTTTGCCTCAACCTCTTTCTTCTTAGCAAAACCCTGAGATTCCTTAGCCATTGGCTGGCTGTCAATACTAGCAATCTCCTAGTTTTCAGCCTATTTTCAATACGTTCTCCAATGGTTACCATATCATAGAAGTTGGACGACGAGCTACCAACTATCTTCTCATAGTATAAACCTTGGAGAGTGCCTATGAAGATGTCAACCAATTCAACATTTGTCAGTGCGGGTTTAACTCTAGAAGCCATCTCATGCCATCTCTGAGCGTATTCTTTGAATGTTTCATTGCGCTTGTAGGTTTGATTTTGCAGCTATAACCTAGTGAGAGCCATGTCCAGTTTGTATTTGTATTGCTTGAGAAAGTCTTCATACAAGTCCTTCCAAGATATGATTTTACTGTGTTCCAGGCCTATGTACTAGTCTAAGGATGCCCCAGATAAGTTGTCTTGGAAGCAATGGATAAGAAGATCATCATTGTAAATGTAGGATGCCATCTTCCTACAGTACATGATGACATGACTTCTTGGACAACTCAAACCCTTATATTTTGGTAGGTCTGGTACTTTGAACTTAGGCGGGAGGTGATTGATAGATTGATTTGCCAGGGTTCAAAACCCATCAAGGCTTAAAAGGAGTGCCAAGGTCCATGACCTTCAAGGTGAGGTATCACGACCAAAGTCTAAAACTAATGATGTTAAGGAATTGAGTTCCAAGGTTTAACACCTACAAGGCGAAGAGAAACAAGTGCCAGAGTCCATGACTCTCAGAGCTGAGAATTGGATTGAATAACCAAGGTTTAACACCTCACAAGGTAAAAGAGAACACATGCCAGATTCCATGACTCTCAAGGAGAAGACCAAATCGAATATCCAAGGTTTAACACCTCATAGGTGAAGCTTTGTTAGATGCCAGAGTCTATGACTCTCAAGGCAAAGATCAAAATTGAAGAGCCAAGGTTTAACACCTTATAAGGCAAAGAAAGTTATATGCCAGACTCTATGACTCTCAAGGCGAAGATCAAAAATCGAATAGCCAAGGTTTAACACCTCACAAGGCAAAGAGAGTTAGATACCAGAGTCTATGACTCTCAAGGAAAATATCAAAATTGAATAGCCAAGGTTTAAAACCTCACAAGGCAAATAATTGGATTAGAAGAGGATGTACAACCACAAGTTGCTAATAGCCAAAGATGCTCCACTATTGTGGTGTTAAAATGTTGATGCTCGCTTGAAGAAGAAGACTTGTCAATTATATGATTAAAATTGTGCTAAAGTCTATGAATAGAGGTGAATACGATGAGCGCTGGGTCATTTGTCCCATACCCAAAGATATCCAGAATGGGGGTAGGAATTCTCCAGCCACATTCCTTCTCTATTACTTAAGGCTCATGCCACACAATTCCAACTTTGATTTAACAATATTTTGAATTTTCCACCTTTGAAGCACTTGTATAATCCACTGCTTGGTATGATTGAGTATGCGTTGATTGAGAATCTGACTTGAGGCTTCGAGCTCCACAGCTTAGAAGAAAAAGTCTCATTAAGTGACCAAGAGTCTTTTGGTCACTAAATTAGACTGTGGGATTATACAAGTTTAAAGGATTTAATTAATCAAAATTGATTTTGATCAATTTGATCATGGGTTTGATTTGATTGGAGAAACTAGGTTAGTACCTAATCTGATGGTCAGAATTGAATTAGACTATCCTAAGGGATCATGTAATGGTTGATTACAAATTCTATGTTAGAAAAATCCTAAGGGGACATGTTAATGTTAAGACTTTTGGATTGAAATTCCATATTAAATTCTATTCCTAAAGGAGCGTGTGATTATATGGATAAAAATGTCCAAAATTACCCCTAAAGGGTAAAATGGTCTTTTCATAAAATGAATCAACAATCCTAATGTCTAATTATACTAAAATCACGTATTAACCATATTAATCACAACAAAGTCCACAAAAGAATTATCAAAGCCTAATGACTAAATCTTAATCATGGCATGGTTAGACAATTCATGAATTAATTCTGGAAAATTAAGAAACAAACTCTAATCTAGCAATTGATTAAAACATAATTTCTAATCTAACTATCTAATCCTAATAATGGATTAAACTAAAACTATGCTAAATCTAGAATCTAAAATCAGGAAAATTTACCTAATTTAACATGGTAAAAAAAAGAGTCAGCAACTCGATTAACTAAAAATCAACTAAGATTATCATAAATTAAAGGATTAACAATGATTAAGGTCAAAACCAATAGATTAATGGGCCAGGGTGTGCGACAGGGTTAATGGGAGTGAGAGAGTGTTTCACCTCGGGCTTGGATGAACCAAGACCAATTAGAATTAAGCCCAATGGATGGGATTTAACTTGGAAAAAGTCAGCAGAATTTTGAATATGCACGCGCGCTCCTCATGGAAACTCAGACCAGCTACACCGAAACTCCACCATGGGCCACCGCTCCGGAAACCGCTTCCGGCGACAGTTGCCGCCAGAATTGGAAAAACATCTATCTCTAGCCTTGCCTCGGCCTCCTGATCACGAATCCACCATCCAACTTCTCTAATTTATGACCTAGATCTATAACTGAAACCAATTACTCAAGAACCCTAAAAAATGAAATCTAAATTACACCTCTGTAAGACCCTAGTTTTGACCCTAAGATCCCTCATGCAATTTCATCATAAGCATTAACATTGGGATCATACCTTGGCATCATCCTTACCCCTCTTTCATTGGGTTTATTTTGGGAGAGATTACCAAGCACTTTGTGATTATATCATACTTGTATTTTATCATTACACTAACCAAAATACCAAAAATATTTATTTTCATTTGTCTAACTCTTTTGTAGGAAGGGCATGGTCTCATGGATTCATCAAGTTCACATCTAGGGTTTGAGACCCTCATGAACAAAGAGCACAACTAATAATTGATTCAAGAATGATTATGAACATCATATATGAGTCCCAATGTTCGCTACATATTATATTGATCAAGTTTTCTTCAAACGTTTGAGGGTGATTTGCCTTGGAAACCCTAATTTGACTAGGTACCTTGAGTAACTTCTCCAACAAGCTATCTCACCAACTGATCAAATTTCTCCAGGTACACTTCAAAATTCATCATCTTATACATATATTATCTACCATGAGCCAAGAAAGTCAAGAGAATTGAAAGTTAACAAGTTGGTTGATGGTGGTTCGCCAGATGGATTCATCTCATCAAAACTGGGTCTCTCTAGACCCTATCTCCTACACTATTCACCATATGAAAATGATTCCAATAGAAAACTTACTCTAAATTACATTCCAAACTACTTTAATGTTTATACCTAGAGCTAGTTTTTCTTGTAAAATCATTTTCTATGTTGAAACATTATAGGTCATTTTGTCTAAACCCTAATTTGAAAGTCAACTTCCCAAGGCCATAACTTGCTCAATTTTTATAAGATGAAAGATTTTCATGTTGCGCAATCAAATTCAATGTGGCTACTTCAACGTTGATGTTTGGAGTGGGAGCTAATTCAACTTTTTTGAGCATGTGATATGAGGTTACATTATAAGTCACTTTTGACCTATACCATTGATCAAGTGATTTTTCCAAACTTCAAAAATGCATAACTCTATCATTTCAAATCCAAATGACATGAAATTGCTTACCATTTTGAAGACCTTTGAGAGAGCTACAACTTTGATGAAGACACGTTTCTCATTTGAAGCTCATATAGAAAGTTAAGTAAGGTGGAATATTGAGACATATGGCTTGACGCTTAGAAAAATTTTGATATGTCAAAAATTTCCAAACTTCCACCTCAAATTTATCCAAGTTCCAAGCTCCAAATGAAAAAGTGTTGAACATGAAAGTTGTTCCTCTTGATCTCTCATTTCCAAAGATCCCAAATTCATTCATTTTGGACAAGGAATGCATAGGCTGCGCATGGCATGAACATGGTGACATCACTTGGCAAGGATCAAACTTCAAACATCAATGCACACTTGCCTTGCAATCCAAGCTGAATTCATACTATCCAACATTCATTTGTGGACCTCTAGCAATGATTTCATGGGCCTGTGCGCGTCCATGCACCCCTGCATCACCATTTGCCAAAATTGGAAAGTGATTTGAAGTGTGCAATTATCAACTGTTTCAGCTATAAATAGAGCTTCAATTGCTCAGAAATGAACACATATTCGCACCAACTTTGATCCCTCATCTCAAACCCTCACTTTGAAAAGGTTAAGCCTGAGAAATTCTCTTGAATTTGAGGTTGAATCTCCAGGAATCCATAGCCTTTCAAGCATCTAATCCTTCTTCTGCAAGCGAGTGGAGTGAGATCAAGCACAAGCAAGATCAAGATCAGTTGAATCCAGACCTCCATTGAAAGTATTTTTCCAGAAATTTTAAACTATTCGATTCTCTTAAATTCTTGCTCAATTCTATTGATTCTTTGGTTGTCTGAAGTCCTACCAATGTAGGCAAGAAGATTGAGTTGCTTTGAGGCCAAATCGAAGCAACTCAGTTCGTGTACCTCAAATTTCAACTCCATGTATGTCTCAATATACTTGGAGTTAGAGTGAATTGAGGCCAGATTCAAGCTCAGTGCCATTTTTACTTTAAAAATCATGTCCTTGTTTCTCATTTTGGTGATGGTTGATGGTGGACCAGTCCGGTGAGGTCCACCGGAGAAGATGACCGGAGCTCTGGCTCCGGCGATGCATTGGCAAGTCTCTGAACCACATGATCCATTCATTATGTTTTAATCATGAGCGTTCTTTTTAATTACCACATGTGCAGCGCAGTTGACTAATGACCACATGGAACACGCGCTAGGGACCATCTGATCTGCCACCTCAATTAATGAGGGAGATTAGATGGTGCATGTATTTTTTATTTTTGGAATTTTCATTTTTAATGCATTATTTTCAATAATTCATATTAAATTCAATATTGATCCAAAAAATATAGGACTTTCACCAAAAAATTTCAAATATTTTTCTCTTTCATATTTTAAATTAAAAAAAAAATTGGATCATTATTAATATTTTTCATGAATTAATTGATTTTTCATTTGTTTTTAATTGTTTAAAAATATTTTTAAATGTCCAAAAATTATGAAATTTTTTCTCCAAGGTCCTTTGACCTTGTTTTACCTATGATAAATCTCATGGCCATTTCTTTGGTGTTTTGATGAGATTTTATGAATTAGACAAACCATATTTAATTTAAATGCTCTATTTTCTCATTTTTAATTGTTATAAATGTTAAATAAATTTGTTGACCACTTGTGATGACTTTGTTTAAGTTCGACTCTTGTTGTTGGGCCTTGGTTAAGGTTGATTTGACTTTGTCAAGTTAATATCATTGGATTTAGGGGATTGATGGAATGTATATTCCATCTCCCAAAATGAATGAATGATATTAATTTGGTAAAAGTCCTCTGTTGACCAATTTGTGATTTCATTCATTCCCCTCCCTCTTCATCTCATTCCTCTTCTTCATTCATTCACTTCATTTGGCCTATGATATCTCAAAGTCCTAATGCTAGTTGATTGAAAAATTAACATGAGTATGGATGAGATTAGGCCACACCTTTTGCATATTGTTTTTGTGTATGGTATGTTTCATGAGCATAGTTCATTATACTATGTCTTTAACATGCATTAACACTAAAATTCTATTGCCCGGTCTCAAATAGTTGTGACTTCTACATAAGTCCAATTACGATTGCTTAACGTAGCGCTAAATTTGTGACATAAAAGGCATAAGCATTCGAGTTAGTGAGATTGTAAGTCTCCCCTCTTTCATGGTATTGTGTGGAAACTTGGCCTTATTTCCTTCCTTTGGAAGATGTTTTGGTTCAAGGATCCATGCTTGTGATAATTGGGTTGAGTGTTCTCCAAAGAATGTCTTGAAATGAAAAGCAAAAGCAAAACAACACTAACTTCTAACCAATTAACTACTAACTTTTAATTTCAAGCTTTTACTTTAATGCAATTTACTTTTAGCACTCTATTTCATTTGTCATTGTTCATATCATTCTAATTGTTTATGTTAATGCAATTTTCACTTTGTCCATTTGGACCATATTGTGTGATATATTTTGTTTGTGTACCTTGCTTGTTTGTGTAGTCTTTGACCATTACTGTACATAATAATAACAAAAACCCTAAAAAACTTTTGAGTGGACTGTTGGCTTGATCTTGGACAAATGGACTTAGAATCTAGACAACCTTCCTATGCTAATGGACTTGGCCAATGCCAACTTGTTGAAGAACCAAGTGCTTGCAATTTGAACTTCATCTGATACATCTTTGAAGACCTCTCCAAATTCATCTGCAACATGATCATTCTGAAGCTGTTATTTTGAACCCGTGACTTGTGGAATTCATCTGTTACATGGGCTATTTTGAAGAAGATCATGGAATGGATAAGCTTGGATGAGGCCATCTTTATTTGATGCTTTGCTCTTAAAGATAATATAATTGTGCATTTGTGTGTTGCTTGATTCTAAAAGTCCAAAGGTCTTGTATCACAAACTATGAGTTTTTGATCCCTCATTTGTATGTTCGTACGTAGGCACAAGACCAAAGGTCTTGTCAAACACAAAAATATAATTAATGAATTCTTTTCTCATCCCCCCATTCTATTTGTTTGTAAACATCACTTTGTACAAAATACATATGCATACAAAAAGGGATCCCTAGGAGTACCTAGGACACTTTGGTTGCTAACACATTCCCTCTATGTAACCAACCCCCTTACCTGTGATCTCTGACTTTTATTAGTTTTTATTTGAAAACTTCTTACTTTTTGAGTTTTGTTCGTACTTTTTCCTTTTTCCCTTGGAAACAATAAAAGCGCGGTGACGACTCTTGTTATTTGATCTCTAGCTTATCCATAGCTTGATGATCATGAATTTCTCGCTACAGAAATTAAGTGGTGAATCGGCTGCGGAGTAGTCTCCAGTGGGTTTAGCCTACTTTTTGTGTGAATATTTTTGTATATATGTGATGTTTGTATATATGTATGTGTGATATAATCTTCTTGTTGTGCTTGGTGATCTCTGAGTGGTGAGATAAGTTCTAACCCGAACTTGAGTGCAATTAAGATAGGAGGATGGTATAGTCATGTTCGACTTGTGTGGAGTAGTCCTTAACAAGTTGGCTTGAGACCCATCTGCTCAGTGGAGACTCTTTTGGATTTGGAAATGTCACACAAGTATTTGTGGTTAGGCATTACTATCTCTAATCGGGTCCGAGAAGCTGAGGACCTTAGAACATTTAACCCATCTTGGCCTATTTAGAACGTAGTGCGGAAACTGTTCAGGTGTAGACTTGATAACAGTTGTTACGCGATACTACACTCAGACGAGTTTCTCTTGAGAATATTATGGGTCGATGAGTCAGTCATCTTAACCTGTAATATCCGATAGATGGAATTAAGACTCTGGGAACTTTTTAGAACATGATCTACAGGGTTTTATCCTTAGTTCACTCCTTTGGGATGGTTCTTACCCAGAATCCATGCTCGTGACTTACAACAAACCCTTGATTCTTGGTTGATCCAATCAAGTCTTGTCAATATCAATGGAACTTGGGGGTTGATAAGGTGTAAACCATAATCCACCAAAATGGATGATTGATCTTGATAAAGACTTGATTCATCTCTTGACCTTTGTTTTCCTTGTGTGTGATCCCTTATTTGTGATTTTTGCATTCATGCATTCATGCGCATCATAACATTCATCACATAAAAATTTCAAGGAACTAAGGTATCATTGGCAAATATTTTCAGACCATGGATTATGGACGAAGGAACACTAAGAAGTACAGTTTCAGATGTCCCGACTTGAAAGAGTTAAGGAAGCTAGCGTCTTTTGTATTAGATCCCTTGGACTTCAAACAACGTCATGGGAAGCTTCTGTCCATCTTGTCTGTTGATATGGTTGAAGGTCTCTTGAGTGTGCTAGTGCAGTTCTATGATCTTCTCTATCATTGTTTCACTTTCCCAGATTTTCAGCTTGTGCATACCTTGGAGTATTCTCATCTTTTGGGGATACCTGTTTTTTGTAGAGTTCCTTTTAGTGGATTGGAGGAGATTCCCCGATCTAGTATTATTGCTGAAGCTCTTCACTTGAAGAAGTCTGAGATAGAGGCTCATTGGGTGAAGAAAGGAGGGTTATTTGGGTTGCCATCCGTTTTCCTCATCAAGGAAGCTACTACTTTTGCTCAAGCTGGTAGTATGGACGCTTTTGAAGCTATCTTTGTATTGCTCATCTATGGGTTAGCTTTGTTCCCTATCATTGACGGTTTTGTTGATGTTAACGCCATTAGACTTTTCTTGATTGGGAATCATGTGCCTACTTTGTTGGGTGATATGTATTTCTCTTTGCATCTAAGGAATTCTAAAGGTGGTGGAACGATTATCTGTTGCATTCCTCTTCTGTACAAGTGGTTTATTTCACACTTGCCTCAAACCTCTGCTTTTGTAGAGAACAAACATGTCTAAGGTGGTCTCATAGACTTATGTCTCTCACTAATGATGATATAGTTTGGTATGATCTGTCCTTAAGCAGTTTGGAGATTATTGATAGTTGTGGTGAATTCTCTAATGTGCCTCTCATTGGTACACAAGGAGTAATTAACTACAACCCTGCTTTGGCTCTTCGTCAACTTGGGTTCCCCTTGAGAGACAAGCCTAATAACACTTTGTTAGAAGGTCTTTTCTATCAAGAGGGTAAATATCCCCAACATTTGAAGCAGAAGATTGTGCATGCTTGGCATAATGTGCACAGGAAAGGAAGATCCGAGCTTGGTCCGTGCAATTGTGTAGCTTTGGAAGCTTACACTCTTTAGGTGAAGAAGAGAGTTGTGGAGTTGAAGATGCCTTATCCTTGTGAAAGACCTATGTCTATGGTTGTGGTTGAGCCATTAACTCTCCATAACCAAGATGTAGAGGAGTTGGAAGACGCGTTCGTCAAGATGAAGCAAGATGAGGATATGTGGGAAGAGCGTTTCTGTGCTTTAAGCAAGAAGCATGAAGAGTTGCAATTGGAGTCTAAGGACAAAGATGCACTTATCGAGCTACTTGAAGACCGAGTGACAAAGAGACAGAGAGAGCTAGAGGTTTCATCTTCTAGCATGCCTCAACCTTCCGTTGCTTGGAAGAAGATTGTTAATCAGCTTGTCCTTGAGAAGACTCAGATGAAGGCTTCTTTTGAGACCAAGATCCGTCGCATTCGAAGGAAGTACGTGCCTTCAGCCAGATCTTCTGACATTGTTGTTAGGGATCCTTAGGATGACTAGTCTCCTTTTCTCTTGTATCTTTTTCATTTGGTTTCTGAAATTGTACTCAGTGTAATCCTTCCAATTTATATAAATAAAAATATATTTTTTGGTCATATCAAATTATTGCAATTGTCATTTAAATATTATATATTTGCAAAAGATATAGTAAGTTCCTTGGAAAATAAAAATAATCAAGCATTCCAGTTCATGCATCATTTGCATAAGCATATTTTCGCTAGATATCTGATTGGTGTTTCTTCTGTGCTTAAGCCAAGCTGACTCACCTGTACAATACCCGAGCCAATCTTCAGAAAATTATGGAACATTTGGAGCAAGAGAACATAGAGTTGAAGGACGAGATCGCCTGTCTGACTGCCATGATGGAGTCAGTTCTTGCTACTCAGACTCAACCTTCTCTAACACCTACAACTCCTCCCGCAAGGACTGTTACTTCATAAATGGTTGCCTCTACCGTGCCTGCTGCTACCGCCCATTTCGCACCGAATATGCCTGCCGGATTCCCGTGGGGAATGCCGCCCAATTTTGTGCCCGAAGGCTTTGCGCCTACCTTTGCTTCCATGCCGACATCTAGCCCGGTCATGTCCATGCCACCTCCCGTTGTGCACACTTTGCCTCGCGTAGAGGATACCATCTATCATTCCGAGCCGTCTGAGGGTCCGGATGTGTATGAGAAGATGGACGAGATGAAAGATTAGTTTCTTGAGCTGCGCAAGGAATTGAAGATGCTAAGAGGTAAAGACTTGTTTGGAAAGAGTGCTGCTGAGTTGGGCTTAGTGCCCAACGTCAAGATCTCGATGAAGTTCAAAGTGCCTGACTTTGAAAAATATAAGGGGAACTCTTGTCCGCTCAGTCATCTTGTGATGTATGCCTGCAAGATGTCAACTCAGACTGACAATGACCAATTGCTTATTCACTACTTCCAAGATAGCTTAACTGGTGCTGCACTCCTTTGGTACATGGGGTTGGATAGTGCAAGCATTCTCACTTTCAACTACTTGGGAGAGGCTTTTGTGAAACAATACAAGTATAATATGGACATGGAGCCGGATAGATACCAATTGAGGTCTATGTCTCAAAAGGACAAAGATACATTCAAGGAATACGCGTAAAGATGGAGGGAGTTTGCTGCCCAGATCACTCCTCCTTTGGAGGAGAAAGAAATGACCAAGATCTTCTTGAAAACTCTGAGTTTATTTTATTATGAACGCATGATCGCTAGTTCCCCCAGTGATTTTACCGAAATGGTAAATATGGGGATGAGATTTGAGGAAGGAGTCCGTGAAAGACGTTTGTCGAGAGAGGAGGTGTCAACGAGCAAGAGGTAGGGTAGTAGTTTCAGCAAGAAGAAGGATAGTGAGACAAACGCAGTAATCAGTGGGAGGCAGGTATGTCAATAGAAACCCATAATTCACTTGGACTTTTTAGAATCAAGCAACACAAATGCCCAATTATATCAATCTTGAAGAGCAAAGGCATCAAATAAAGATGGTCTCATCCAAGCTTATCCACTTCATGATCTTCTTCAAGATAGCCTATGTAGCAGATGAATCCCACAAGTCACAGGTTCAACATAACAGCTTAACAATGATCAATGTTGCAGAAGAACTGGAGAGATCTTGAATAATATACCAGATGAACTTCAAATTTCAAGTATTTGGTTCTTCAACAAATTTGCATTGGCCAAATTCATTAACAATATAATGTTGCCTAAGTTCTAAGTCCAATTGGGCAAGATCAAACCAACAGTCCACTCAAAAGTCTTTTAGGGTTTTTGTTTTTATTATGTGCATTAATGGTCAAAGACCACACAAGCAAGATAATATCACACAATATGGTCCAAATGGACAATGGGAAAATTACATTAACATAAACAATTAGAATGATATGGATAGTGGCAAATGATATAAAGTGCTAAAAGTAAATTGCATTAAAAGTAAAGACTTGAAATTAAAAGTTAATGGTTAGTGAGTTAGTAGTTAGTTTTGTTTTGCTTTTTGATTTCAAGACATTCTTTGGAGAACACTCAACCCACTTGCCACAAGCATGGATCCTTGAACCAAAACATCTTCCAAAGGAAGGAAAGAAGGCTAAGTTTCCATACAATACCAGGGAAGGGGGGAGACTTACAATCTCACTAACTAGAATGCATATGCCTCTTGTGTCACAAATTTAGCGCTATGTTAAGCAATCGTAATTAGACTTATGTAAAAGTCACAACTATTTGAGGCCGGGCAATGGGCTTTTGGTGTTAATACATGTTGGAGACATAATATTGAGAACTATGCTCCTTAAGCATACCACACACAAAAAGTATGCAAAGGTGCGGCCTAATCTCATCCATACTCATGTTAATCTTTCAATCAACTAGAATTAGGACTTTGAGATGTCATTGGCCAATTGAAATTAATGGATGAAGAAGGGGAATTAGATGAAGAGGGAAAGGGATGAATGAGATCACAAATTGGTCAAAGGAGGACTTTTACCAAATTAATATTATTCATTCATTTTAAGAGATGGAATGTGCATTCCATCAATCCCCTAAATCCAATAATATTAACTTGACAAAGTCAAATCAACCTTGACCAAAGCCCAACAAGAAATGAGAAACTCAATTAAGTCAATTCAAATGGTCAACAAATTTATTTGACATTTATTCAATTAAAAATAAGAAAATAGTGCATTTAAATTAAATATGGTTTGTCCAATTCCTAAAATCTCATCAAAACACCAAATAAATGGCCATGAGATTTATAATAGGTCAAACAAGGTCGAAGGACCTTGGAGAAAAAATTTCATAATATTTGGACACTTAAAAATATTTTTAAGCAATTAAAAACAAATGAAAAATCAATTAATTCATGAAAAATATTAATAATGATCCAAAAAAGAATTTTAATTCAGAATATGAAAGAGAAAAATATTTGAAATTTTTTGGTGAAAGTCCCATATTTTTTGGATCAATATTAAATTTATTTTGAATTATTGAAGAAAATGGAATTAAATGGAAATTCAGAAAATGCTAAAATACGTGGACCACCAGATCTCCCTCATTTAATTCAGAAAATGGAATTAAATGGAAATTCAGAAAATGAAAACGTGGTATTCACAACGGATGGCTAAGATTAAAACGTGGAGGTTGGATCACAAGGCTCAGACTCAAGACACATCATCACCGGAGCCATAGCTCCGGTTGTCTTCTCCGATGAGCTTCACCAGACTGGTCCACATGAACGATCACCAAAATTCCAAATGGGAACATGATTTTAAAGAGAAAACATCACTGAACACGAATATCACCTCCAATTCATCCAATTCCAACTATATTGAGAGATATGTGGAATTGAAAAATGAGGTTCATGATCTGAGTTGCTTCGATTTGGCCTCAAAGCAACTCAATCTTCTTGCCTACATTGGTAGGACTTCAGACAACTCAAGAATGAATGGAATTGAGCAAGAATCAAGGAGAATTGAAGAGTTTAAAATTTCTGCAAATTACCTTCAATGGAGGTCTGAGCTTGTTAGATCTTGATCCGAATCGTGCTTGGCTTCACTTCAATTGCTTACAGGAGAGGAATGGAAAGGCTTAGAATCAATGGACTCCTGGAGAATTGAATTCCAACACAGTGGATATTCAAGCTCAAATTCAAATGAATTTATCAGGGTTATCCTCTCAAAGTGCAGGCTTTTCAATAGGGATTCAAAGCTGGGGCAAGGTGTGTCTGAATTCTGAGCATAAGGGTCTCAATTTATAGAGAAATCAAATGATATTTGCACACTCTTTCCACTTTTCAAATTTGGTAAAATGATGATGTCATGCTCCATGGGCGCGGATAGGCCCATGGAATGATGGTTCCAAAGTCCAAATGAATGATCAGATGCTTCGGAGATGGATTGGATCGCAAGGTACATGTGCATTGTCACTTGAAGATTGATCCATGCCAAATGATATCAGCCTGTTTCAGCCGTGTGCAGCCTATGCATTTCTCATACAAAATGCATGAATTTTAGCTCTTTGGAAAGGTGAGATCAAGAGGAACAAATTTTATGTTGAACACTTTTTCATTTGGAGCTTGGAACTTGGAGATATTTGAGGTGGAAGTTTAGAAAACATTGACACATCAAAAAATTTCTAAGTGTCAAGTCATATGTCTCAATATTCCATCTTGCTTAACTTTTTATAGGAGCTTCAAATGAGAAAAGTGTCTTCATAAAAGTTGTAGCTCTCTCAAATACGTTCAAAATGATCACCTATTTCATGTCATTTGGATTTGAAATGATAGAGTTATGAATTTTTGAAGTTTGGAAAATCACTTGATCAATGGTATTGGTCAAAAGTGACCTATAATGTAGCCTCATATCACATGTACAAAGAAGTTGAATTTTCTCCCACTACAAAAATAAATGTTGAAGTAGATACATTGAAATTTATTGTGCAACTTGGAAATCTTTCATCTCATAAAAATTGAGCATGTTGGCCTTGGGAAGTTGACTTTCAAATTAGGGTTTAGACAAAATGACCTATAATGTTTCAACATAGAAAATGATTTTCCAAGAAAAAATAGCTCTAGGTCTCAACATGAAAGTTGTTTAATATTGCATTTAGAGTAACTTTTCTCTTGGAATCATTTTCATATGGTGAAAATTGTAGGAGATAGGGTCTAGGGAGACCCAGTTTTGATCAGATGAATTGATCTGGCCAACCACCATCAACCAACTTGCTAATTTCCAATTCTCTTGACTTTCTTGGCTCATGGTAGATCATATATGCATAAGATGATGGAATTTGAAGTGTACTTTGAGGAATTTGATCAATTGGTGAGATAGCTTGTTGGAGAAGTTGCTTAAGATGCCCAATCAAACTATGGTTTTCAAGGCAAATCACCCTCAAACTCTTGAAGAAAACTTGATCAATATAACATGTAGAGAACATTGGGACTCATATATGATGTTCATAACCATTCTTGAATCAATTCTTGGTTGTTCTCTTTGTTCATGAGGGTCTCAAACCCTAGATGTGATCAATGAATCAAGGAGATCATGCCCCTACCTACAAAAGAGTTAGATAGGTACAAAGACATATTTTTGGTATTTTGATTAGTAAAATGATAAAATACAAGTATGATATAATCACAAAGTTCTTGGTGATCTCTCCTAAAATAAACCCAATGAAAGAGGGGTAAGGAGGATGCCAAGGTATGATCCCAATGTTAATGCTTATGATGAAGTTGCATGAGGGATATTAAGGTAAAAATTGGGGTCTTACAGTTCTCAAGAACTTAATTCAACCGAGGAACCCACTACAGATCCCAGAACCACTTCCCTGGTGGTATAAACTTGAGCTCCGATGTGCTTTTCATCAGGGTGCACCAAATTACGATATTGAAAATTGTTATCCATTAAAGTATGAGGTTCAAAATCTTATGAAGAGTGGTATGGTGTCCTTTCAGGACCGTGCGCCAAATGTGAAAGCAAACCCTTTGCCCGCTCATGGGAACTCTTCAGTCAATATGGTTGACAGTTGTACCAGCGAGTAGAAACTTTTTGATATGCATTTTATCCATGGAGCCTTGGTGCAAATGCACAAGGACATTTGTATGGTAAGTGAATGTGAGCATGACCATGATGCTTGCGCTGTTTGTAGTGTAAACCCAAGAGGGTGTGATGTAGTGAAAAGGGACATCCAGCGTCTGATGGATGAAGGCATGATTCAGATTATTCAATCTCGTCATGACGATGATGACGTTAATGTCATAGTGCCCGATTTCAAACAACAAGAGCGGTTGGTAATTCAATATGATAGCAGCAATAATAAGAATGTCAGTCAAAGATCAATATCTTCATTGGTAATACGGTTAGCGGGCCCAGTCCCGTATTCATCTGATAAGGTTGTACCATACCAGTACAATGCTACAATGATAAAGAATGGTCAAGAGATCCCGTTACCTACGACTAGTTCAGTAGTGAGCATTGCCGATGTAACGAAGGTGACCTGCAGTGGTCGAGTGTTTGGACCAGTATTCCCAAAAAATAAAAAGGAAATAATTGTTGGTAAGAAGGTGGAGGTGCCTAATGTAGATCCGGTTGGTTGTTCAAAGGATAAGTCTGGTGAATCCAGCAACTTGAAAGCCAATGATGATGATGATCTTTGATGTGGTTGAGCAACTGCTTCAAACCCCCTCAAAAATCTCAGTGTTGTCTCTGTTGATGAATTCCGAAGCGCGCAGAGAAGCACTACAGAGAGTTCTTGAACAAGCATATGTAGAGCAGGATATTACTGTGGATTAGTTTGATCACATTGTGGCTAACATCACTTCATGCAATAATTTGAGCTTCTGCGATGAAGAACTCCCTGAGGAGGGAAGAAATCATAACCTAGCTTTTCCTATTTCGATGAACTGTAAAGAAGACGCTTTTTCAAATGTGCTTGTTGACACCGGTTCGTCACTAAATGTACTTCCGAAGTCAACTTTGTCAAAGCTATCTTACCAAGGTGTGCCCATGAGGTATAGCGGTGTAATTGTCAAAGCCTTTGATGGTTCGCGCAAAAAAGTTATTGGTGAAGTGGTGTAGCGGTGTATTCGTCACTTTATGATTTATTGATTAAATCAAAAGCAAAGTATGCAAAGAATCGAGTTGCCACCGCACTTTTATTTATCCAAAGGAATGGCTAAAAAGCGAACAAAAGCCTAAGAAGTTTTACACATAGAAAACTAATGAAAAGATCAGAGAACTGGGTAAGGGGTTAATTACGCAATGGGAAGGTGTTAGGCACCCAAAACGTCCTAGGTACTCCTAGGGAGCCCTTTTCACACTTGTTGTATGAAATGTTATTTGTTTATGAAATATTTATTGTGCAAACATGGATGGGAGAGATGAGAAAAGAATATACAATTTTTATTATTTTTGTGTTTGAACGGATGAACCCGTTGCCTACGTACCTTTCCATGGAAGGTAAGGATCAAAACACCGTAGTTCGGCTAAAAGATTTCCAAAAAATATGAGTGGGTTCATTTTAAAACAAAAGCCCTAAGGTCTTTCGTTATCCACGGGAGAAAACTCAAGCTTATACAAACAACGAGTCCACCACGTGAGAAAAGCTTCAAACTTGCTAGTGAGGGGTTAACCCTATAATAAGCAAGGAAGTCTTACAATTCAATCACTAAGGACCAAGGTGAGGTTAACATCAACCAACTAGGATAAATCAAACCTATGGCTAATGTATGAAAACTTATCAAGAATGGACAAAGCCACAAAACAATTGTATGAGTTTGATTAACCAATTAGGATTTATTCATAAAAGATGGTCAAGGTATGATTAGAATTCAATTCAAAGAAGTATTATGAAATGGAGTTTGGAAATCAAAGGCCTAAAGCCTAGGTTTCTAATTTGAAAAGAAATGAAAATGTTTGCACAATATTTTTCAAGTTTTGGATTAACATGCAAATGGAGGTTTAAAGAAACAAAAGGTGGAAGGGTGAGGAAGTAAAACTTCTTAGATGTTCACCTCTTGAAATCATATGTAGATGATTCAAGTGATTCCTTTGGAATAAGGCAACAATGCAAATAAGCAAATGAGCAAAGCAAAGGGATACCGGATGCCAATCAATGGACTTACACCAATCTCACAAACAAACATGGATACCGGATACCAATCAATGGATTTACACCAATCTCCTAAACAAAATCGGATACCGGATGCCAATCAATGGACTTACACCAATCTCCTAAAACAAAACAATGATACCAGATGCCAATCAATGGACTTACACTAATCTCACCAACAAACACAAACATGGATACCGGATACCAATCAATGGATTTACACCAGTCTCCCACCATATCATAGGAACAAATGCCAAGTAATGGACTTATGCTTGTATCCTCCATGGACAAAGCAAAATGCTATAAAGCAAAGTTTATGAAATGATATACAAATGATGATGATAAATGCACTAAGGCACACTCAAGCAGATATGCACAGATGAATCAAGTAAGCAGACAAACAAGTCAATTAGCACACACTATATACAATCAATTAGGCTCAAGCAAGGTTAGACTTTAAAGTCAACTGGAATGGGGTATGTTATGCTCTTAGCCCTAACATTGAGAGTTAGGGTGAAGCAGATGAAATGGAGATGAGGGGTGTGCCTCATAGCTCTTATCCCTGGTCAGGGAGAGCTTTGAATAATAGAATGTGTGGGAGTTCAGAAAGTTGGAACTCTTCTCCACAAGTGATTTGACTCTATAAGATCTTGGGGTAATATCCACAATGCATCAACATGTTATGTGAGCAAAGGGATGACACACTGAATAGTAGGAGATGGATTACACATCTCTTTTATCTACCAATTGCCTCATAAGAGGACTTTTCCTGCTTGGCACAAAGAGTAAACAATCACAAGCATTGCCTCTTAAGGAGGACTTCAGACAGGTGCCTTCCCCCATAACAGGACAGGTCTTCCAGACTACATGAAGAAGAGAGGTTATACCTAAGTGGTTAAGCAACCAAGCAAAAGTAAGTTCAAAATGAACTTAAGCAACTAATGTACCTGTGGAAACATCAAACAAATCAGTATACAACTCAGACAAACAACCAGCAGTTAATATCAATAGTCAAACCCAAAAGTAAAGGGCATAAGCCACAAGTCAAGCTCAAATGAGTTAACAACCCTACAAAACACACAATGTTATTAGTCAAAAGCAAACATCAAATGCTCAAATGATGGAGCATCATGAACCATATAACTTGGATGTTTAACCTGAAATCAAAGCTCAAACATGAGAGGCAAACCACTAGGTCAAAGCCTAGGGTCAAAGATGGAGAAAAAATTTGAAACAGAAGCTGAAAATTAACATGAATCAACTTCAAACACATCTTGAAACAATCCAAAAGGTCTCACATCAATATCATATACCAAAAGCATTTCATGATCAATTGAAGTTCAAGACCATTTTAAAGCTCAAATGTGACCAACCAGAATGAAAAATCTCAATTAAATCAGAAATCAATCAAATAATTCCAAGAAAATTCCTGTTCATTAACAACATTCATATCAAGCATCACCCAAAAAATCAGAGCGATTGGAGATCATTTGATAGGGTAATCACATCTCATAAGTTGGACAAGCAAAGGTGTGACACAAATTGTTACACCAACCTAACATGATCATAAAACAGCAGCCACAAATGGTAAAAATACCAAATCAACACCAATATGTCAAGCAAGATGTCTAGTTTCATCATGCAAATTTTCAGATTCATTGGATAAAAACTCAGCATTTCACAAATGATATGGCAAGGCAAGGTCAAGATATGATACATGTTCACAAACCCTAGGGTAAAAAATTTTCCAGCCAAGCACAATTTGTGGAAAAATAACCAAAACATAATAGAGAGAAAATGTGACATCATGCAAAAAACCACATATTTTTTGGATCATTTATCAATTTACTATGAATTTTGGAAGATGGAGAAAAAATAAAAAAAGGCATATGAAGCATGTACATGAATATGGAGGGAAAACAAATAATCATGAAGCAAATTTGAAATAATTGCATGGCCAGGAATCGAAGTGAGGCGCAATTTGAAACTGATTTAGGCGCCAGCAGCGAAACGCTGCATTTCATTTATTCTAGGCCTGGTCAACGAAGTCAACCACACGGTACTGGCCAATGAGAACGCACGCATGGGAGATTACATGAACCAATCACAATTCAGCCCTAATCTAACACATTCAGAAACGGGAAAGCGTGGCAGAAAGATCAAAAGCGTGGTCAAAAGATGAACATCATCATCTTCATCGTGGATCATGAACAGTGCAAATGCAGCACGAACAAATTTCTCAGAATCCACAATTGAACCTATCAACATGTAGATCTGTCACTCTAGGTCACGAATCCACAATTATTTCATCAAGAATCATCACGACATGCATGAATCGAAGAAAAGAAAAATCACACATGAAACTTTAATCTAACATATCTAACTCAATTGTGCATGAAAATTTATGAATCAAAGCTCAGTTTAATCAACAAATCAAGATCTATAACAACATCATAATCATTTTAAGAATTAGAGAAATCGATTCAATGACCTCTTGAAGAGCAGCTTTGGATTTGTGTTGATTTATGGTCTTGTGATGCTTCAATGTTCTTCTACACTGCTTGTGTGAGTGATTGGAAGAAGAATTGCAGCTCAATTGCACATGAACTTGCAAGAATTGGATCTGCCATTGTTGCTTCAAGCTTTACAAATGCTCCAACCTTGCACGGTTTCTACTGATTCTATGGATGATCCTGCTCAAGATCAACTCAACCACAAGAATTAAGCAAGAAAATGAATTGAATATGAAGAAATTGGAAGAAAATTTTTAGAGAAAATTTTTGGTATTCTAGATCTAGATCTGAAATTATGAATGTTGTGTTGGTGTAAGCCCTAGAGGCCAATACATTTTGGTACTTGTATCGAATAATAAAAGGCATTCTCTTTATTATGGTTGATTAATAAAGTCCCTGGAATAGATAGTCCGTTTAATGTATTAAGTGTGACTTAATCATGAGAACACATTAAACATAAGGACACTATTCCTAAAGTATCCGTAGTCGAGCTTTAGTGTGAAGTGGGATAACATTAAAGCATTAAGACTATTATGTTTGTAGACTGATGATCACATCTCATGGATCATGGATAAAGAGTTATCAAGTCTTAAACATAGGTATGAATATTAGGAGTAATATTTATACCGGATTGACCCGCTATGAGAATACTATATAGAAAGTTATGCAAGGTGTCATAAGTTATTCTCATGGTGATAATAGTGTATTCCAATCTTTGACCTGAAACCACTATGGATCCTAGATGTAGAGTCGAGTGCTTTATTGCTGATCCAACATTGTCCGTAACTGGATAACCATAAAGACAGTTGATGGGTACTCCACAAAGCATGCTGAGGGACATGAGTGACCTAGATGGAATTTGCCCATCCTGCATAACAGGATAAATGTCTATGGGCCCAATATTGAACTGGACAAGGATGACACGGTCTATGCCTTGTGTTCAATATAGACATAAGGGCAAAAGGGTAATTATACACATAATTATTATTACAGATGGTTTTGTCAGATCACATGACATTTTCGTGTCTTGGGTAGCAGAGATGTGTTGCTAGATACCGCTCACTGTTTATTATATTAAATGCGTGATTTAAAATAATTGCCAACGTCACGAAAACCTACAGGGTCACACACAAAGGACGGATTGATGAGAGATAGAGTAACTAAGGAATACCGTAAGGTACGGTGCCCTTAAGTGGATTATAGAACATCGTAAGGTACGGTGTACTTGAGTAGAATACGAAATATGGTAAGGTACCATGGGCTTAAGTGATTTTGGGCATATTATAAGATACGGGCCAAAATACACTTAAGTGGGCTTTTAGCTTGAAGCCCACACAAGTGGTTCTATAAATAGAACCCTTGTGCAGAAGCACAAAGTGCGGTTGCATTCTTTTCGTTTTCACTCTCTCTCTCTCTCACTCAAAGCCTTCATTCGTACCAGCTAGCACTGAGATTGAAGGAACCCGTTCGTGTGGACTGAGTAGAGACGTTGTCATCGTTCAACGTTCGTGATCGTTTAGTGGATCTGCATCAAAGGGTTTGATCGTCACAAGAGATCTGCATCAAAGGGTTTGATCGTCACAAGAGATCTGCACCAAAGGTTTCAACCGTCACAAGAGGTAAATATTCTATCACCGATCATGACCATTTGTAAGGATCTCTAAAGGAGAAATTTTTAAATTCCGCTGCGCTTTGGGTCGCAATTCTCCTTCATGTTGTTAGCTGAAAACAGTTAGGGTTTATGTTATATACTCCCTCCTAATCATGCTCTTAATCATGTTTAAGCAAATGGCAAGTGGATTAGCTAAAATGAGGTGTTTATGCAAAATGGCAATTTCACCCTATGCATGAAAATGCATGGTGAACAGTACATGAAAATGCATTTGAATTCACTTAAAACCACATTTTAAAATCAATGGTAATTGCCAAATGTTCAAATAATTCACCAATTTTAAATTTCAAGATTTCCCTCCAAAAATTCAAGAATTAGCAAATAATTATATGATGACAATTGATGAAATGTAATGCATGATTTTGAAATTAGAGGTCAAAATGAGAATTTAGCAAAAAGAACCACTTGAATTGGAGCTATGGTTGAGAAGTTATGCCCATTTGAAGTTCAATGTACACCTTGCCATGTTTTAATCATATCTCCTTAACCACACATGAGAAATTGATGATCTTGGACTTTTTGGAAATGGGAAAGAAAGATCTACAACTTTCATGTTCAATAAAATTTCATTTGAAGCTTTATTGATGATGTAATTTGAAGTTGAAGTTAGGTTAAAACCTTTCCATTTTTGGCAAATTTGAATTATAGGTCACTTTCTATTTTTGGAAAGTTTTGACCTGACTTTATTTTCTTCAATGTTGATATTTGAAATGTCAAATGAGACTTGTTTGAACATGAATGAAGTATTTCTAATCACTTCTCACCTCCAAATCCACAGTTGACTTGGCTGTTGACTTTCTAGGCCTCCAGTTGACCTGACAAAGTTCTGATGAAATTCAAGCCTCTACCATTTGGGATTTTGATTCAAAATGATAACATGGTTCATATGAACTCTTGATAATGATTGTGGTGTCCAAATTCTCAAGAATGGCCACCATCTATTGCTCAATGACTGCCTTTGACTGCCTTGACTGTTGATTGTTTCATCTGCAAGACAAAGGTTATATGACATATTTTTGTACTTTTGGTTAGTGATAAAAGGAAAATGCAATGATATACAAATGCAAAACATGCTTGGTGATCAAGAACCACTCTCAAAAAAGATAACCCACCCACTGGGAAGGAGGCAAGGTGCACAATGATCCTTGAGGCAATGAATGATGTGATTTGATGCCATGAGGGATCTTAGGGACAAAATTGGGGTCTTACAAGTGGACCTTCCAGTCAAGATAGGTCCGAGTGATTTTCAGATTACTTTTAAAGTAATGGATATCCATCCGGCCTACAGTTGTTTATTGGGAAGGCCATGGATTCATGAGGCAGGGGCTGTTACCTCCACTCTACACCAGAAGCTCAAATTTGTCAAGAATGGTAAGCTTGTGATTGTTGAAGAACGTATTGTTGATCAGTGAGGGCGCATGGTAGAGGTCTCCGACAACAAAGGAAGAACCGGTTTGGGGTTCCAAAAAGGCTCATCAATTGCAAGATCTGGAGACATGCAACTTAGCTTCCGTAGCGGAGGGTTCATTCATGGCAATGAACAACACTTAGCTGTTGTGCTAGAGGATAGTGAAGAGGAAGACTGCAGCAACTTTGTAACGCATGGAAAGACATGCAACAATTGGATTGCCGTTGATATTCCTGGTATTTTGCATCGATCTAAGTAATTGCTTTCATATTTTAAAATCCTTCTCATATGCCTAAGGGAGAAGTGAACATTGTTTGGGCATTTTAAATTGATCATCAATAAAATTAATTCTATTCATCTACATCTTTGATGTTTGTTTTTACTTTTTGCTTTATTCTGAAAATGATAATCACAGAAAACATAAATAAATAATATAATTATCCATCTCCATAATATTTGGTCATAAATTCACTTCTCTAAAATCAAAATATCAAATCATTATGCAGGATGGTTTCTAACCCCATTGAATACAATGATCCTTCTCCTTCTCCAAATTTTGAATTCCCCGCATTTGAGGTCGAGGAGGAAAGTGATGTAGAAGTGAGTGATGAATTGTCTTGTCTTCTTGAGCAAGATGAAAAGATTATTCAGCCGTTTGAAGAACATATTGAGCTAGTCAACTTAGGTTCCGAAGATGATGTGAAGGAAGTCAAGATTTGGTCTCGATTGTGTCCAGATGCTAAGAAGGGGTTGATTGATCTTCTTCGAGAGTATTCAGATGTGTTTGCTTGGTCCTATCAAGACATGCCTAGGTTGGATTCTGAGATTGTGGAGCATAGATTGCCGTTGAAGCCAGAATGCCCGCCAGTCAAGCAGAAGTTGAGAAGAACGCATCCTGATATGGCTGTGAAGATCAAAGAGGAAGTGCAGAAGCAGATTGATGTCGATTTCTTTGTGACAGCTGAGTATCCACAATGGTAGCCAATATTCTGCCTGTGCCGAAGAAAGATGGAAAAGTCCGCATGTGTGTTGATTATAGAGATTTGAATAAAGTTAGTCCGAAAGATGATTTCCCTCTGCCACACATTGATATGTTGGTAGACAATACTGCTAAATTCAAAGTCTTTTCGTTTATGGATGGATTTTCCGGTTATAATCAGATCAAAATGGCACCCGAAGATATGGAGAAGACTACATTCATTACACCCTGGGGAACATTCTGTTATAGAGTGATGCCTTTCAGTCTAAAGAATGCTGGTGGAACTTACCAGAGAGCAATGACTACTCTTTTTCATGATATGATGCATAAAGAGATTGAATTATATGTCGATGACATGATTGCTAAATCAATTGATGAAGAGGAACATGTTAAGCATTTGTTGAAGCTATTCCAGCATTTAAGGAAGTATAAACTCTGCTTGAATCCCAATAAGTGTACTTTTGGTGTTCGTTCTGGTAAGTTGTTGGGCTTTATTGTCAGCGAGAAGGGTATTGAAGTTGATCCTGCCAAGGTTAAAGCAATACAAGAGATGCCTGCGCCAAAAACTGAGAAGCAAGTTAGAGGTTTTCTCGGCCGCTTGAATTATACTTCCAGATTCATTCCCCACATGACTGCCACATGTGCGCCTATATTCAAGCTTCTTCGGAAAGATCAGTCTTGTGATTGGACCAAAGACTCCCAGAAAGCTTTTGACAGTATCAAAGAATATCTGCTTGAGCCTCCGATTTTGTCTCCACCTGTTGAAGGAAGGTTGTTGATCATGTATTTGACTGTGCTAGAAGATAGTATGGGTTGTGTTCTTGGTCAGGAAGATGAGGCTGGAAAGAAGGAATTTGAAATCTACTACCTCAGTAAGAGATTCAACGATTGTGAGACTCGGTATTCTATGCTTGAGAAAACTTGTTTCACATTAGCTTGGGATGCTCAGCGTCTGCGTAAGTATATGTTGAATCATACCACTTGGTTGGTATCCAAAATGGATCCAATCAAGTATATATTTGAGAAGACTGCTTTAATTAGGAGGATTGCCCGTTGGCAGATGTTGTTATTAGAGTATGATATCGAATACCGATCTTAGAAAGTCATCAAAGGTAGTATCTTAGCTGACCATTTGGCTCACCAACCAATTGAAAATTACCAGTCAGTGCAGTATGATTTTCCTGATGAAGATATTTTGTACTTGAAAATGAAAGATTGTGATGAACCATTGCTTGAAGAAGGGACAGAACCTGGTTCCCGTTGGGGCATGGTATTTGATGAAGCTGTTAATCAATATGGAAATGGCATTGGGGCAGTGATTATTACTCCTCAAGGCACGCATCTACCATTTACAGCTAGATTGACTTTCAAGTGTACAAACAACATGGCAGAATATGAAGCTTGCATTATGGGGCTTGAAGAGGTCATGAATCTCAAAGTCAAGTATTTAGATGTCTTTGGAGATTCCGCTTTGGGTGTAAATCAAATCAAAGGTGATTGGGAGATGAACCAACCTGGTTTGGTACCATAAAGAGATTATGCGAGGAGGATTTCAACTTTCTTTACAAAGGTTGAATTTCATCATATCCCTCGAGATGAGAACCGGATGGAAGACGCTCTTGCAACGTTGGAATCAATGATTGTAGTGAGGTATTGGAATGAAGTTCCCAATTTATCTATGATGCGTCATGATAGGCCAGCTCACGTGTTTGCTGTTGAAGAGATCAAAGACGAGAACCGTGGTATTACGACATCGAATGTTTCCTCCAAAGTCAGATTTACCCGCCTGGGGCATCTTTGAAAGATAAGAAGACTTTGAGAAGATTAGCCGGTAATTTCTACTTGAATGGTGATATATTGTACAAGAGAAACTTCGACATGGTTTTGCTCAGATGCATGGATAGACACGAAGCAGACTTGTTGATGACCGAAGTGCATGAAGGTTCCTTTGGTACTTATTCCAATGGACATGCAATGGCAAAGAAGATGTTGCGAGCAGGTTACTATTGGCTGACAATAGAATCTGACTGTTGCAAATTTATGAAGAAATGCCACAAGTGTCAAATTTATGCTGATAAGATTCATGTTCCTCCGACATTATTGAATGTTATTTCTTCCCCATGGCCCTTCTCCATGTGGGGAATTGATATGATTGGGATGATTAAGCCCAAAGCTTCGAATGAACATCGTTTCATTTCGGTGGCAATTGACTACTTCACAAAATGGTTTGGAGCAGCATTGTACGCAAATGTAACCAAGCAAGTTGTTGTAAGGTTTATCAAGATTCAGATCATATGCCGTTATGGTTTGCCAAGTAAGATCATTACAGATAATGGATCGAACTTGAATAACAATATGGTGGAAGCTATTTGCAAGGACTTCAAGATTGCACGTCATAATTCTTCTCCCTACAGACCTAAGATGAATGGGGTTGTTGACGCTGCGAATAAGAACATCAAGAAGATTATCCAGAAGATGGTTGTCACGTATAACGATTGGCATGAGATGCTTCCTTTTGCTTTGAATGGGTATCGTACATCCGTCCTCACTTCAACAGGGGCAACCCCTTTCTCTCTTGTATATGGTATGGAAGCAGCGCTCCCCGTAGAGGTTGAGATTCCTTCATTGCTTGTGCTCATGGAAGCCAAGTTGACTGAAGCTAAATGGTGTCAGACCAGGTTTGATCAGCTGAATTTGATAGCGAAGAGGTTAACTGCCATGTGTCATGGTTAGTTATATCAGCAGAGGATGAAGAGAGCTTTTGATAAGAAGGTCAAGCCTCGAGTGTTCAAAGAAGGTGACCTTGTGCTGAAGAAGATTTTGACGTTCAAGCCAGATTCCAGAGGAAAATGGACTCCTAATTATGAAGGCCCATACGTTGTTAAGATAGCCTTTTCAGGCGGTGCATTGATTCTTACAACTATGGATGGTGAAGAGTTCACTCATCTTGTGAACGCAGATGCAGTCAAGAAATACTTCGCCTAAAAAGAAAAGAACAGCTCGCTAAGTTGAAAACCCGAAAGGGCGGCTTAGGCAAAAATGAGCGTCTCGGTGGATTGAAAACCCGAAAGGGTGATCCAGCAAATGTTAGAGACATAAAACAGAAAGAATTTCCCGATAAGTTGAGTACCCTACCTTGGGGCAACTTATGCAAAAATTAGGGATTATGGCAAGTAACTTCATTCTGCTGATCTTCAGTGATTTTGAAGGCTTGTTTGAGCACAAGGGTTGACATCGATTCATCATCCCAACAGCGGTCGAAAGCATAGTGGATATCAAGAGATGGTAGAAGGATTAAGGATAATTTGTATTCAATGTAACCTTTTCCATGTAAATTACCATTTTCAACTTTGTAAAATCTATGGAGTCTTGTCATTTACAGACTATAATTCTATTAAATAAAGTTTAGCTTTTGTCCAATTATTTCTACTCTAATTTACTTCAACCAATAGTTTTAAATTTGATTATGATCATTTTGAAATTAACGTTTTAAATCAAAGTCAAGTTTTCTTTAATATAAAAGCAAGAATTTTTCAAAGCAAGTAAAAGGAATATCAACATCATTTCAATGAATAGCAAGGCCTTAAGTGTGAAGCATCATTGGTTCCCCAAGCAGTTAACCCTTTTGGTATCCTTAGACGTTAGTGTTGATTCAATTCCTCGGTGGAGTGTTTGATCCTCGGTGGAACTTCTTTATCCCCAACTGATTTGGTTGATTCGGATACCCTGCGGCGTGTTGTTTTCCTTGACAAAGTTTATGCCTTCCCCAACGGAGTTTATATATCCCCAACAAAGTTTGTATCTCCTCAGCAGGGTTGATCTTCAAAGATGGTTGATTATCCCCAGTAGATCGCTTTGGTGTCCCCACCAATCGCCATTTATTTTGCTCCCAGTCAGAGTTTCCTCCTAGTTTCTGAGAAGCTTTTGTTGATTATTTCTCTGTAAGGTTGTCTCCCATTTTTATGGTGTTGACCTAAAATCCCCCACGGATTGGATGTTCTATCCTCATCAGATCTCCTCTTTCCCCAGATAGGTTTGAACCTTTGGGATGTTGATCTCTCTGTTCTCCAGCAGATTGTCTCCAAATTTTGTAGATTGACAAAGGATTGTACGGGTGGTTCAAATTCTTTTGCGACACCTTTGTATCCTTTGTGATCGTTTTGTCAGCATGACCATCATATATGCATATACATTCATATAATTTCATAATTTGCATATCCTGCATCTTCATATTTGATTTGTTTGAGATTCTTATTCTCTATTATGGCGATATTTCATCCCCATACCAAATCTAGGGTTTGTCCTCCTTCAATTGTAGTGTGTCAGCCCCCTAACTAGAAAGACTTTAACCTTTCTCCATTTCCCCACTGAGTTTATTTCCTCGTGGATGGTTGTTACTTCAGTTTCCTCTCCAGTAGATTTCCTAGATGGAATTACTCCCCTTGAGTTATGTCCTCATTGGGTTGAGTCTTGATTGACCGTTTTCTTTCTCGCTCTTGCCTAGACAGATACTTTGGTCCCCTAAGAGTCTATTACCTAGTAACTGGTAATATTCTTCTTAGTTTACAGCTGTTACTTCTTGCCCAATACCCGACAAAAGTACCCTTATTTTTCTCCTGAGTAGAGTCCCTAGTGGATCTATTCCCCAGGAAGTATATCCTTGATATGTTCATCCTAACCGGTGACGGATACCTTTCTTTCCCCTGCCTGAGTCTATCGTTGATATGTTCACTTTAACCGGTGATGGATATTCTCATTTTGTGGTATTCTATCTACTAACTGATAGATGTAATCCCTATTTTTGCTCCTCATCAGAGTCGATCCTTGATATGTTCATCTTAATCGGTGACGGGTCTTCTCTTTGGTTGGTCTTCTACCCAGTAACCGGTAGTTGTAAATCCTATTTTATCCCCTTTTTAGAGTTTGTCCTTGATATGTTCACCTTAACCGGTGACGAATTTTCTCTTTGATTGGTTTTCTACGCAGTAACCGATAGTTGTAATTCCTATTTTTGTTCCCCAGAGAGTTAATCCTTGATATGTTCATCTTACACGATGACGGGTTTTCTTCTCCTTATGGTCTTCTACCCGGTAACCGGTAGTTGTAAATCCTATTTTGTCCCCTCGTGGAGTCTATCCTTGATATGTTCATCCTAATCGGTGACAGATTTTCTCTTCGACGGTTTTCTATCCAGTTTTCGATAGATGTAATTCCTACTTTTTGTTCAGTTGGTTTATCCTTGATATGTTAATCTTAACCGATGACGAGTATCCTCCTTGACATTTTCAGGCAAGTCATCCTTGATATGTTCATCTTAACCGATGACGGATTTTCTTCCCTGTTGAGTTTATCCTTGATATGTTCATCCTAACCGATGACGAATACTCTCACCCTTGGTTTTCTACCCAGTAACTGATAGTTGTAAATCCTATTTTCTGCAGTTTTCCCCGGCAAGGCTATTCTTACCCAGTAACCGGTAATGAAATTCCTCTCCTAGCAGTCCTCAGCGAGTCATCCTTGATATGTTCATCCTAACTGATGATAAATGTTTTCTCTGTCAGATCTTTATTATCTCCTTACCCAGTAACAGGTAGTAGATAATAGATTTCTGCTCCTCCTGTGTTGCAGTTTGCTTCCCCAATTGAGTTGAGTGCGCATTTCCTTAGCGAAATCGTTTTCCCTTGCACAAGTCGAGTATTTCGGTTTTATCCTGACTTACTCGTATCCCTCGCAGATGTCGTGATTTCCCCGACTGAGTCTTTCTATGTTTGTATGGAATCCCTCTAGTCCCCTAATAGTTTTAAGTCGTAGCCTGGCCTAGGCATAACTCCTTTACCCCAGAGTCTTTGTCTCCCCAGCGAATTTTCCTTATGGAATGCATTGTGCTTCTGCGGATTTTCGGTCTCTCTGATTTCTTTTTCCTTTGTGGCAATATTTCCCCACAGAGCATTAACTTTTACAGTCGTATCATATGCATCATGAGGTCTCTTAGGGACCAAAATTCGTATCTCTATGTTGTTATTTAAGTCCATTCTACTAAGTCGACATGAAGATTTTAACCTTCGCCTCCTCAGTTAGAATGTCGTTAAATAGGGGCAGCTGTAAGACCCCAATTTTGACCCTAAGATCCCTCATGCAATTTCATCATAAGCATTAATATTGGGATCATACCTTGGCATCCTCCTTACCCCTCTTTCATTGGGTTTGTTTTGGGAGATATTACCAAGCACTTTGTGATTATATCATACTTATATTTTATCATTTCACTAACCAAAATACCAAAAATATGTCTTTTCATTTGTCTAACTCTTTTGTAGGAAGGGCATGATCTCATTGATTCATCAAATTCACATCTAGGGTTTGAGACCCTCATGAACAAAGAGCATAACTAAGAATTGATTCAAGAATGGTTATGAACATCATATATGAGCCCCAATGTTCTCTACATATTATATTGATCAAGTTTCCTTCAAGAGTTTGAGGGTGATTTGCCTTGGAAACCCTAGTTTGACTGGGTATCTTGAGTAACTTCTCCAACAAGCTATCTCACCAATTGATCAAATTTCTCAAGGGACACTTCAAAATTCATCATATTATTCATATATGATCTACCATGAGCCAATAAAGTCAAGAGAATTGAAAGTTAGCAAGTTGGTTGATGGTGGTTGGCCAGATGGATTCATCTGATCAAAACTGGGTTTCCCTAGATCCTATCTCCTACAATTTTCACCATATTAAAATTATTCCAAGAAAAACCTTACTCTAAATGACATTCCAAATAACTTTCATGTTGAGACCTAGAGCTAGTTTTTCTTGGAAAATCATTTTCTATGTTGAAACATTATAGGTCATTTTGTCTAAACCCTAATTTGAAAGTCAACTTCCCAAGGCCATAACTTGCTAACTTTTTATGAGATGAAATATTTCCAAGTTGCACAATCAAATTAAATGTGTCTACTTTAACTTTTATGTTTGGAGTGGGAGCTAATTCAACTTTTTTGAGCATGTGATATGAGGTTACATTATAGGTCACTTTTGGCCTATACCATTGATCAAATGATTTTTTCAAACTTCAAAAATGCATAACTCTATCATTTCAATCCAAATGACATGAAATTTTTGACCATTTTGAAGGTATTTTAGATACCTACAACTTTAATGAAGACACTTTTCTTATTTGAAGCTCATATAAAAAGTTAAGTAAGGTGGAGTATTGAGACATATGGCTTGACACTTAGAAAAAATTTGATATGTCAAAAATTTCCAAACTTCCACCTCAAATTTCTCCAAGTTCCAAGCTCCAACTAAAAATGTGTTTAACATGAAATTTGTTCCTCTTGATCTCACCTTTCCAAAGAGCTCAAATTCATTCATTTTGGACAAGGAATGCATAGGCTGCACATGGCATGAACATAGTGACATCACTTGGCAAAGATCAAACTTCAAACATCAATGCACACTTGCCTTGCAATCCAAGCTGAATTCAAACTATCCAACATTCATTTGTGGACCTCAAGCAATGATTTCATGGGCCTGTGCACGCCCATGAACCCTTGCATCACCATTTGCCAAAATTGGAAAGTGATTTGAAATGTGCAATTATCAACTGTTTCAGCTATAAATAGAGCTTCAATTGCTCAGAAATGAACACACATTCGCGCCAACTTTGATCCCCCATCTCAAACCCTCACTTTGCAAAGGATACGCATGAGAAATTCTCTTGAATTTGAGGTTGAATTTCCACTGTTTTGAAATTCAAATCTCCAGGAATCCATAGCCTTTCAAGCATCTAATCCTTCTTCTCCAAGCAAGTGGAGTGAGATCAAGCACAAGCAAGATCAAGATCAGTTGAATCCAGACCTTCATTGAAGGTATTTTCCAGAAATTTTGAACTCTTTGATTCTCTTAAATTCTTGTTTAATTCTATTGATTCTTTGGTTGTCTGAAGTCCTACCAATGTAGGCAAGAAGATTGAGTTGCTTTGAGGCCAAATCGAAGCAACTCAGTTCAAGTACCTTAAATTTCAACTCCATGTATCTCTCAATATACTTGGAGTTAGAGTGAATTGAGGCCAGATTTGAGCTCAATGCCATTTTTACTTTAAAATCATGTCCTTGTTTTTCATTTTGGTGATGGTTGATGGTGGACCAGTCCGGTGAGGTCCATCGGAGAAGATGACCGGAGCTCTGGCTCCGGCGATACGTTGGCAAGTCTCTGAACCACATGATCCATTCATTATGTTTTAATCCTGAGCGTTCTTTTTAATTACCACATGTGCAGCGCGGTTAACTAATGACCACATGGAACGCACGCTAGGGACCATCTGATTTACCACCTCAATTAATGAGCGAGATCAGATGGTCCACGTATTTTTGATTTTCTGAATTCTCATTTTTAATGCATTATTTTCAATAATTCATATTAAATTCAATATTGAACCAAAAAATATGGGACTTTCACCAAAAAAATTCAAATATTTTTCTCTTTCATATTTTGAATTAATTTTTTTTGGGATCATTATTAATATTTTTCATGAATTAATTGATTTCAAATTTGTTTTTAATTGTTTAAAAATATTTTTAAATGTCCAAAAATTATGAAATTTTTTCTCCAGGGTTCTTTGACCTTGTTTGACCTATGATAAATCTCATGGCCATTTCTTTGGTGTTTTGATGAGATTTTAGGAATTGGACAAACCATATTTAATTTAAATGAAATATTTTCTTATTTTTAATTGAATAAATGTCAAATAAATTTGTTGACTAATTGTGATGACTTTGTTTAAGTTTGACTCTTGTTGTTGGGCCTTGGTCAAGGTTGATTTGACTTTGTCAAGTTAATATCATTTGATTTAGGGGATTGATGGAATGTACATTCCATCTCCCAAAATGAATGAATGATATTAATTTGGTAAAAGTCCTCCTTTGACCAATTTGTGATTTCATTCATTCCCCTCCCTCTTCATCTTATTCCTATTCTTCATTCATTCACTCATTTGGCCTATGATATCTCAAAGTCCTAATGCTAGTTGATTGAAAAATTAACATGAGTATGGATGAGATTATGCCACACCTTTTGCATATTCTTTTTGTGTGTGGTATGTTTCATGAGCATAGTTCATTATACTATGTCTCTAACATGCATTAACTCCAAAATTTTATTGCCCGACCTCAAATAGTTGTGACTTCTACATAAGTCTAATTATGATTGATTAACATAGCGCTAAATTTGTGACATAAAAGGCATAAGCATTCTAGTTAGTGAGATTGTAAGTCTCCCCTCTTTCATGGTATTGTGTGGAAACTTGGCCTTCTTTCCTTCCTTTGGAAGATGTTTTGGTTCAAGGATTAATGCTTGTGATAATGGGTTGAGTGTTCTCCAAAGAATGTCTTGAAATGAAAAGCAAAAGCAAAACAACACTAACTTCTAACCAATTAACTACTAACTTCTAATTTCAAGGTTTTACTTTAATGCAATTTACTTTTAGCACTCTATTTCATTTGTCATTGTTCATATCATTCTAATTGTTTATGTTAATGCAATTTTCACTTTGTCCATTTGGACCATATTGTGTGATATATTTTGTTTGTGTACTTTTCTTGTTTGTGTGGTCTTTGACCATTAATGTACATAATAATAACAAAAACCCTAAAAAACTTTTGGGTGGACTGTTGGCTTGATCTTGGACAAATGGACTTAGAATTTAGGCAACCTTCCTATGCTAATGGACTTGGCCAATGCGAACTTATTGATGAACGAAGTGCTGACAATTTGAACTTCATCTGATACATCTTTGAAGACCTCTCCAAATTCATCTGCAACATGATCATTGTGAAGCTGTTATTTTGAACCTGTGACTTGTGGAATTCATCTGTTACATGGGCTATTTTGAAGAAGATCATGGAATGGATAAGCTTGGATAAGGCTATATTTATTTGATGCCTTGCTCTTCAAGATAATATAATTGTGTATTTGTGTGTTGCTTGATTCTAAAAGTCCAAAGGAATTTTGGGTTTCTATTGACATTCTTGTCTATTGGATTGCTACCCATTTGGTCAGATCTTTTCAACTCTAAACTTTTAATTTTTGTACATAGGATAGTCTCTTCATCTTCTCCCCATTTCTTTAATTTCAAAATCTCTCCCTCCATTTTTCAAAATCTTCTTTGCGTGAACTACTTTTGTTCTAAACTTTGACCACTTTTGAAAAAAAAGATAGAAACTTTGGCCTTATGCCATTGCATTTTCAAACTTCTTTTCTTAAATCAAACTTGTAAATAGACTTAACTATACTTAACTTAAACTTTCAAAATTCCAAAAATGACTAACTCATGCAAACCATTTTTAGGCCTTTGCTTCTTTCAAACTTAAATTTTGTTAAAAAGCAATGCACCCATTTTGAAATTTGTATCACGAACTACGAAGTTTTGATCCCTCATTTTTATGTTGGTACGTAGGCACAAGACCGAAGGTCTTGTCAAACACAAAAATATAATTAATGAATTCTTTTCTCATCCCCCCATTCTATTTGTTTGTAAACATCACTTTGTATAAAATACATATGCACACAAAATAGGCTCCCTAGGAGTACCTAGGACACTTTGGATTCTAACACCTTCCCTCTTTGTAACCAACCCCCTTACATGTGAACTCTGACTTTTATTAGTTTTTATTGGAAAACTTCTTTTTTGGGTTTTGTTCGTACTTTTTCCCTTTTCCCTTGGAAATAATAAAAGCGCGGTGGCGACTCTTGTTATTTGATCTCTAGCTTATCCATAGCTTGATGATCATGAATTTCCCGCTACAACCTCCATGAACAAGATTCGACTTTCTTCATGATAGGGTTTTGCAACAGCGTGGTGTAAGGTTCAACATAGCTACTAAAATACAATGAAATGATGTAAGTGGTCCTACCTCTGAAGTTGAAACTTGCTCCAGGGAGTGTTGATCGGAGAAGATGAAGACGGAAAATCACTTGTACAAACAAGTACGGTATTGCCTTTATCTTCTTCTGAATTTATTGTCTTCCAATTCTTCTTCTTCCAAAATTCTGTAGTGTGATGAGGTTGAGCACTCTCTTTTTGAAGCTTCAATGTGAAGCTCCAATGGAGTTTTAGAAATTGAGCTTTGAGTGTGAGAGGGAGAGGAATCAGAGAGAATTTAGGAGCTTGAGGGTAATGATTCCAAGGGTGCTGCAATAATGATGGAGGGTGAAATATATAGGCATTAGGTTTGGAATTGATGAGCTTTAGAGTTAGTTATGGTTAGGTTTGAGAGCTGCTTATGACTTGTCTAGGATGGACTCAGTGAGTCCAAACTATTAACACGCTGAGTCGGGAGTTAGTTGGTTGGATTGGATAATTAATTAGTTAGGATGAGTGAGCATGAATTTGTTTTCCCTTGACTGGTTAATGCAGGTTGGTTTTTAAGTGGAAATGTTCTTAACATGAGTGATGACCTGCTGAGAAGGTTCACCCTTTAATACCAATTGGACTTGTGAAATAGTTTAGGCAGTGTTATGTTGTTGGTTAATGTTAATTGTTATGCATTGCTTGGTGTTGGAATACGGGTTAAAACATGTTGTCATATGCTTATGATTCTACTGCATTGCAACTACTGTATTGAACCTTTGGCCTTTTTTGTATTGCAGCGGGTTTGAATCATGGCTTTTGTGAATAGTTATGACTTGGTTTTTTCACTGCAGGCTTTATTTGAATTATTGTCCAGCATTGACACGGGTATGCATCAATGGATTTTTTTGCAGGATTGGTGATGGCCAAAGGTTGATGTAAAAAGGCTTGATGTTTGTTCCTGTCTGCAGCTATAACTCGACAACATTGCTTCATGACTGTTATGCTCATGGTTTTTTGGTGTTCATGCAGGTGTGCATTTGTTTTGAATGATTGACTTGAGATTGCACTTGTGGGCACACTTCTGGATTTCAGTTTGGCACACTTGCAAGCCTTGGCCATACTCATGACAGAGGTTCATGTTTCAATCCAAAGGTTCAATTCTCACAGCCTTACAACCAAGCCTCATGTGCATCTTGCCCAAGTGTTAAACCTGACTTGTCCCTTTATAGAAAATTATGTAAAACAAGCAATGAGTCGACTCAAACAGGGGATGAGTCGACTCAAATAGAATTTATTTCAGGGTTGAGTCGACGTACGACTCGACCTGTTCGGACCCGTGGAAAAATGGTTCAAAGGAAAACGGGAAATGACTTGACGTAAGGAGTGGGTGGGTCGACTCAAACAGGATTTTTTTCAGGGTGAGTCCACCTATGACTCGACCTGTTTGGAACCGAAGAAACATGGTTCAACTGAAAATGGGAAATGAGTTGATGTAAGGAATGAATGAGTCGACTCATGCAGGTTTCCCAGAATTGGGTCAACCTGTTCGGACCCGAAGGTTTTTCTTCGAGTCATGAGTCGACTCACAGAGCTGAAACTTCCAAAAATGAGTTTTGCAATGTATTATGACATTTCCTTGCATTTTTTTTTATGTAATGAATATTTTATGGATGAAAATGAATGGAATTGGCCAATTGAATGAAACTGAATTGACTTAATACATGAATATGTCACTTACAATGGATTGAATTTGGACTTCTATGATCATGATTTAAAATTAGGTATGGATAGACATGACATGTATGAACTAATTTGAAATGGCTTGCATAAATTCAAACCCAAGATCCATAACTGACTCATGAAAAAAGAAACATGAACCTTAGCAAGACCTATGGACCAAGCAGTAGTGGCATAACAATGATCAGATGAATGAATAGAAGTAGATATAAGTTATGAGACCAAGGACTTGGGCTATAACTAATAGGCTCCAACACAAATGGTGGAACCAAAACCAAGGAAACAACATGAGTGGACCAAGCACAAGAGGCTGAGCCAAACATACACTGAGTGAAAGATCACATGAAATTAGGGAAAGGAGCCACCATTAGGGTTTCCATGCCTTGAGGAATGCCATAATGAGGTCTTCATGAATGTACGTCCCACAGATCAAGAGATTGGGGTTTCCAACAACTCCAGATGAAAAGTCAAGCCATGAGGTCCATTAGGACACATCTTCCTTGATTAAGGTTTAGTGCAGCATAATCTTTAGGATATATGTGTGAATGCATGATGCACATGTATGAAGTATGAATGGGTACAGATGAGTCTTAAGTCATAAGTTGAATAAAAAATGAAAAGGGGAGGGAAAATTTTGGGGTACAACAAAAGTATCTCCTCAGAAGCTTCTCAGGAGTGAATCAGCACAGAAGCAGAGAGATCATTGCAGCGACAACTTTGAACATCTTTCGGAACTTATAATAGTTGGCGCATAAGCGGATTTGGATTTCATTATTCAGAAACTGATGACGTTGAACGTCATATATTCAGAATCAAAACTGGTTGTTAAAGCTACACAATAAAAAACCATTAGGGTACCAAAATTGTTCTCACAAAAATACAACATTGTTATCATCAAAACTCAAGGTATAAATAGAAAACCAAATTTTGTTTTAACATATTAAACCGCAACGAAATGAAATTAACGTATAACAATGATGAGAAAACAAATAAATATGTTTTTCAAAATAATGTTTGAATAATTTTACAATTTTATAATCAATTTCAAATTAAATAAGAAACAAAAATTGACTAAGACAATTTATCAAACACTCGGTGTGCAATGAACACCAAGTTGAATTTTCCTTTGTGTTGTTGATGTGAAAACCAACTACAATTTTATAGATTGCAATTATCTTCCAAAATAATTTGAAATATTTCAACACAAACACATTTATCAGTATATGATATTGCACACTAAATGATTTCACAAATTATATATATATATATATATATATATAGAGAGAGAGAGAGAGAGAGAAAGAGAGATCAAGTGATTATATCTTCTTCCCTTCCCTTGATCTTAAGAATGACCAAGTGTCCCATGATTTCCAATTGATCCTCCGGTTCCGCTACTCCTTTGACAGAAACCACTTTCTTCAAAACTATCACTCGGCTTAATTCAAATTGCAAAATCTTGTGCCAAAGGCCCCAAATTACCCTTGATATTAGAGGGAAAACCCCAATTGGTTTTATCCATGAAAACCCCCAAATCCTGCAATGAACACCAAGTTGAATTTTTCTGTGTGTTGTTGATGTGAAAACCAACTACAATTTATAGATTGCAATTATCTTCCAAAATAATTTGAAATATTTCAACACAAACACATTTATCAGTATATGATATTGCACACTAAATGATTTCACAAATTATATATATATATATATATATATATATATATATATATATATATATATATATATATATATATATATATATATATATATATATATATATATATATATATATATATATATATATATATATATATATATATATATATATATACACATATATATATATATATATATATATATATATATATATATATATATACACATATATATATATATATATATATATATATATATACACATATATACATATATATATATACATATATATATATATATATATATATATATATATATATATATAGAGAGAGAGAGAGAGAGAGATCAAGTGATTATATCTTGTTCCCTTCCCTTGATCTTAAGAAAGACCAAGTGTCCCATGATTTCCAATTGATCCTCCGGTTCCGCTACTCCTTTGACAGAAACCACTTTCTTCAAAGCTTTCACTCGGCTTAATTCAAATTGCAAAATCTTGTGCCAAAGCCCCCAAATTACCCTTGATTTTAGAGGGAAAACCCCAATTCGTTTTATCCATGAAAACCCCCAAATCCTAAATTTTACCTTATCAATCTTGTATCTAGATGGAACCCAATAAAAATGATTATGTGTAGTTGTTGTGTGTATGCATAGAAAAAAGTTGAAGACGATGAGAAAATTCTTGGTATATTCTTAAATTCAATTTAATGAAATGGATGCATGAATATATATATATATATATATATATATATATATATATAAATATATATACACCTGTGTGTGTGTGTGTAAGAAAAAATAAGAGAAAAACATAATATAGAAAATTTACAAGTTTTTTGGAATATTAGATAGCACGCGTCGACCTATAGACTCTATGCGTCGATCTAAAATGGATAGAAGGTTTGCTTGATCTAAACACTCAGTTTGTGTCGAGCTATATGTTGTATGCTTCGACCTAAGAGACATATGCATCGACCTGATGGGTTTACGTGTCAACACATACTAGACATAAAGTTTGTTTTTGCAAAATCTTTAGTATCTGTTGACCTTTAGCACGTATGCGTCGACCTAAGAGTCATATGGGTCTACCTAAAGGGATTATGCATTGACACATACTGGACTTGGCTTTTATGTGTCAACCTGAAAACCTTAAGTGTTAAGACATACTGAACAAAGGCTTCTATGTGTCAACCTGAAAACTTAATTTTAACTTGTAAAAACATTTCTAAACCGATTTTAAGTATCCTAAGATGAAAATGAACATATGGACACGGAGAATAAGGTCATATATACATAAATTCTAAGTTACCTAGTTTTGACATCATCTAAAACATTTCTAGAAGAATAGTGCGCTCACATGCTCCCCCGTTTTGATGATTGCAAAACATACAGAGTATTTGATGTTTTAATCATAGCTACCCTGAATATATGCACCTTAGATACTTCGATATTATATGAACTTCTCCCCCTTGACAATGTCAAAAAGAGACAAATCCAGAAAATGTGAGAAGTATCATGTAAAACTTACAAAAACATATATATCACTTAGAGGCATTGCAAATATAAATTGATCAACCTTAACATGCACTCACATATCATTAGAATGACGTTAAAATGAAGATTGTATAAACATAAATTAACATGCAATTAAGACAAAATGATATAAAGTTCATTATAAATATATCATAACAAGGTCAAAGAGAAAAACATAAAGACAAAAGTCTATAAGTAACATGCTCAAACATCAATAGCTTCAAAAATACTTTTAAAGTGAACATACAATAACATGAATCACATATGATAATGACATAATAACATGAAGTCACTATAAACATATAGATTGAAACACACATGGTTTAACAATGAAATTTTTGTAAGTGAACATGCATGAAATGTATCATTTATCAAATGGATCACACATTTTTGGAACATAAACATGCAATCACATATAAGCAACACATGAAATAAAAACTTACGAACAAAGAGATAATTCAAACGATAATACCTCATAGGATGAGAGACAAAGGATGCACTCACATGAAATGTAACTTTCTAACGAAAGTTAAAACAATCGTAAAAAGTGCATGCACCAAAACATTTAGGCAAGATTTGAGATATCGAGAATGCCCAATTACCGTAGAATATTGGAAAATCGCTTAGTCGCAAGAGGTTTTTTGAAAATGTCCGCAAGATGATCTTTGTTATCAACATGTTCAAAAACGACATCACATTTTTCAACATGGTCGCATAGGAAATGGTGGCGTATATCAATATGTTTAGTACGAGAGAGTAAAACTAGGTTTTTGGTTAGGTTAGTCACACTAGTATTATCGCACATTATCGGAATACATTGAAGTTTGATGTCGAAGTAAAGTAGTTATTGTTTGAGCCATAAAATTTGAGCATAACAAGTACTAGATGTGATATATTCCAGCTAGGAAGTTGACAAAGAAACGAGGGATTACCTAAAGGGATTATGCATTGACACATACTGGACTTGGCTTTTATGTGTCAACCTGAAAACCTTAAGTGTTAAGACATACTGAACAAAGGCTTCTATGTGTCAACCTGAAAACTTAATTTTAACTTGTAAAAACATTTCTAAACCGATTTTAAGTATCCTAAGATGAAAATGAACATATGGACACGGAGAATAAGGTCATATATACATAAATTCTAAGTTACCTAGTTTTGACATCATCTAAAACATTTCTAGAAGAATAGTGCGCTCACATGCTCCCCCGTTTTGATGATTGCAAAACATACAGAGTATTTGATGTTTTAATCATAGCTACCCTGAATATATGCACCTTAGATACTTCGATATTATATGAACTTCTCCCCCTTTGACAATGTCAAAAAGAGACAAATCCAGAAAATGTGAGAAGTATCATGTAAAACTTACAAAAACATATATATCACTTAGAGGCATTGCAAATATAAATTGATCAACCTTAACATGCACTCACATATCATTAGAATGACGTTAAAATGAAGATTGTATAAACATAAATTAACATGCAATTAAGACAAAATGATATAAAGTTCATTATAAATATATCATAACAAGGTCAAAGAGAAAAACATAAAGACAAAAGTCTATAAGTAACATGCTCAAACATCAATAGCTTCAAAAATACTTTTAAAGTGAACATACAATAACATGAATCACATATGATAATGACATAATAACATGAAGTCACTATAAACATATAGATTGAAACACACATGGTTTAACAATGAAATTTTTGTAAGTGAACATGCATGAAATGTATCATTTATCAAATGGATCACACATTTTTGGAACATAAACATGCAATCACATATAAGCAACACATGAAATAAAAACTTACGAACAAAGAGATAATTCAAACGATAATACCTCATAGGATGAGAGACAAAGGATGCACTCACATGAAATGTAACTTTCTAACGAAAGTTAAAACAATCGTAAAAAGTGCATGCACCAAAACATTTAGGCAAGATTTGAGATATCGAGAATGCCCAATTACCGTAGAATATTGGAAAATCGCTTAGTCGCAAGAGGTTTTTTGAAAATGTCCGCAAGATGATCTTTGTTATCAACATGTTCAAAAACGACATCACATTTTTCAACATGGTCGCATAGGAAATGGTGGCGTATATCAATATGTTTAGTACGAGAGAGTAAAACTAGGTTTTTGGTTAGGTTAGTCACACTAGTATTATCGCACATTATCGGAATACATTGAAGTTTGATGTCGAAGTAAAGTAGTTATTGTTTGAGCCATAAAATTTGAGCATAACAAGTACTAGATGTGATATATTCCAGCTAGGAAGTTGACAAAGAAACGAGGACTTGCTTCTTGTTATGCCAACTAACTAAGAAGTTTGAAAATAGGTGGCATGTTCCACTAGTACTTTTCCTATCGGATTTGTAACCGACAAAATAAGAATCAGAATAACCAACCAATCTACAATTTATACTTTTGGAAAACCAAAACCCATCCTTAGATGTACCATGAAGGTATTTAAGGAAGCGCTTTACAACTTTTAAATGTGATTCCTTATTAGAGGCTTAATATCGAGCACTCACGCACATACTTGTAGCGGGGTATTCGTTACCTTTAGATTTATTGACTAAATCAAAAGTAAATCATACAATTCGAGTCGCCACCGCACTTCTATTTATCCAAAGGAAAGGTTAGAAAGCGAACAAAAACCGAGAAGTTTTATCAAATCAAAAACTAATAAAAAAGTCAGAGATCTGGGTAAGGGGGTTGGTTATGCAATGGGAAGGCGTAAGCACCCAAAACATCCTTAGTACTCTAAGGGAGCCCTTTTTGCAAAGTTGTATGGTAGGTTGGTATTTGTGAAAATATTTGTGCAAACATGATTGGGGAGATGAGAAAAGAATATACATATTATTTACAATTTTGTTTTTTAAATGGATAAACCCATTGCCTACGTACCATCACAAAGGTAGGATCAAAACCTCGTAGTTTGGGGTAAAAATCTCAAAAGAAGTTGGTGAATTATTTTGTCAAAAGCCTTAAGGTGTTTTGTTATCAAAGGGAGAAAACTCAACTTAAACCACAATCCACCATGTGAGGAGAGCTTCAACATACTAGTGAGGGATCCACCCTATAATAAGCATGGAAGGATTATAGTCCAATCACTAAGGATAAGGTGAGGTTTACATCAACCACTATGATAACTCAAACCTAATAGCTAATGTTTATGAAAAGCTTTGGCAAAGGTGGCCACAAAAAACGATTTGAGTGAGTTGTATTTACAAATTATAAGTATTCACAAAATAAAGTCAAAGTTGACTTAAGGTTCAATTCAAAATAAGTATTAAGAAAAGAGTTTGGAAAATCAAAGGCATATGGCCTGGGTTTCTAATTTTGAAAACAATGTCAATGTTTGCACAAAATGAGTTTGGCTTGGGTTAGAGTGGAAAGAAGAAGAGAAGGGCTAGTCCTAAACATGAAAAGATGAGGGAAGAGAGTTAAACCCTTGGAGTTCCTTTCTTGAGATCATAAAGATGATCCAAGTTGCTCCTTTCCTTTGGACTTAGCAATTAACTCAAGCAATCAATCAAATAATCAATCAAGCTCCTAGGATCTTCCAATTGGCTTGTCTTTCTCTTAACTTGGATATGACAATGGTCCTTCTAACTAGCTCAAGTTTGGAATCCCTATCACAAGAACACACAATCAAAAAAGTTCCACAATGCAACAATAGAAATGGACAAAGAGAGAGTTTAGATTAGGGGTCCTTTCAAATCATCTTCAAGATTTAAGCATTCTAAAGGCATGAGGCCTAGTTGCTCTTCAACAATTTTAGCATTCTAAAGGCATGAGGCCTAGTTGCTCTTGAACTCCATTAAGCATAGGTAAGGTCCTAATTCTAAGTCCTTTCTCCTTTTGCATTGGTTCACACAAACAACACAAAGCAAGCACAAGGCAATATTATATTTACACAATAATGTGCTCAAGTGAGCAAAAGGCAAATGGAATAAACATAAACATGAGCTCAAGTGAGCAAAGGTCAAAGATAATATGAATAAATGAATAAGAAATTAAATTGCATTAAAGTAAATTGCAAGAATTAAATGCTTGAATTAAAAGTTAGTAATTAGTAGTTAGTGTTAGTGTGCCATAAGGCAATTTAGCGCTATGTTAAGCAATCGTAAGTGGACTAATGTAGTAGTCACACCTATCTGAGGTCGGTCAATAAAATATAGGAAAATAAACACAAGTTAGAGACCATGACTAGTAAGCCAAGCTCCTACAACTTGCCATGCCAAAAGAAAAGAAGGATGACCTTGTATGGATTTTAGGTTCTTTGCTTGATCAAGAAGTAACCTATCTTGGACACAAAGCAATTCACTTGATCTTTGATCAAGATGAATTTGATTTGGATCAAAGAAGGTTCAACCTCTCATATGTCAAGGCTAACCACAAATCATTAACTCATTGGTCAAAAGAAAAAGATGAAGAAAGGAGATGAAGATAGAATGTACAAAATAAAAAGTCAAATGACATAGCCAAAACACATTGATCAAACATGAATGGAATCATCATAAATCAATGGTAAACAGAAGTGAAATGAAGATTAGAAGTCAAGAAAGGTCAAACATATTTTTGGTATTTTTTTGGAATTAAAATAATACATAAAATAAAATGAACAAATAAAGGTCAAACTTCAAATCCAATTCAAATCAACTTGGATAAGTCCAATTGGATCATCATAAGTCTAACATGGTCAAACAAGGTTTGACATTTTTTCTTAACATTTTTTTAAAACAGAAACTAATTTTAAACAATTAAAAATAAAGAAAAATAACATAATTGGACTAAAATCTCAAATAAATCTCAAATCAATTAAGAAATTGATGAGAATATTTTTCATAGACTCATCATCATCCAAAGATGTTAAGAAAATATTTTTGGCATTTTTGAATATCAAATGATATTTTAAATGAATTAAAAAAAATCAAAAATGAAATAATTCACAAAAAATATTAAATGGAATCACAAAAATAATTTAAAATCATTTTATGAAACTAGAATTTAAGAGAATTTTTTTGCAATTGGTCCCATATTTTTGTGATTCCAAATAAAGAAGTTATGAATTTTTGAAAATAAATGGATTAAAAGAAATTAAAACAGAAATTAAGAAATTAGAAAAAACCACAGGCGTCTGATCAAAGCTCATTAATTGACGTGGCTGATCAGAAGGCTCTCAAGCGCACGTTGTAAGACCCCAATTTTGACCCTAAGAACCCTCATGGTATCATAACATTGCATTTGCATTGCCTCAAGGATCTTTAGCATCTTGGTTCCCTTTGCCTTTGGGTGGGACTCCTTGTGATTGGTTTGAGATCACCAAGCATGCTTGAATTATACATCATTGTTTCTCTTACTTTTGTTTACTAACCAAAAGCACAAAAATGTGTCACTAACATCTTTTGTTTGAAGCTTGAGTATCATCCAAGACACTTTGTGGGTTCTATTTAGATGATCAGTCAACACAAGGGAATGGCTTGAGATACTTCCAACAGGTTCAAATGGGGTCTATTCGTCAGTCAAAACGTTAATCTTGAAGGAGCAAAAGTTTGTTCATGAGATGTCATGCTCGCTAGGCGAGCAGAATGGGTCGCCTAGCGAGTCCCAAGAAAAGCCACCAGAATCACCTACGCTCAGAGGAATTTCTTGAACTGTCATGCTCGCTAGGCGAAGCCCACGTGTTTAAAAAAAACGAAAAACAAAGAAAAAAAAAGCGAAAAACGAAAAAAAAATAAAATAAAATAAAATAAAATAAAATAAATAAATAAATTATATATAACAGAAAATTTTTGGACTTGGGCCTCTCTCATTTGAGCCCATAGGTCCACAAAAATCAGGTTATAAATTCAGAGTTTCAGTGAAACAAAAGGCCATTCTATTCCTATTACCCTGGCAGGGAAAAAGATAGTGAGAGAAGAGCTAATAGAGTTCAGAGCAACCTCCAGAGACTGAAGGGAACTCATCGGCAAAGAGCCAATTCCGTCTCATATAAACCCTCAGATTGCTTTGCAAACCCAACCGGGCAATTCAATTTCATTTGATCTCTCCAGTCAGATTTGCCTTATTCCCATTACTTTATGCTTTTAATTTGAATGCTCTGAATGTATGAGGTATTATGGGTGAATTTGATACCCTTTTGATGCATGTGTTTGACAAGAGGTTTAGGCCTCCTACCCTTGGTTGCTTTTTGTGAATTTTAATGGCAGGATTCATGTGGTTACGTTTTGATTTGGGGGCAACTCTTGATTACCCTATCTTGTTTCTCTAACCTGTTTGTTGAGTTTTTTTTGTGAGGGCTCACATGACTCTTGCAGGGATAGCTTGCTTGGTGTTCCACTTTATTTGTGGGGTACCACCTGGAGGTCTATTCCGATTACCTGTACTGACTCACTTTCTTTGATGGTGTTTAGCTTGGGAATCTCTGGGTTTCTTATTTATCTAATTGCTGTTACTTCGGATCTTTATCCGTACGGTAGATCTATCGATCCCTTTACTTTTCCCGCATGTTACCGATTTCTTAGGTTTCGTATAGCCTCTCGTAGCATGTCATTTAAGGTAGCACGGTTCCTTCATCTAGGACCTCCTTTTTGCATTGAGCATCCCTAAACACCCCAAACTCATTGATTTTTCTTCTCCTAAGAACACGTTATCTCCTTCTACTACAGGCGAGTAAGTCTCCAAAGGTCGAGCATCCGGTAGATTGCGTAGTAACGTCGTTCACCCCAAAACACAACCCTTACCCCATAGGTGGTCGAACTACGTTTTGCTTTGATTTTCATCCCAGATGAGATATGTAGGCATAAGACGTGATGTCTTAGCGAGCACACTCCTCTTTAACCCATAGGTAGCCGGGCTACGAAGACTCTGATTCTCAGATTTAGATGAGATACGTATGCAGTGGATGCGACGTCCGTGCGAGTCATTTTCTTTTGACCTCTCTTTTAGTAAGTAGTACATTAGATAAACATACACGCTTTTCTCATCCCTTCAATCATGTTTGCACAAATAAATTTTCAAAAAAAAAAAACAACAACCTTTGCAACAAATGTGAAAAGGGCTCCCTATGAGTACCTAGGATGCTTTGGGTGCCTAATACCTTCCCATTGCATAACCAACCCCCTTACTCAGATCTCTGACATTTTTACTAGTTTTTGATTCGATAAAACTTTTAGGTTTTTGTTCGCTTTCTAACCATTCCTTTGGATAAATAGAAGTGGGGTGGCGACTCGACTAGTATGATTTACCTTGGATTTAGTCAATATCTCTAATGGTAACGAATACCCCGCTACAGAAAAGTGGCGACTCTGTTGGGGATCGAAACATCCTAGTGGGTTTTGCCTACTTTTCATATTTGTTGTATTATATTGTATATTTTTTTGTGTGACATATTTTTGTGCAATTTGGGATTACTGTATTGTATGTAATGATTGATTTGCTTGAAAATTAATTCCTTGTATGCTTGGTGATCTTTGTGAGATGAGTTCTATACCCGGGCTCGAGTGCACTTAGGATAGGAGAATGGCATAGTCTTGTCGACTTGTGTGGAGTTATTCCTTAGCAAGTTGACTTGCAAGTCCATTCACTTGGTGGAGGTTATGTTGGGATCAATAATGTCACACAAGTAAGTTGTGGTTAGACATTACTCTTTCCAATATAGACCTTAGAAGCCAAGGACCTTAGTTTACCAAGCCCATCTTGGCCTATTCTTAGGATGTAGTGCGAAAGTCGTTCAAGTGTAAGATTTGATACGATTGTTACGCGATACTACACTCATAAGAGCCTCTCTTGAGAATATTTTCGGAATACGAGTAGTCGTTTCTCCAATAATATCCGAAAGATGGAATGATGACTATGGGAACCTCTTGTAGAACATGTTTGGGTGGTTCTTAACCTAACTCCATGCTCGTGACTTATAACAAACCCTTGATTCATGGTTGGTCCGTTCATGAATCCTTAATATCAATGGAACTTGGGTGTTGATAAGGTGTAAACCATAATCCACCAAAATGGATGATTGATATTAAGGATAACATGATCCATCCCATGACCTTTGTTTGGTGTGCTTTGCTTGATCCTTGAGTGTGATTGTTGCATTCATGCATTCATGCACCCATTTGCATCCATATCATAAATAAATAAGAAAATTTTCAAGGAACTTAAGGGGTTTATTTGCAAAATTTTCAGACATGGAAAGACAAAGAAGGAATACAAAGAAGTACAGCTTCAGGCAACCAGATTTGAAAGAGTTAAGGAATCTGACATCTTATGTATTAGATCCTTTGGGTTTCAAGGCTCGTTTTGGGAAGCTTCTTACTCTTCTGACTACTCAGGTGGATGAAGGATTGGTGAGTGTATTGGTGCAGATTTATGATCCCTTGTACCGTTGCTTCACGTTTCCGGATTTCCAGCTTTTGCCTACTCTTGAGGAATATGCTTACCTTGTGGGTATACCTATTCTAGACCAGTTGTCGTTCAGTGGCTTGGAGAGTATTCCTACTTCTCAAGAGATAGCTGACATGTTACACATAGATGAATCTCTGGTTGGTGCTCATATGACTACCAAAGGAGGAATTCAAGGTCTCCCTTCTGAGTTCCTTATTGCTCAAGCTACTATGTATCGGAAGGCCATGAGTGAGGACGCCTTTGAGGCCATATTTGTACTTCTCATCTATGGGCTAGTATTATTCCCCATCATCGACAAGTGTGTGGATGTGAACGCTATTAGGATCTTCTCTACTCTTAATCCCGTTCTGACTCTGTTGGGCGATATCTACTTCTCTTTGCATATGAGGAATGCAAAGGGTGGTGGCGCCATTGTGTTTTGTTTGCCTATGTTGTATAAGTGGTTTATTTCTCACTTACCTCAGACGGTCGCTTTCAAGGAGAACAAGGAATGTCCACGGTGGTCCACGAGACTTATGTCTCTCACTAATGATGATATCTCTTGGTATAACCATGTGTATGATGGTGTGCAGATTATTGACTCTTGTGGCGAATTCTCCAATGTACCTCTTCTTGGTACATGTGGTGGGATTAACTACAATCCTGTTTTGGCACGTCGGCAGCTTGGGTTCCCCTTAAAGGATAAACCCAATAACATTTTGTTAGAGGGTGTATTCTTTCAGGATGGTAAAGATCCCCAAGGCTTGAAAGCTAGGATGGTCCGCGCTTGGCGCAAGATTCATAGGAAAGGAAGGAAAGAGTTGGGTCCTAAGAATTGCATCGCTTTGGAGCCTTACACTGCTTGGGTAAGGAAGAGAGCGTCTGAGTATCTCATGCCTTACGAGTATCCGAGACCTACACCTATGATCATGGCTGGGCCTTCAACCCTCCCTAATCAAGGAGTAGAGGAGTTAAGAGACGAAGACCGTTCACGTGCCTGGATCCGTGAACGTGAAGAGTTGCTTCAGCAGATTAAGGAGAAGGATGCGTTGATTGAGTTTCTTGAGCATCAGGTTATCGATGATCCTGACGATGTATGGACTTCTCTACTTCCTCAGTCTTCTAAGTTCTGGAAGAGGAGGTATGATCGACTCGCCAAAGAGAAGGCCGATATGGAGGCAGCCTACGAGAGGGAGGTGAAGAGGCTTCGCGCATCTTATCTTCCTGTGTCCCGAGCTTTAGATGATTGTTTCTAGGGATCCATAAGACGGTTATTTTCCTTTTCTCTTGTATATGATTGACGATGCTGCACTTCTTTTCCCTGATATTATTTGATGAGATATTTCCATATGTGATAAAATGCTTAATATTTCTAAAATTTGCAAATAAAACTCTAAAGTTCCTTTGAAATAAAAAACAAATCATATGCACAAGCATTGCATGCATCATATGCATAAGCAGGTTCTGTTTCCGGTCCCTTGCCCTGTGGTCTAACTCCGTGTCCTTCATTTATTTTGAAGATAAGCTGACTCACCGGTACTACACTAGATCCAATATTTCAAGACCATGGATTCACGAGGCAGGCGCTGTGACGTCCACCCTACACCAGAAATTGAAATTTGTGAAAAACAAGAAGCTGGTGGTGGTAGGGGGAGAAAGGGCTCTCCTGGTTAGCCATTTGTCTTCCTTCTCTTATATAGATGTTGAGGTTGAAGTTGGAACTTCTTTCCAAGCTTTATCTAGTGCTGAGCCTATTGAGAAAAGAGCTCCTTCATTTTCTTCCTACAAAGATGCAAAGCTGGCCATTGAGCGTGGTGCAACCACTAGTTTAGGAAAAATGATTGAGTTAGAAGACAATGAGTCCCGGGCTAGCATAGGTTTTTCTTCTGGTACTTTCAACAAGCAAGGGTTGTTCAAGAGTGGAGGTTTTATCCATACTGGTCAGGATGAGGAAGCTGTTGCTGTCTTGGAAGAGGATGCAGAGGATTATGGCAATTTCATCTTCCCTGGAGGGGTCTGCAACAATTGGGTCGCTGTGGATATTCCAACAGTTGTCCATAAGTCAATGTAATGATCACTTTGTTTAAAAACCCTTCTCCCATGCCAAAAGGAGGAGTGATGACATTGATGGCGCATAAATACAATGATATTTTCGTTCAACAAATTCATGTTAAATGTTTGTTTTTCCATTTATTTTCCCTTTTCGCTTTTGCATGAAATTGGTGATCACATAAAACCTCAAAATGGAATAAAATCAATCTTTTCATCTACATAATGATTTGCCTTGTTTGAATTCTAAATCTTTTCATATCCAAAATCATTATGCAGGTTGATTTCTAAACCCATTGAACATAATGACCCAACACCATCTCCAAATTTTGAATTCCCTGTACTTGAGGCAGAGGAAGATGATGTTGAAGAGATTCCTGATGAGATCACCCGGCTACTTGAGCATGAAGAGAAGATCATTCAGTCGCATCTTGAAAATCTGGAAACAGTCAACTTAGGGTCTGAAGATTGTGTGCGAGAGGTAAAGATTGGGGCACTTCTGGAAGAATTTGTTAAGAAGAGGTTGATTAAGTTGCTACGAGAATATGTTGACGTCTTTGCCTGGTCATATGAAGACATGCCTGGTCTAGATACTGATATTGTGCAACATTTCCTACCTCTAAAGCCTGAGTGCATGCCTGTAAAGCAGAAGCTCAGAAGAACTCATCCTGATATGGCAGTGAAGATCAAAGAGGAAGTTCGGAAGCAAATTGATGCGGGGTTCCTGGTGACTTCTATATATCCTCAATGGGTGGCCAATATTGTGCCCGTGCCTAAGAAAGATGGAAAAGTCTGGATGTGTGTGGACTATAGAGACTTGAATAAAGCTAGTCCGAAAGATGATTTCCCTCTACCACATATTGATATGTTGGTAGACAATACAACTAAATTCAATGTCTTCTCGTTTATGGACGGATTTTCCGGATATAATCAGATTAAGATGGCACCCGAGGATATGGAGAAGACAACATTCATCACACCTTGGGGAACATTCTGTTATCGAGTGATGCCCTTCGGTTTGAAGAACGCCGGAGCCACGTATCAACGAGCTATGACCACCTTGTTTCATGATATGATGCACAAGGAGATTGAGGTATATGTTGACGATATGATTGCTAAGTCAAGAACGAAAGTTGAACATGTAGAGCATTTGTTGAAGCTTTTCCAGCGTTTGAGTAAATATAAGCTTCGTCTGAATCCCAACAAGTGTACATTTGGAGTCCGTTCTGGTAAGTTATTGAGCTTCATTGTTAGTGAAAGAGGTATTGAGGTTGATCCTGCAAAGGTCAAAGCAATACAAGAGATGCCTGCGCCCAAAACTGAGAAGAAAGTCCGAGGTTTTCTTGGCCGCTTGAATTATATCTCCAGATTCATATCCCATATGACTGCCACATGTGCGCCTATATTCAAGCTCCTCCGGAAAGATCAGTCCCATGATTGGACCGAGGATTGCCAGAAAGCTTTCGACAGTATTAAAGAATATCAGTCTGAGCCTCTGATTCTGTCTTCGCCTGTAGAGGGAAGACCTTTGATCATGTATCTGACTGTTCTTGAAGACTCGATGGGTTGTGTCCTTGGTCAGCAAGATGAATCAGGGAAGAAGCAGTATGCTATTTACTACCTGAGTAAGAAGTTCACTGATTGTGAGTCTCGATACTCAATGCTTGAAAAGACATGTTGTGATTTGGCTTGGGCTGCTAAGCGCTTACGCCAGTATATGATAAATCATATGACTTGGTTGATATCCAGAATGGATCCAATCAAGTACATCTTCGAGAAGCCTTTTTTAACAGGGAGAATTGCCCGTTGGCAGGTGTTGTTATCTGAGTATGATATTGAGTATCGAGTTCAGAAGGCTATTAAAGGTAGTATCTTGGCTGACCATTTGGCACATCAGCCTATTGAAGATTATCAGTCAGTTCAGTATGACTTCCCGGATGAGGAAATTTTGTATTTGAAAGTGAAAAATTGCGATGAGCCTACACTTGATGAAGGGCCAGAGCCTGGTTCCAGATGGAGTATGGTGTTTGATGGTGCTGTAAATCAGTATGGAAATGGTATTGGGGCCGTGATTATTACTCCTCAGGGCGCGCATATTCCTTTTACAGCAAGGCTAACTTTCAAATGCATGAATAATTCTTCTCCTTACAGACCCAAGATGAATGGGGCTGTTGAAGCTGCTAATAAGAACATTAAGAAAATTATCCAGAAGATGGTTGTTATGTACAGAGATTGGCATGAGATGTTGCCATTCGCTTTGCATGGCTATCGTACATCTGTCCGCACTTCAACAGGGGCAACCCCTTTCTCTCTTGTTTATGGCATGGAGGCTGTACTCCCAGTAGAGGTGGAGATCCCATCAATGAGAATCTTGATAGAGGCCAAGTTAACTGATGCTGAATGGGTTCAGAGTCGTTATGACCAGCTGAACTTGATAGAAGAAAAGAGATTGACTGCCATGTGCCACAGTCAGTTATATCAGCAGAGAATAAAGAAAGCTTTTGATAAGAAGGTCAAGCCTCGTGTGTTCCGAGAAGCTGACCTTGTGCTCAAGAAAGTCTTGTCTTTCGCACCCAATTTCAGGGGCAAGTTGACTCCAAACTATGAAGGTCCATATGTTGTTAAGAAAGCCTTTTCAGGCGGTGCTTTGATACTTACAACTATGGATGGGGAGGATTTCACTCGTCCTGTGAATTCAGATGCAGTCAAGAAATACTTCACCTAAAAATAAAAACAGAATAGCTCGCTAAGTTGAAAACCCGAAAGGGCGGCTTAGGCAAAAATGAGTGTCTCGGTGGATTGAAAACCCGAAAGGGCGGTCCAGGCAAATGTTAGAGACACAAAAAATATATAAAAATGATATATGTATCCCGCTAGATTGAGTACCTCATCCTGGGGCAATCTAGGCAAAAATTAGGGATTTGGCAAGTAACTGCATCCTGACCAGACTTTGTTCTACAACTGTCATCCGTCAGAAATCCTTGCTCATTATCAGCCAAAGCTTCAAATACATCGGATTCTGAATTGGTGGAGAAATGGCCATTATGTTCAATGTAGCCCTTTTCCAATATATATCACCAATTTCAAATTTGTAAAGATCTATGGAGTCTTGCCATTCGCAGACTACCATTCTATCAAATAAATTTGAGCCTTTTATCCAATTATTGGCACTCTTATCTGTTTCTATTCAACAAATGTTTTGCATGTTTTGATTAAGAAAATATCATTGTTTTAAACGATCAAATTTTTTATAATTTGTTTTTAAACAAAGTGAACATTCACAATGACGAAAGGATACTTAGGAGATCCTCAGTGCTCTCCCAAGGGTGGTACGATCCCTAACAGAGTAAGATTTTTGTCCATATTCCTAGCATGATTGTATCTCCTCCCTCCGGAACCCCTTGTGGTTTATCCTACCAAGTGGATTGCTTGTTGAGAGTCACCTCTCTTCCCTTCAGCAGAGTAGCAATCTTTCTGCCTCAACAGCTTGGATCTCTTTGGGCAAGAGCGGTATTTGGTGGTTGATCCCGATAAATCCTTTATCTCCTCGGGTAGATTCCCCAGTAGAGTTGTTGGTGTGGTGGACCTTGTCTGTGATAACTCTCTTCCTCAGCTGGAATGATTGATGATTCATCCCCTGCAGAGTTCTTTGCTTCCTGGTATCTCTGAGATCCAGCAGATTGGATACTCTCCGGTGAACTTGGCTTTCTCTCTTGAGACATAGTACCGGGTGGTTGATTCCTGGGCCTGGTTGTGTTAGATATGTCTGTCTGTCAGTATACATCATACATAAACCACGCATATTCATGCATAATTTTAACATTCAGATATTCATGTTGCATTCTTTGCCATATATCGTTGTTTGCTGTCTCCTGCTATTTGGTGATATACTTCCCCGAGCAGATGTGTGTGTCTGATCTCTCCATATAGAGTCAACTCCATAACCAGAAAGCGTCTATCCTTTCTTCCATATTCCCCACCGGGTTATATCCTCGTGGATGTTGATTGTTTTTGTTCCTTCCCAACACATATACTGGGATGGTTTTCCCCATTGAGTTATATCCTCACCAGGACAAGTCTTGATTTGGTGTGCCTATCTAGTTTGGTCCTAGATCGGTCTCTTGAGACTCTTTTCCTGTTTCCCCGTGGTAAATGAATAATTTCTCAATAATTAGTAATTATTATCCCCGGTGGAGTCTGTGTTTCTCTACCCTCATACCGGTAGTTGTAAACCCTATTTCTTCCCTTTTTGCAGAGTAACTATTTTTGCTCATCTTTAATTGGTGATAGTTATCTTCATCCAATATTCGGTGATGATATCCCCTCATCTGCTTGGATAATTGCCCTAATTACGCAATTTATCCCCAGCGGGTCATCTCTCGTCTACCTTGTTGTTGTTGGTAACGATTGTTTCTCCCCTGAATTGGTCATCATTATATACCTAGTTTCGGTATCCCGATGCCTTTTCTTTTCGGTCGATTTATCCTTTATTAACCCAGTAACCGGTTGTGGATAATCGTCCAGGCGAGTATATTATCTACGTTCTGACGGTAATAGATAGTATATCTCATGCACTCTCTGGTCTGAAGCCTTTTGTTCTTCCCCAGTTGAGTAAGATTCGTATCCCCTTTGTGGAGTCGAATATCCATCCTGTAATCGAGTTTGCTTTTAGCCCTCTTTTGGATGATGAGTGTTTTGGGAATATTCCCCAATTCACGCCTTGGTTGGTCACCTATTATATGCCCAGTAACCGGTATCCCTGGTGTTCCTTCCTCTCTGCTCCATATTATGACTTTTTGGTCCCCTGTGGAGTCAGAATCCCTGAGTTGAAGTATACCTTTTAGGTTTTCCTCAGAAGTTTTGAAGTTTTGATATCTCTCACCCTTATACCGGTCTTGGATATTCATCTCTTCCTGAGTATGTTGTATCTCTCACCCTCATACCTGACGTTCAGATCACATGTCTCCTTGAGCTTATTACCCAATATCCGGTAATACCTCGTCCCGCTGCTTCCCCAAGAGTGTCCTTGTGGACATCCCCAGCGAAGTCCCTTAGTGGATTGTTTTCATCCGGATTTTATCCGATGTATCCGCTGTGGATAGTTTTTTGCTGTATTGGCATATTCCCCAATACATGCATCTTCGAGTCAGCTCGAGTCTTTCCATTGGATCTTTTCCCTTTGGAATTCTCTCCCCGACGCTTTGAGTCGTGACCTGCTCGTGCATTTTTATCCCTTTTCTATCCCCAGGGTCTTGGTCCCATGGAGTGAATTGCTCATATGGATTATCAGTGGCTTCTGATTCCTTTGCTTTTGTGGACACATATCTCCACAGAGTGCTACCATTTTTCATACCTACATTTGCATCATGAGGTCTCTTAGGGACCAAAATTCGTCTCTTTGTTATTATTTAAGCCCATTCTACCCCGTCGAGACGAAGATTTTAACCTTCACTTCTCCGGCTAGAATGACCTTAAATAGGGGCATCTGTAAGACCCCAATTTTGACCCTAAGATCCCTCATGGCATCATAACATTGCATTTGCATTCCCTCAAGGATCTTTAGCATCTTGGTTCCCTTTGCCTTTGGGTGGGACTCCTTGTGATTGGTTTCAGATCACCAAGCATGCTTGAATTATACATCATTGTTTCTCTTACTTTTGTTTACTAACCAAAAGCACAAAAATGTGTCACTAACATCTTTTGTTTGATGCTTGAGTATCATCCAAGACACTTTGTGGGTTCTATTTAGATGATCAGTCAACACAAAGGAATGGCTTGAGATACTTCCAACAGGTTCAAATGGGGTCTATTCGTCAGTCAAAACGTTAATCTTGAAGGAGCAAAAGTTTGTTCATGAGCTGTCATGCTCGCTAGGCGAGCTGAATGGGTCGCCTAGCGAGTCCTAAGAAAAGCCACCAGAATCACCTACGCTCAGAGGAATTTCTTGAACTGTCATGCTCGCTAGGCGAAGCCCACGTGTTTAAAAAAAACGAAAAACGAAAAACGAAAAAAAGAAAACAAAAAAAAAACGAAATAAATAAATAAATAAATAAATAAAAATAAATAAATAAAAATAATAAATAAATAAAATATAACAAAAAAATTTTGGACTTGGGCCTCTCTCATTTGAGCCCACAGGTCCACAAAAATCAGGTTATAAATTCATAGTTTCAGTGAAACAAAAGGCCATTCTATTCCTATTACCCTGGCAGGAAAAAAGATAGTGAGAGAAGAGCTAACAGAGTTCAGAGCAACCTCCAGAGACTGAAGGGAACTCATCGGCAAAGAGCCAATTCCCTCTCATATAAACCCTCAGATTGCTTTGCAAACCCAACCGAGCAATTCAATTTCATTCAATCTCTCCAGTCAGGTTTGCCTTATTCCCATTACTTTATGCTTTTAATTTGAATGCTCTGAATGTATGAGGTATTATGGGTGAATTTGATACCCTTTTGATGCAAGTTTTGGGGATCTTTACCCTCTTGAAAGAATACACCTTCTAACAAAATTTTATTAGGTTCATCCTTTAAGGGGAACCCAAGCTGATGGCGTGCCAAAATAGGGTTGTAGTTAATCCCACCACATGTACCAAGAAGAGGCACATTGGAGAATTCAACACAAGAATCAATGATCTGGATACCATCATACACACGGCTATACCAAAAGATATCATCATTAGTGAGAGACATAAGTCTCGTGGACCACCGTAGACATCCTTTGTTCTCCTTGAAGGCGAGCGTCTATGGCAAGTGCGAAATAAACCACTTGTACAACAGAGGCAAACAGCATACAATGGTACCACCACCCTTTGCATTCCTCATATGCAAAGATAAATAAGTGTCACCCAACAGAGCCGAAAGGGGATTAAGAGTAGAGAAAATCCCAATAGCGTTCACATCCACAAAATTATCGATGTTGGGAAATAACACTAGCCCATAGATGAGAAGTACAAATATGGCCTCAAAAGCGTCCTCACTCATGGCCTTCCCAAACATAGTAGCTTGAGCAATGAGGAAATCAGCTGGGAGACCTCGAATTCCACCTTTGGTAGTCATATGAGCACCAATATCAGATACATGTATGTGCAACAGATCAACAATCTCTTGGGAAGAAGGAATTCTCTCCAAGCCACTGAATGGCAACTGATCTAAGATAAGTATACCCACAAGATAGGCATCCTCCTCAAGCGTAGGCAAAAGCTGGAAATCCGGAAAAGTGAAGCAACGGTACAAGGGATCATAGAACTGCACCAACACACTCATCAGACCTTCATCCACCTGAGTAGAAAGAATATATAGAAGCTTCCCATGACGAGCCTTGAACTCCAAGGGATCCAATACATAGGATGTCAAACTCCTTAACTCTTTCAAGTCGGGTTGTCTGAAATTGTACTTCTTCGTATTCCTTCTTTGCTTATCCATGTCTGAAAATTTGCAAATAGACCTCTTAAGTTCCTTGAAAATTTTATCATTGTTGATGATATGGATGCAAATGTATGCATGAATGCATGGATGTGTAGCGGGGTATTCGTTACCATTAGAGATATTGACTAAATCCAAGGTAAATCATACAAGTCGAGTCGCCACCGCACTTCTATTTATCCAAAGGAATGGTTAGAAAGCGAACAAAAACCTAATAGTTTTAACAAAAACTAGTAAAAGAAACAGAGATCTGGGTAAGGGGGTTGGTTATGTAATGGGAAGGTGTTAGGCACCCAAAACATCCTAGGTACTCCTAGGGAGCCCTTTTCATATTTGTTGTAAGTTTGTTGTTTTGTGAAAATTTGTTTGTGCAAACATGATTGAAGAGATGAGAGGAGAATATACAAGTTTATTTACATTTTGTTTGGATGGATAAACCCATTGCCTACGTACCATCTCAAAATGGTAGGATCAAAACCTCGTAGTTCGGGGTAAAAATCTCAAAAGAGTTGGTGAATTGATTGGTCCAAAAGCCTTAAGGTCTTTTGTTATCCAAGGGAGAAAACTCAACCTAAAACCACAAATCCACCATGTGAGGATAGCTTCAACATGCTAGTGAGGGGTTAACCCTATAATAAGCATGGAAGACTCATTGTCTATCACTAAGGATATAGGTGAGTATGACATCTACCACAAGGATAACTCAAACCTAATAGCTAAAGGTTATGAAAAAAGTTTGATTAAGAGAGTGGCCATTGAAACCACAAAAGACATTTGAATGGGTTATATTTTACCAATTAGAAGTATATACAAAAATGGTCAAAGTTGATTTAAAGGTTCAATTCAAGAATAGGTATTATGAAAAGAAGGTTTGAAAATCAAAAGCATAAGGCTTAGGTTTCTAATGTTGAAAACAATTGTTAAATGTTTGCACAAAAGTTTTGGCTTGGGTTAGAGTGGAGAGGAGAAGAAGAAGGGCTAAGTCCTAAGCAAAGAGGTGAGGGATAAAGAAACAAAACCACAAAAGGAGTTCCTCTCTTGAGATCATAGTGATGATCCAAGTAGCTCCCATCTTTTGGAATAAGAAATCACAAAGCATAAGCAATCAAACAAGTCTCTTAAGAGATCCTCGATGTATCTTGTATCTTTCATTTTGAATGAACATGGCAATGGTCCTTCAATTTGAGCTCATAGAATCCCCTAGCACAAAAGCACACACATCAAAAGTTTCATGAAGTAAACCAAGAATGGACAAGAGTGAGTTTAGAGATTTGGTCCTTCTAATCCATCTTCACATTAGGATCCTTTTACTCCAATTTGCATAGGGAAAATCCTAGAATCTAAGTCCATTTCTTTGCATTTGGTTCACAACAATCAAAACAAATTACAAGCACAATAATATATACACAATTATGTGCTCAAGTGAGTAAAAGGCAAATGGCATTAACATAAACATGTGCTCAAGTGAGCAAAGAGAAAAGCAAATGGATAATATGTGCAAGAATAGTAAATTGCATAAAAGTAAAGAGCAAAAAGTAAATGTTAATTGTCAATAGTTAGTGTTAGTAGTTAGTGTGCCATAAGGCAAATTTAGCGCTATGTTAAGCAATCGTAATTGGACTTATGTAGAAGTCACAACTATCTGAGGCCGGTCAATAATAATGTAGGAAACAACACAAGTTAGAAGTCTTGATTAGTGAACCAAGTTCCAACAACTTGTCATGCCAAAAAGAAAATGAGAATTGATCTTGTATTGGTTTAAGCCTTTTGCATGATCTAGAAAACAACCTATCCTTAATGCAAAGTCATTCACTTGATCAATTGATCAAGATGAATTAGATTTGAATCAAGGAATATTAAGTCTCCCTAATCAATGCTAACTTATCAACCTTCAACTCATTATCAAAAAGAAAGAAGAAGAAAGAGATGGAGAATGGATAATGAAAATGGAAAGATCAAAATGCATAAAGTGCAATAAGATGTGCCAATCCATATGTATTGACCAAATGACATTGAAAGTCAAAGTTAAACAATGATAAATCAGAAATAAGACGAAGATTAGAGGTCAAACAATAAGCAAAATATTTTTTGGCATTTCAATATTAAAATAAACTTGAATTAAAAATAATGGAAAGGTCAAACTTCAAAATCACTTCAAATCAACCTTGAAAGGTCCAAGTAATTTATCCCAAGTTCAACAAGGTCAAACAAAGTTTGACAAAAAATTTCAGCACTTTTAAAAGTCAGAAACTATTTTTAATTAATTAAAAATGAATAAAAATAACCTTATTGAACTAAAATCTCAAATAAATCTCAAATCAATTATAAAATTGATGAGAATATCTTTCATAGATTCATCATCATTCAAATAGGTTAGGAAAATATTTTTGTATCTTTTGAACATCAAAAACTATTTAAAATGAATTAAAAACAACCAGAAAAGAGAAAATTCATAAAAAATATCAAATGACAAAATAAAAAATATTATAAATCAGAAATAGAAACTAGAATTTATTTGGAGACTAATGCAATTGGTCCCATAATTTTTGGATTAAAAATGAAGAAGATATTAATTTTTGAAATAAAAGGGAACTAAAGAAATTAAATCAAAAAATAAGAAATTAGGAAAAACGAGAGTTAGATCTGAGCTCATTAATTGAGCTGGCAGATCACACGCTCCAGAGGCGCGCTCCCACCATACGCCTTGGTCAACTGTACCACACGCAACATTAAAACAAGTCATAAGAAACAAAGGTCAGGATTAGATCTGGACAACTCAATCCAATGGCTCAGATTCAAACTGGAGAGAAATGGCCACCGGAGCCACCTTCTTCTCCGGTGAGCATGCGTTTTCCGGCCAAAATTGCAGAGATTCAAAAGGCAATCAAAGTGCACGATCCTTACACCAAAATGGAGCTGGGGTGATGTACATCACCCCTATAACCTTGAATCACTCTCAAGATTCCTATAGGTTGAGAAATCTGAGGTGGAAGATTCAGGTATGAAAAATGCAGATCAAAGAAAAACGAAATTGAAGCTACCACTAGCTTGCCTCTCAAATGAGGACTTCAGAAAACACTTTGGCCAGGCAAATAGATCAAAGAAATGAGAGATTCGAAGCAAATACCAGCTGGTGAATAAACTTGAATTCTGGAGATTTAAGCTCGATTCCTTGCTTGCTTTGCCAAAACAGAAGATCAATGAACTAAATGATGGAGGTCTAGAAGCTTTAGATCCAAAGATTCAACCAGATGTAGTTGAATTTTGGATCTGAAAAATTTGAGAAAAATGAAATTGCTTCTTTGGTGAGAGGTTGGGTTTTGATTTCTGCAGCAATTCAGATTGAATCAGGTGTGTAATTTGAATGGAATAGGGTCTCTATTTATAGAGGAAATGGCAAGGAGAATGTGATCAAAGCCGTGTGCATGAATTTGGACAATCCTTGCATGGGCTTGCATGATCATGCACAAGGCCCAAAACCAAAGCCAAATGCAATCTGAAATCAAACCAAGGTGAAATGGACGTGTAATTTGAGAGGCAAAGGCTTGTGTAATGAATTCTCACATGTTATGCATAATTGAACTAAAAACTTCTCCTCTTCGAAACTAACACTTGCCAAATCCAAACATGATGATATGAGTAATGGTTGGAAAGGTTTTGATGTAAGGAACAATTGTTATGTTGGGCAAAAATCCATTTGGAATGTGGAAATTGGTGAAATTTGAGTTTAAAGTGCAAGGTGCAAAACATGTCAAGGCAAAGTTTCTAAATTTGGCCAATGTTCAAGCCCTTATGTTTTGATGATGCAAGCTTAAAATGAAAACACTTCCAACATCAAAGTTGTAGATCTTTTCCAGGCAATCAAAATGGACTTAAATTGTGCATCATTTGGATTTTTCATGAAAGAGTTATGGGCATTTGAAATTGGACTTTTTTGCCTTTTAATGCATTTGGCCCAAAAGGACCTATAATGTCTTGCATTATCACATGTATTTCCTTTGAAATTTTGAAATTTTGTTCAACATAACATTTGAAATAGACATCTTAATATTTCCAATGCATTTGATCCCACCTCAATATAATAAAAAATGAATGAGTTATGTCCTTGGGAAGTTGACCCAAAATTAGGGTTTCAGTCAAAATGACCTATAATGTATTGGAATGGGAGATGGCTTTCCAAGCTTCAAATCAATTTTTGATGAACATGAAAGTTGTTCATATTGTCCTTAAGAACATTTTTTCTTTTGGAATCATCTCCATTTGACCAACACATAAAAAGTTAGGTCTTAGTGCATTTCAAAATAGTCAGATGAATTGACTAATCAACTTCTCAAGTCCACAACCCACATCTTGATGAATTGATGATTGAGGATAATCAAATAAGTTCAAATATGCTTGAAATGATGAATTAAAGAACTTCCCTTGATTTTATTTGATCATGGGCTGAGGTTGCTTCAAGAGCAAGGCATTATGGTGCACAGATGAATTAGGGTTTCCTTGGGGCACAAACCTCAAACCCTTTGACTTGCTTTGATCAAAATGATTAATTGAGATGCTAGGGAGGCATAATTGATGGATGAGAGTTTTGGGAACCATTACCATGCTTGCTTTCATCTCCTTTTGGCCATATCATTGCACAAAAGATCTCCTGGAAGCTTTGGACCTTGTGATTGCTCAAGCTACAAACAAAAGATGTTAGTGACATATTTTTGTGCTTTTGGTTAGTAAACAAAATGAGAAAAGAAAGGATATGCAATTCAAGCATGCTTGGTGATCTCAAACTACTCACAAGAAGTCCCACCCAAAGGTAAAGGGAACCAAGATGCTACTGATCCTTGAGGCAATGCAAATGCAATGTTATGATACCATGAGGGATCTTAGGGACAAAATTTGGGTCTTACAGATGCCCCTATTTAAGGTCATTCTAGCCAGAGAAGTGAAGGTTAAAATCTTCGTCTCGACGGGGTAGAATGGGCTTAAATAATAACAAAGAGACGAATTTTGGTCCCTAAGAGACCTCATGATGCAGATGTATGCATGCAAATGGTAAAACTCCGTGGGGATAAGCGTCCACAAAAGAAAAAGAAATCCGGAGAAAGTGACTCTGGGGGAGTAAAGGGTAAAAATGCGTGAGCAGGTCACGACTTGAGACTTGCTGAGAGACACGGAGAGAATCCATGAAATGAATCAATGGAAGGACTCGAGCTGACTCGAAGATGCATGTATTGGGGAATATGCCAATACAGCCAAAAATTATCCGCAACGGATACTTCGGATAAAAAATCCGGACTCGGGTGGGGATGTCCACTAAGGACTCAACTGAGGGAGATCCCGACAGAAAATCTCCTGGGGAAGCAACGGGATGAGGTATTACCGGTTACTGAGTAATAAGCTCAACGAGACATGTGATCTGAACACCGGTATAAGGGTGAGAGGACAACATGCTCGGGAAGAATGAATATCTAAGACCGGTATATGGGTGAGAGATATCAAACATCCGAAATCATCTGAGGGAGACCTAAAAAGGTATATTTCAACTCAGGAAAATCTGACTCCATAGGGGACAAAAAGTCATAATAGGGAGCAGAAGGAAGGAATACCAGGGATGCCGGTTACTGGGCATATAATAGGTGACCAACCAAAGCGTGAATTGGGGAATATTCTCAAAACACTCATCATCCGAAAAGAGGGAAAAAAGCAAGCTCGACTATGGGATGGACATTCGATTCCAAAACAGGGATACGAATCTTACTCAACTGGGGAAGAACAAAAGGCTTCGACCAATAAGTGCATGAGACATATTATCTATTACCGTCAGAACGTAGATAATATACTCGCATGGAAGATTATCCACAACCGGTTACTAGGTTAATAAAGGACAGATCGACCGAGAGAGAAAGGCATCGGGATACCGAAACTAGGTATGTAATGATGACCAATAAAGGGGAGCAACAAACATTACCAACAACCAGTATGAAAGATGACTTGCTGGGGATAAAATTGCCTAATCAGGGAAATTATCCAAGAGGATGAGGGACTATCAACACCGAATATTGGATAATGATAACCATCAAGGAGGGGATTACATCTACCGGATACTGGGTAGAAAACCACGGAAGAGTAACCGTCATCGATTAGGATGAACAAGAAGGTTAACTCTGCAAAGGGGAGAAAATAGGGCTTATAACTACCGGTATAAGGGTAGAAAACCACAGACTTCGCCGAGGATAAGATGAATAATTACCGATTACTGAGCAATTATTCATTTATACCATGGGGAAACACATGAAACAGTCACAAGGAGCCAATTTAGGATCAAACCAAAGAGGAAAACTGAATCAAGACTCGTCCTAGTGAGGATATAACTCAATAGGGGAACCCATCCCAATATATGTGTTGGGAGGAAGCAAAAACAACTGTCGTCCACGAGGATATAACTCAATGGGAATGTGGCAGGAAAGATAAACACTTTCTGCCTAATGGGCTGACTCTATATTGAGGGATCAGACACCGACATCTGCTTGGGAATGTACCACCAATTAGCAGGGAATAACAAACAAAGATATACGGCAAAGAATGCAATATGAATATCCAAATGTTTGAAAATTATATGCACACATGCGTGGTTTATGTATGATGAATGCTGACAAACAGACATTTCAAACAAAAACAACTTCAAAGAAAAAGTACAAATGCATCCGGTACTACATCTCAAGAGAGAAATCCAGATTCCACGGAGAGTATCCAATATGCCGAGGAATCAGGAGTACCCGGAAACAAAGACCTCTGCAGGGGATGAATCATCAGTCAATCCAGCTGGGGACAGGAGTTTATTTGCAGCGTAAACAACTCTGCTGCGTAAGCAACTCTACTGGGGAATCTATCCAAGGGATAAAGGGATTCTGAGGATCAAACACCAAGTACCGTACTCACTAAGGAGATCACATCTGCTGAGGAGGAAAGGTCGCTACTCTGCTGAAGGGAAAAGTGGTGGATATCTCACCAAGCACTCCATCCAGTAGGAAAACCACAAATGGCTCCGGAGGAAGAAGATACAGTCATGCCAGGCATATGAACAAATGTCTTACCCTGCTAGGGATCATACCATCCTTGGGAGAGCACTGAAGATCTCCTAAGTATCCTTTCGTCATTGTGAATGTTCACTTTATTTAAAAATAAGTTATGAAAAATTCGATTATTCAAAACAATGATATTTTCTCAATTAAAGCATGCAAAACGTTTGTTGAATAGAAACAAATAAGAGTGCAAATAATTGGATAAAAGGCTCAAATTTATTTGATGGAATGGTAGTCTGCAAATAGCAAGACTCCATAGATCTTTACAAATTTGAAATTGGTGATATATATTGGGAAAGGGCTACATTGAACATAATGACCATTTCTCCACCAATTCTGAATTCGATGTATTCGAAGCTTCGGTTGATGACGAATGAGCATGAATCTCTGACAGATGACAGTTGTAGAACAAAGGTCTTGTCAGGATGCAGTTACTTGCCAAATCCCTAATTTTTGCCTAGATTGCCCCAGGATGAGGTACTCAAATCTAGCGGGATGCATATATTCTTTTTTTTTCATGTCTCTAATTTTTGCCTGGATCGCCCTTTCGGGTTTTCAATCCACCGAGACGCTCATTTTTGCCTAAGCCGCCCTTTCGGGTTTTCAACTTAGCGAGCTATTCTGTTTTTATTTTCAGGTGAAGTATTTCTTGATTGCATCTGAATTCACAGGACGAGTGAAATTCTCCCCATCCATAGTTGTCAGTATCAAAGCACCGCCTGAAAAGGCTCTCTTAACAACATATGGGCCTTCATAGTTTGGACTCCACTTGCCCCTTGAATCGGGCGCGAAAGACAAGACTTTCTTGAGCACGAGGTCACCTTCTCAGAACACACGAGGCTTGACCTTCTTATCAAAAGCTTTCTTCATTCTTTGCTGATACAATTGACCATGGCACATGGCAGTCAATCTTTTCTCTTCTATCTAGTTTAATTGGTCATAACGACTCTGAACCCATTCAGTGTCAGTACACTTGGCTTCCATCAAGACTCTCATTGATGGGATCTCCACCTCTACTGGGAGTACAACCTCCATGCCATAAACAAGAGAGAAAGGGGTTGCCCCTGTTGAAGTGCGGACAAACGTACGATATCCGTGTAAGGCAAATGGCAGCATCTCATGCCAATCTTTGTACGTGACAACCATCTTTTGGATAATCATCTTGATATTCTTATTAGCAGCTTCAACAGCCCCATTCATCTTGGGTCTGTAAGGAGAAGAATTATGATGCACAATCTTGAACTCACTACACAGCTCTTTCATCATTTTGTTGTTCAAGTTAGATCCATTATCAGTAATGATCTTATCTGGCACACCATAACGGCATATGAGTTGATTCTTGATAAAATTCACGACCACCTGCCTGGTCACATTTGTATACGATGCCGCTTCAACCCACTTGGTAAAGTAATCGATTGCTACGAGAATGAATCTATGTCCATTAGACGCTTTCGGCTCTATCATGTCAATCATGTCAATTCCCCACATGGAGAAAGGCCATGGTGATGAAATCACATTCAGAAGTGTCGGGGGAATATGAATCTTATCCGCATAAATCTGACACTTATGGCATTTCTTCACATATTTACAGCAGTCAGACTCCATTGTCAGCCAATAGTAGCCTGCTCTTAACATCTTTCTAGCCATGGCATGTCCATTGGAATGAGTACCAAATGAACCCTCGTGGACCTCAGTCATCAACAGGTCTGCTTCGTGTCTATCCACGCATCTGAGCAGCACCATTGAGGTAGAAACTTCCGGATAATCTCCTCAGAGTCTTCCTGTCTTTCACGGATGCCCCTGGCGGGTAAACCTGGTTCTGAAGGAAACACTTGATATCATATAACCATGGCTTATCATCTTTTACTTCTTCTATTTGCAAATACATGAGCTGGTCCGTCCAAGCGCATCACAGTGATATTGGGAACTTCATTCCAAAGTTTAACCACAATCATGGAAGCAAGTGTAGCAAGAGCATCTGCCATCCGATTCTCATCTCGAGGAATATGATGGAAGTCAACCTCAGTAAAGAACGTTGAAATCCTCCTCGCATAATACCTATATGGAATGAGACCAGGATGATTCGTTTCCCGTTCACCTTTAATATGATTGACAACGAGGGCCGAATCTCCATATACAACAAGATGCTTGATCCTTAGATCTATGCATTCCTCCAATCCCATAATACAGGCCTCATACTCAGCCATATTATTCGTGCATTTGAAAGTTAGCCTTGCTGTAAAAGGAATATGTGTGCCATGAGGAGTAATAATCACTGCCCCAATACCATTTCCATACTGATTTACAGCGCCATCAAACATCATACTCCATCTGGAACCAGGCTTTGGCCCTTCATCGAGCGTGGGCTCATTACAATCTTTCATTTTCAAATAAAGAATCTCCTCGTCTGGGAAATCATATTGAATTGACTGATAATCCTCAATTGGTTGATGTGCCAAGTGGTCAGCCAAGATACTACCTTTTATAGCCTTCTGAGCTCGATACTCAATATCATACTCAAATAACAACATCTTCCAACGGGCAATCCTCCCTGTTAAAGCAGGCTTCTCGAAGAGATACTTGATTGGATCCGTTCTAGATATCAACCAAGTCGTATGATTTATCATATACTGGCGTAAGCGCTTAGCATCCCAAGCCAAAGCACAACATGTCTTCTAAAGCATTGAGTATCGAGATTCACAATCAGTGAACTTCTTGCTCAGATAGTAAATGGCATACTCTTTCTTTCCTGATTCGTCTTGCTGACCAAGGACACAACCCATTGAGTCTTCAAGAACAGTTAGATACATGATCAATGGTCTTCCTTCCACGAGCGGAGACAGGATCGGAGGCTCAGACAGATACTCTTTAATACTGTCAAAAGCTTTCTGGCAATCCTCGGTCCAATCATGGGACTGATCTTTCCGGAGGAGCTTGAATATCGGCGCACATGTTGCAGTCATGTGGGATATGAATCTGGAAATATAATTCAAGCGGCCAAGAAAACCTCGGACTTGCTTCTCAGTTGTGGGCGCAGGCATTTCTTGTATTGCTTTGACTTTTGCAGGATCAACCTCAATACCTTTCTCGCTAACAATAAAGCCCAATAACTTGCCGGAACGGACTCCAAATGTACACTTGTTGGGATTCAGGCGAAGCTTGTACTTCCTCAAACGCTGAAAAAGCTTCAACAAGTGCTCTACATGTTCAACTTCCGTTCTTGACTTAGTAATCATATCATCAACATAAACCTCAATCTCCTTGTGCATCATATCATGAAACAAGGTGGTCATAGCTCGTTGATACGTGGCTCCGGCGTTCTTCAAACCGAATGGCATCACTCGATAACAGAATGTTCCCCAAGGTGTGATGAATGTTGTCTTCTCCATATCCTCGGGTGCCATCTTAATCTAATTATATCCGGAAAATCCGTCCATAAATGAGAAGACATTGAATTTAGCTGTATTATCTTCCAACATATCAATATGTGGTAGAGGAAAATCATCTTTCAGACTGGCTTTATTCAAGTCTCTATAGTCCACACACATCTGGACCTTTCCGTCTTTCTTAGGCACGGGCACAATATTGGCCACCCATTGAGGATATGTAGAAGTCACCAGAAACCCCGCATCAATTTGCTTCTGTACTTCCTCTTTGATCTTTACTGCCATATCAGGATGAGTTCTTCTGAGCTTCTGCTTCACAGGCACGCACTCAGGCTTCAAAGGTAGGAAATGTTGCACAATATTTGTATCTAGACCCGGCATGTCTTCATATGATCAGGCAAAGACATCAACATATTCTCGTAGCAATCCAATCAACCCCTTCTTAACAGACTCTTCAAGGAGTGCCCCAATCTTCACTTCTCGCACACAGCCTTCAGACCCCAAGTTGACTGTTTCCAGGTTCTCGAGATGCGGCTGAATGATCTTCTTTTCATGCTCAAGTAGACGGGTAATCTCGCCAGGAATCTCTTCAACATCATCTTCTTCTGCTTCGAATACAAGGAATTCAAAGTTGGGAGATGGTGTTGGGTCATTATGTTCAATGGGTTTGATCAACCTGCATAATGATTTTGGATATGAAAAGCTTTAGAATTCAAACAAGGCAATCATTATGCAGATGAAAAGATTGATTTTATTTTATTTTTAGGTTTTATGTGATCACCAATTTCATGCAAAAAGCAAAAAGGGAAAATAATTGGAAAAAAACATTTAACATGAATTTATTGAATGAAAATATCATTGTATTAATGCGCCAACAAATGTCATCACCCCTCCTTTTGGCATGGGAGGAGGGTTTTCTAAACACAATGAACATTACTTTGACTTATGGATAACTGTTGGAATATCCACAGCGACCCAATTATTGCAGATTCCCCCAGGGATGACGAAGTTGCCAGAACCCTCTCCGTCCTCTTCCAAGATGGCAACAGCCTCTTCGCCTTGACTGGTGTGGATGAACCCTCCACTTTTGAACAACCCTTGCGTGTTAGAAACCCCAGATGAATAACCTATGCCAGCCCGAGACTTGTTGTCTTCTAGCTCAATCATCTTCCCTAAACCAGTAATTGCACCACACTCAATGGCCAACTTTGCATCTTTATAGGAAGCAAATGAAGGAGTTTTATTCTCAATAGGCTCAGCAATAGATAAATCTTGGAAAGGAGTTCCAACTTCATCCTCAGCATCTATGTATGAGAAGAAAGACAAGTGGCTAACCAGGAGAGCTTTTTCTCCCCTACCACCATCAGTTTCTTATTCTTCACAAATTTCAGTTTTTGGTGTAGGGTGGATGTCACGGCGCCTGCCTCGTGAATCCACGGTCTGCCTAAGAGACAGTTATACGATGGGTGAATATCCATAACCTGGAAGGTGATCTGGAAATCACTTGGTCCGATCTTGACTGGGAGATCAACTTCCTCAATCACAGTTTTGTGAGACCCCTCGAAATCCTTCACAACTACTCCACTCTGCCTCATGGGAGACCCTTGATATGACAGTTTCGAGAGAGTGGATTTTGGCAATATGTTTAATGATGACTCAGTGTCCACTAGCAAATTGGACATGGCGTCGTCTTTACAACCCATAGATATATGTAATGCCAAGTTATGGTCCCTTCCCTCCTCGGGGAGATCAGAGTCACAGAAACTCAAATTGTTACAAGCAGTAATGTTTGTAGCAATGCTATCGAATTGTTCTATCGTGACATCATGATCCACATATGCCACATCCAAAACCTTCTGCAGAGCCTCTCGGTGTGGTTCTGAATTCAAAAGAAATGATAACACTGATATCTTGGACGGTGTTTGTAGAAGCTGGTCTACAACATTTACTCGCTTCTCTTGATGAGCCTCAGTATCTCATCACAGTCTTCTTTCGCATTGCCACTTGGGCCAGCAGAAGTAGGAGTTTTCAATGTAGATGAGGGCTTAACAACAAGTGCCAGATTCGGAGCGCTCGCAGCATTCCTAATCGGGCGTTCGACAGAATCAGCATTAACCTGGGGCTTGGGAGGTGCTGAAAACACACGACCACTGCGGGTCAAACCACTAACATCCGCAATGTTAAAAACAGAGGAAGATGGTAAGGACACTTCTTTCCCATTTTCTACCGCAACAGCATTGTAGCGAAAAGGAATTGCTTTTTCGGAAGAGTATGGTAATGGTCCGGCCGGCTTAATGGTTAATGTGGGAGAAACCTTCTTCTTGCTACCATCATACTTGATGATAACAGGCCCGGGGATCCGAAATACTGGAGAAATTACGTTGACCTCGTCAGCATCTTCGTCAACATTTATGTTCTGAAGGATCTCAATGACTCCTTCATCTAGCATTTCCTGAACATCTTTACGCACCTGGCGACAACCCCTTTGATTGACAAAACAAACTCGACATCTATCATGGTCATGCTCATAATGACTATACTCACATAGAAAACGATGCATCTCGACCAGAGATTGTCGAATATGACTGACATATTTGACTTTGTACTTGCCAGGGTAGCCCTGGACCATGTTGACAGATTTCCCATGCTCGGGCAATGGGTTCTTTTTCACATTAGGACCTACGTCCTCAAAACACAGAATGCCACACCTCACAAGGTCTTGAACCTTGGTCTTCAAAGGGTAACAATTCTCCACGTCGTGGCCGGGGGCACCGGAATGGTAAACACAGTGTAATTCAGGCTTATACCACCACTGGGGGTTAGCAGGTATAGCCGGTGGGTCTTTCGGAGTAACCAACTTCCTCTCTATCAAAGAGGGATATAATTCTGCATACATCATTGGAATAGGATCGAAGGTGACCCTTTTCCTCTCGTAACTCATGCTGGTTTGATTACTGTTTCGAGGCTGGTAGGCCTGCTGTTGCGGACGGTGCTGTTGATGTTGATATTGCGGATGTGGTTACTGATTGTTGTTATGTTGCTGATATTGCTGATTATCTCTGAAAACATGTGCTATATGAGCCACCTGGTGCTGGTTACCGGTGTGACGCACGGTCTTCCTCCTCACAGAGGGTCTTCTTGGTTTCACATGGGAGGTCACAGCATGTGCCTCTCCATCTTTCTTCTTCACAAACGACCCATATCGTTTGGTAGAAGAGCCTTCTTCTCTGGTCAGACGTCCTTCTCTAACCCCTTCTTCTAGACGCATCCCCATATTCGCCATCTCGGTGAATTCAGAAGGAGCGCTAGCAATCATCCGCTCATAATAAAAAGAACTTAAGGTCTTCAAAAAGATCTTGGTCATCTCTTTCTCCTCCAGCGGGGGCACGATCTGTGCTGCCAACTCTCGCCACCTCTGGGCGTACTCTTTAAATGTTTCCTTGTCCTTCTGGGACATGTCCCTCAATTGATCCCTATCGGGAGCCATATCCACATTGTACTTGTACTGCTTGACAAAGGCCTCGCCAAGATCGTTGAAGGATCGGATGTTCGTGCTGTCTAAACCCATGTACCAACGTAGAGCGGCACCGGACAGACTATCCTGAAAGTAGTGGATGAGCAATTGGTCGTTGTCGGTCTGAGTCGACATCTTCCTGGCATACATGACCAGGTGGCTGAGAGGACAGGTATTTCCCTTGTATTTTTCAAAGTCAGGGACCTTGAATTTCACAGGGATCTTCACATTAGGAACCAAGCAAAGCTCGGCAGCAGACTTGCCGAAAAGATCCTTTCCTCTGAGCGTTTTCAATTCCTTGCGGAGCTCAAGAAATTGATCATTCATAGCGTCCATCTTCTCATAGACATCTGGACCCTCAGACGGCTCAGAATGATAGATGGTGTCGTCTACTTTGGGTATAGTATGCACGACAGGAGGAGGAACAGCAAGGACCGGGCTAGATGTCGGCATAGAAGTAAAGGTGGGAGCAGGACCCTCAGACATGAAATTGGGAGGCATCCCCCACGGGAATCCGGCTGGCATGGCCGTTGGAGCAAAGTGTGCACTGGCCGCAGGCACGGTTGAGGAGACAATCTCAGAAATGACCGTCCTCTGGGGAGGAGTTGAAGGTGTTGGAGAAGACTGGCTCTGGGCAGCCAAGAATGATTCCATCAAGGCACTCAATCTGGCCACTTCCTCTTTCAGCTCGTGGTTCTCTTGTTCCAGATGATCCATCAGTCTTGAAATGTTGGCTCTGGTGTAGTACCGGTGAGTCAGCTTGTCTTCAAAATAAATGAAGAACACAGAGTTAGACCACAGGACAGGAAGCCGGGAACAAAACCTGCTTATGCGCATGATGCATGCAATGCTTGTGCATATGATTTTTTTCTTTTATTTTTAAAGGAACTTTTAGGGTTCTATTTGCAAAAAAATTGGAAATATTGAACTTTTATCACGTATGGAAACATCTCATCAAATAATATCGGGGAAAAGAAGTACAACATTGTCAATCATATACAAGAGAAAAGGAAAATAGTCATTCTATGGATCCCTAGAAACAATCATCCAAAGCTCGGGACACAGGAAGATAGGATGCACGAAGCCTCTTCACCTCTCCCTCGTAGGCTGCCTCCATATATGCCTTCTCTTTGGCGAGTCGGTCGTACTTCCTCTTCCAAAACTTGGAAGACTGAGGAAGTAGAGAAGTCCATGCATCATCAGGATCATCAATAACCTGATGTTCGAGGAACTCTATCGAAGCATCCTTCTCCTTGATCTGCTGAAGCAACTCCTCCCTTTCACGGATCCAAGCACGTGATTGGTCTTCGTCTCTCAACTCCTCTACTCCTTGGTTAGGGAGGGTTGAAGGCCCAGCCATAACCAAAGGTGTAGGTCTCGGATACTCGTAAGGCATGAGATACTTAGATGTTCTCTTCCTAACCCAAGCGGTGTACGGCTCCATAGCAACACAATTGTTAGGACCCAACTCTTTCCTTCCTTTCCTATGAATATTGCGCCAAGCGCGGACCATTCTTCCCTTCAAGCCTTGGGGATCTTTACCCTCCTGGAAGAACACACCTTCTAACAGAATGTTATTAGATATAAAAGCAATTTTGAACCAACTTGTTTTTATTGTGGTATTATTGGCCATACACCTAATGCTTTCTATGTTAGAAACTTAATTTTGTTTTGTAGGTATGCTTGAAGGCCACATCAAATCTTTGGTATTTGGATAGTGGGTGCTCCAAGCATATGACTAGTGATGTGCACAAATTTTCAGATCTAATGCTTAAGGCCAAGGGGTATGTTACTTATAGAGATAACAACAAAGGAAGAATTCTTGGCATAGGAAAAGTAGGTGCACCAAATTTCATATCCATCGAATATGTGTTATATGTCGAATGACTAAAGCACAACCTCTTAAGCATAAGCCAACTGTGTGACAAAGGATTCAACATAAGGTTCACAAAAGATGAATATTTAATTGAAGACAAATTCACACAAGAGGTAATGCTTATAGGTAAGCGAATTAATAATATTTTCATGATTTCCCTTGATGATGTTTCTTTGAAGGTTAAGTGTCTTGTGGCAAATAACAACTACTCATGGTTATGGCATAAGAGATTTGCTCACATTCACATGGAGCACTTGAATAAACTAATAAAACATGACCTTGTCATTGGATTGCCAAAGATAAAATTCATCAAAGATAGACTTTGCGATGCTTGTCAAAAGGGGAAGCAAACCAAATCAACTTTCACATCCAAGAATGTGGTGTCCACTTCTAGGCCACTACAATTGTTACATATGGACTTATTTGGTCCATCAAGAACAAGAAGCTTTGGAGGTAACTTATATGCTTTAGTTATTGTTGATGATTATTCTAGATATACTTGGACATTCTTTTTAGTGCAAAAAAGTGATGCATTCAAAGCGTTCAAGAAGTATGCAGAGCAAATTCAAAATGAGAAATCATTAACAATTGCCTCCATAAGAAGCGATCATGGTGGAGAATTCCAGAACAATTCTTTTGAAGACTTTTGTGAAGATCAAGGAATATTCCACAACTTCTCGGCTCCAAGGACTCCTCAACAAAATGGAGTAGTTGAAAGAAAGAATAGGTCATTGGTGGAACTTGCAAGAACAATGCTTAGCGACTCAAATCTTCCTAAGTATTTTTGGGCGGATGCGGTTAGCACGGTATGCTTTGTAAGTAATAGAGTTAACATAAGACCTATCCTAAATAAGACTCCATATGAACTCTTCAAAGGAAGGAAACCTAACATTGCTTTCTTTCATATCTTTGGATGCAAGTGCTTTCTCCTTAACAATGACAAAGACAACCTTGGTAAGTTCGATGAAAAATCGGATGAAGGTATTTTTCTTGGTTATTATCTTACAAGTAAAGAATATAGAATTTATAATAAAAGAACTTTAAATATAGAAGAATCCATGCATGTTAAGTTTGACGAATCTAACCCCTCGAAAGAGGAAATTGTTGTTTGTGATGATGATGATGATTTTGTAGAAATTCCTAAAGAAGATATTTCAAATAAGAATCAAGAAGAACCGATTCAACAAGAGTCAAAGAAAATGATCTACCTAAGGAATGGAGGACTCATAAAGATCATCCTATTAACAAAGTAATTGGTGACATTAGTCAAGGTGTTGCTACAAGATTGAATCTCAAGGATGCATGCTTAAACATGGCGTTCGTTTCGCAAATAGAACCCTCTAAAATTGATGAATCTCTAGGAGATGATCAATGGATTGTTTCTACGCAAGAAGAATTAAACCAATTCGAGAGAAATCAAGTTTGGGAACTTGTTTCTAGACCAAGTGGTAAGCACATCATTGGAACAAGATGGGTGTTTAAGAATAAACTTGATGAGAATGGAATAATTGTTCGAAACAAAGAAAGATTGGTCGCTCAAAGGTATAATCAAGAAGAAGGAATCGACTTTGAAGAAACTTTCGCTCCGGTTGCAAGGTTAGAAGCTATTCGTTTATTACTTGCTTACGCATGTTCAATGAATTTTCAGTTATTTCAAATGGACGTCAAAAGCGCCTTCTTGAACGGCTACATCAACAAAGAAGTCTATGTCAAACAACCTGTAAGACCCTAATTTTGACCCTAAGATCCCTATGGCATCATAACATTGCTCATTGCATTTGCCTCAAGGATCATAGCATCTTGGCTCCTTAACCCTAGGGTTGGGACTTGTGTGAGTGATTTGAGACCACCAAGCATGCTTGAATTGTATATTATTGTTTTTCTTATTTTGCTTACTAACTAAAAGCACAAAAATATGTCACTAACCTCTTTTGTTTTGAAGCTTGAGCAGTCATGTGATCCAAGGCTCCTATACCCAATGAAATGGCTAGATGAATATGAAAGCAAGCATGACAATGGTTACCAAAGCTCTCAATAATCATATATTCCTCCCAAGCATCTCAATTTGTGAATTTGATCAAGATAAACCAAAGGGCTTGAGGATTGTTTCCCAAGGAAACCCTAATTCAACTGTGCATTGACTGTGCCTTGCTCATGAAGCAACCTCAACCTATGATGAAATAAAATCAAGGTAAGTTCTTTCATTCATCATTTTATTCATATATGAGCCTATTTGAGTATCCTCAATCATTCATTCATCATGATTTGAAGTTTGGCCTTGAGAAGTTGATCAGTCAATTCATCTGACTATTTTGAAATCCACTTAGACTTAACTTTTGATGTGTTTGTCAAATGAAGATGACCCCAAGAGAATAAATGTTCTTAAGAACCATATGAACAACTTTAATGTTCATCAAAAATACATTTAAAACTTGGAAGATCATCATTCATTTCAAAACATTATAGGTTATTTTTCTGAAACCTTAATAGTTGGTCAACTTCACAAGGACCTAACTCCTTCATTTTTTATGATTTTAAGGTGAGACAAAGTGCATTGAAAAGTTTAAGGTGTCTAATTAAAATGTTATGTTGGACAAAATTTCATAATCCTAAACTAAGAACATGTGATAATACAAAACATTATAGGTCACTTTGGACCAAAGCCATTGAAATGTGAAAAAGTCCAATTTCAAGTGCCCATAACTTTCTCATCAAAACTCCAAATGATTCAAAATTTAATTCCAAATTGATTTTCTTGAAAAGATATACAACTTTTATTTTGGAGGTTGTGTCAATTGAAGCATGCATCGTTGAAACAGAAGGACTTGAAGCTGGTTCATTTTGGCAAAATTCTCATATACATGTTTTGTACCTTGAACTTCATGGCCAGTTTTCAATATTTTACCAACTCCAAATTTATTTTTGTTCAACATAACATTTGTTCCTTATGTCAAGACCTTTCCAACCATTACCTACATGCTTATGTTTCAATTTTCCAAATGACATTTTCGAAGAGGTGAATTTTAGGTTCAATTATGCATAACATGTTAAAATTCCATGCACAAGCAAATGCATTGCCATCTGCATGTCCAAATCCATTTGTTTGGTCATCAGTACTCAAATGCAATTGAGTTTGGGCCTCACATGCGCCTGTACAGGCCCATGCATGGAGGATCCAAGCTCATGCACACACGAGTTCTTCATTGCATTGCATCAGCCTTGGCTATAAATAGGATGCTTTGCTCACTTCAAATCTCAACCTAAAGGCGCCTGAAGCTCTGCACAACTGAATCCCCAACCCTCCATTAAAGGAATTCTAATTTTTCTCTTCATTTTTCAAGCTCAAATTTCGACTTCCTTGATTGATCTTTGACTTATAATTCCTTAGCCTTGCTTCCTTGTTACTTTAAGATCAAGCTGCACTGAAGAATTGGTTTGGATCAAGCACTGAAAAGATGCACTTCAAAGGTTGATTCTCCAACTGTTTTACTTCAAATCTCCCTTGTTATTGTGCATTGCTTGGTTTGGTTGGTACCTCTGAAGTCCTCATGTGAGAGGCAATTGATTTGTGCTTTTAATTTTGTGAATTGAACAAGTTCAAATTGAGTACCTTGTTTTTCCATCTCATATTTATCCTTCTATGAGAGTCTTGAGCAAAAACTAAGGTCACGGGGGTGATGTACATCACCCCAGCTTTCGAATGGTTGAGGTTTGAAAACCTGCAACAGGTGGCCGGAACTGGCCTTCTCGCCGGAGAAGACGGTGGTTTCCACCACCGTCCCCATGTGTCCTAGCCTCAGCTATTGGATGAGTGTTTCACGTTTTAGCGAGTGTTTATGTGCTCGCTTCCAAGCAAATCAAAAGGAGTCACATCTCACGGCGGTCAAAAGAATCATGAAGTATCTCAAAGGAACAACCAACATTGGCTTATGGTATCCTAAAGGTAGTGTTTGTAAGTTAATTAGTTATTCTGACGCGGATTATGCAGGTTGTAAAACAGATAGAAAAAGTACTAGTGGAACATGTCACATCCTTGGTAATGCATTAGTCTCATGGTCATGTAAGAAACAAGTGTGTGTTGCTCTTAGTACGGATGAAGCATAATACATAGTAGCGGGTAGTTGTTGTGCACATAATCTTTGGCTAAAACAACAATTAAGTGACTATGGAATCGATCTTCGATGCATACCACTCTGATGCGACAACACAAGTGCAATTAATATTACAAAGAATCCCGTCATGCACTCAAGGACCAAACACATAGACATTCGACACCATTTCCTTCGTGATCAGGTGCTTAAAGGCGATGTTGAAGTTACCTTTGTCGATACTCATAATCAACTAGCGGACATTTTCACAAAACCACTCGCAAAAGAACCATTTTGTAAGATTCGAAGAGAACTTGGCATTTTGGATGAAGGTGATATATAAATCTTCCATAATTATTCACTATACATTATAATGAGGCCAAGGTACACAAGTTTTTAATTTTTTTTATTTGTGAAATTTCTCTTTAAAATGTGTATATGAAATTTTTGCCTTTTATTGATTTTATATTAGGTAAATTTAATTTTTTGATAAAAAAAATTTCACTCAAAATTGCATTAGTATGTATATTACCTTGTCAAACTTAAAATTTTTGAAAAACCTTCATATTTTGGGTTGTGCAAAGCTACTGTTTTTTCACTTTTTTCTTAGAGTAATCGGTTACTCCAAATTGGGTAATATATTACCCTGCCTGTTTTTGCCTTCCTCACGCGTTTTTCATCTATGTAACCGATTACCCTTTTTAGAGTAATCGATTACCACTGTTTCTTCCAGAATTTTATATTATGTTTGTATTATCGTTTGCTTCATTCTTGTGTTATGTGGTGCTTGGTGTATGTTGTTTGCATATTGTTACTTATTTCACCCTTTTTGTTAATGACAAAGGGGGAGAAGAGATTGTTATTGTGTTATTTCTTGGTTTTCTGTTTCTCTCTAACAAAATGCAGATTTCAAAAGACTCCTTAAATCATAAATTAAGGGGGAGCATTTTCTAGAGAAGCATGCTTGGATTGAACTTTCATTGTTTTTGGGTTGTCATCATAAAAAAGGGGGAGATTGTGAAGACATGACATCTCAAATGTTTTGATGACGACAAACTTCTCTACAAGTCTAAGATTGATTAACAAAAAGGATTGATCAAGATTCAAGCTCATGAAGGAAGTTTTCAACTAAATGATCAAGTCTCGATGAAACTCATGAAGATTCGTATTTCAAATGAATAGGTATAACACTTGACCTCTAGATGATTATACAAGTGTTCAAAACATGTCTCATGTATGCCATAATCATTGGAAGTAATTTTATGCATCAAAGAAATCATAACACTTCATTTTTTAAGCTATTTTCAAATCTGGGATGAAGTAATCGATTATCCATTTTAACGTAATCGATTACTCTATGAAAAATTCAAATATTTTTGCACGTTGGAGGAAAGTAACCGATTATCCATATTAAGGTAATCGATTACCACTGAACCAGAGACAAAAATCAGTGTATCTCTTCATGGAAACTTTTCTATTTTCTTTACCATGAACCATGGCATTCTTTGGGTAATTGCATCCATTTGAGGAGGTGTTTAAACAACATATATACATCATTTTTTTAGATTTCAAATTAACCTCCTTACAAAAATTACTCATATTCTCTCAAACATTTTTTAAGTTTCTTCCAAATTTTCTTAAGAGTGAAACCTTGCATAAACCTTCTTTTTAAGCATCATAGTTTCATTCCATACAAAGAACAATTATATAATTATTGTGAGAATTAAGTGTTACAAAGGAGAAGATCAATTGACAAATTGATATACTTCAAATTTCCAACTATTTCATCTTCTACAAAAATTCAGAATTGTATATCTTGATTACAACTTATTTTTAGGATTGTTAAGAATAAGTTTGTAAGGTTCTATCCTTGTTATCCGGTGTATGGATGCAAGAGGTCCTTTTGTGAGAATTTGAGTCTCGATTGGACTTTAAACATTGTAAATCCAAGAGGATTGTTCTTGGTGTGTTAGAATTAGATAGAAAGGCCTTAAGGTGTCTTGTCTAGGAATCTAACATTATAGTGAATTCTCTTTCATGTTGAAAGGGGAGTGGAGTACTCCCGATTTGTGAGGGGAACCACTATACATCATGGTGTCCTTTACTTTCCGCACTTTACCTCTTTTCATCACATAAGCATCTCAAGAAAGTAAAAATCAATAAACCGTAAAAAATCCGGAAAATTGTCTAAGTGCCTCATTCACTCCCCCCCCCCCTCTCTAAGACACTCCTTAAACTTATAATTGGCATCAGAGCAGGTTATAGGTAATGTAGCGGGGTATTCATTACCTTTAGATTTATTGACTAAATCAAAAGTAAACCATACAAGTTGAGTCGCCACCGCACATCTATTTATCCAAAGGAAAGGTTAGTAAGTGAACAAAAACCGAGAAGTTTTATCAAATCAAAAACTAATAAAAATGTTAGAGATCGGGATAAGGGGGTTGGTTATGCAATGGGAAGGTTTTAAGCACCCAAAACATCTTAGGTACTCCTAGGGAGCCCTTTTCACAATTGTTGTAAGGTTGGTATTTGTGAAAATTGTTTGTGCAAACATGATTGGGGAGATGAGAGAAGAATGTACAAATTATTTACAATTTTGTATTTGAATGGATAAACCCATTGCCTACGTACCATCTTTAAAAAGATTAGGATCAAAACCTCGTAATTCGGGGTAAAAATATCAAAATGAGTTGGTGAATTGATTGGTCCAAAAGCCTCAAGGTCTTTTGTTATCCAAGGGAGAAAACTCAACCTAAAACCACAAATCCACCATGTGAGGATAGCTTCAACATGCTAGTGAGGGGTTAACCCTATAATAAACATGGAAGACTCATTGTCCATCACTAAGGATATAGGTGAGTATTATATCTACCTCAAGGATAACTCAAACCTAATAGCTAAAGGTTATGAAAAGTTTTGATAAGAAAGTGGCCATTGAAACCACAAAAGCATTTGAATGAGTTATATTTACCAATGAAAAGTATTTACAAAATATGGTCAAAGTTGACTTAAAGATTCAATTCAAAATAAGTGTTATGAAAAGAATGTTTGAAAATCAAAAGCATAATGCTTAGGTTTCTAATGTTTGAAAGCAAATATTAATGTTTGCACAAAAAGCTTTGGCTTGGGTTAGAGTGAAGGGAAGAAGAAGAATGGCTAAGTCCTAAACATACAAGAGATGAAGGAAAAGAGATAAGACCACAAATGGAGTTCCCTTCTTGAGATCATATTGATGATCCAAGTAGCTCCCATCCTTTGGAATAAGCAAGCAAATAAATGTATACTCAAGCAACCAATCAATCAAGCAAAGCTCTTAGGAATCTTCCAATGGCTCTTGTATCTATCACTTTAGATTCACATGACAATGGTTCTTAAATTTGGCTCAAATAGGAATCCCCTAGCACAAAAGCACACACATCAAAAAGTTCCATGAAGCAAACCAAGAATAGACAAGAGAGAGTTTAGAGAATAGGTCCTTCTAATCCATCTTCAACATCAAGGCCCTTTTACTCCATTTTTGCATAGGGAATGTCCTAGAACCTAATTCCTTCTTTGTCCATTTTTGCATTTCGTTCACAACAATCAAAATAACACACAAGCATAATAATATATACACAATTATGCGCTCAAGTGAGCAAAAGGCAAATTGCATTAACATAAACATGTGCTCAAATGAGCAAAGGGCAAAAGCAAATGAATAATATGTACAAGAATAGTAAATTGCAAAAATGTAAAATACAAGAATTAAATGTTAATGGTTAATGGTTAATGGTTAGTATTAGTGTGCCATACGGAAAGTTAGCGCTATGTTAAGCAATCGTAAATGGACTAATGTAGTAGTCACACCTATTTGAGGTCGGTCAATAAAATATAGGCAACAACACAAGTTAAAGATCTTGATTAGTGAATCAAGCTCCTGTAGGAGAATAGCCATCCAAGGCGCAACGGAATTTAAAATTTTCTCCATTTAGTGATCCTTACGAATGGGCATGATCAGTGATAGAATCGTTACCTCTTGTGGCGATTCAAACCTTTGGTGCAGATCTCTAATAATGATCAAAACCTTTGATACAGATCCACGGGGCGATCACGAACGTTGAACGATGACAACGTCTCTACTCAGTCCACACGAACGGATTCCTTCAATCGCAGTGCTAGCTGTTATGAATGAAGGCTTTGAGTGAGAGAAAGAGGGAAACAAAATTCCAAGTCTCTACTTGAATTTCTGTCTGAGTGGATTGGAGTGACAATGCTTCTACCCAAGGGGTTCTATTTATAGAAGCACTTGTGTGGGCTTCAAGCTAAAAAGCCCACTTAAGTGTATTTTGGCCCATATCTTATAATATGCCCAAAATCACTTAAGTATTTGGTACCTTACCATATTTCGTCTCCCACTTAAGTGAACCGTACCTTACGGTGTTCCTTAGTTACTATATTTCTCATCAATCCGTCCTTTGTGTGTGACCCTATAGGTTTTCGCGGCGTTGGCAATTATATTAAATCACGCATTTAACATAATAAACAGTGAGCGGTATCTAGCAACACATCACTGCTACCCAAGTCACGAAAATGTCATGTGATCTGACAAAACCTCCTGTGATAATAATTATGTGTATAATTACCCCTTTGCCCTTATGTCTATATTGAACACAAGGTATAGACCGTGTCACCCTTGTCCAGTTCAATATTGGGCCCATAGACATTTATCCTGTTACGCAGGATTGGCAAATTCCATCTAGGACACTCATGTCCCTCAGCATGCTTCGTGGAGTACTCATCAACTGTATTTATGGTCATCCAGTTACGGATAACGTTGGATCAGTAATAAAGCACTCAACTCTACATCTAGGATCCATAGTGGTTTCAGGTCGAAGACTGGTATACACTATTATCACCATGAGAATAACTTATGACACTTTGCATAACTTTCTATATAGTATTCTCATAGCGGGTCAATCCGGTATAAATATTACTCCTAATATTCATACCTATGTTTAAGACTTGATAACTCTTTATCCATGATCCATGAGAGGTGATCATCAGTCTACAAACATAATAGTCTTAATGCTTTAATGTTATCCCACTTCACGCTAAAGCTCGACTACGGATACTTTAAGAATAGTGTCCTTATGTTTAATGTGTTCTCATGATTAAGTCACACGTAATACATTAAATGGACTAACTATTCTAGGGACTTTATTAATCAACCATAATAAAGAAAATGCTTTTGAATAATTCGATACAAGTACCAAAAGTATTGGCCTCTAGGGCTTACACCAACAGCTCCTACAACTTGCCATGCCAAAAGAAGATGAGAAATGATCTTGTATTGATTTAGGTTCTTTGCTTGATTAGGAAGCAACATATCCTTAATGCAAAGCCATTCACTTGATCCATGATCAAGATGAATTAGATTTGAATCAAGGAAGGTTAAACCTCCCATGTATCAAGGCTAACCCCCAATCTTTAACTCATTGATCAAAAAAAAGAAAAAGAAAAAGAAAAAGAAGATGAATAATAAAGTGCATTAATGGAAATCAAATGAGATCATCAACAAGCATTGACCAAAGATAGATGAAATCAAGGTCAAACATTAGTAAACAGAAGTAAAATAAAGATTAGAGGTCAAGAAACAAATAAAGTATTTTTGGTATTTTTCAAAATTAAAATAATACTTGAATTAAAATAAACAATTAAAGGTCAAACTTCAAATTCACTTCAAATCAACTTTGAAAAATCCAAGTGAATTATCCTAAGTTCAACAAGGTCAATCAAAGTTTGACAATATTTTTTGGCATTTTTAGAAACCAGAAACTATTTTTAATCAATTAAAAATGCATAAAAATAACCTAATTGAATTAAAATCTCAAATAAATCTCAAATCAATTAATAAATTGATGAGAATATTTTTCATAAATCCATCATCATTCAAAGAGGTTGGGAAAATATTTTTGTATTTTTTGGATATTGAAAACTATTTAAAATGAATTAAAAATAACCAGAAAAGAGAAAATTCATAATAAATATCAAATGATAAAATAAAAAAATATTAAAAATCACTTTTAGAAACTAGAAATTAAAAGAGAAATAATGCAATTGGTCTCACATTTTTTGGACCAATAATGAGTGAGATATGATTTTTTGAAATGAAATGGAATAAAAGAAATAAAATGAAAATAAAAATCAGATATTAAAAATGTGAAAAAAACAGGAGGCGTTGGATTGAGCTCATTAATTGAGCTGGAAAATCACACGGATCACATGCGCGCATCCACCATACTCTCTAGTCAACCGAGTCACATGCTGCCATTAAAAAAGTCATAACATGTAAAGGTCCAGATTAGATCTGGAAACAAGATCGTGTGGCCATGATTCAATCTGGCAACCAGACGGTGGTGTACACCACCGTCTTCTCCGGCGAAACTTCCGGCGCCGGTGAGAGTTGCAGACATGGCAACCTCCATCAAATGCCACGATCCATATATCAAATGAAAGCTGGGGTGATGTACATCACCCCTGTACCAACCAATTCCATTCTAGACTTCCATGGAGAGAGAAATCAGAGGTTGAAATTTGGGGTGTTCAACTGAAACTTGATGGAATTTCAAAATTCAAAGCACAAAACAATTGCCTCTGTTGAGAGGACTTTAGACAACCCAACAAATGCAAGAAATAAGCTATATACAATGAGTTTCGAAGAAAATAAGTTTGGATGTAAACCTATGAAATGAGGATCTTGAGAGCATAATTCTCCTTTGTTAATGCTTGCAGTGTAGTCTAGTGATGAAGATGAGCAAGGTTTAGGAACTATAGATCTAGAAATCAACCAGTGTAGCTGAAATTTAGATCTGAAAATTTTAAGAGAAAGAGAAAGTTCCTTTAAGTGAGGCTATGGAGAGATTCGTGCAGCATAACAGGTGCCTTCAGGTTGTGAAATTATGAAGCCTTGGACCCTTATTTATAGCAAATGGTAGCTGCATACATGAGCAATGCATGTGCATGAATGGAAAGGGCCTCCGTGCATGGGCCTGTACAGGCGCATGGAGGGCCCAATTCCACTTGGTTTGGCAAGCTTAGATCATAATGTGATGGAATGGTCGTGCAAAATGGATGTAATCAACTCAAGCAATGTGTTTTCAATTGGTTTCCAAAAATGCACTAGAACTTTCTCCTCTTCGAAAATGGCATTTCCAAAAATGAAACATAGCCTTATGGGTAATGGTTGGAAAGATCTTGGCATGAGTATTAATTGTTATGTTGGGAAAAAATTCATTTGGAATTGGGAAATTAGTGAAAATTGATCATGAAGTGCTAGGTGCAAAACATGTGTATGTGAAAATTTCAAAAATGGCCAAACTTCAAGCCCTTATGTTTCAATGATGCAAGCTCCAAATGACAAAACCTTAAACATAAAAGTTGTATATCTTTTCAATACAATCAATTTTGACTCAAATTTTGCATCATTTGGATTTTTTATGAGAAAGTTATGGGCACTTGAAGTTGGACTTTTTCACATTTCAATGCCTTTGGTCCAAAGTGACCTATAATGTTTTGCATTATCACATGTATTTCTTTTAGGATTATGAAACTTTTCTAAACATAACAAATGAAGTAGATATCGTAAACTTTCCAATTCATTTTATCCCACCTCAAAATCATGAAAAATGAATGAGTTATGTTCTTGGGAAGTAGACCCAAAATTAGGGTTTTAGTCAAAATGATCTATAATGTTTTGAAATGGATGATGACCTTCCAAGCTTGAAATGGATTTTTGAAGAACATGAAAGTTGTTCATAGGGTTCTTAAGAACATTGTTTATCTTGGGGTCATCTCCATTTGTCAAACACATCAAAAGTTAGGTCTCCGTGTACTTCAAAATAGTCAGATGAATTGACTGATCAACTTCTCAAGTCCACACCTCATATCTTGATGAATTGATGATTAAGGACACTCAAATAAGCTCAAATATGAACGAAATGATGAATGTAAGAACTTACCTTGATTGTATTTGACCATGGGTTGAGGTTGCTTCATGAGCAAGGCCGAGTTGATGAACAGATGAATTAGGGTTTCCTTGGGAAACAAGCCTCAAACCCTTTGGTTTGCTTTGATAAAAATGATGAATTTAGATACTTGGGAGGAATATATGATTATTGAGAGCTTTGGGAACCATTTTCATGTTTTCTTTCACCTTCACCTGGCCACTTCAATGGGCATAGGGCCTCCTAAGAGCTTCAGATCTTATGATTGCTCAAGCTACAAAACAAAAGATGTTAGTGACATATTATTGTGATTTTGGTTAGTAAACAAAATAAGAAAAGAAATAATATACAATTCAAGCATATTTGGTGATCTCAAACCAACTCGCAAGAGTTCCCACCCAAAGGTTAAGAGCCAAGATGCTATGATCCTTGAGGCAAATGCAATGTGCAATGATATGATGCCATGAGGGATCTTAGGGTCAAAATTAGGGTCTTACAGATGCCCCTATTTAAGGTCATTCTAGCCGGAGAAGTGAAGTTTAAAATCTTCGTCTCGACGAGGTAGAATGGGCTTAAATAATAACAAAGAGACGAATTTTGGTCCCTAAGAGACCTCATGATGCAAATGTATGTATGCAAAAGGTAATACTCTCTGGAGATATATGTCCACTAGGAATAAAAGAAATCAGGAGAAACTGCAAATCCACAAGAGTAATATACTCATAAATGGGACAGAGACTCTGAGGACTCTAAATGGGGATAAGAAAAGGGATAAAAATGCGTGAGCAGGTCACGACTTAAAACTTGCTGAGAGACACGAGGGGAATTCCATGAAAATAAATCAATGGAAAGACTCGAGTTGACGCAAAGATGCATGTATTGAGGAATATGTCAATACAGTAAAACTATCCATAAAGGATACTTCAGATAAAAATCCGGACTCAGATGGGGAAAATCCACTAAGGGACTTCGCTGGGGAATATCCAAAGAGGACTCAGCTGAGGAAACAACAGAATGAGGTATTACCGATTACTGGGTAATAAGCTCAAGGAGACATGTGATCGAAACACCGGTATGAGGGTGAGAGAGCAACACGCTCTGGGAGAATGAATATCTAAGACCAGTATAAGGGTGAGAGATATCAAACATCCAAAAATATGAGGAAGACCTAAAAAGGTATATTTCGACTCAAGAAATCTGACTCCACAGGGGACAAAAAAGTCACAATAGGGAGCAGAATGGAAGGAACACCGGGTATACCGATTACTGGGCATATAATAGGTGACCAACCAGGTGTGAATTGAGGAATATTTCCAAGACACTCATCATCCGAAAGGAGGGCTGAAAAAGCAAACTCGATTACAGAATGGACATTTGATTCCCTAAGGAAATACGAATCTTACTCGACTGGGGAAGAAAAAAAGACTTCAACCGAAGAGCGCATGAGATATATTATCTATTACCGTCAGAACATAGATAACATACTCGCATGGAAGATTATCCACAACCGGTTACTGGGTTAATAAAGGATAAATCAACCGAAAGGAAAGGACATTGGGATACCGAATACTAGGTATAAACTGATGACCAATCAAAGGGAGAAACAATCATTACCAAACAAGTGATGCATTCAAAGCGTTCAAGAAGTATGCAAAGCAAATTCAAAATGAAAAATCATTAACAATTGCCTCCATAAGAAGCGATCATGGTGGAGAATTTCATAACACTTCTTTTGAAGACATTTGTGAAGATCAAGGAATATTTCACAAATTCTCGGCTCCACGGACTCCTCAACCAAATGGAGTAGTTGAAAGGAAGAATAGGTCATTGGTGGAACTTGCAAGAACAATGCTTAGCGACTCAAATCTTCCTAAGTATTTTTGGGCGGATGCGGTTAGCACGGCATGTTTTGTAAGTAATAGAGTTAACATAAGACCTATCCTCAATAAGACTCTGTATGAACTCTTCAAAGGAAGGAAACCCAACATTGCTTTCTTTCATATCTTTGGATGCAAGTGCTTTCTCCTTAACAATGACAAAGACAACCTTGGTAAGTTCGATGAAAAATCGGACGAAGGTATTTTTCTTGGTTATTCTCTTACAAGTAAAGAATATAGAATTTATAATAAAAGAACTTTAAATATAGAAGAATCCATGCATGTTAAGTTTGACGAATCTAACCCCTCGAAAGAGGAAATTGTTGTTTGTGATAATGATGATGATTTTGTAGAAATACCTAAAGAAGATACTTCAAACAAGAATCAAGAAGAACCGATTCAACAAGAGTCAAATGAAAATGATCTACCTAAGGAATGGAGGACTCATAAAGATCATCCTATTGACAAAGTAATTGGTGACATTAGTCAAGGTGTTGACACAAGATTGAATCTCAAGGATGCATGCTTAAACATGGCGTTCGTTTCCCAAATAGAACCCTCTAAAATTGATGAAGCTCTAGGAGATGATAAATGGATTGTTTCTATGCAAGAAGATTTAAACCAATTCGAGAGAAATCAAGTTTAGGAGCTTGTTTCTAGACCAATTGGTAAGCACATCATGGGAAAAAGATGGGTGTTTAAGAATAAACTTGATGAGAATGGAATAATTGTTCAAAACAAAGAAAGATTGGTCGCTCAAGGGTATAATCAAGAAGAAGGAATCGACTTTTAAGAAACTTTCGCTCCGGTTGCAAGGTTAGAAGCTATTCTTTTATTACTTGCTTACGCATGTTCAATGAATTTTCAGTTATTTCAAATGGATGTCAAAAGCTTCTTCTTGAACGGCTACATCAACGAAGAAGTCTATGTCATACAATCTATAAGACCCTAATTTTGACCCTAAGATCCCTCATGGCATCATAACATTGCTCATTGCATTTGCCTCAAGGATCATAGCATCTTGGCTCCTTAACCCTAGGGTGGAGACTTGTGTGAGTGGTTTGAGACCACCATCCATGCTTGAATTTTATATTATTGCTTTTCTTATTTTGTTTACTAACCAAAAGCACAAAAATATGTCACTAACCTCCTTTGTTTTGAAGCTTCAGCAGTCATGTGATCCAAGGCTCCTAGGAGGCTCCTATACCCAATGAAATGGCCAGATGAAGATGAAAGCAAGCATGACAATGGTTCCCAAAGCTCTCAATCATCACATATGCCTCCCAATCATCTCAATTTTTCAATTTGATCAAGATAAACCAAAGGGCTTAAGGATTGTTTCCCAAGGAAACCCTAATTCAATTGTGCATTGACTGTGCCTTGCTCATGAAGAAACCTCAACCTATGATCAAATACAATCAAGGGAAGTTATTTCACTCATAATTTTATGAATATATGAGCCTATGTAAGTATCCTCAATCATTCATTCATCATGATTTGAAGTTTGGCCTTGAGAAGTTGATCATTCAATTCATCTAACTATTTTGAAATCCACTGAGACCTAACTTTTGATGTGTTTGTCAAATGAAGATTACCCCAAGATAATAAATGTTATTAAGAACCATATGAACAACTTTCATGTTCATAAAAAATACATTTGAAACTTGGAAGGTTATCATTCATTTCAAAATATTATAGGTCATTTTGACTGAAACCTTAATAGTGGGTCAACTTCCCAAGGACCTAACTCCTTCATTTTGTATGATTTTGAGGTGAGACCAAGTGAATTGGAAATTTTAAGGTGTCTACTTAAAATGTTATGTTGGACAAAATTTCATAATCCTAAAATAAATACATGTGATAATACAAAACATTATAGGTCACTTTGGATCAAAGCCATTGAAATGTGAAAAAGTCCAACTTCAAGTGACTATAACATTCTCATCAAAAATCCAAATAATGCAAAATTTAAGTCCAAATTTATTTTCTTGAAAAGATCTACAACTTTCGTGTTGGAGGTTTTGCCATTTGAGGCTTGCATCATTGAAACAGAAGGACTTGAAGCTGGTTCGTTTTGGCAAAATTCTCATATACATGTTTTGTACCTTGAACTTCATGGCCAAGTTTCAATAATTTCCCAACTCCAAATGGATTTTTGTTCAACATAAAATTTGTTTCTTATGTCAAGACCTTTCCAACCATTACCCACATTCTTATGTTTCAATTTTCCAATGACATTTTCGAAGAGGTGAAGTTTTAGGTTCAATTATGCATAACATGTTAAAATTCCATGCACAAGCCAATGCATTGCCATCTGCACGTCCAAATCCATTTGTTTGGTCATCAGCACTCAAATGCAATTGAGTTTGGGCCTCACATGCGCCTGTATAGGCCCATGCATGGAAGACCCAAGCTCATGCACACACGAGTTCTTCATTGCATTGCATCAGCCTTGGCTATAAATAGGATGCTTTGCTCACTTCAAATATCAACCTAAAGGCGCCTGAAGCTCTGCACAACTGAATCCCCAACCCTCCATTAAAGGAATTCTGATTTTTCTCTTCATTTTTCAAGCTCAAATTTCAACTTCCTTGGTTGATCTTTGACTTATAATTCCTTAGCCTTGCTTCCTTGTTACTTCAGATCAAGCTGCACTGAAGAATTGGTTTGGATCAAGCACTGAAAAGCTACACTTCAAAGGTTGATTCTCCAACTGTTTTCCTTCGAATCTCGCTTGTTATTGTGCATTGCTTGGTTTGGTTGGTACCTCTGAAGTCCTCATGTGAGAGGCAATTGATTTGTGCTTTTAATTTTGTGAATTGAACAAGTTCAGATTGAGTACCTTGTTTTTCCATATCAGATTTCTCCTTCTATGAGAGTCTTGAGCAAAAACTAAGGTCATAGGGGTGATGTACATCACCCCAGCTTTCGAATGGTGTATAGATCGCGTGCTATGGTTGAGGTTTGAAAACCTGCAATAGGTGGCCGGAACTGGCCTTCTCGCCGAAGAAGACGGTGGTTTCCACCACCATCCCCATGTGTCCTAGCCTCAGCCATTGGATGAGTGTTTCACGTTTTAATCTTTGTTGTTGATCTATTTGACTTCATTTAATTCCATGTGCCACGCTGTTGACTAAGGTTCACAATGCGCGCGCGCTTCTCATCCACCAGATCAGCCACGTAAATTAATGAAGTGGATCTGACGCCTCAGGATTTTTGTTATTTTTAATTTCTGTTTTAATTTTCTTTTATTCCATTTTATTTTAAAAATTCATAACTTCTTTACACTATGCCAAACAAGACCTTAGACAGCGCTTTTTTTGGCCTTAGACAGCGCTTTAAAGCGCTGTCTAAACCTCCGCTGCTAAAGGTTTAGACAGCGCTTTTTTAAATCTTAAAAGCGCTGTCTAAGCCCCCCCCCCCCCCCCCCTTAGACAGCGCTTTGGCCAAAAGCGCTTTCTAAGACCCTCCTATTTTAATTTTTTTAGGTATACCTTAGACAGCGCTTTTGGCCAAAGCGCTGTCTAAGGTGGGGGGCTTAGACAGCGCTTTTCAAAAAGCGCTGTCTAAGCCCCCCCTATTTTAATTTTTTTAGGTATACCTTAGACAGCGCTTAAGGCAAAAGCGCTGTCTAAAATGAGACCAACTGCAAATATGAGACCAATTGCAAATAATTTCTCTTAAATTCTAGTTTCTAGAAATGATTTTTAATTATTTTTATGGTTCAATTTAATTTTTTTTGTGAATTATTTCATTTCTGATTGTTTTTAATTCATTTAAAATACTTTTTGATATTCAAAAATGCCAAAAATATATTCTTAACATCTTTGGATGATGATGGATCTATGAAAAATATTCTCATCAATTTCTTAATTGATTTGAGATTTATTTGAGATTTTAGTCCAATTATGTTATTTTTCTTCATTTTTAATTGTTTAAAATTAGTTTCTGTTTTCAAAAAATGATGCAAAATTTTGTCAAACCTTGTTTGACCATATTAGACTTATGATGATCCAATTAGACATTTCCAAGTTGATTTGAATTGGATTTGAAGTTTGACCTTTATTTGTTCATTTTATTTCAAGTATTATTTTAATTCCAAAAAATACAAAAAATAATTTTGTTATTTCTTGACTTCTAAGCTTCATCTCACTTTTGTTTACCATTGATTGATGTTGATTCTATTCCTGTTTGATCAATGTATTTTGCTTATATCATTTGAATTTCAATTATGTACATTCCATTTCCATCTTCTTCTTCTTCTTTTTCCTTTTGACCAATGAGTTAATGATTGGTGGTTAGCCTTGATATATGAGAGGCTTAACCTTCTTTGATCCAAATCAAATTCATCTTGATCAAAGATCATGTGAATTGCTTTGCATTAAATATAGGTTGCTTCTTGGTCAAGCAAAAAACCTAAATCCATACAAGGTCATTTTTCTTTTCTTTTCTTTTGGCATGGCAAGTTGTAGGAGCTTGGCTTACTAGTCATAATCTCTAACTTGTGTTTATTTGCCTATAGTTTTATTGACCGACCTCAGATAGGTGTGACTACTACATTAGTCCACTTACGATTGCTTAACATAGCGCTAAATTTCCTTATGGCACACTAACACTAACTACTAATTACTAACTTTTAATTCAAGCATTTAATTCTTGCAATTTACTTTAATGTAATTTAATTTCTTGCTCATTATTTCATTTGTCTTTGCCCTTTGCTCACTTGAGCTCATGTTTATGTTGATGCAATTTGCCTTTTGCTCACTTGAGCACATTATTGTGTCAAACTTTGTTTGATCTTGTTGAACTTAGGATGATCCATTTGGACTTTTCCAAGTTGATTTGAAATGGATTTGAAGTTTGACCTTTAATTATTTATTTTAATTCAAGTATTATTTTAATTTTCAAAAAATACCAAAAATATTTTATTTGTTTCTTGACCTTTAAGTTTCATTTTGCTTTTGTTTACCATTGATTGACTTTGATTTTATTCATGTTTGATCAATGTGTGGTGGATATATCATTTGAATTCCATTTATGTACATTCTTCTTCTTCTTCTTCTTCTTCTTTTTCTTTTTGATAAATGAGTTAATGATTGGTGGTTAGCCTTGACATTTGAGAGGCTTAACCTTCTTTGATTCAAATCTAATTCATCTTGATCAAAGATCAAGTGAATGGCTTTGCATTAGAGATAGGTTGCTTCTTGGTCAAGCAAAAAACCTAAATCCATACAAGATCATTCTTCTTTTCTTTTGGCATGGCAAGTTGTAGGAGCTTGGCTTACTAGTCATGGTCTCTAACTTGTGTTTGTTGCCTATAGTTTTATTTACTGGCCTCAGATAGGTGTGACTACTACATTAGTCCACTTACGGTTGCTTAACATAGCGCTAAATTGCCTTATGGCACACTAACACTAACTACTAATGACTAACTTTAAATTCAAGTCTTTAATTCTGGAATTTACTTTAATTTGAAATTTAATTTCTTGCACATTAATTCATTTTCTTTTGCCCTTTGCTCACTTGAGCTCATGTTTATGTTAATGCAATTTGCCTTTTGCTCACTTGAGCACATTATTGTGTATATACTATTATGCCTGTTTTGCTTTGTTTGTGTGAACCCAATGCAAATGGAGAAAGGACTTAGACTTTAGGACCTTACCTATGCAAAAAAATGGAGTCAAAGAGCAACTAGGCCTCATGCCTTTAGAATGCTAAACAAAGAAGAAGAAAAATGTCAAAGAGCAACTAGGCCTCATGCCTTTAGAATGCTTAATCTTGAAGATGAACATTGGAAGGACTTAATTCTAAGCTCACTCTTGTCCATTCTTTTATTTGCATTGTCATGAGCATCCAAAGTGAGAGATACCAAAGCCATTGGAAGATTCCTAGGAGCTTGATTGATTGTTTACTTGATTGCTTGAGTTGTTTGCTTATTACTTGCTAATTCCAAAGGAAAGGGAACAACTTGGATCATCACTATGATCTTAAGAAGGGAACTCCTTGTGGTTTTATTTCTCTTCCTTCATCTTTGTATGTCTAGGACTTAGCCATTCTTCTTCTTCCCTCCACTCTAACTCAAGCCAAACTTTTATGCAAACATTAACATTGTCTTCAAAATTAGAAACCTAAGCATTATGCTTTTGATTTTCCAAACTCTTTTCATAACACTTATTTTGAATTGAATCCTTAAGTCAACTTTGACCTTACTTTGTGAATACTTTTCATTTGTAAATACAACTCACTCATTTATTTTTGTGGTTTCAATGGCCACTTCTTGCCAAAGCTTTTCATAAACATTAGCTATTAGGTTTGAGTTATCCTTGAGGTTGATATAATACTCACCTATATCCTTAGTGATGGACTATAAGTCTTCCATGCTTATTATAGGGTTAACCCCTCACTAGCATGTTGAAGCTCTCCTCACGTGGTGGATTTGTGGTTTTAGGTTGAGTTTTCTCCCTTTGATAACAAAAGACCTTAAGGATTTTGGACCAATCAATTCACCAACTTCTTTTGAGAGTTTTACCCCGAACTACGAGGTTTTGATCCTAATCTTTTTTAAGATGGTACGTAGGCAATGAGTTTATCCATTCAAACACAAAAACTGTAAATAACATGTATATTCTTTTCTCATCTCCCCAATCATGTTTGCACAAATAATTTTCACAAATACCAACCTACCTTACAACATTTGTAAAAAGGGCTCCCTTAGAGTACTAAGGATGTTTTGGGTGCTTAAAACCTTCTCATTGCATAACCAACCCCCTTACCCAGATCTCTGACATTTTTATTAGTTTTTGATTTGATAAAACTTCTCGGTTTTTGTTCGCTTTCTAACCTTTCCTTTGGATAAATAGAAGCGTGGTGGCGACTCGAATTGTATGATTTACTTTTGATTTAGTCAATAAATCTAAAGGTAACGAATACCCTGCTACACTATGTCCCAGAAGGAGAAAGAAACATTTAAGGAGTACGCCCAGAGGTGGCGTGAATTAGCTGCACAGATTGTGCCCCCGCTCGAAGAGAAAGAAATAAAGAAGATCTTTCTCAAGACTTTAAGCTCTTTCTACTACGAGCGAATGATTGCTAGCGCTTCCTCTGATTTCACCGAGATGGTGAACATGGGGATGTGACTAGAGGAGGGAGTCAGGGAAGGGCGCCTGACCAGAGAAGAAGGCTCTTTAGCCAAACGTTATGGGGCGTTTTCCAAGAAGAAAGATGGAGAGGCACATGATGTGTCCTCCCATGTTAAACAACAAAGACCCTCTGTGAAGAGGAAGATTGTGCGTCCCGCCAGTAACCAGCACTAGGTGGCTCATATAGCACCTGCATTTAGAGAAAATCAACATTATCAGCATCAGAACCAGCAACAGCAACATCAACAGTATCAGCAACTACAGCATCGTCTGCAACAGCAGGCCGACCAGCCTCGAAACAACAATTAAACCAACACTAGCTATGATAGGAAGAGGGTCACTTTTGATCCTATTCCAATGACTTATGCAGAACTATATCCTTTACTGATTGAAAGGAAGTTGATCACTCCACGTGACCCACCTGCTGTACCAACTAACCCTCAGTGATGGTACAAGCCCGAGCTTCACTGTGTTTATCATTTCGATGCTCCCGGACATGATGTGGAGAACTGTTACCCTCTCAAGACCAAGGTTCAAGACCTTGTTATAAGCGGTATTTTGTTTTTCGAGGAAGTAGGTTCTAATGTGAAGAAGAACCCATTGCCCGAGCATGGGAAATCTGTTGTTAACATGGTTCAGGGTTGCCCTGGTAAATACAAGGTCAGATATGTCAGCCATATCAGACAATCTTTAGTCGAGATGCATAGATTGTTATGTGGATACATTCACTACGAGCATGACCATGACAGCTGCCGTGTATGCACTGTCAATGAGAGGGGATGTCGTCAAGTCAGGAAAGACATCCAAGAAATGTTGGATCAGGGTGTGATCGAGATACTTCAGAATCGTGATGAGGACGAAGTTAATGTTATATCCCCTGTGTTCAGAATACCTGAGCCAGTTGTCGTCAGATATGACGGCGGCAAGCAGAAGGCTTCTCCCACTCTCGTTATTAAGCCAGCTGGCCCTGTTCCATACTCTTCAAACAAGGTTGTCCCCTATCGATATAATGCAATTTCATTAGAAGATGGGAAGGATGTGCCTCTACCCTCCACTTATGTGACAAGTATTTCTGATGTCAGTGGTCGTGCTTTTTCGGTGCCGCCGAAACCCCAGTGGTCGTGTTTTTTCGGTGCCGCCGAAACCCCAGGTTGACACCAGAAGAGCTGATGCTGTTGATAATGTCGCCCGTTCTGAAGGGACTTCTTCTACTTCTTCAAATCCGAAACTTATTGTTGATAAACCTGCCATTGTTGTTAGAGCTCCTGCCCCTGTTGGCCAGAATGGCATGTTGAAAGAGGACTGTGATGAGATGTTGAGGCTCATTAAAAGGAGCGAATATAATGTTGTAGATCAGCTGTTTTAAACTCCATCGAAGATATCTGTGCTATCTTTGTTGATGAATTCCGAGCCACACCGTGAAGCTTTGCAGAGGGTGTTGGACGTGGCATACGTGGATCACGATGTCACCATATTACAGTTTGATATCATTGTTGCAAACATTATTGCTTGTAACAATTTGAGCTTTTGCGATGTTGATCTTCCCGAGGAGGGAAAAAACCACAATTTGGCACTACATATTTCAATGAACTGCAAGGATGATGCCTTGTCTAATGTGTTGGTAGACACAGGATCATCGCTGAATGTGTTACCAAAATCCACGTTGGCAAAACTTTCATACCAGGGGCCTCCCATGAGGCAGAGTGGAGTGGTGATGAAAGCTTTTGATGGATCGAGGAAGACTGTGATTGGCGAGGTTGAGCTCCCAATCAAGATAGGACCTAGTGATTTCCATATCACTTTCCAGGTCATGGATATCCACCCATCATATAGCTGTTTTTTAGGAAGACCATGGATTCACGAGGCATGCGTCGTGACATCCACCTTACACCAAAAGTTAAAGTTCGTAAAGAACAAGAAGTTGGTGGTAGTAGGGGGAGATAAGGCTCTCTTGGTAAGCCATATGTCTTACTTTTCTTACATTGATGTTGAGGATGAGGTTGGGACGCCGTTCCAAGCCTTATCTATTGCTGAGCCTTTAAGGAAAGGAACTTCTTCATTTGTATCCTACAATGATGCAAAGTTGGTCATTGAGCATGGCGCAACTACTGGTTTAGGACAAAATGATTAAGCTGGAAGACAATAAATCCCGAGCTGGCATAGGGTACTCTTCGGGCTCTTTCAATGGGCATGGGTTGTTTCAGAGTGGTGGTTTCATCCACACGGTCGAAGACCAAGAGGCTGTTGCTATAGTGGAAGATGATGCGGAGGAAGATTCCGGAGGCTTTGTCATCCCTGGAGGAGTATGCAATAATTGGGTCGCTGTTGATGTTCCAACAGTTGTCCATAAGTCCATGTAATGTTCATTTTGTTTAAAAACCCTTCTCCCATGCCAAAAGGAGAAGTGATGACATTGTTGGCACATAAATACAATGATATTCATTCAAAAATTACATGTTAAATGTTTGTTTTTCCAAATTATTTTCACTTTTTGCTTTTTTGCATGATATTGGTGATCACCATAAAACCCTAAAAAGAGAATAAAACCAATCTTTTCATATGCATAATGATTTACTTTGCTTGAATTCTGAAATCTCTTTTATATCCAAAATTATTATGCAGGTTGATCAAACCCATTGAACATAATGATCCAACAACATCTCCCAACTTTGAGTTCCTTGTATTTGAGGTCGAATAAGATGATGTTGAAGAGATTCCTGATGAGATTACCCGTTTGCTTGAGCACGAGGAGAAGATCATTCAGCCGCATCTTGAGAATCTGGAAACAGTTAACTTGGGGTCTGAAGATTGTGTTCGTGAAGTGAAGATTAGGGAACTCCTAGAAGAGTCTGTAAAGAAGGGGTTGATTGAGTTTCTACAAGAATATGTCGACGTCTTTTCCTGCTCATATGAAGACATGCCCGGTCTGGATACTGATATCGTGCAACATTTCCTGCCTTTGAAGCCTGAGTGTGTGCCTGTGAAGCAGAAGCTCAGAAGAACTCATCCTGATATGGCAGTGAAGATTGAAGAAGAAGTTCAAAAGCAAATTGATGTGGGGTTTCTGATGACTTCTACATATCCTCAATGGGTGGCCAATATTGTGCTCGTGCCCAAGAAAGATGGAAAAGTCCGAATGTGTATGAATTATAGAGACTTGAATAAAGCTAGTCCGAAATATGATTTTCCTCTACCACATATTGATATGTTGGTAGATAATACAGGTAAATTCAATGTCTTCTCATTTATGGGCGGATTTTCCCGATATAATCAGATCAAAATGGCACCTGAGGATATGGAGAAGACAACATTCATCATACCTGGACGGAGCCACGTATCAACGAGCTATGACTACCTTGTTCCATGATATGATCCACAAGGAGATCGAGGTGTATGTTGATGATATGATTGCAAAGTCGAGAATAGAATTTGAACATGTAGAGCACTTGTTGAAGCTTTTTCAGCGCCTGAGGAAGTACAAACTTCGTCTGAATCCTAACAAGTGTACATTTGGAGTCCGTTCCGGCAAGTTATTAGGCTTCATTGTCAGTGAGAGAGGTATTGAAGTTGACCCTGCCAAGGTCAAAGCAATACAAGATATGCCTGCGCCCAAAATTGAGAAGCAAGTCCGAGTTTTCTTGGCCGCTTGAATTATATTTCCAGATTTATATCCCACATGACTGCCACATGTGCGCCAATATTCAAGCTCCTCCGGAAAGATCAGCGTCATGATTGGACCGAGGATTTCCATAAGGCCTTTGACAGTATCAAAGACTATCTGTCTGAGCCTCCAATTCTGTCTCCGTCTTTCGAAGGGAGACCATTGATTATGTACTTGACCGTGCTTGATGACTCTATGGGTTGTGTATTAGGTCAGCAAGATGAATCAGGGAAGAAAGAGTATGCTATATACTATCTGAGTAAGAAGTTCACCGATTGTGAGTCTCGATACTCAATGCTTGAGAAAACATGTTGTGCTTTGGCTTGGGCCGTTAAGCGCTTATGCCAGTATATGTTGAATCATACCACTTGGTTAATATCCAAAATGGATCCAATCAAGTATATCTTTGAGAAGCCTACTTTAACTGGGAGGATTGCCCGTTGGCAGATGCTGTTGTCTGAGTATGATATTGAGTATCGAGCTCAAAAAGCTATTAAAGGTAGTATCTTGGCTGACCACTTGGCACATCAACCAATTGAGGATTATCAGTCTGTTTAGTACGACTTCCCAGATGAGGAGATTCTATATTTGAAAATGAAAGATTGTGATGAGCCTACCCTCGATGAAGGGCCAGAGCCTGGTTCCCGATGGAGCATGGTGTTTGATGGCGCTGTAAGTCAATATGGAAATGGTATTGGGGCAATGATTATTACTCCTCAGGACACACATTTTCCTTTTACAGCAAGGCTAACTTTCAAATGAACGAATAATATGGCGGAGTATGAGGCCTGTATTATGGGTTTGGAAGAGTGTATTGATCTTAGGATCAAGCATCTTGATGTTTATGGTGATTCGGCCCTTGTTGTTAATTAGATTAAGGGTGAATGGGAGACGAATCAACCTGGCCTCATCCCATACAGAGATTATACGAGGAGGATATCAACGTTCTTTACTGAGGTTGACTTCCATCATATTCCTCGAGATGAGAATTAGATGGTAGATGCTCTTGTTATGCTTGCTTCGATGATTATGGTAAGTTCTGGAATGAAGTCCCTAGTATCACTGTGATGCACTTGGATAGACCAGCTCATGTATTTGCAGTAGAATAAGTGAAAGATGATAGGCCATGGTATTATGATATCAAATGTTTTCTTCAGAGTCAGATTTACCCGCCTGGGGCATCTGTTAAAGATAAGAAAACTTTGAGGAGATTATCTGGTAGTTTCTACCTCAATGGTGATGTGCTTTATAAGAGGAATTTTGACATGGTCTTGCTCAGATGCTTGGATAGACACGAAGCAGACCTGTTGATGACTGAAGTCCATGAGGGTTCATTTGGAACTCATTCCAAAATACATGCCATGGCAAAGAAGATGTTAAGAGCAGGCTACTATTGGCTGACAATGGAGTCTGACTGCTGCAAATATATGAAGAAATGCCACAAGTGTCAGATTTATGCGGATAAGATTCATATTCCCCCGACACTTCTGAATGTAATTTCATCACCATGGCCTTTCTCTATGTGGGTAATTGACATGATTGGCATGATTGAGCCAAAGGCGTCGAGCGGTCACCGTTTAATTCTCGTAGCTATTGATTACTTCACCAAGTGGGTAGAAGCGGCATAATATGTGAATGTGACCAGGCAGGTGGTTGTGAAGTTTATCAAGAATCAACTCATATGATGTTTGGTGTTCCAGATAAGATCATTACTGATAATGGATCTAACTTGAACAACAAGATGATGAAAGAGCTGTGTAGCGAGTTCAAGATTGCACATCATAATTCTTCTCCTTATAGACCCAAGATGAATGGGGCTATTGAAGCTGCTAACAAGAACATCAAGAAGATTATCCAGAAGATGGTTGTTACGTACAAAGATTGGAATGAGATGTTGCCATTTGCTTTACATGGTTATCGTACATTTGTCCGCACTTTAATAAGGGCAACACCCTTCTCTCTTGTTTACGGCATGGAGGATGTGCTCCCCGTGGAGGTTGAGATCCCATCAATGAGAGTCTTGATGGAAGCCAAGTTGACTGATGTTGAATGGGTTCAGAGTCATTATGATCAGTTGAACTTAATAGAAGAGAAGAGATTGACTGCCATGTGCCATGGTCAGTTATATCAGCAAAGGATGAAGAAAGCCTTTGATAAGAAGGTAAAGCCTCGTGTATTCCGAGAAGGTGACCTCGTGCTCAAGAAAGTCTTGTCTTTCGCGCCCTATTCCAGGGGCAAGTGGACTCCAAACTATGAAGGTCCATATGTTGTTAAGAGAGCCTTTTCATGCGGTGCTTTGATACTTACAACTATGGATGGGGAGGATTTCACTCGTCCTGTGAATTCAGATGCAGACAAGAAATACTTCGCCTAAAATAAAAACAGAATAGCTCGCTAAGTTGAAAACCCGAAAGGGAGACTTAGGAAAAAATGAGCGTCTCGGTGGATTGAAAACCCGAAAGGGCGATCCAAGCAAAAGTTAGAGACATAAAAAAAAAGATGAATATATATCCCGCTAGATTGAGTACCTCACCCTGGGGCAATCTAGGCAAAAAATAGGGATTTGGCAAGTAACTGCATCCTGACAAGATTTTGTTTTTCAACCGTCTTCTGTCAAAGATTCTCGCTTAGTCATCGTCAACCAAAGCTTCAAATACATTGGATTCAGAGTTGGTGGAGAAATGGTCATTATGTTCAATGTAGCCTTTTTCCGATATATATCACCAATTTCAAATTTGTAAAGATCTGTGGAGTCTTGCCATTTGCAGACTACCATTCCATCAAATAAATTTGAGCCTTTATCCAATTCTTTGCACTCTTATTTGTTTCTGTAACAAATGTTTGCATGTTTTAATTGATGAATATCATTGTTTTAAATAAATAAAGTTTTTATAAACTGTTTTTAAACAAAGTGAACATTCACAATGACTCAAAGGATAATTGAAACGTCTTCAGTGCTCTCCCAAGGATAGTATGATCTCCAAAAGGGTAAGGCATTTGTTCATATTCCTAGCATATCTTTTATCCTCTTCATCATCTTTCAGGTTTGTCTCCTCAGTGAGCGCAGAGAAAGGTGATACACCACCAAAGTCCCTAGAAAGTCTGGAGTTTTGTCTCAGTCTTCTAGCTCCCTAGTGATTCTGGATCTAGCATCTGTGTTTTATCAATTATATGGTTGTCATCCCTTATGTGGATTGACCTAAAATCCCTTATATATTGATAAATTGACATGCTGTCTTTTTCGACAAGTTGGTTTGTAGGTTATCCCCAACGGATTCGCTCATACATTGATCTCTTATGAGCAGGAAATCCCAACATGAGAGGAATTTTCAACAAGTTGGTTTGTAGGTTATCCCCAACGGATTCGCTCATACATTGATCTCCAACAGGTTTGCCTACCGTTCATCCTCAACAGGGTTGCTCACATTAGACTTCCCCAGTTTGGTCACCAGTAGGTTATTTCCAGCTGATCGCCTACAGGTTATCCCCGGTTCAATCATCAGTGTTTTTTCCCTAGTGGAGTTGCCTGATCGGAGCCTGAATGTTGTTACTTCCTCCTTCTCGGGTAGTTTCCTACTAGCAGAGCGGGTGATGAAAATGTTTATTTTCTATCCCCAATGGAGCGGTGTTTCTCTACTCCTCAGCAGAGATTGTTTCTCCAGCAGTATGAGGAAATGTGATGGTTATTGGAACTTTTGTTTGGTGGTTATTTCCCATGGTGTTTCATATCTTTCCTTGGTTTTTCCCCAGTGGAGTGACTGGTTCTCCTTCTCCGCAGCAGAGATGTTTCCTTCAGTGGATAGAAGTGAATGTTGATTTGATGTACTTCTGTTTGGTGATTGTTCCCCACAGAATTCCACATCACCCCCTGATAAGATCCCCCAATAGAGTTCTTCTATGAATGATCTTATCCATGTCTCTGCGTACTGTTGGAAGATCCCCAGCTTTGGTGGTTATGACCCTTTGCTTATTCCTAACAGTGGTCTCTGACCCTCGGTGATCCTGCTTGTTCCCCTGGCAGTGGTCTTTGTCCCTGGCAGCAACTTTGCTCGATCCTCAGCAGTGATTGGTTTCTTGGTATTTATTGCCCTCACCAGATTGGATTTCCCCTGTGGGCTTGGCTTTCTCTTTTGAGATGTTGTACCGGATGTTTGTCCATTGATCCTTGGACCTGTTTGTGTTAGATATGTCTATTTGTCAGCATTAATCATACATAAACCACACATATATATGCATAATTATAGCATTCAAATATTCATGTTGCATTCTTTGCCATATATCTTTGTTTGTTATTTCCTACTAGTGGTGAAATATTTCCCCAAGCAGATGATTGTGTCTGATCTCTCCATATAGAGTCAGCCCCATAGGCAGAAAGTGCCTATCCTTTCTTCCATATTCCTCACTGAGTTATGTCCTCGTGGATGATTTTGTTTCAGTTTCCTCCCCAAATATGTATTGGAATGGAATTACTCCCCTGAGTTATATCCTTATTGGATTGAGTCTTGCTTCTTTGCGTCTCTCTAGTTTGTTCCTATATTGACTCCTTTTTGTTATGTCCCCTGCACTTCCCTGTGGTTCAGGTGACCAATTGCTCAGAAAATAGTAATTGTTCATTCTCTCCCCAGCGGATATTGTGGCCTTCTACCCATTAACCGGTAGTTGTAAGTCCTATCTCTATGGTTTACTACCCAATAACCGGTAGTTGTAAACCCTATTTTGTCCCCGTACAGAGTTAAACCTCGATTGTTGTTCATCCTAACCGATGATGGGAACTCTCTTTTGTGGTTTTCTACCCAGTAATCGGTAGATGTAATCCCCTCTTCGATGGTTTTCTTTATCCAATATTCGGTATTGATATTCCTTCATTTTTTGAGTATACCACCCAGTAACCGGTGATATATATCTCTTGGATAATTGCTCTAATTAAGCAATTTATCCCCAGCGAGTCATCTTTCATTTACCCTTGTTTCGTAATGATTGTTTCTCCCCTTGGATTGGTCATCATTTTTTACCTGGTAGTCGGTATCCCGATGTCCTTTCCTCTCGGTCGATTTATCCTTTATTAACCCAGTAACCGGTTGTGGATAATCTTCCATGCGAGTATATTATCTACGTTCTGACGGTAATAAATAATACATCTCATGCGCTCTTCAGTCGAAGCCTTTGTTCTTCCCGGTAGAGTAAGATTCGTATTTCCATATGGGATCGAATGTCCATCCTATAATCGAGACTGCTTTTTCATCCATCCTTTCGGATGATGAGTGTCTTGGAAATATTCCCCCATTCACGCCTGGTTGGTCACCTATTATATGCCCAGTAACCGGTATCCCTGGTGTTCCTTCCTTTTTGCTCCCTATTATGACTTTTTGTCCCCTGTGGAGTCAGATTTTCCTGAGTTGAAACATACCTTTTAGGTTTTCCTCAGATGTCCGGACGATCGATATCTCTCACCCTCATACCGGTCTTAGATATTCTTTCTCCCTGAGCGTGTTGCCTTTTCACCCTTATACCGGTGTTTTGATCACATGTCTCTTTGAGCTTATTACCTAGTAACCGGTAATATCTCATTGTTTCTTCCTCGGCTGAATCCCTTTCTAGGTATTCCCCATCCGAGTCCGGATTTTTATCCGAAGTATCCTTTGTGGATAGTTTGTTGTATTGGCATATCCCTCAATACATGCATCTTTGTGTCATCTCGAGGCTTTCCATTGATTTATTTTCATGGAATCCCTCCGTGTCTCCCAGCAAGTTTCAAGTCGTGACCTGCTCACACATTTTTACCCTTTACTCCCCAAGAGTCTCTGTTTCCCTGATGAGTGTATTACTCCTCTAGATTCTCGGTTTCTCCTGATTTCTTTTTCCTTTGTGGACACATATCCCCATAGAGCATTAACCTTTGCATACATACATTTGCATCATGAGGTCTCTTAGGGACCAAAATTTGTCTCTTTGTTATTATTTAAGCCCATTCTACCTCGTCGAAACGAAGATTTTAACCTTCATATCTCCGGCTAGAATGACCTTAAATAGGGGCATCTGTAAGACCCTAATTTTGACCCTGTAGATGTTTGATTAGCTGCATTTTCTGTTAAAACACTAACTGTATTTTGATGTCTTGACTGATGTCATGACATGCTTGAGTAGTATGTTGCAGGATTAGCTAATACATGATTTACTTAATGTCAAACTGAATGTTATGACATTCATCCTTGACAGCAGATACTGAATTATAGGCAGGTTAGTTTTTCTGCTACAGTTCAGTATTTAGTTCAGTCTGTTTTCAGGAGAATAACAGACCTGGCACATAGCCTATTGTCTGAATGTCAAACTGAATGTTATGACATTCATCCTTGACAGCAGATACTGAATTATAGGCAGGTTGGTTTTTCTGCTACAGTTCAGTATTTAGTTCAATCTGTTTTCAGGAGAATAACAGACCTGGCACATAGCCTATTGTCTGAATGTCAAACTGAATGTTACGACATTCATCCTTGACAGCAGATACTGAATTATAGGCAGGTTGGTTTTTTTGCTACAGTTCAGTATTTATTTCAGTCTGTTTTTCAGGAGAATAACAGACCTAGCATATGGCCTATGTTCTGGACGTCAAATTGAATGTTATGACATTCATTCCTGACAACATATGCTAAAGTGTAGGCTAGTTAGTTTTTCTATTTCAGTATTTATCTCAGGCTGTTTTTCAGGAATCTAACAGCTGTGCTAAAATCCAAGAAACTAATAGAAGAGCTAAATTCAAGAGCCCTAACAAATAGCCTATTTGTTAGCACCCTAATATGTGGAAATTAGGTTAACTTGCTTAACCTTAATTTTAGGAAATACAAGTACAAGGCCCAAGTGCTGCAATATAAAAGGATGGCAATCCTACTTTCAGCAAATCAGGGATTTCGAAGTGTGAAGCATTAAATACATCATTGTATTTCATAGTTGTAGTTTTTATTGTGTCTTGTATAAGGTTTAACTTGTGAGCCAAGCAATTATCCCCTAGATGATTGCGTTGGACTAGGGTGTTCATTGAGTTGTAATTGTTATGTCACTCTAAGCTTTTAAGCGTGAGTGCTGTGTATCTTGATTAAAGTTGTTAAGCACAATCAAGAGTTGTTTGAAGTATTACTTCGCCATTGACTTTAAACTTAATTAAAGGGTGTAATCACTGTGGTGATTGAGGGGGAGTGAGTAGGAACTCGGGTCTTAGTTTAGATTGAAATTGCATTGGGTAGGTATTAAGTGATAGGATTAAACAGTTGGTTTAAGGCCTGAATTAATACTACTAATAGTGGATTTCCTCCCTGGCTTGGTAGCCCCCAGACGTAGGTGTGTTTGTCACCGAACTGGGTAAACAATCTTTTGTGTTATTTACTGTACTTTACATTTACCTGCTGTATACATTCCTGTATGCGCAGAATCGGATGTCATAACATCCAGTGTGACATCGATAGTCTGTTACTAGAATTTCAATTGGTATCAGAGCAGGCACCCTGCCTGTTAATTTCTGGGTGAGATCTAGGGACGTTACTTTCTAGTACCATGGACAAGGATGTGGGATTCTCAAATAGACCACCCATGCTGGATGGTTCTAACTATGATGACTGGAAACCTCGTATGATAGCCTTCTTGAGGTCTCTGGATAGCAAGGTCTGGAGAGCTGTCAACAAAGGATGGGAACATCCAACGAAGACAGGTAAAGATGGAATCAGTATGCAAATTCCTGAAGAAGAGTGGGACAAGGAGCAAGAGGCATTAGCCCTTGGAAACTCTAAGGCCTTAAATGCACTGTTCAATGGGATAAATAAGAACATCTTCAGACTGGTGCATCACTGTGAGCTGGCTAAAGAAGTTTGGGATACTCTCAAAACAACTCATGAAGGTACCTCTAAGGTGAGGATGTCTAAACTTCAGATGTTGACCACCAAGTTTGAAAATCTGAGGATGAAGGAGGATGAGACTATTCATGACTTCCACATGAATATTCTTGAAATTGCCAACACTTCTGGTGGCTTAGTAGAGAAAATGCCTAAAGAAAAACTTGTAAAAAAGATTCTCAGATCATTGCCAAAGAGATTTTCCATGAAGGTCACTGCTATAGAAGAGGCTCAAGATATCTGCAATATGAAGGTTGATGAGCTTATTGGTTCTCTCCAAACTTTTGAAATGGGCTTGTGTGAGGATGTTGAAAAGAAAAACAAAAGCATAGCTTTTGTATCAAATACTGAAGAGGATTCAGAAGAAGGAAATATTGGAGGTGATGAAAGCATTTCAGAAGCTATAGCCATGCTTGGAAGACAATTCAACAAGTTCATAAAGAAGGTTGATCAAAAGGGCAGACCTAATGCCAAGAACTCTTCAACTGACATCAGTAGAAGATCAAAATCTAAAGAAAAGGTCAACCAAGGCAAGGGAATCCAGTGCCATGGATGTGAAGGTTTTGGTCACATTAGAGCTGAATGCCCTACCTTCCTCAAGATGCAAAAGAAGGGGCTATCTGTCACCTGGTCTGAAGGAGACTCTGAGAGTGAATCTGAAGGAGAATCTGCTAAACATGTCACTGCACTAACTAGTGTTTGTGCCTCTGATAATGACTCAAGTGGAGATGAACTTACCTTTGATGAACTTGCTGATTCATATAAAGAGCTATGTGTCGAAAGTGCAGAAGTGTGTATACAAGGAGAAAAGCAGAAGAAACTCATCAAGGAGCTGGAAGTTGAGAAAAAGAAGCATCTGACTATCATAGATGGTCTAAATGGTGAGATAACCTTGCTGACATCTAAGCTAGAACAAATGACAAAATCCATCAGAATGCTGAATAAAGGAACTAATACCTTGGAAGAGATTCTAAAGGTAGGACAGAAGTCAGGAACCATGTCTGGTTTAGGCTTTGCTAAGAAATCCTCAACTGAACTCAAAAGCTCAAAGGCTGAAGTTCAGAAACTCAAGCAGAAGTCACAACCAATGTCACAACATCAGGGAACCAGAAGGAGTAACCATCAGAAGAAGAAATTTCAGAGATGGAGATGTCACTACTGTGGTAGATTTGGTCATATAAAACCCTTCTGCTACATGCTGCATGGTTATCCTAACCAGACCCCTCAAGTCAGACCTAAGAAGAAGGCATCTAAGCATAATGCCCCCATCAAGAAACAACAATGGGTTGCTAGACTAGCTCACACATCTCTAAGGGCATCTACCAGAGGAGACTGGTATTTTGATAGTGGCTTCTCAAGACATATGACTGGGATGAGTAACTTATTGGTGGATATACATCCTCATACTACCAGGTATGTGACATTTGGTGATGGAGCTAAAGGAGAAATCAAAGGTGTTGGTAAGTTGGATTGTCCTGGAGTTCTAGAACTGAGTAATGTGCTGTTAGTAAAAGGACTAACTGCTAATCTCATCAGCATAAGCCAGCTATGTGATCAAGGCTTCAATGTACAGTTCACTGGGGAAGTATGTGTGATGATGAATGGAGGCAATCAGGAAGTTATGAGAGGATCCAGATCCAAAGGTAACTGTTATCTGTGGGAATCTAAAGTCTCAAACTACTCCTTGTCACTCATGATGTCAGTGACAACCCTAACTGTGAAGCTGAAATAGTAGACCTGGAGGAATTTTCTGATAATGAGTTGTTGACCTCAGTTGTCCCTAGCATAGCCAAAAGGGTTAGGACTAGAAGAGAAAAGAAAACAGTGGTGCAGAGGTCCCCCAAAAGGAAGATTGATGTGCCAACCTCTCCCAATCCAAAGGTGGTAGAGAGTTCCCTCGAGAGGAAAGGTCATGGTCCAACAAAATCTTGGAGCAAAGGGGTGCCCAAGAAAATGAAGACCAAGTTTGTTGTTGTGGAGTCTGACTCAGATGTCCCATGTGATGTCACTGCCTCTCTGTCAAAGAAGAATCCAACCACTAGCAAGCTTGCAACTAGTGTCCCTGAGGTACCAATTGACAACATATCGTTCCATTTTGCTTCTAGTGTGAACAGGTGGAAATATGTTTATCATAAGAGGCTGGCTTTGGAAAGGGAATTGGCTCAGAATGTCCTGGAATGTAAGGAGATTGTAGACCTTATTCAAGAGGCAGGGTTAATGAAGACTATGACTCAGTTCTCAAAATGCTATGAGATATTAGTAAAGGAATTTATTGTCAATGTGTCTGAAGAATGTGCTGATGGAAAGTCCAAGGAATTCAGAAAAGTATATGTGTGAGGCAAGTGTGTAAACTTCTCTCCCTCAGTAATCAACATGTATTTAGGAAGACCTGATGTAGCTCAACCTGAGCTTGAGGTGACTGACAATAAAATCTATCAAGTCATCACTACTAATCAAGTCAGGAAGTGGCCTCTCAAAGGAAAGTTGGTGGCCAGCAAACTAAGTGTCAAGTATGCAATGCTGCACAAAATTGGAGCTGCTAACTGGGTGCCCACCAATCACAAATCTACAGTGTCTGTAATGCTTGGAAAGTTCATATATGTTGTTGGAACCAAAGCCAATTTTGACTATGGATCCTATATTTTTGATCAAACCATGAAGCATGCAGGAAGCTTCAGTGTGAAGGGGCCTATAGCCTTTCCTTCCCTCATATGTGGTATTGTGTTGAATCAATTTCCAAACATATTAACAGAGAATGATTCTGTGAAGAGAAGAGACAGCCATTTGGCCTTCAATCATAAACTGTTCCTAGGTAAGCATGCTCCTGACATTGCCATGGCAACAGGAGAGACATCAAGTGTTTGCAAACAACCAGGTAAAGTTGTTGTCATTGCAATACTCAAAGAAACGGGCAAGGAGTTAGAGGCAAGGAAGCTCACGTTGGAAAATTTGATTATCAAATTGGAGATGACTGAAGGTGATGTGCTTGGTGAAGCTGCTGATGCTGCAGAAGGAGCTGCAAGACAAAGTACATAGGGTGAAGAGGATGCCAGTCCTGATGATGGCACTGATGATGATGCTGACTCTGAGTCAGATGAATAGATCATTTCCCGTGTTTCTGAAATTTGTGTGTAATTTTATTTTGTTTTGGTCTGTAATTTTAAGTGTTGCTTTGGCAACATTTTTGACAAAAAGGGGGAGTAACACTTGTACCCCAGGATAACAAATTTGTTATGCTTGAACAGATGTTGCAGATCCTCTAATCCAGAGGTTGTGATGCAGCTTGATGTTCAACTTCTATGTGTGATGAGTGTGAGTGTGTTGTTGTTTGCTATCTACTTGTGTTGCTGCTGTTTGAAGTTTTTTTTAACTTCTATGTGTGCTGAGTGTGTTGCTGTTCAACTTCTATGTGTGCTGAGTGTATTAGCTAATTAATTCTCTGCTTGGATGTGTGTTTTCCGTTGCTGTGAACTCTGTTGTGATGCCAAGTTGTTTTAGCCAAAAATTTGCCAAAGGGGGAGTTTGTAGATGTTTGATTGGCTACATTTTGTGTTAAAACACTAACTGTACTCTGATGTCTTGACTGATGTCATGACATGCTTGAGTAGTATGTTGCAAAATTAGCTAATACAGGATTTACTGAATGTCAAACTGAATGTGATGACATTCATCCTTGACAACAGATAGTGAATTATAGGCAGGTTGGTTTTTCTGCTACAGTTCAGTATTTAGTTCAGCCTGTTTTCAGGAGAATAACAGACCTGGCACATAGCCTATTGTCTGAATGTCAAATTGAATGTTATGACATTCATCCTTGACAGCAGATAATGAATTATAGGCAGGTTGGTTTTTCTGCTACAGTTCAGTATTTAGTTCAGTCTGTTTTCAGGAGAATAACAGACCTGGCACATAGCCTATTGTCTGAATGTCAAACTGAATGTTATGACATTCATCCTTGACAGCAGATACTGAATTATAGGCAGGTTGGTTTTTCTGCTACAGTTCAGTATTTATTTCAGTCTGTTTTTCAAGAGAATAAAAGACCTAGCATATGGCCTATGTTCTGGACATCAAACTGAATGTTATGACATTCATTCCTGACAACATATGCTAAAGTGTAGGCTAGTTAGTTTTTCTGTTTCAATATTTATCTCAGGCTGTTTTTCAGGAATCTAACAACTGTGCTAAAATCCAGGAAACTAACGGAAGAGCTAAATTCAAGAGCCCTAACAAATAGCCTACTTGTTAGCACCCTAATATGTGGAAATTAGGTTAACTTGCTTAACCTTAATTTTAGGAAATACAAGTACAAGGCCCAAGTGCTGCAATATAAAAGGATGGCAATCCTACTTTCAGCAAATCAGGGATTTCGATGTTTGAAGCATTAAATACATCATTGTATTTCATAGTTGTAGTTTTTATTGTGTCTTGTATTAGGTTTAACTTGTGAGCCAAGCAATTATCACCTAGATGATTGCGTTGGACTAGGCTGTTCATTGAGTTGTAATTGTTGTGTCACTCTAAGCTTTTAAGCGTGAGTGCTGTGTATCTTGATTAAAGTTGTTAAGTACAATCAAGAGTTGTTTGAAGTATGAAATTCTAGTATAGTCAGAGTACAGATGTTCTACACGAAGTCATGACACTTGATCCAACACTGTTACTAAAAACAGCAAGACAGTTATAACAATTACACTCCAGTACTCAGGTGCGCTCAGCCACAGATGTCAAGACATCTGCTAATATACCACCATGGGAAGAAGAACCTCCAATTTTGTCCATCTAGTGCAAACACATAGTAGGGCTCAAACATAGCCCTTAAGATTATTAATCCTGCCCAGTTCTCAGCATGATGTCTCAACATTGCTTTGAACATCATCTGTCACAACATTACAGATGGATAAACTGTAACAGACTAACCAGTCTATCAGTAACAGCAGTCAATAATGAATGTCATAACATTCTGTTTTGCAATCAGACTGCAGGCTATGTGTCAAGTCGGTTATTCCCTTCATGAACAGACTAGAAACAGACTGAATTATAACAGACAAAATATAGTGTGCAGAAGGTAAAAACACCAGTAATTGTTAACCCAGTTCGGTACAACATTACCTACTCTGGGGGCATACCAAGCTAGGAAGAAGATCCATTATTATCAGTATTAATTCAGAGTTAAACTCCCCCGTTTACAACTCCTCACTTAATCCCTACCCAATGCAATCTATACCTAGGCACTCCTAGATAGAAACCTCCAGTTTCCATTCCTATCATTACAAGTACCATGTAATGTTTAAACAACTTGAACTTGCTTCATAGCTTCGTTCAAGAACATAACCACTCTTGCCTACAGCTTTGAGTTACAACTAATCTCATGCTTTCAAGCACTGAGAAACACTTGGTAACCTTCCCACAGGTTGGGAGGTTTACCTCACACATACCCCTAATTTTTACATTGTTTGAGGCTTACAAAACTTAGGTTACAATCTCCTATTTATAACCTAACCACCCAACTGGATTTGGGCCTTCAAAAATCGCAGCAAATCTTCTTCTTTGCTGTTACAGAGCTGGCAGAAATCTTCAGCTACAATCAAGGTCTTCAATCAATCTTTTATTTCCTAAAAGATCTCCCTATTTGGAAACTGTATATTTACCAAATATCTTCACCAAATCTTCTGATTGAATCTTCAAGATCTTCACATAGGAGATAGGATATTCACCAGATCTCCTAATTAATCACAAACCAAACCAGAATTAACTGATTCAGTTTGATACACATGTGAGATGTCACAGTCCCGATGTCGTGACATCTTACATGACATGTTGGTCCAGATGTTGAATTTCTTCAACCCAACATATTAAAACAACAGAGGTGAGTACATTATTTGTTTTACAAAATTAATGCCAATCTTAAGGTACTAACAATCTCCCCCTTTGGCAAATTTTAGCTAAAACAAATAACCCAATATGGGTCTGCACTTCCTCTTTGTCCTTGACAGCCCCAATGTCACCACCATTGTTGGTGTACATGAGGAAGAAGATGTACAAGACACAGCTGCATCACAACCCTTCCCCTCAACAGGAGGGTTTCCTGAAGAATATGTAATACTGAGTACATGGATAATGTAACTCAGATCACAAGACACAATTGTCTTCTTAACTCAGATCACAAGACACAACTGATATACCCAGTTAGTGACTTTTGTGTCTGAATCCATCTTCTCCTTGCTACCAGATGTTGCTTGCTTCTGGTGCATCCTCAGGACAATGTTTCTCTCCCCCTTTTTAGCTAAACATTTGTATATGACACCTTCACAAAACCAGATCCAGGAGCAATATGCCCAGATTTTAACAAACCCCATGGTTTAGAGGGAATGGAATGTAGCTCTTGTGAGAAGAGGAGTGTTGAAACATCTTTTAAATAGGCCAGACCATGCTTAGGGATTAACGGTAGGAGTAAATGTTTGGTCAAGATTCATAAATATTTGCTGAGAATCAGTCAGAGAATCACCACCAATATCCCAGACAATCTTTGAATACCTTTTACAGCTCTTGACTGTTTCCAGAAACAGCAGTTCCAAGATTATTCCATAAATGTTGTCAGACACGTTACAAGCTATGTCTTAACATTTGATACTGCTTTTGTCTGCATTCTCCATATATTCTCCCTGTCACCATTCCCTAAGACCACTTCTCACCTCCAATGATAGCTTGCATCTGGCACCACACATCCATATTTCCTTATATAACTTCCAGCAGGAACATAGGATATCTTATGTTAAGACATCACATATGACATCTTGTGAACACTCTGTCCTTTTTGTTCACAAGGCAAACAAGCAGCACTTAAACCATACACCAGTAGTTTAATCACCAGCAGAAGCAGAAAACAATTACTAGATATGGCTACTAGTAATACACACATGCACAAGGGTACTTCTCCTCCCCCTAAAACTATGCAACAATCAACAGAATTACTAGTTATGGATGTAACTAGTAAGACACACAAATGCACAATGCACCAGGGTACTTCTTCTCCCCCTCAATCTGTGCATTCACCAAAAACAGCTACTGTAACTCCAGCACTTGTACCAGCCAGAATGTCACACTGACATCTGCTTCAACATCAGCACCTGTGCACCTCTTCCATTTTTCCTTATGACTGAAGATTCAATCAGGTCATACATTCTTCTTCTCACTCGCCCTTGGCACACGCCCCATCATCTCACTAACTAACAAGGTTCCATACCTTGTTTTCTGAGAACACATAGACCACAAGCTTGATGATTACTTACAGTGCAAGGACAAAACTCCCTCTGTCATGAACAACCAACTCCCCTCTTGAAACTTGGAGATGAACATATCCAACACCCCAAGGTTGGACCTTCACAAACTTCCTGATTCAAAGAGAACCCAGACAGCTTGATGAATGGAAAACATAAGACGCATCTTCATGTCTTCAAGAGCACGCTCCCTGTTCAACCTTCTTGGCTGAACACATCCACACTCTGTGACAAACTCTCTTCTAACCAGAACAGAAAACAACATAACACCATCTGATATTCTTCAGATATTACTGAATCCCAAGCTTGATCCACAAGAAACCAGACACAACCCTAGCTCTCTCTCTAAATTTCGCTCAGTCTTGGTTGTGCTTTCAAACAGGTTTTCTAAGTCCCCTTTTATAGAGGCATTGGACATCTTGAAAACCCTCAATATATTTTCCAATCAAATCTTTACATATCAGCTGTAAAGATCTCCTTGGAAAATAAACAAATCTGGTTGATATCCCTGATAGATTGCGCCAGCTAGCCATATCTTCAATCAACCAATGATTGCCTTGTGCAATCACAAAACACCAGACATTCATACTGAATGTTCTGTGTACAGGATGTCATGTCATCGGGTCTGACATCTGGAAAAATCCTGCATAATCCAGTTTCCTTTTATAGCAGGTACAGCCATATCAGTTACCATGCCAATGAGTATGTCAACTGAAACAATCCTGCAGCATATGTCTTCCATATAAGCTCCAGCAGGTACAACCAATATCAGAAGCCTTGTCTTTGTATGTGGCATTCTGAAACAATCCTGCTTGCATATCTTCTTTAACTCCAGCAACAAGCTCCAAGAGATGACTAGAAAACACCTCCTTTTGTCTTTAACTTACTACTTTTCTGCTCAAAAGTAACTTGTCTCAGACTATCTTCAAGAATAATCAGTTGCCATATGTAGATTATCTTGAATCTTCGAACTCACTTCAGAGATAGACCAATTGCCACTGGTTGATTACCTCCTTCATGAATCCTCATATGAAAAAGTCAAATGCCATTCTTTTGACCTCTCCACGTTTATCAGACTTCTCCCAAAGATATTATGACCTTCCAAGTGAGACTATACCTTCAAGCTTCTTGAAGTATCCAATCTACAACCCAGTAGACCCTTCTATCTCAAGTTGATGTGCCACTTCACCAACTAAGATTCTGATGTTGAACTAAATGTCATAACCTTGTGTTTTGACATCTAGCTGTTGAATTCAGCTCCTTCTTCTGCCACTTGAAAGAACTTCCTCCCTTCACAGAACAAGAGTTCAATGTTCTCATAGACTTGATTGTGGAACCAAGTTTGAGTAAACATCCTCCATCCTACAGGTTTGCAGTTAAGTCATCCAAGCTCACACCTTGATGAATCCCTGCTTCTTCTCCAAAGACCTCAGACACTCTGATGCATGAGTCTTCAGAAGGACTAGTTAGAAACTGTCCCTTCAGCTATACCAAGGATTCCACTTCCCCAAGCAAAGCTGTTTCCATGATGTCAAGAATGCTGCCATTTATTCTTAACTCCACAGTGTGCATTAGCCAATGCACTTCCTTACCTAGATCAGAAGTAAACTGATCCAAGTAACCACCATCAGGACTATGATGTTTTCTTCTTCTTGTACACGTCAAGGCTGAACATGTTTCTTGCCAGGAAACCTTTTCAGAGATCATATGCTTTTGCTGCCACCAAAGTGATAGATCATAAACCAATGTACTATCCTTCCTGTGAATCTGCATAGGATCTTGAAGATGAGATGTTCCAACATCTTTTAAAAACATCATTTATCTTGAGCTCCAAGGATAATCAATTAAATACTTGTAGTTGGCACAAGTAAACATTGATCTTAAATCCTTTCCCAATATTCCTTTCAAATACCTCCACCATAAGGATACTTTGAAAGTACTCTTCTAGTGTCAACATCTTCTGCTTGCAAGCACCTCAACAGATTTGAAATTCTTCCCTGATTAAATTCACCCTTAGGAATGAGAGAGATGAATTCTTCCTTGCAAATGTGTCACGCAACTACCAGAACCCATGTGACACAGGTCAACAGCCAACCAGACCATAGGTTGACCAATACGTGAGGAGGTTAACCAAAACTCCCCCTCAAATTAACAATCATGGAAACTTCACACCAATATCCATGCATTGTACCCAACTGTCTCACCATGACATACATCACCCTTATTGGTGGCAACTAACTCTCTGAGTTAAACCTCTACATACTCCAATCACACCAACCAGACTCCAGCTGACCATAAGTACTGGTGAAAGACAACAACACTCGTCAAATAGTAGGTATGTATTGCCAAAGCATACTACCTCAACCAATCTCTGAATCTTCATATTCTCACTCCTTGACAGAGCTGTCACTTCTGAGCGTGGTGTTTGAATTACAAGATTCATGGTCCTAATCCTCCTAAATGATATAGCAATCAGGTTGCCCCATTATTGGCTTCTAACATCTAGGGGACATGTCTTCCAACACAACATAGTACTTCCAGGAGCAACTATCCAAGACAGACAGCATGAGGTTGCACAATGTCACATTTCAACCAGCTCCACTTCTAGATTACAAACTTCTCAGAGTGACCTTCTTGAGCATACTCATAGTTGACCCTACCCTTGTCAACTTAGCTCCCATAGATGTCTCCTCTTCCAGGTCAGGAGTAGGTTCCAAACACAAGTATCCCTTTGTTTGACACCCACAAACATCTGCTCTTCAACCAGTAGATGCATACTTGTTGAACAGCATGTTCTAACATCGCCTAGAACATTAGTTCCACCTCCTTGGAACCAATCCTCCTTGAAAGTCTTCAAGGTCTTCATATACACTACCCAAGAGAGTAAAAGAATCAGTGATCAGGTGATTCTTACCATCCTGAAGTGAGAACGTCATCATGAGTGGACTTGAGGAGACTCAAGTATCTTTGACATCTTCAGTAGATTATGATGAAATCTTGAACACAGCCGCCTTTCATCCACATGAGGGGAAACTTCATCAGAGTTTGAGTTTTTCCAGGTATTATGCAGCGGAACTCATAATACAACTCAACCTATGACCACACACTTCACCAGATTAGCCTCCAAGAACATACCAAGTTTGAATATGTTTCAATACTAGCACAGTTGTTCCACACAAAGGCCAATTGCCAACCTCCAGAGACAAGTACACATAGTTCCTGTCATGAATAGTCCAACCACCTACTTCAAGGGACCATTCAGGGGAATCACAGAACCTTCCACAGGTTCCAACAACAGTACTGACATAACTCCTTGCAAGATACCAGAAAGTATCACCCATGGATCTCATCCAGAAACAAAACAGGATGCCTGCTCTGATACCAATTAAAATTCTGGTATAGTTAGAGTACAGATGTTCTACACGAAGTCATGACATCTGATCCAACACTGTTACTAAAAACAGCAAGACAGTTATAATAATTACACTCCAGTACTCAGGTACACTCAGCCACAGATGTCAAGACATCTGCTAATATACCACCATGGGAAGAAGAACCTCCAATTTTGTCCATCTAGTGCAAACACACAGTAGGGATCAAACATAGCCCTTAAGATTATTAATCATGCCCAGTTCTAAGCATGATGTCTCAACATTGTTTTGAACATCATCTGTCACAACATTACAGATGGATAAACTGTAACAGACTAATCAGTCTATCAGTAACAGCAGTCAATAATGAATGTCATAACATTCTATTTTGGAATCAGACTGCAGGCTATGTGTCAAGTCGGTTATTCCCTTCATGAACAAACTAGAAACAGACTGAATTGTAACAGACAAAATATAGTGTGCAGAAGGTAAAAACATCAGTAATTGTTAACCCAGTTCGGTACAACATTACCTACTCTAGGGGCATACCAAGCCAGGAAGAAGATCCATTATTAGCAGTATTAATTCAGAGTTAAACTCCCCCGTTTACAACTCCACACTTAATCCCTACCCAATGCAATCTATACCTAGGCACTCCTAGATAGAAACCTCCAGTTTCCATTCCTATCATTACAAGTACCATGTAATGTTTAAACAACTTGAACTTGCTTCACAGCTTCGTTCAAGAACATAACCACTCTTGCCTACAGGCTTTGAGTTACAACTAATCTCATGTTTTCAAGCACTGAGAAACACTTGGTAACCTTCCCACAGGTTGGGAGGTTTACCTCACACATACCCCTAATTTTTACATTGTTTGAGGCTTACAAAACTTAGGTTACAATCTCCTATTTATAACCTAACCACCCAACTGGATTTGGGCCTTCAAAAATCGCAGCAAATCTTCTTCTTTGCTGTTACAGAGCTGGCAGAAATCTTCAGCTACAATCAAGGTCTTCAATCAATCTTTTATTTCCTAAAAGATCTCCCTATTTGGAAACTGTATATTTACCAAATATCTTCACCAAATCTTCTGATTGAATCTTCAAGATCTTCACATATGAGATAGGATATTCACCAGATCTCCTAATTAATCACAAACCAAACCAGAATTAACTGATTCAGTTTGATACACATGTGAGATGTCACAGTCCCGATGTCGTGACATCTTACATGACATGTTGGTCCAGATGTTGAATTTCTTCAACCCAAAATATTAAAACAACAGAGGTGAGTACATTATTTGTTTTACAAAATTAATGTCAATCTTAAGGTACTAACAAAGTATTACTTCGCCATTGACTTTAAACTTAATTAAAGGGTGTAATCACTGTGGTGATTGAGGGGGAGTGAGTAGGAACTCTGGTCTTAGTTTAGATTGAAATTGCATTGGGTAGGTATTAAGTGATAGGATTAAACAGTTGGTTTAAGGCCTGAATTAATACTACTAATAGTGGATTTCCTCCCTGGCTTGGTAGCCCCCAGACGGAGGTGTGTTTGTCACCGAACTGGGTAAACAATCTTTTGTGTTATTTACTATACTTTACATTTACCTGTTGTATACATTCCTGTCTGCGCAGAATCGGATGTCATAACATCCAGTGTGACATCGATAGTCTGTTACTAGAATTTCAGACCCTAAGATCCCTCATGGCATCATAACATTGCTCATTGCATTTGCCTCAAGGATCATAGCATCTTGGCTCCTTAACCCTAGGGTTGGGACTTGTGTGAGTGGTTTGAGACCCACAAGCATGCTTGAATTGTATATTATTGCTTTTCTTATTTTATTTACTAACCAAAAGCATAAAAATATGTCACTAACCTCTTTTGGTTTAAAGCTTGAGCAGTCATGTGATCCAAGGCTCCTAGGAGGCTCCTATACCCAATGAAATGGCCAGATGAAGATGAAAGCAAGCATGACAATGGTTCCCAAAGCTCTCAATCATCACATATGCCTCCCAAGAATTTCAATTTGGTCAAGATAAACCAAAGGTCTTGAGGATTGTTTCCCAAGGAAACCCTAATTCAACTGTGCATTGACTATGCCTTGCTCATGAAGCAACCTCAACCTATGATCAAATAAAATCAAGGTAAGTTCTTTCACTCATCATTTTATGCATATATGAGCCTATGTGAGTATCCTCAATCATTCATTCATCATGATTTGAAGTTTGGCCTTGAGAAGTTGATCAGTCAATTCATCTAACTATTTTGAAATCCACTGAGACCTAACTTTTGATGTGTTTGTCAAATGAAGATGACCCCAAGAGAAAAAATGTTATTAAGAACCATATGAACAACTTTCATGTTCATCAAAAGTCCATTTTAAACTTGGAAGGCCATCATTCATTTGAAAACATTATAGGCCATTTTGACTAAAACCCTTAATTATGGGTCAACTTCCCAAGGACCTAAATCCTTCATTTTTTATGATTTTGAGGTGAGACCAAGTGTATTGGAAAGTTTAAGATGTATAATTCAAATGTTATGTTGGACAAAATTTCATAATCCTAAAAGAAATACATGTGATAATACAAAACATTATAGGTCACTTTGAACCAAAGCCATTGAAATGTGAAAAAGTCCAACTTCAAGTGCCCATAACTTTCTCATAAAAAATCTAAATGATGCAACATTTAAGTCCACATTTATTGTCTTGAAACTATCTACTACTTTGATGTTGGAGGTTTTTCCATTTGAGGCTTGCATCTTCGAAACAAAAGGGCTTAAAGCTGGTTCATTTTGGCAAAATTCTCATATACATGTTTTGTACCTTGAACTTCATGGCCAGTTTTCAATATTTTCACAACTCCAAATGGATTTTTGTTCAACATAACACTTGTTCCTTATGTCAAGACCTTTCCAACCATTACCCATATGCTTATGTTTCAATTTTCCAAATGGCATTTTCGAAGAGGTGAAGTTTTAGATTCAATTATGCATAACATGTTAAAATTCCATGCACAAGCCAATGCATTGCCATCTGCACGTCCAAATCCATTTGTTTGGTCATCAGCACTCAAATGCAATTAAGTTTGGGCCTCACATGCGCCTGTACAGGCCCATGCATGGAGGACCCAAGCTCATGCACGCACGAGTTCTTCATTGCATTGCATCAGCCTTGGCTATAAATAGGATCCTTTGCTCACTTCAAATCTCAACCTAAAGGCGCCTGAAGCTCTGCACAACTGAATCCCCAACCCTCCATTAAAGGAATTCTGATTTTTCTCTTCATTTTTCAAGCTCAAATTTCAACTTCCTTGGTTGATCTTTGACTTATAATTCCTTAGCCTTGCTTCCTTGTTACTTCAAGATCAAGTTGCACTAAAGAATTGGATTGGATCAAGCACTGAAAAGTTGCACTTCAAAGGTTGATTCTCCAACTATTTTCCTTCGAATCTCCCTTGTTATTGTGCATTGCTTGGTTTGGTTGGTACCTCTGAAGTCCTCATGTGAGAGACAATTGATTTGTGCTTTTAATTTTGTTTTGAACAAGTTCAGATTGAGTACCTTGTTTTTCCATCTCAGATTTCTCCTTCTATGAGAGTCTTAAGCAAAAACTAAGGTCATAGGGGTGATGTACATCACCTCAGCTTTCGAATGGTGTATAGATCGCGTGCTATGGTTGAGGTTTGAAAACCTGCAACAGGTGGTCGGAACTGGCCTTCTCGCTGGAGAAGACGGTGGTTTCCACCACCGTCCCCACGTGTCCTAGCCTCAGCCATTGGATGAGTGTTTCACGTTTTAATCTTGGTTGTTGATCTATTTGACTTCATTTAATTCCATGTGCCACGCTGTTGACTAAGGTTCACAATGCGCGCGCTTCTCATCCACCAGATCAGCCACGTTAATTAATGAGGTGGATCTGACGCCTCAGGATTTTTGTTATTTTTAATTTCTGTTTTAATTTTCTTTTATTCCATTTTATTTTAAAAATTCATAACTTCTTTATTTGGAATCACAAAAATATGGGACCAATTACAAAAAAAATTTCTCTTAATTCTAGTTTCTAAAAATGATTTTTAATTATTTTTGTGATTCGATTTAATATTTTTTGTGAATTATTTCATTTTTGATTGTTTTTAATTCATTTAAAATACTTTTTGATATTCAAAAATGCCAAAAATATTTTCTTAACATCTTTGGATGATGATGGATCTATGAAAAATATTATCATCAATTTCTTAATTGATTTGAGATTTATTTGAGATTTTAGTCCAATTATGTTATTTTTCTTCATTTTTAATTGTTTAAAATTAGTTTCTGTTTTCAAAAAATGATGAAAATTTTTGTCAAACCTTGTTTGACCATGTTAGACTTATGATGATCCAATTGGACATTTCCAAGTTGATTTGAATTGGATTTGAAGTTTGACCTTTATTTGTTCATTTTATTTCAAGTATTATTTTAATTCCAAAAAATACCAAAAATAATTTTGTTATTTCTTGACTTCTAAGCTTCATCTCACTTTTGTTTACCATTGATTGATGTTGATTCCATTCATGTTTGATCAATGTATTTTGCTTATGTCATTTGAATTTCAATTATGTACATTCCATTTCCATCTTCTTCTTCTTCTTTTTTCCTTTTGACCAATGAGTTAATGATTGGTGGTTAGCCTTGATATATGAGAGGCTTAACCTTCTTTGATCCAAATCAAATTCATCTTGATTAAAGATCAAGTGAATTGCTTTGCATTAAAGATAGGTTGCTTCTTGGTCAAGCAAAAAACCTAAATCCATACAAGGTCATTCTTCTTTTCTTTTGGCATGGCAAGTTGTAGGAGCTTGGCTTACTAGTCATGATCTCTAACTTGTGTTTATTTGCCTATAGTTTTATTGACCGGCCTCAGATAGGTGTGACTACTACATTAGTCCACTTACGATTGCTTAACATAGCGCTAAATTGCCTTATGGCACACTAACACTAACTACTAATTACTAACTTTTAATTCAAGCATTTAATTCTTGCAATTTACTTTAATGAAATTTAATTTCTTGCTAATTAATTCATTTGTCTTTGCCCTTTGCTCACTTGAGCTCATGTTTATGTTAATGCAATTTGCCTTTTGCTCACTTGAGCACATTATTGTGTATATACTATTGCCTTCTGCTTGTTTTGTTTTGTTTGTGTGAAGCCAATGCAAATGGAGAAAGGACATAGATTTAGGAACTTACCTATGCTAAATGGAGTTTCAAGAGCAACTAGGCCTCATTCCTTTAGAATTCTAAATATGTTGAAGAGAAACTAGGCCTCATGCCTTTAGAATGCTTAATCTTGAAGATGACATTAAAAGGACCCCTATTCTAAACTCACTCTTGTCCATTCTTTTTACTGCATTGTGGAACTTTTTGATTTGTGTGTTCTTGTGATAGGAATACCAAACTTGAGCTACTTAGAAGGACCATTGTCATGAGCATCCAAGATAAGAGATACAAATCCAAATTGGAGAATCCTAGGAGCTTGATTGATTATTTGCTTGATTGCTTGAGTTAATTGCTTATTGCTTGCTAAGTCCAAAGGAAAGGAGCAACTTGGATCATCTTTATGATCTCAAGAAAGGAACTCCAAGTGGTTTTATTCCTCTTCCCTCATCTTTGCATGTTTAGGACTTAGCCCTTCTCTTCTTCTCTCCAATCTAACCCAAGCCAAACTTTTGGTGCAAACATTAACATTGTTTTCAAAATTAGAAACCTAGGCATTATGCCTTTGATTTTTCAAACTGTTTTTTCATAATACTTATTTTGAATTGAATCTTAAGTCAACTTTGACTTTATTTTGTGAATACTCTTCACTTGTAAATACAACTCACTCAAATTGTTTTATGGTTCCAATGACCATCCTTACCAAAGCTTTTCATAAACATTAGCTATTAGGTTTGAGTTATCATAGTAGTTGATATAAACTTCACCTGTATCCTTAGTGATTGGACTATACGCCTTCCATACTTATTATAGGGTGGATCCCTCACTAGTATGTTGAAGCTCTCCTCACATGGTGGATTTGTGATTTTAGGTTGAGTTTTCTCCCTTTGATAAAAAAATACCTTAAGGCTTTTCACCAATCAATTCACCAACTTATTTTGAGATTTTTACCCTGAACTACGAGGTTTTGATCCTACCTTTTTAAGATGGTACGTAGGCAATAGGTTTATTCCATTCAAACACAAAATTGTAAATAACTTGTATATTCTTTTCTCATCTCCCCAATCATGTTTGCACAAATATTTTTCACAAATACCAACCTATCATATAACATTTGTAAAAAGGGCTCCCTTAGAGTACTAAGGATGTTTTGGGTGCTTAAAACCTTCCCATTGCATAACCAACCCCCTTACCCAGATCTCTAACATTTTTATTAGTGTTTGACTTGATAAAACTTCTCGGTTTTTGTTCGCTTTCGAACCTTTCCTTTGGATAAATAGAAGTGCGATGGCGACTCGAATTGTATGATTTACTTTTGATTTAGTCAATAAATCTAAAGGTAATGAATACCCCGCTACACAACCCCCGGGCTTTGAAGATTTCAAGCATCCTTCACATGTATACAAATTGAAGAAAGCGCTCTATGGATTAAAACAAGCACCAAGGGCATGGTATGATCGTCTAAGTAATTTTCTATGCGAAAAAGGTTTTGAAAAAGGCAAAGTAGATAAGACTTTATTTATCAAGAAGATAAAAGGGAACACCTTACTTGTTCAGGTCTACGTAGACGACATAATCTTCAGTTCAACCAACAAAGAACCATGTGAAGAATTTGCGTTGATAATGCAAGGTGAATTTGAAATGTCTATGATGGGAAAGATGAACTACTTCCTTGGATTGCAAATCAAGCAACTTAAAGACATAATCTTTATCAACCAATCAAAGTATTGCAAAGAGTTGTTAAAGATATTTGAAATGGATGGTTGTAAAGAAATGTCAACACCAATGGGCTCCGGAACCTATGTTGATCAAGACGAATCGGGTGTGTCAATTGATATTACGAAGTATCGAGGTATGATTGGTTCTTTATTATATTTGATGGCAAGCCGTCCTGACATAATGTTTAGCGTGTGTTTATGTGCTCGCTTCCAAGCAAATCCAAAGGAGTCACATCTCACGGCGGTCAAAAGAATCATGAAGTATCTCAAAGGAACAACCAATGTTGGCTTATGGTATCTTAAAGGTAGTGTTTGTAAGTTAATTGGTTATTCTAACGCGGATTATGCAGGTTGTAAAACAGATAGAAAAAGTACTATTGGAACATGTCACATCCTTGGTAATGCATTAGTCTCATGGTCATGTAAGAAACAAGTGTGTGTTGCTCTTAGTACGGCTGAAGCAGAATTCATAGCAGCGGGTAGTTGTTGTGCACATAATCTTTGGCTAAAACAACAATTAAGTGACTATGGAATCGATCTTCGATGCATACCACTCCGATGCGACAACACAAGTGCGATTAACATTACAAAGAATCCTGTCATGCACTCAAGGACCAAACACATAGACATTCGACACCATTTCCTTCGTGATCATGTGCTTAAAGGTGATGTTGAAGTTACCTTTGTCGATACTCATAATCAACTACCGGACATTTTCACAAAACCACTCGCAAAAGAACCATTTTGGATGAAGGTGATATATAAATCTTCCATAATTATTCACTATACATTATAATGAGGCCAAGGTACACAAGTTTTTAATATTTTTTATTTGTGAAATTTCTCTTTAAAGTGTGTATATGAAATTTTTGCCTTTTATTGATTTTATATTAGGTAAATTTAATTTTTTGATAAAAAAAATTTTCACTCAAAATTGCATTAGTATGTATATTACCTTGTCAAACTTAAAAATTTTGAAAAACCTTCATACTTTGGACTGTGCAAAGCTACTGTTTTTTCACTTTTTTCTTAGACTAATCGGTTACTCCAAATTAGGTAATAGATTACCCTGCCTGTTTTTGCCTTCCTCATGCGTTTTTCATCTATGTAACCGATTACCCTTTTTAGAGTAATCGATTACCACTGTTTCTTCCAGAATTTTATATTATGTTTGTATTATCTTTTGCTTCATTCTTGTGTTATGTGGTGCTTGGTGTATGTTGTTATTGTGTTATTTCTTTGTTTTCTGTTTCTCTCTAACAAAATGCAGATTTCAAAAGACTCATTAAATCATAAATTAAGGGGGAGCATTTTCTAGAGAAACATGCTTGGATCGAACTTTCATTTTTTTGGGTTGTCATCATCAAAAAGGGGGAGATTGTGAAGACGTGACTTCTCAAATGTTTTGATGACGACAAACTTCTCTACAAGTATAAGATTGATTAACAAAAAGGATTGATCAAGATTCAAGCTCATGAAGGAAGTTTTCAACTAAATGATCAAGTCTCGATGAAACTCATGAAGATTCATATTTCAAATGAATAGGTATAACACTTGACCTCTAGATGATTATACAAGTGTTCAAAACATGTCTCATGCATGCCATAATCATTAGAAGTAATTTTATGCATCAAAGAAATCATAACACTTCATTTTTTAAGCTATTTTTCAAATCTGGGATGAAGTAATCGATTATCCATTTTAAGGTAATCAATTACTCTGTGAAAAATTCAGATATTTTTGCACTTGGAGGCAAGTAACCGATTACCCATATTAAGGTAATCGATTACCACTGAACCAGAGGCAAAAATCAGTGCATCTCTTCATGGAAACTTTTCTATTTTCTTTACCATGAACCATGGCATCCTTTGGGTAATTGCATCCATTTGAGGAGGTGTTTAGACAACATATATACATCATTTTTTCAGATTTCAAATTAACCTCCTTGCAAAAATTTCAAATCAATTACTCATATTCTCTCAAACATTTTTTAAGTGTTCTTCCAAATTTTCTTAAGAGTGAAACCTTGCATAAACCTTCTTTTTAAGCATCATAGTTTCATTCCATACAAAGAACAACTGTATAATTATTGTGAGAATTAAGTGTTACAAAGGAGAAGATCAATTGATAAATTGATATCTTGATTACAACTTATTTTTAGGATTGTTAAGAATAAGTTTGTAAGGTTTTATCCTTGTTATCCGGTGTGTGGATGCAAGAGGTCCTTTTGTGTGAATTTGAGTCTCGATTGGACTTTAAACATTGTAAATCCAAGAGGATTGTTCTTGGTGTGTTAGAATTAGATAGAAAGGCCTTAAGGTGTCTTGTCTAGGAATCTAACATTATAGTGAATTCTCTTTCATGTTGAAAGGGGAGTGGAGTACTCCTGATCTATGAGGGGAACCACTATACATCGTGGTGTTCTTTACTTTCTGCACTTTACCTCTTTTCATCACATAAGCATCTCAAGAAAGTAAAAATCAATAAACCGTAAAAAATCCGGAAAATCGTCTAAGTGCCTCATTCACCCCCCCTCTAAGGCACTCTTTAAACTTACAATATGCCACCAAAAGTTGCTTTCTCGAGCACCATGAGATTGGGTAACCAAACACTTGAAAGAAATAACCAATTGTGCTTCTTCGATCTTCCTTATCTCCACACCAATCAACAACTGAATAGCAAGTATCCATAACTTCTTTGCTTTCAGAGTCTATTCGAAAATAGAATTCTATAGTTTATCGATCCTTTTATGTATCTTAGGATTCTTCTTGCAGCCTTCATGTGTGACACCCTTGGTTTACTCATGTATCTGCTCACTAATCCGACTGAGAAACATATATCATGACGACTGTTGTTGCACACATATCTCAGAGATCCAACAATTTGTTTGAGCGAAGTTGCATCGACTTTGTGTTCCTTTTCATGCTTCTCCAACTTCAAGTTTGATTTGACAGGTGAAGATGTCGGAGTCAAATCATCCATTCGGAATCTCTTGAGTATCTCTTTGACATACTTTCTTTGATGTAGCACCATACATTTCTTTGACATTTGAAATTACATGCCTAGGAAATAAGACAATTTTCCGAAATTCGACATTTCAAATTCCTTCTTCATCAGCTCTTTGAACTTCGACAAGTTCTCCAAGCTACTTCCAGTTACTGACAGGTTATCGACATATAAGTAGATGATGATTATTATATCTTGTGCTACAACCTGAAAATAGACACCATACTCAGATTTGCATTTGACGAATCCCAATTCGACCAAGTATGAGTCAATCTTCTTGTTCCATGCCCTAGGTGCCTGATTGAGGCCATAGAGCGCTTTGTGCAACTTATACACTTTCCTTTCTTCCTCATGTATCACAATTCCATTAGGTTGTGTGACATACACCCCTTCATCTAGAGGACCATTCAAAAATGACGATTTCAGATCTAAGTGAACTGTTGACTAGCCTTGCTTACATGCCAAGGCGACTACTAGTCGAATAGTCTCCAATCTTGCTACTGGTGCGTATACTTCAGAGTAGTCAACTCCTGCTCTTTGAAGAAAACCTCGAGCTACAAATCTCGCCTTATGCCTTGCTATTGACCCATCAACATTGTGCTTCAACTTGAACACCCATTTCACTTTGATAGCTTTTGTATGTCTTGGTAATTCCACTAACTCCCATGTGTTATTTCTTTCGATTACTTGTAACTCTTCGACCATAGTTGACTTCCGCTTTTTATCATTTAAGGATTCGTTATAGTTGATTGGTTCAGCACCTGCAAGTAAGGAAAAATGAACTAATTTTCCATCTGGCGTGACTTCATCATCACTACCCACTTCATAGTCTTGAAGTCTTGTTGGACGAGCTCTATTTATTTGAGGTCTTTGACTAGTACTAGCTACACCATCTTCAACTTCGACTGTGTTAGGCATATCAACAATTGATTCAACTGGGACTAGAATATCGATAATATCTTCGGCTTCGACATTATTACTTGCTTCATCGAAATCATAGCTCATTAAAGGTTTCTCAATTGCATCACTAGAATTCCAATCCTGGGAAGAATTTTCATTATTCACAATATCTCGACTTATCACGGTCTTCTTATTAATTGGATTGAACAACCTGTATGCACCATTTTTATGATACCCTACCAGAATCATAGGTTCACTCTTGTGATCAAGCTTCCTTCTTCTAGCATCAGGAACATGCTTGTAACAAATAGAGTCAAACACCTTCAGATGACTCATTGATGGTCGCTTGCCACTCAAAACTTCTTTAGGAACCTTGTTCTTCAGGTTCTTAGTAGGGCACCTGTTCAGAATATAAACAGCAGTGGAAACAACTTCACCTCATAAGGATTTTGGCAAATTCTCCTGCTTCAAAATGCATCTCACCATGTCATTATGTTGAGGCGTGTAAGGAGAAGTTACCTCATTATCAATACCATGTTCTGCACAAAACTCTTCAAACATCTTGGATGTGTATTCAGCACCTCCATCTGTTCGTAGAACATTGATCTTCTTCTTACTCTGGTTTTCAACAAGCATCTTGAATCTCTTAAAGATTTTGAATACTTCGTCCTTTCGCTTGATCACATAGATCCATAGCTTTCGACTAAACTCATCGACATACGAAGCAAATACCTGTTTCCACCAATGGTATGCTCTTCAAAAGGCCCACATACACCTGAATGTACAACTTTGAGTATGTAGGAGGATCTCATTGGCATAGTCGAAACAAAGGAATTTCTAGATTTCTTTCCAACTAGACAACCTTCACAGAGTTTGTCGGGCATCTCTAGACTTGGTATACAAATTACCATATCTTGAGTAATTAGTTGATTGAGTGATTGGAATTTTAAATGTCCAAACCTCAAATTCCACAATCAACTATGGTTATGGTGACAATAGTTTTTAGACATTATACTTCAGTCGAACTGATCATTGTCTTGAATGTCCTATTCTTAGACAAAGGGGATTTTAAAACCAAATTATTCTGAGTGTCGAACAGTTCCAAGGATTCATCTTTCATAATCACTAAGAAACCTTTTTCAACCAATTGTCTAACACTTAGAAATTTGCACTTCATTCTAGGTACATGAGTACATCTTTAATCATAGCTTTTCTTCCATTGCTCCTTTGAATAACTATGTCGCCAGTACCTTCTGCTTGCAACAAGCTATTATCAGCAAGTTTGACCTTGATCTTCTTCGACGAGTCGAAATATGGTAACCACACTTTTTTGGACCAGTCATGTGATTCGAGCAGCCCGAGTCGAGTAACCAGGTCTAGGATTCTTGAAAAGCTACGATAACGTGATCGAAGTGAAAGGTCAACGTACGCATTACCTTATCAACTATCATTTTATCAGTTAGGGTTTCATTACAATCCTTCATGAGATCGACGAGATTCTGCAGTTTCGACACATATCCTGCAATCTTTTCATCTTCTCTCATCTGCAGTAATTCGTACTGCCCTCATAAAGTCTGTAATTTTACGACTTTGACTTTCTCACCCCCTTCATAGAACTTGACCGGAATATCCCATGCCCCCTTCGTCGATTCAGCATGAGAAATTCTATCGAAATTCGTTGAGTCTACCGCAGATTAAATGCAAAAGAAAGTCTTGCGATCTTTCTTCTTGGCCTCATTGTTTGCGACTCTCTGAGATTCAGTTGCGTTCTCAGCAACCTAAGGGACGCCATTGGTAACCTCTTCAAGGGTTTCATGAAAACCAAATAGAGATTGTAGATGTTTTCTACATCGAATTCAATTCTTGCCGTCAAGAATTTGAAGAGAATTCGGAATGTCGTTGGTGTCATTCATCTTTGCATAAAACACGATTAACAACCCACGATCCTGGAAACACGATCATTGACGTGTGATTCTTGAAAACTCAATCAAGAATCTAATCGGAGTTCTAGATATCAATTTGTTAGTGCGTGAGACACTTTTGTGAGAAAAGAAAAGAGAGAATATAAAAATAAGGATTCTATTATTGAAGAATGATTGTGTTACAAACTGATCTACATATGCATGCATTACAAAGTTACCTGAATACTAAATAACAAGCCATAATTGACTTTACACTTGAACTACTCAACTTATTAATTATATCTTATATCTCAAAAAGATTGACCTCGCCTTATCAAGATTAATATTATTTAATGTAAATAACACATTTTTATTATTATTTCATAAAACAATTTACACAAATATTTAAACAACTAAGCCACCTAAGTAACCTCGGTTAAAAATGCTCTAAGTATATCATCTTATCTCATGTAATGTGTAATTTACTGATAATTCAAATTTACAACATTGCCAGAGTGTGATACTTCTATATTTATTGCGGCAACTAATTTTGAGCTTCCTGGCGGAGAAAATGATGAAATGTGTTGATAAAGACTTCGCCTACTATTTAAATCTATTATCATTGTTACAATAACAGATCTAAAAATGGAAGTTGATAAGATATGCCTCCCCCACCAAGATTTCGCCTACTATTTAGATGTATTGTCATTGTTATAATAACAGATCTAGCTCTAGAAATGGAAGTTTATAAGATATGCCTCCCCCACCATATTTCGATATTGTCTGTATTTTTATATTGACTATATTACTTTTATAGTCGTTTCTTCACATATACCTACAAAGTCTATTCTTCACATAAATTTTAGTTTGTACTAGGGTGATCTACTGATATTAAATAATTAATATAGAAATTATTATATTAAATAAGCATAAATTTAATGACATTTATTTATATTTATGACTAAAAGATCTTATAAATAATTAAAAATTCAGACACAAATTTTTTATTTATTTTTTAATTAAAAATTATTAAACATACTATCATGGTTAGTTAGTCCAACAATAATGATATAATTTACCTTTCAAGTATTCGAATCTCAGCGCCAACAAACAATTTCATATAAAAATAAGATATTAAATAAATATAAATTTAATGACATTTATTTATATTTATGGCTAAAAGATCTTATTAATAAGTCGGGAATAAGTATGTATTCATGATGCTCCATTTTCTAGCTTCTTATTTTTTTAAGTTAAAAGAGTTTTGGGATTTGATTTTAAGGAGACAAAATTGTTCCAAATAGAGCCTCAGTAGTATAAGGTGTTTTCAATCAATTTTAAGTTCTTTAAAATAATTAATTTAAAATATATTTTTTATGGTTTGTAACTTAAAACTTTTATCTATGATTCGGTAATTTATAGTTTATAATTTTTATAGTTTATAAACTGATATGATAATAAAAAAATTATTTGATAACTTTTTTTTTTTGAATTTATAATATATTTTATTAGTTTATAGTTTATTTTTCAGATAGTATTTCTTATCTTCTTTCTTCCATTTTTATTTTTATTATTTTAATTAAAACTCATTTTTACTTTTAATAATTTATTTTAATTTAAAATAATATAATTATATATTAAATAGTTATCTAATTTTATATTAATCAAGTTTAATCGTTAATTCTATCAAATAATTCAATTAATTTATCAATTATCACTCTGCACTGATTATAAATTAAAAACTACCGATCATTATATATCCATCATAAATTATAAATTATTGTTAGTTTACGATCAATTGTTATTTTTATTAAACAAAATCTAAAATAGACTAATAAAAAAAGCCTGATTTTTTCTTTTTTTAAAAACCTGATTTAGATTAGATCTATATAAACAAATGTTTTAAAAACCGAATCAAATCGGCTGATTCAATCGGTTGGATCGGGAACCGGTTAATCTTTTAAAATCCTCTGTGGGTTAAAACCGAAGTAAAATCAGAAAAACCAAACTAAACAGTTCAAAATCGTTCGAATCAGAGAATCGGAGTCGATTGTGTAAAATCATATGGTTCAAAAAAAATATATCAAATCAATCATTCTTTAAAAAAAATTCAAAAAATTTAATATATTAATATCAAAAATTAAAATATTCTTCAATTACAAAAAAGAATTACTTGTTTGTCGTTGTTTAACTCGAATTTGTTTATTGTTGTTCTATAAAATATTATACTATTTATTTTTATAATACTCCAATCTTATTTAATTTTATTTTTTTTAATTATTTAAAATTTATTTTAGTTATTATATTATATTATTTTAATTTTGGTTTAAATTAATTTAACTTATTTTATTTTTAATTTATTAAATTTATTTTTAAATGAAGGTTAAAATTAAATGTATAATTATGTTGTGTTATTATATGTATTATTAATATTGTTGTATTGAATTTATAATAAATTTTTAAAATATTTATTATATTAAGTTATAAATACATGATTATGTATGATATATTTATAAAATTAATTTATGTATTATTAAATTATTTAATAAATTATTATCTAATCTTAATCCAAATATTTTTTTTGAATCGATCTGATCCAAACATTGATACTATAAAGTATCTGATTAATCACTTTTAATTGGTTATGTCATCCCATAAATACTCATGTCATGTGTAATTTATTGAGCTACGTGGCTGGGAAAGGAAAGATGTGTTGCAATTATTTAAATATACAAAACAATGTTATCCTGACACAATCTTTTCCACCAATGATTACATTTAACCAATGATTTCATCCATATACTTTTAATCGAACTTATACCGTTCACAATGTATTTTTTTCAATTTTTATAAATAAATAAGTAATATTTATGAAGTAATATTTTTGTTTTTAAAATTATTTTTGTAACATATGCTATTAATTAATTTTATTATTACATTAATCAAAATATATATTTTTATAATTAATTAAAAAATTTACCACTTCATTAAATAATAAAATATATAATATTAAATAAACTATAACATTAAGAGATAAAATATAATAATCAACCTTTATATTTTATTATCTAAATTTCCATATTAAATTCTAAAATATAAAAAATATACAAATAAAATTAATGAATAAAATATAAAGATCAATTATTATATTTTATATTTTAATATTAAAAATTGATTAATGTTTTGTATTTTATTGATTAATAAAATAATAAATTAAGCTTAGTTGAAATTGCACGATCGAATTTTTATTTAAAACAAAGTGTTTTATTATTCAATTTATATTAGTTAATTAACACTCCTCAAATACTAAATACATTTAAATTATATTTTATATTTGTATGCTAATAAAATATTAAATATGATTATAACAAATATTTTAATAATAATATAGTCATTGCAATAAAATTATTTTGAACAAGAATTTCTTTTTATGGAATTTTTTCAAATTAAACTTAATAGAAAAAAAATCAATAAGGTGATATTGGTATGGAACTTTTAAATCTTAAACGTCAATTAAATCTGACGATTGATATTAATAGTTCTCATTTCTCACATATTTATTATTTCTCACCGGATACACTTATATATATATATATATATATATATATAATATATATATATATATATATATATATATATATATATATATATATATATATATATATATATATATATATATATATATATATATATATATATAGGGGTGTGCATGGATCATAAACTAAACCAAATTGAATCATATATATAGTTCGGTTTGGTTCTTAACCCTATTTTCATAAAACCAATTTATTTTTTAGAAACCGGTTTATAAGTGGATCGGTTCGATTTTACACCGGTTTCTTTATAAAAAAAAAATAGTTAAAAAAAAACAGTTTTAAATCAATTTTTTTAAAACCAATTTTTTATTTTCTTACAAAAATCAATTTCATAACCAATTTTATAAAATAATAGTTTTTAAAACAATATTTTATAAAAATCAATTTTATATCAAAAATAATTTTATTTTCTTTTAACTAACTTTTTTATTTTCACTAGTTATAAAACTATTTTATGTAAAAAACATATTTATTTTAAAAAATTACTTTAAATTTGACTTTTATAATCACCCCAAATAATATCTCGATTAAAAATAATCCCAAAGTATGATATGTTACATAAAAACGGTCATAAAATAAAATAATTATGAATCATATCTCTATAAATCATAATTATTCATAAAATAAATAAATAATCAAAAAAAATTGTTCAAACTTTTAAAATCTCTCATAATTGTTCATAAACAAATTTTATGAGGTTTTAAAACATATTTTCTTTTAAAATTTAAAAAACATAAAAAAAAACAATTTTTTTTAGAAAAAAAAACAAATATTCAGAAAAAAGAAAAAAAAATATATCAAAAAAAAATTTGAAAATAATAAAATTATATTTTGAAAAAAAAATTAAAAACCTATTTTTTTAAAAAAAAAACATTTTTTTTACTGAAAAAAATACAAAATAGTTTTGATAAAAATATCTTTTTTATTTAGAAAAAAATAATAATTTTATTTGAAAAAAAATATCAAATATAATATTTTTTGTGAAAAGAAAAAAAAAATCTGATTTTGATTTTTAAAATAATGTTTTTTATAAAATTTAAAAAAATTTAAAATATAAAATTGATTTATAATGTAATAAAACATGAAAACATACGAATATAAAAATGTAACGCATAGTAAAATTTGGATACCCAATAACAAAACCAAATTTTTATAATGGGTAACGGTTTATATTTGGATAACAAAATGAATAACCAAATTTTTATTTTAGCATTTGGTTTGCTTTTTTTTAAAATGGAGCAATTTGGATACCAATTTGGTTATGGATAACCGGTTTTTTTGCACACCCATATATATATATATATATATATATATATATATATATATATATATATATATATATATATATATATATATATATATATTTCAGACATACTAAAACCTTTTTTAATAATTATATATTTAAAACAATTTGGATCCAAACATAAATTTATAAGAGTTATTTTTGTATTTGTTTATATTCAAATATAAATTAATTTAAAAAAACATAAATTAGTTTTATTTAACTCCCTTTTAATTAAAATTAATTTATTAAAAAGAAATCTACCAAAATTAATTATCATAGTAGAATTTTGTTTTTGGCAGGAAGGTGGATCATCACCACCACAAAAATATATTAGAAACAAAATATAGTTATATAGGCAAAAATAAGGGGGACTGAACCAAACCCTTAATGAAAAACTCTATAGCAGGATAGATTTATGGAGTTTCAAGCAAAGTCCATAAGAATATCCATATGAACTACATCCCACCATGTAAAATCTTGTACATGTAAATTTATATTAGCAGGTTTATCTGTACAATGGTCACCTTCCTTGAAGAAGATGTGAGTTAACAAAAAAATGAATGGATTTAATATGATGCAATACATTTTACCACCAAGGAACTATGGATGACTTGTTGAACACAAGAACCACCAATTTCGAATTTGATTTCAGTCAAAGATGAGTCAAGTTTTTATCTTTAGCAATCTCAATAGCCAACATAAATGATGTTAGCTTTGCCATTAAAGCATTCCTAACCAAATATTCATTAAGAAGCTGCCAAGATGCTTTCCACTATGATGTCTACAAATACCAACACAAGCGACAATACTCGATACTCCCATTGAAGCTACATCAGTATAAGAAGTTGCCAAGATGCTTTCCACTATGATCTCTACAAATACCAACACAAGCGACAATACTCGGTACTCCCATTGAAGCTACATCAGTATTACGTTTTACCCAATGTTCTTCGCTTGCTAAAAGATTTTTATTCTTAAATGGGATGTTAGTAAAATTTTCTATCTAATCATTTTAATGTTAGTTTTAAAAAGAGGCTTGGGGTCTATTGTGTTTAGAAAACCCTATCTATTTATATTGTGATGTTCAAATTATGTTGGAGAATAAGTTTGTTTTATGCATTTTTTATTCTTAGCAACCTAGACCTACAATTCTAGCCCCAACAATAATCTATTATTAGTGCTCTCATTTTAGGATTCAACCTCTTCTAATCGTATAAATCCTTCATCTAAGGATTTATTACTACTACAAAAAGTATATACAATAACGTCCATCTTACCACGGTCCTTTGAAGGACTGTGATAACATCTCTAAACTCAAGCACAAATATTTTTTTTATTTTTTAATTAAAAATTATTATACATATTACCATGGTTAGCTAGTCCAACTGTGGTGATATAATTAACCTTTCAAGGGTTCGAATCTCAGCGGCAACAAATAATTTATATCTTTAACATTTTAATTGTACCTTTATTTTTTATTTATTTTAAAATATAAAATAAATGTGATATCATTATGGTTGTTTAAATCAACCGTTGTGATTAGGGATGTCAACGAGGCAGAGAATGTGTAGAGGATGCTTTCCCGCTTCCCGCTCCACCCCCAATACTTTTCTCATCCTCGTCACCGATCCCTGCCACGGGGGAATATTTTTCCTCATCCCCATCCTCATAAATCCCCACGAAGAATCAGAGATCTACGGAGATTGAATCTTAAAAAATTTATATGCTTTTCGATCGAAACTATGACACTAGTATTTCGTTATTATTATTTTTTTTAAACATATATTTTGTATCTTTCTTATTTTAAAAAGTCAACTATGGACCAAAAAATCAACAATTGACTAAAAAATTAACCTTACCAAAATCTAAATTTTAGTAATTGTTTGTAAGGACAATGTAAATGGAAATCTGAATGAAATGTAATGAATAATTTGAATGAAAAATAATGTCTTACTTTCAAATAATATATTCCACCAAGAGTCAAGTTTGAATTCAAGATATTTGGATGAACTATGGGCTTGTATGAGAACAAAGAAACTTGGCCCAATACATCATGAATTAATGATTGTACTCAACAATAAGTCAATGGAACATGAATGGAAAATATGCACCATGAATTAGTGAATGTACTGTAAGAAAGGAAGTAATGAACCATGAATAAAAACTATCATCAACCACTATTGATGACTAGGGTTTAAGTCCATAAGATCAGTCATATGAATAAGGACAAACAGACAAACCTCAAGGCTCCATATAACTAGGGTTTCAAAGTCAATAGATAAGCCATGTTTTCCAAAAATAGTTAAGCATGCATCATTATGAAAATATTGGATCATAAATGTCAAGCAATATGGATCAGGATGATCAGATAAGCAATCAAAGAACCAACAATGGCATGGACCAAGAAAACTAGGGTTGCAAGAACAAACATCATGACTCAAACAACAAGCCCAAACCAAATGGCCTCCTAAAAATAGGGTTTAGGTACAATGAGACACCATGATGCCACTTTAAGCCAAGGCCTCAAGGATTAGGGTTATGATGTCATGTTATGTCAAGATGTCTCCTTGAACCAATGGTCAAGGATCAAGGAATTAGGGTTTTTCCCTAATGATGAACAAGTGTCACAAACCTCATGTGCAACCAAGTTTTTGTTATTCACAAGTTTTGAATATATGATGTTCATGAGAAGGTGTTAATATGAATGCATGATGCGTATGAATGAATGCAGATGAATCTCCTGTCATGGGTTGAGTGAAAATATGGAAAGGGGAGGAAAATTTTGGGGGTATAACACATGTGATATTCAATTTTCTGCACTTTTTTATGTAGACGTTTACCGACACTACATCATTCGGAAATATTGTCTTTTGATATGTTAAGGCAAACGGTGATCAAACATGATTTTGTAATATATGTTTGATATATTTTTGAGATTGATGTAAATAATATTTTTAGCTTTTGATTGATATTTTTGAGATTGATGTAATTAATATTTTTAACATACAAATTATTTACAATTTTGTTGTTTGAATGGATAAACCCATTGCCTACGTACCATCACAAAGGTAGGATCAAAACCTCGTAGTTCGGGGTAAAAATCTCAAAATAAGTTGGTGAATTGATTGATCAAAAGCCTTAAGGTCTTTTGTTATCAACGGGAGAAAACTCAACCTAAACCACAATCCACCATGTGAGGAGAGCTTCAACATACTAGTGAGGGATCCACCCTATAATAAGTATGGAAGACTTATAGTCCAATCACTAAGAATAAGGTGATGTTTACATCAACCACTATGATAACTCAAACCTAATAGCTATTGTTTATGAAAAGCTTTGGCAAAGGTGGCCATTGGAACCACAAAAAAAATCTTGAGTGAGTTGTATTTACAAATTATAAGTATTTACAAAATAAAGTCAAAGTTGACTTAAGATTCAATTCAAAATAAGTATTAATGAAAAGAGTTTGAAAAGTCAAAGGCATAATGCCTAGGTTTCTAGTTTTGAAAACAATGTCAATGTTTGCACAAAATGAGTTTGGCTTGGGTTAGATTGGAGAGAAGAAGAGAAGGACTAGTCCTAAACATGCAAAGATGAGAGAAGAGAATAAAACCCTTGGAGTTCCTTTCTTGAGATCATAAAGATGATTCAAGTTGCTCCTTTCCTTTGGACTTAGCAATTAACTCAAGCAATCAAACAAGTATTCAATCAAGCTCCTAGGATCTTCCAATTTGGATTTGTCTCTCTTAACTTGGATGCTCATGACAATGGTCCTTCTAACTATCTCAAGTTTGGAATTCCTACCACACAAGAACAAACAATCAAAAGGTTCACAATGCAATAAAAAGAAATGGACAAAGAGAGAGTTTAGATTAGGGGTCCTTTCAAGTCAACATCAAGATGTAAGCATTCTAAAGGCATGAGGCCTAGTTGCTCTTCAATCAATTTTAGCATTCTAAAGGCATGAGGCCTAGTTGCTCTTGAAACCCCAATAAGCATAGGTGAGGTCCTAATTCTAAGTCTTTTCTCCTTTTTGCATTGGGTCACACAAACAAAAATAAAACAAGCACAAGGCAATAGTATATTTACACAATAATGTGCTCAAGTGAGCAAAAGGCAAATGACATAAACATAAACATGAGCTCAAATGAGCAAAGAGAAAAGACAATATGAATAAATGAGCAAAAAATTAAATTACATTAAAGTAAATTGCAAGAATTAAATGCTTGAATTAAAAGTTAGTAATTAGTAGTTAGTGTTAGTGTGCCATAAGGCAATTTAGCGCTATGTTAAGCAATCGTAAGTGGACTAATATAGTAGTCACGCCTATCTGAGGCCGGTCAATAAAACTATAGGCAAATAAACACAAGTTAGAGGTCATGACTAGTAAGCCAAGCTCCTACGACTTGCCATGCCAAAAGAAAAGAAGAATGGCCTTGTATGGACTTTAGGTTTTTTGCTTGACCAAGAAGCAACCTATCTTGGACACAAAGCAATTCACTTGATCTTTGATCAAGTTAAATTTGATTTGGATCAAAGAAGGTTAAGCCTCTCATATGTCAAGACTAACCACAAATCATTAACTCATTGGTCAAAGGAAAAAGAAGAAGAAAGGAGATGAAGATGAAATGTACAAAATGGAAACTCAAATGACATAACCAAAACACAATGATCAAATGTGAACGGAATCAACATCAATCAATGGTAAACAGAAGTGAAATGAAGAGTAGAAGTCAAGAAAGGTCAAACATATTTTTGGTATTTTTTGGAATTAAAATAATACATAAAATAAAATGAACAAAATGAGGTCAAACTTCAAATCCAATTCAAATCAACTTGGATAAGTCCAATTGGATCCTCATAAGTCTAACATGGTCAAACAAGGTTTGACAAATTTTCTCAACATTTTTTGAAAACAGAAACTAATTTTAAACAATTTAAAATGAAGAAAAATAACATAATTGGACTAAAATCTCAAATAAATCTCAAATCAATTAAGAAATTGATGAGAATATTTTTCATAGACTTATCATCATCCAAAGATGTTAAGAAAATATTTTTGGCATTTTTGAATATCAAAAAGTATTTTAAATGAATTAAAAACAATCAAAAACAAAATAATTCACAAAAAATATTAAATGGAATCACAAAAATAATTAAAAATCATATTATGAAACTAGAATTTAAGAGAAATTTTTTGCAATTGGTCCCATATTTTTGTGATTCCAAATAAAGAAGTTATGAATTTTTGAAAATAAAAAGAATTAAAGAAAATAAAACAGAAATTAAGAAAATAGGAAAATCAGGAAGCGTTGGATCAGCATTCATTAATTGACGTGGCTGATCCAAGGGACATGAGGCGCGCGCGCATGGTGATCATGAGTCAACAACATCACACCATGAATTAAAAAGAGTCAAACATAACAAAGGCCAGGATTAGATCATAGCACTTGGATCCAATGGACATGAGGCCATCCACGTGGGGACGGTGGTGGAAACCACCGTCTTCTCCGGCGAGCTCACTAAATCCGGCCACCAGTTGCAGGTTTTGCAACCTCAACCAAATCAAACGATCCTTATACCAAATTAAAGTTGGGTGATGTACATCACCCCTGTAACCTTGGATTGTTCTCTAGATCTCTATGGAAGGAGAAATCAGAGATGGAAAATCCAGGTACTTGATCTGAAGTTCAGCAATTCACAAAATTAAAGCCACCATTGGCTTGCCTCTCACATGGGGACTTCAGAAAACCAAGCAAACTCAAGCAATGCACAATATATAGTGAGATTCGAAGCAAAATAGTTGAGAGGGAAACCTTTGAAGTGCAACTTTGATGAGCACGATCCAACCAATTTCTTGCTTGCAGCTTGATCTTGATGTATGATATGAGAGCAAGGCTTAGGAATTAGTATTGAAAATCAACTGATGTTGTTGAAAATCAAACTTGCAAAAAGAGAAATGAAAATTCAAATTCCTTTGGTGAGAGGTTAGGATTCAATTCCAGTAGGGTTTCAAGCGCTTTCAGGTTGAGAATTGAATGAAGTGAGGTGTTTATTTATAGATGAAAGTGCAAGGCAAGGGAATGGAACTCGTGTGCATGAGAATTGGGTCCTCCATGCATGGGCCTGTACAGGTGCATGTGAGGCCCAAAACCAATTGGAAATGCAAGCTGAAATGATTTGAAGCAAGTTTGGACGTGCAGATTGAATGGCATTTGCTTGTGCATGAAGGTTTATCATGAAATGCATAAATGATCACAAAAGTTCCCCTCTTCAAAAATCCCATTTGAAAAATCCAAACATAGGCATGTGAGTAATGGTTGGAAAGGTGTTGACATGAGGAACAAAAGCTATGTTGAACAAAAATCCATTTGGAGTTTGGAAAATTGTGAAAACTGGCCATGAAGTTCAAGGTACAAAACATGTATTTGAAAAATTTGCCAAAAAGTTGTATATCTTTTCAAGACATCAAAGTTGTATATCTTTTCAAGAAAATAAATTTGGACTTAAATTTTGCATCATTTGGATTTTGGATGAGAAAGTTATGGGCACTTGAAGTTGGACTTTTTCAAGATTCAATGGCTTTGGTCCAAAGTGACCTATAATGTTTTGTATTATCACATGTGTTTATTTTAGGATTATGAAATTTTGTCCAACATAAAATTTGAAGTAGTCATCTTAAAATTTCCAATGCACTTTGTCTCACCTCAAAATAATAAAATATGAAGGAGTTAGGTCCTTGGGAAGTTGACCTAAAACTAGGGTTTCAGTCAAAATGACCTATAATGTTTTGAAATGAATGATGACCTTCCAAGTTTCAAATGAATTTTTGATGAACATAAAATTTGTTCATATGGTTCTTAAGAACATTGTTTCTCTTGGGGTAATCATCATTTGACAAACACATCAAAAGTTAGGTCTCAGTGGATTTTAATTTAGTTAGATGATTTAACTGGTCAACTTCTCAAGTCTAAACTTCAAATCTTGATGAATGAATGATTGAGGATACTCACATAGGCTCATATAAGCATAAAATGATGAATGAAAGAACTTCCCTTGATTAAATTTTATCATAGGTTGAGGTTGCTTCATCAGCAAGGCACAATCAATGCACATCTGAATTAAGGTTTCCTTGGGAAACAAGCCTTAAGCCCTTTGGTTTATCTTGATCAAATTGACAAATTGAGATACTAGGGAGACATATATGATAATTTAGAGATTTGGGAACCATTGTCATGCTTGCTTTCACCTTCCTCTAGCCATTTCTTTGAGCATAGGGGCCTCCTAGGAGCCTTGGATCACATGACTGCTTGAGCTTCAAAACAAAACAAGTTAGTGACATATTTTTGTACTTTTGGTTAGTAAACAAAATGAGAAAAGCAATAATATACAATTCAAGCATGCTTGGTGGTCTCAAACCAACTCACACAAGTCCCAACCCAAGGGTTAAGGAGCCAAGATGTTATGATCCTTGAGGTAAATGCAATGAGCAATGTTATGATGCCATGAGGGATCTTAGGGTCAAAATTAGGGTCTTATAATATATATATATATATATATATATATATATATATATATATATATATATATATATATATATATATTATATATATATATATATATATATATATATATATATATAATAATAATAATAATAATAAAAAAAAAAAAAAATTCAACACGGTTGAATTTCAACTAGTTGACTTCAGAATTGGTGATCAAGATCCAAATCACGAACATTTCAGTATCATCAACACAAGCTCAATTCCTTGCCTTCTAGTACAAAATCTTCACAACAATCATTTAGCTTATCCAAAAATTCATGACATCTAACTTTTCCTTGAACAAGGATTTGGAGATGGACTTCACAAACTTAATACGCTGGTATTCATGAGGATGATTACCAATGAACAAACATACTAGACCAGAAAATGATTTCTTGACATTGCAATAAAAAGCTTTTACATGATGAGGATTAAACTTTTTATTCAAAGCCAAAAAGTCCAATAACTGTGCTTTTAAAAATGCTCAAAAATCCAATTTCAATTCTTGATTAGTTGCAAATCAATTTTAAATAAAAATTGTGAAAGATGATCAAAATTGTATTGTATGAATTTGAAATAGGAGAATAAGTTTCATAAAACAAGTAAAATAAAGATATCAAAACTATAATTAAATTAAAATAATATTAATTTAAAACCTAATTGTAAGACCCTAATTTTGACCCTAAGATCCCTCATGGCATCATAACATTGCTCATTTGCATTTGCCTCAAGGATCATAGCATCTTGGCTCTTTAACCCTAGGGTTGGGACTTGTGTGAGTTGGTTTGAGACCACCAAGCATGCTTGAATTTTATATTATTGCTTTTCTTATTTTGTTTACTAACCAAAAGCACAAAAATATGTCACTAACCTCTTTTATTTTGAAGTTTGAGCAGTCATGTGATCCAAGGCTCCTAGGAGGCTCCTATACCCAATGAAATGGCCAGATGAAGATGAAAACAAGCATGACAATGGTTCCCAAAGCTCTCAATCATCATATATGCCTCCCAAGTATCTCAATTTGTCATTTTGATCAAGATAAACCAAAGGGCTTGAGAATTGTTTCCCAAGGAAACCCTAATTCAACTGTGCATTGATTGTGTCTTGCTCTTGAAGCAATCTCAACCTATGATCAAATTCAATCAAAGGAAGTTCTTTCATTCATAATTTTATGCATATATGATTCTATGTGAGTATCCTCAATCATTCATTCATCAAGTTTTGAAGTTTGGACTTGAGAAGTTGACCAGTCAATTCATCTGACTAAACTGAAATCCACTAAGACCTAACTTTTGATATGTTTGTCAAATGATGATGACCCTAAGATAAAAAATGTTCTTAATAACCATATGAACAACTTTAATGTTCATAAAAAATTCATTTGAAACTTGGAAGGTCATCATTCATTTCAAAACATTATAGGTCATTTTGACTAAAACCCTAATTTTGGGTCAACTTCCCAAGGACATAACTCCTTAACTTTTTATGATTTTGAGGTGATACCCATTTCATTGGAAAGTTTAAGATGTATAATTCAATTTTTATGTTGGACAAAAGTTCATAATCCTAAAAGAAGTACATGTGATAATACAAAACATTATAGGTCACTTTGGATCAAAGCCATTGAATCTTGAAAAAGTCCAACTTCAAGTACCCTTAAATTTCTCATCAAAAATCCAAATGATGCAAAATTTAAGTCCAAATTTTTTTTATTGAAAATATCTACAACTTTGATGTTGGAGGTTTTTCCCTTTAAGGCTTGCATCATTGAAACAGAAGGGCTTGAAGTTGGTTCATTTTGGCAAATTTTCCAAATGCATGTTTTGTACCTTGAACTTCATGGCTAGTTTTCAATATTTTCCAAACTCCAAATGGATTTTTGTTCAACATAGATCTTGTTCCTTATGTCAAGACCTTTCCAACCATTACCCACATGCTTATGTTTGGATTTTTTAAATGGGATTTTCGAAGAGATGAACTTTTATGACCAATTATGCATTTCATGTTAAATTTTCATACACAAGCTAACGCCATGCAAACTGCACGTCCAAACCATTCCATAATCACTTCAGCACTCATTTGCAATTGGTTTTGGGCCTCACATGTTCCTGTACAGGCCCATGCATGGAGGACCCAAGTTCATGCACACAAGTTTGCTCACACATTCCTTGCAGTTGTGGCTATAAATAGACATGCTTGCCTCACTCAAATCTCAACCTGAAGGCGCCTGAATCTCTGCTGAATTCATTCCCCAACCTCTCACCAAAGGAATTTGAGTTTTCACTTTCAGTTTTCAAGTGTGATTTTCAACAACATCAGTTGATTATTGTTGATTCTAAGTGTTGGCAGCAATTTTGGTAAAACAAAGAGTGTTCACAAGATGTCATGTGACATGTCTTAACATGAGATATCCTATGTATCTGTTGGAGTTCAAGAACATGTTCATGCAGGGTGGTTTCAGAATGCCACATACATTACCATGGCTTCTGATATTGGATGTACCTGCTGGAGCTTAAATGAAAGACATGTTCATGCAGGATTGTTTCAGATGACATACACAAGGTCATGGCATCTGATATGGCTGTACCTGCTGGAAGTTATAAAAGGAATGATTGGATTATGCAGGATTTTTCCAGGATGTCAGACCCGATGTCATGACATCCTGTACACAGAACATTCAGCATGAATGTCTGGTGTTTTGAGATTGCACAATTAAATGCAATCTTTGTATGACTGAAGATCTGATTAGCTGGTGCATTCAATCATGGATTACAACCAGATTTACTTATTTTTCAAGGAGATCTAACCAGCTGTTATAAAAAGATTTGATTGGAAAATAGATTTAGGGTTTTCAAGATGTCCAAGCCCAGCTGAAAGCTTCTATAAAAAGGGACTTAGAAAAACTGTTTGTACATACAACCAAGACTGAGCAAAATATAGAGAGAGAGCTAGGGTTTGTGTCTGTTTAGTTGACTCTAAAGCTGTTAAGCAAGAGTGTGTGTCTACTTGATCAAAGCTGTGAAGCAAGATCAAGTGTGTGTCTTCTTGATCAAACTGTGAAGTAAAATCAAGAGTGTGTTATTGAAAAGTGTTTTCTTTTCTCAAGGGATCGTTGGTTAAAATCACAGGTGTGATTGTAGGGAAGTGAGTGGGTTCTCATATCTAAGAGTGCTTAGGTAGAAATTGCACGGGTAGAGATTAGGTGAGAAAGGCTGTAACTTGTTGAAGTGTACGGAGAGTCTTTGAACTGATTCTATTATAGTGAATTTCCTTCCTGGCTTGGTAGCCCCCAGATGTAGGTGAGTTGGACCGAACTGGGTTAACAATTGCTTGTGTCTCTTGCATTACTATTCTCTATCTTTATCCTGTTTGCATTACTCAGATATTAGTGTCGTGACATTACCTTCGACATCTCATATCTGATTCCAGAATTTCAATTATCATCACTAATTCCTAAGCCTAGCTCTCATACCAAGCATCAGGATCAAGCTGCAAGCAAAGAATTGGTTGGATCAAGCTCATAAAAGCTGCTCTACAAAGGTTTAAACCTCAACTATTTTGCTTCGAATCTCACTGAATATTGTGCATTGCTTGTGTTGGTTTGCATTTCTGAAGTCCTCATATGAGAGGCAAGCCAATGGTGGCTTTAATTTTGTGAATTGGTGAACTTCAGATTGAACACCTAGTTTTTCAACCTCAAATTTCTTCTTCTATAAGGATCTTGAGTAAAAACTAAGGTTACAGGGGTGATGTACATCACCCCGGTTTTAATTTGGTATATGGATCGTGAGTTTTGGTTGAGGTTGTAAAACCTGCAACTGGTGGTCGAATTATTGAGCTCGCCGGAGAAGACGGTGGTTTCCACCACCGTCCCTTACGTGGAAGCCTCATGTCCATTGGATCCAAGAGCTGTGATCTAATCCTGGCCGTGTATTATTATGACTTCATTTAATGCTGCATACCACGCTGTTGACTAACGCTCACCCTACGCGCACGCTTCATGTCCCTTGGATCAGCCACGTCGATTAATGAGCACTGATCCAAGCACTGTGGTTTTTTCTATTTTCTGAATTTCTATTTTATTTTCTTTTATTCCATTTCTTTTCAAAAATTCATAACTTCTTTATTTGGAATCACAAAAATATGGGACCAATTGCAAAAAAAAATCTCTTAAATTCTAGTTTCATAAAATGATTTTTAATTATTTTTGTGATTCCATTTAATATTTTTTTGTGAATTATTTCATTTGTGATTGTTTTTAATTCATTTAAAATACTATTTGATATTCAAAAATGCCAAAAATATTTTTTAACATGTATGAATGATGATAAGTCTATGAAAAATATTCTCATCAATTTCTTAATTGATTTGAGATTTATTTGAGATTTTAGTTCATATATGTTATTTTTCTCCATTTTTAATTGGTTAAAAATAGTTTTTGTTTTCAAAAAATGTTGAAAAAATTTGTCAAACCTTGTTTGACCATGTTAGACTTATGATGATCCAATTGGACTTATCCAAGTTGATTTGAATTGGATTTGAAGTTTGACCTTAATTTGTTCATTTTATTTTATGCATTATTTTAATTCCAAAAAATACCAAAAATATGTTTGACTTTTCTTGACTTCTAAACTTCATTTCACTTCTGTTTACCATTGATTGATGTTGATTCCATTCATGTTTGATCAATGTGTTTTGGTTATGTTTTTTTGAATCTTCATTTTGTACATTCCATTTCCATCTTCATCTTCTTCTTGTTCTTCTGACCAATGAGTTAATGATTTGTGGTTAACCTTGACATATGAGAGGCTTAACCTTCTTTGATCCAAATCAAATTCATCTTGATCAAAGATCAAGTGAATTGCTTTGTGTCCAAGATAGGTTGCTTCTTGGTCAAGCAAAAAACCTAAAATCCATACAAGGTCATTCTTCTTTTCTTTTGGCATTGCAAGTTGTAGGAGCTTGGCTTACTAGTCATGGTCTCTAACTTGTGTTTATTTGCCTATAGTTTTATTGACCGACCTCAGATAGGTGTGACTACTACATTAGTCCACTTACGATTGCTTAACATAGCACTAAATTGCCTTATGGCATACTAACACTAACTACTAATTACTAATTTTTAATTCAAGCATTTAATTCTTGCAATTTACTTTAATGCAATTTAATTTCTTGCTCATTTAATCATATTGCCTTTTCCCTTTTCTCACTTGAGCTCATGTTTATGTTTATGCCATTTGCCTTTTGCTCACTTGAGCATATTATTGTGTAAATATACTATTGCCTTGTGTTTGTTTTGTTTTTGTTTGTGTGAACCCAATGCAAAAGGAGAAAGGACTTAGAGTTAGGACCTTACCTATGCTTAATGGAGTTCAAGAGCAACTAGGCCTCATGACTTTAGAATGCTAAATATGTTGAAGAGCAACTAGGCCTCATGCCTTTAGAATGCTTAATCTTGAAGATGACTTGAAAGGACCCTTAATCTAAACTCTCTCTTTGTCCATTTCTATTATTGCATTGTGGAACTTTTTTGATTGTTTGTTCTTGTGTTAGGGATTCCAAACTTGAGCTAATTAGAAGGACCATTGTAATAAGCATCCAAGTTAAGAGAAAGGCAAAGCCAATTGGAAGATCCTAGGAGCCTGATTGAATATTTGCTTGATTGCTTGAGTTAATTGCTTATTGCTTGCTAAGTCCAAAGGAAAGGAGCAACTTGGATCATCTTTATGATCTCAAGAAAGGAACTCCAAGGGTTTTATTTCTCTTCTCTCATCTTTGCATGTTTAGGACTAGCCCTTCTCTTCTTCTCTCCACTCTAACCCAAGCCAAACTCATTTTGTGCAAACATTGACATTGTTTTAAAAACTAGAAACCCAGGCATTATGCCTTTGATTTTTCAAACTCTTTTCATTAATACTTATTTTGAAATTGAATCTTAAGTCAACTTTGACTTTATTTTGTGAATACTTCTAATTGGTAAATCCAACTCACTTCAAATGATTTTGTGGTTCCAATGTCCACCTTTGCCAAAGCTTTTCATAAACATTAGCTATTAGGTTTGAGTTATCATAGTGGTTGATATAAACCTCACCTGTATCCTTAGTGATTGGACTATAAGTCTTCCATACTTATTATAGGGTGGATCCCTCACTAGTATGTTGAAGCTCTCCTCACATGGTGGATTTGTGGTTTAGGTTGAGTTTTCTCCCTTTGATAACAAAAGACCTTAAGGCTTTTGACCAATCAATTCACCAACTTATTTTGAGATTTTTACCCCGAACTACGAGGTTTTGATCCTACCTTTGTGATGGTACGTAGGCAATGGGTTCATCAATTCAAACAATTGTAAATAATTTGTATATTCTTTTCTCATCTCCCCAATCATGTTTGCACAAATATTTTCATAAATACCAACCTACCATACAACATTTGCAAAAAGGGCTCCCTTAGAGTACTAAGGATGTTTTGGATGCTTAAAACCTTCCCATTGCATAACCAACCCCCTTACCCAGATCTCTGACATTTTTATTAGTTTTTGATTTGATAAAACTTCTCGGTTTTTGTTCGCTTTCTCACCTTTCCTTTGGATAAATAGAAGTGCGGTGGCGACTCGAATTGTATGATTTAATTTTGATTTAGTCAATAAATCTAAAGGTAACGAATACCCCGCTACAGAAAAGTGGCGACTCTGCTGGGGAATAATTTGGTTTCCTAGTGGGTTTTGCCTACTTTTTACCTTTGTTGTATTGAATGTTTATATTTATTTGTGACATATTTTTTGTGCGAATTTGGGATGATTGTATTGTTTGTAATGATTGAATTGCTTGATATCTCAATTGCTTGTGTGCTTGGTGGTCTCTTGTGAGATGAGTTCTATACCTGAACTCGAGTGCACTTATGATAGGAGAATGACATAGTCTTGTTGACTTGTGTGGAGTTATTCCTTAGCAAGTTGACTTGCAAGCCCATTCACTTGGTGGAGGTTATGTTCAAATCAATAATGTCACACGAGTAGTCGTGGTTAGGCATTACTCTTTCCAATATAAACCTTAGAAGCCAAGGACCTTAGATTACCTAGCCCATCTTGGCCTATTTTAGAACGTAGTGCGAAGGTCGTTCAAGTGTAAGATTTGATACGCTTGTTACGCGATACTACACTCATAAGAGTCTCTCTTGAGAATATTTTTGGAATACGAGTAGTCGTTTATCTGAATATCCGAAAGATGGGATGATGACTTTGGGAACCTCTTGTAGAACATGATTGTCAGGTTTAACCATAGTAAACTCTCTTTGGGTGGTTCTTAACCGAGACTCCATGCTCGTGACTCAAAACAAACCCTTGATTCACGGTTGATCAGTTCTCGTATATCCTTAATATCAATGGAACTTGGGTGTTGATAAGGTGCAAACCATAATCCACCAAAATGGATGATTGATATTAAGGATGACTTGATCCATCCCGTGACCTTTGTGTGGTGTGACTTGCTTGATCCTTGAGTGTGATTGGTGCATCCATGCATTCATGCATCCATACACATCCATATCATCCACAACAAGAAAATTTTCAAGGAACTTAAGAGGTCTATTTGCAAATTTTCAGACATGGATAAGCAAAGAAGGAATACAAAGAAGTACAGTTTCAGACAACCCGACTTAAAAGAGTTAAGGAGTTTGGCATCCTATGTATTAGACCCCTTGGAGTTCAAAGCTCGCCATAGGAAGCTTCTGTCTGTTCTTGCTACTCAGGTGGATGAAGGTCTGATGAGTGTGTTGGTGCAGTTCTATGATCCCTTGTACCATTACTTCACTTTCCCAGATTTCCAACTTTTGCCTACACTTGAGGAGTATACCTATCTTGTGGGTATAACTATTCTAGATCAGTTTTCGTTCAGTGGCTTGGAGAGAGTTCCTTCTTCCCAAGAGATTGCTGATCTGTTGCATATAGATGAATCTGATATTGATGCTCATACGACTACCAAAGGTGGAATTCAAGGTCTCCCATCTAATTTCCTCATTGCTCAAGCTACTATGTTTGGGAAGGCCATAAGTGAGGACGCCTTTGAGGCCATATTTGTACTTCTCATCTATGGGCTAGTGTTATTCCCCAACATCGACAACTTTGTGGATGTGAACGCCATTAGGATTTTCTCTACTCTTAATCCTGTTGGTGTAAGCCCTAGAGGCCAATACTTTTGATACTTGTATCGAATTATTTATTAATAATAAAAGGCATTTTCTTTATTATGGTTGATTAATAAAGTCCCTAAAATAGATAGTCCGTTTAATGTATTAAGTGCGACTTAATCATGAGAACACATTAAACATAAGGGCACTGTTCTTAAAGTATCCGTAGTCGAGCTTTAATGTGAAGTGGGATAACATTAAAGCATTAAGACTATTATGTTTGTAGACTGATGATCACATCTCATGGATCATGGATAAAGAGTTATCAAGTCTTAAACATAGGTATGAATATTAGGAGTAATATTTATACCGGATTGACCCGCTATGAGAATACTATATAGAAAGTTATGCAAAGTGTCATAAGTCATTCTCATGGTGATAATAGTGCATACCACTCTTCGACCTGAAACCACTATGGATCCTAGATGTAGAGTTGAGTGCTTTATTGCTGATCCAACGTTGTCCGTAACTGGATGACCATAAAGACAGTTGATGAGTACTCCACGAAGCATGCTGAGGGACATAAGTGTCCTAGATGGAATTTGCCAATCCTGCGTAACAGGATAAATGTCTATGGGCCCAATATTGAACTGGACAAGGGTGACACGGTCTATACCTTGTGTTCAATATAGACATAAGGGCAAAGGGGTAATTATACACATGATTATTATCACAGGAGGTTTTGTCAGATCACATGATATTTTCGTGACTTGGGTAGCAGTGATGTGTTGCTAGATACCGATCACTGTTTATTATGTTAAATGCGTGATTTAATATAATTGCCAACGCCGCGAAAACCTATAGGGTCACACACAAAGGACGGATTGATGAGAAATAGAGTAACTAAGAAACACCGTAAGGTACGGTGCACTTAAGTGGAAACGAAATATGGTAAGGTACCAAATACTTAAGTGATTTTGGAATATTATGAGATATGGGCAAAATACACTTAAGTGTGCTTTTTAGCTTGAAGCCCACATAAGTGGTTCTATAAATAGAACCCCTTGGGTAGAAGCATTGTCACTCCACCCCACTCAGACAGAAATTCAAGTAGAGACTTGGAATTTTGTTTCCCTCTTTCTCTCACTCAAAGCCTTCATTCATAACAGTTAGCACTGCGATTGAAGGAATCCGTTCGTGTGGACTGAGTAGAGACGTTGTCATCGTTCAACGTTCGTGATCGCCCCGTGGATCTGTATCAAAGGTTTTGATCATTATCAGAGATCTGCACCAAAGGTTTGAATTGCCACAAGAGGTAACGATTCTATCACTGATCATGCCCATTCGTAAGGATCACTAAATGGAGAAATTTTTAAATTCCGCTGCGCCTTGGATGACTATTCTTCTTCAGTGGTATCAGAGCCACTTACGAAACCATGAATCTGATATCTGTTTTTGTTCTATAATAATATGATTAAAACAGAATGAATCAAAGGTTAAATTGAGATCGATCAAGTTACATATATGTGATATATGTGATCCTGATGCAAAATACATTATATATGATATAGTGTTCTCGTTTCATTCATTCAAACCCTCGATGATTGTTTTCCTTTGAGCGATCAATGGTCGTTTGCTTCTTGATCTGACATTAGTATGGTGAAGCAATGACGTGTTGATCAATCATACTGAATTAACAATCGAGATGTGTTTGACAGTCTGAAATTGGTGCATCAGGGTTAGTGACGGCACAAGGGTTGTGTTGTCAGAGAGTTATGCGATTGGGGTTTGAACGCACAAGAGTTGTGCTTCCTAAACACCTTTTGGAACAGTGTTAACCGGTTAACGCGTATGGTTAACCGGTTAACGCAATGCGAAATTAAATTTTTTAAGTTTTCAAACAGTGTTAACCGGTTAACGCATTTGGTTAACCGGTTAACGCAAGGCGGAAAACAGTTTTCCAAGATATTTTCAAACAGTGTTAACCGGTTAACGCATATGGTTAACCGGTTAACGCAAGGAAATTTTCACCCATTCGGCTAACTCAGTGCTTTAAAAGTGTCAAGTGTTGATCCGAAAAGCGACATCGATTTTAAATGAATTGTTCATTAAAATGTGATGATCGGTCGTCGAAATTTAATTTGATTTTAATTAATTAAAGGAATTAATAATAATAATAATAATAAAGTGTTTATTATTGTCTTGTGGTGATCGGTTATGGCCTTAGTTTTCCTTTGTTTTGTTTTGGGTTTTTAAAATACGACCTGCGTGTCGTGCCTCTCTCTTAATCTCCCAAATGTAACTTCTTTTCTCATCTCACTCCCTCGTATGTAAAACGAGTTTCTTTCCTGTAATGTATTGATATGAAGAAAGCAAAGAAGTCAGTGCCAAAGGAGGACAACCTTGAAGATCTTGCTTGGAGAAGCTTAGATCGTTGTAGGTTAGCTTAGGTTCTCTCATTGGCTTGGGAGAACAATTGCGCTAGGGGCCATAACTGTTTCATTATGTATGTATGTATGTTGATGCATGTGAATGTATGTTGATGCATGTGAGAGACGGTTTATATGATAAACAAGCCGGTGAGATCAGAAAAATTGCAATTCCCTCAAATTAAATATTAAGTTTATGCTTTCCAAGTTTTAACACTCATCAAGACTAGTAATGGATAATGTAGGTTTCGCCTACGCGAGGTGAATGATCTATATATTAGTAAGGTGCGATGGGATAATTGTAATATCCAACTGTTAAAACAATGGGTCAAACTTAACTAAACAAATTATAATAAGATTATATATATGTTTAGAAGCAAGAGTTGGGAATAATCCATATGATGGATTGGAATAAGGAGTTATTCACCCAACTGAAATTTTCGAGAGTTGTATGAGATACAATTGGAAGGAGTTCCTACCTAAAATAACCTAGTTCTGTGTAATCCGCCTACGCGGACTTAGAACGAAGTGAAATATGGATCTCGACCCACTAGAAAATCTTCCAACGGGATTTTCCGAATCAAATGATGAGGGTCATTTGTTTTGAATAAAATAGTGGGAGCATGTTTAATTAAAGGCCTAATTAAATATATCAATGATACTTATATTTTCATTAATCCTTGTGTAGATTACCATGACAACAAACACCTCTAACAACATATTGCGATCAAACCTTGACAAGGAAAAATTGTCTGGGACAAATTTTCTGGATTGGTACCGAGACATGAGGATTGTCCTCAAACATGATAAAGGGAAAGGCAAGGAAGTTGCCAAACCCAAACCCACTAGTGCTGCTTTGAAGCCTAGTGGAAGCATAGAAAAGGAAGGCACCTGCTTCCATTGCGATAAGACCGCACACTGGAAGAGGAACTGCCTAAAGTACCTGGAAGATAGGAAGAATGGAGTAGAGACTCCAACTTCAGGTATTTTTGTTATTGAAATTAATTTATCTACTTCTGCATCATGGGTATTAGATACTGGATGCGGTTCTCACATTTGTACAAATGTGCAAGAACTAAAAAGGAGTAGAAAATTGGTAAAAGGTGAAGTCGACCTACGAGTTGGTAATGGAGCAAAGGTTGCTGCCTTAGCCATAGGAACTTATGAATTGACTTTACCTAGTGGTTTGATAATTCAGTTAGAGAACTGTTATTATGTACCAGCAATTAGCAGGAATATTATTTCCGTTTCTTGTTTGGACAAGTTCGGTTTTTCATTCATAATAAAGAACAATTGTTGTTCAATTTATTTGAATGATATATTCTATGCAACTGCATAAATGAACAATGGACTATATGTCATTGATCTTGAAATGCCTATTTATAACATTAATACTAAAAGGTTGAAACCTAATGAGTTAAATCCAACTTACCTTTGGCATTGTCGATTAGGCCACATAAATGAGAAACGCATTTCCAAACTCCATAAAGATGGACTGTTGGACTCTTTTGATTATGAATCATATGAGACATGCAGATCTTGTTTAATTGGAAAGATGACAAAGTCTCCATTCACAGGAAACGGTGAAAGAGCTAATGATCTTTTGGCCCTCATACATACTGATGTATGTGGTCCACTAAACATATCAGCCAGAGGAGGTTTTCAGTACTTCATCACATTCACTGATGATTTCAGTAGATATGGTTATGTGTATTTAATGAAACACAAATCAGAGTCATTTGAAAAGTTCAAAGAATTCAAGAATGAAGTACAAAACCAACTAGGTAAGAATATTAAAGCTCTTCGATCAGATCGAGGTGGTGAATATTTAAGCCTAGAGTTTGATGACCATCTGAAAGAGTGTGGGATCCTATCCCAACTCACTCCTCCTGGAACACCCCAATGGAATGGTGTGTCTGAGAGAAGAAATCGAACCCTGTTGGACATGGTCCGATCCATGATGAGTCAAGCCGATCTTCCAAACTCCTTTTGGGGACATGCGCTGTTGACCGCAACTTACACACTTAACTGTGTTCCATCCAAAAAGGTTGATAAGACACCATATGAGATATGGAATGGTAAGAGACCACATATGTCTTACATGAATATTTGGGGTTGCGAAGTTTATGTGAAACGACAAATTTCAACTAAGCTTGAGCCCAAATCTGACCAATGCTTATTTGTGGGGTATCCTAAAGAAACAAGAGGATATTACTTCTACAATCCTTCTGAGGGCAAAGTGTTTGTCGCTCGAACTGGAATTTTCCTAGAAAAGGATTTTATTTCCAAAGGAACCAGTGGGAGGAAAGTAGAGCTTGAAGAAATTCAAGAATCACAAAGCATCGATACACCTATGGAGGAATTAGAGCAGGAAACACAAATGGTTGTGGAAGAGCAACCTGCTCAAGTAGAACAAGACCAGCGTAGGTCAGGCAGGATACGTCACCTACCTGAGAGATATGGATATCTCATAACAGATCAAGGTGATGTATTACTCATGGATCAAGATGAGCCTGTGACCTACCAAGAGGCCATAACTGGTCCCGAGTCTGAGAAGTGGCTAGAGGCCATGAAATCCAAAATAGATTCCATGTACACTAACCAAGTTTGGAACTTGGTAGAGCCTCTTGTAGGAGTTAATCCTATAGGATGCAAGTGGGTCTTCAAAAAGAAGACTGACATGGATGGTAAGGTACATACCTATAAAGCAAGACTGGTTGCAAACGGATATAAACAAATTCATGGGGTTGACTATGATGAAACCTTTTCACCAATTGCAATGCTTAAATCTATTCGGATTTTACTTGCTATTGTTGCATATCATGATTATGAAATATGGAAGATGGATGTCAAAACTGCTTTTCTTGACGGGAATCTTCTTGAGGATGTGTACATGACACAGCCTGAAGGATTTGACGTACCAGAGGAAGCCCATAAGATATGTAAGCTACAAAGATCAATCTATGGATTGAAGCAAGCTTCCAGAAGCTGGAATCTTCGTTTTGATGAAACGGTAAAACAATATGGATTCATCAAGAACAAAGATGAGCCTTGTGTCTACAAGAAGGTTAGTGGGAGCATGATCGTGTTCCTGGTGTTATATGTAGATGACATATTACTCATTGGAAACGATATCCCTACCCTGCAACAAGTAAAGACTTGGTTGGGGAAATGCTTTTCTATGAAGGACCTAGGTGAAGCAGCCTATATATTAGGAATCAGAATCTATAGAGATAGATCACAAAAACTGCTTGGCCTAAGTCAGAGTACATACATAGACAAAGTGCTGAGACGCTTTAATATGCATGATTCCAAGAAAGGATTCATACCTATGCAACATGGCCTGTGTCTGTCAAAAACACAATCCCCTTCAACTAAGGAAGAAAGGGAACGCATGGATAAGACTCCATATGCATCTGCAATAGGATCTATCATGTATGCCATGTTATGTACTTGACCAGATGTCTCGTATGCTTTAAGTGCAACGAGTAGATACCAATCTGATCCTGGTGATGCCCATTGGGTAGCTGTTAAGAATATCCTTAAGTACTTGAGAAGGACTAAGGAATCATTCTTGATATATGGAGGTCAGGAAGAGTTGGCTGTAATTGGTTACACCGACGCTAGCTTCCAGACAGATAAGGATGACTTTAGATCGCAATCTGGTTATATGTTTTGCTTGAACGGTGGCGCTGTGAGCTGGAAAAGTTCAAAGCAAGATACAGTTGCTGATTCTATGACCGAGGCCGAGTATATTGCTACCTCAAGTGCAGCAAAGGAAGCTGTTTGGATCAGGAAGTTCATTAGTGAACTTAGCATAGTCCCTAGCATTGTGGATCCCATTGGTCTCTATTGTGATAACAATGGTGCTATCGCACAAGCTAAGGAGCCTAGATCTCACCAACGATCCAAACACATACTTAGGCGTTATCATCTCATTCGAGAGATAATAGATAGAGGAGATGTGAAAATATGTAAAGTACCTACACTAGACAATATAGCTGACCCACTGACAAAGCCTCTTGCGCAGCAGAAGCATGATGGCCATACTAGAACAATGGGCATACGGGGTATGTCTGATTGGCTCTAGTGCTAGTGGGAGATTGTTGGTGTAAGCCCTAGAGACCAATACTTTTGGTACTTGTATCGAATTATTTATTAATAATAAAAGGTATTTTCTTTATTATGGTTGATTAATAAAGTCCCTAGAATAGATAGTCCGTTTAATGTATTAAGTGCGACTTAATCATGAGAATACATTAAACATAAGGGCGATGTTCTTAAAGTATCCGTAGTCGAGCTTTAATGTGAAGTGGGATAACATTAAAGCATTAAGACTATTATGTTTGTAGACTGATGATCACATCTCATGGATCATGGATAAAGAGTTATCAAGTCTTAAACATAGGTATGAATATTAGGAGTAATATTTATACCGGATTGACCCGCTATGAGAATACTATATAGAAAGTTATGCAAAGTGTCATAAGTTATTCTCATGGTGATAATAGTGCATACCACTCTTCGACCTGAAACCACTATGGATCCTAGATGTAGAGTTGAGTGCTTTATTGCTGATCCAACATTGTCCGTAACTGGATGACCATAAAGACAGTTGATGAGTACTCCACGAAGCATGCTGAGGGACATGAGTGTCCTAGATGGAATTTGCCAATCCTGCGTAACAGGATAAATGTCTATGGGCCCAATATTGAACTGGACAAGGGTGACACGGTCTATACCTTGTGTTCAATATAGACATAAGGGCAAAGGGGTAATTATACACATAATTATTATCACAGGAGGTTTTGTCAGATCACATGACATTTTCGTGACTTGGGTAGCAGTGATGTGTTGCTAGATACCGCTCACTGTTTATTATGTTAAATGCGTGATTTAATATAATTGCCAACACCGCGAAAACCTATAGGGTCACGCACAAAGGACGGATTGATGAGAAATAGAGTAACTAAGGAACACTGTAAGGTACGGTGCACTTAAGTGGAAACGAAATATGGTAAGGTACCAAATACTTAAGTGATTTTGGCATATTATGAGATATGGGCAAAATACACTTAAGTGGGCTTTTTAGCTTGAAGCCCACACAAGTGGTTCTATAAATAGAACCCCTTGGGTAGAAGCATTGTCACTCCACACCACTCAGACAGAAATTCAAGTAGAGACTTGGAATTTTGTTTCCTTCTTTCTCTCACTCAAAGCCTTCATTCATAACAGCTAGCACTGCGATTGAAGGAATCCGTTCGTGTGGACTGAGTAGAGACGTTGTCATCGTTCAACGTTCGTGATCGCCCCGTGGATCTGTATCAAAGGTTTTGATCATTATCAGAGATTTGCACCAAAAGGTTTGAATCGCCACAAGAGGTAACGATTCTATCACTGGTCATGCCCATTCGTAAGGATCACTAAATGGAGAAATTTTTAAATTCCGCTGCGCCTTGGATGGCTATTCTCCTTCAAATCCCGTTCCTACTCTATTGGGTGACACTTATTTCTCTTTGCACATGAGGAATGCAAAGGGTGGTGGTACCATTGTGTGCTGTTTGCCTCTGTTGTACAAGTGGTTTATTTCGCACTTGCCTCAGACACTCACCTTCAAGGAGAACAAAGGATGTCTACGGTGGTCTACGAGACTCATATCTCTCACTAATGATGATATCTTTTGGTATAACTGTGTGTATGATGGTGTCCAGATCATTGATTCTTGTGGTGAATTCTCCAATGTGCCTCTTCTTGGTACATGTGGTGGAATTAACTACAACCCTATTTTGGCACGCCGTCAACTTGGGTTCCCCTTAAAGGATAAACCTAATAACATTCTGTTAGAAGGTGTGTTCTTTCAAGAGGATAAAGATCCCCAAAACTTGAAGGGCAGGATGGTCCGCGCTTGGCGCAAGATTCATAGGAAGGGAAGGAAAGAGCTTGGTCCGAAGAATTGTATTGCTTTGGAACCCTATACCTCGTGGGTGAGGAAGACAGCTTCTGAGTACTGCATTCCCTATGATTATCCAAGACCTACACCTATGGTTATGGTTGGACCTTCAACCCTCCCTAACCAAGGAGTAGAGGAGTTGAGAGATGAAGACCGTTCGCGTGCTTGGGTCTGTGAGCGAGAGGAGCTACTTCAGCAACTCAGAGATAAAGATGTTGTGATAGAATTTCTGGAGCATCAGATTATTGATGAGCCAGAGGATGTGGTTACCTCTCTTCTTCCTCAGTCTTCCAAGTTTTGGAAGAGGAAGTATGATCGACTCGCCAAGGAGAAGGCAGATGTGGAGGCAGCCTATGAGAGAGAGGTGAAGAGGCTTCGTGCAGCTTATCTTCCGGTCTCGAGAGCTTTGGAAGATTTCTTCTAGGGTTCCATTGGATGTTCATTTTCCTTCTCTCTTGTATTGTATTTGGTTACCAAGACTGTACTTCTTTGGTGTAAAATTTTTTCCAAATATTATTGATATGATTATTTCATTGAATGTCTAAAAGAGTAATATTTCCAAATATTTACAAATAGATCTCTAAGAGTTCCTCTGAATAAAAATAAAATCATATGCACGAGCATTGCATGTATCATATGCATAAGCAGGTTTTGTTCAGGGCTTCTTGATCAGTGGTCTAACTTTGTGTTCTTCATTTATTTTGAAGACAAGCTGACACACCGATACAACACCAGGGCCAATTCTTCAAAGCTAATGGATCACCTCGAGCAAGAAAACAGAGAACTCAAGGAGGAAGTGGCTAAGTTGACTGCCCTGATGGAGTCATTCCTGGCCGCCCAAAGTCAATCTTCTCCAACGTCTGCAACTCCTCCCCAGAGGACGGTCATCTCAGAGGTAGCTTCCTCTACCGTACCTGTTGCTAGTGCTCATTTCGCTCCGTCTGCTATGCCAGCCGGGTTTCCTTGGGGGATGCCCGCGAACTTTGTGCCAGAGGGTCTCGCCCTAACCTTTGCTTCTATGCCGACATCTAGCCCGGCCCTTGCCGTGCCACCTCCAGTTGCGCACACGTTGTCGAGAGTTGATGACACTATTTATCATTCTGAGCCATCTGAGGGCCCAGATGTCTACGAGAAAATGGATGCTATGAATGACCAATTCATTGAGCGGCGCAAGGAACTGAAAACTCTAAGAGGGAAGGACCTCTTCGGTAAATCTGCTGCTGAGCTGTGCCTCGTGCCAAATGTCAAGATCCCTATCAAGTTCAAAGTGCCTGACATTGAAAAATATAAAGGAAACACTTGCCCGCTCAGCCATCTTGTGATGTACACACACAAGATGTCAACTCAGACTAACAACGATCAACTCCTCATCCACTATTTCCAGGACAGCCTGTCCGGTGCCGCATTGAGATGGTATATGGGTCTGGATAGTGTGAACATCCGCTCCTTCAACGACCTTGGCGAAACTTTCATCAAGCAATACAAGTACAACGTTGGTATGGCTCCCGATAGGGACCAACTGAGGGCTATGTCCCAGACGGAAAAGGAAACGTTCAAGGAGTATGCCCAGAGATGGCGTGAATTGTCCGCACAGATTGTGCCTCGACTTGAAGAGAAGGAAATGACCAAGATTTTTCTGAAGACCTTGAGTTCATTTTACTACGAGAGGATGATTTCTAGTGCTCCCTCTGACTTCACCGAGAGGAAGGAAATGACCAAGATTTTTCTGAAGACCTTGAGTTCATTTTACCCCGATTTTGTCCGGTCCTTGGTAACATCAAGTCTTTAATGATACTTTCATCGGTTAAGATCCTTAAGAAAATATCCGCTGCATGTGTTTTTACTGAAGCATGGGATGATATATGCATTTTTGGATAACAAAGCCCATTGTGGTTTACCCATGAGATCTCTTTGTTTCAAAGGCCCATTTGCATAAACGTGTCCATAATTTAAAATGTGGTTTGAATCTTGTAGCACCTCAAATTTGCACCTCCCATTTGTACATACATTTTCATTTTAGGTCATTAACATTGCATTGTTCATTGCATAATCCATCAAGTCATCAGGCAAGACTGGTCAGAAGATTCAACTGTGCAAGCAAGCAAGTGCATTTTCTATGAGATCAAAGCCCTAGGGTTGGTGCAATGAGTTCATGTGACCTAAGGATCATTTTGAAGTGATTTGGTCAAGCATTGAAGGCTCAAAGCTCATCAGTCAAGGATCAATTCATCTGAAACCCTAAAAAGTCAACAAAAGTCAACTGTCAGTTCAACCATGGATTTGGAGGTGGGAGATGGTTAGAGATGCCTCATTCATGTGTGAACAAGTCTCATTTGACATTTCAAACATCAACATTGAAGAATTTGAAGCCAGATCAAAACTTTCCAAAAATAGTAAGTGACCTGTAATTTGAAATTGCCAAAAATGAAAAGGTTTTCAACTCAAGATTACATCATCAAGAAAGCTTTAAATGAAATTTTGTCCAACATGAAAGTTGTAGATATTTCTCTCCCATTTCCAAAAAGTCCAAGATCATGGATTTCTCATGTATGGTTGAAGAGATATGGATCAATCATGGCAAGGTGTACTTGAAGATTCAAATGTGCATAACTTTCAAACCAAATGTCCAATTCAAGTGGTTCTTTTTGCATTGTTCTTGTTTTGACCTACACTTTCCAAATCATGCATCATATTATAGCAATTCTCATCACATAATCACTTGATATTTCACTTGATTTTTGGAGGGAAAAATTAAAGTTTGAAATTGGTGCATTGTTCATACATTTTTCCATGACCATTGGCTCCAAAATGACTTTTTGAGTGAAATTCAAGCCATTTTCGTGTACTGTTCATCATGATTCCATGCATAGAGGTGAAATATCTAATTTTGCACATACACTCCTATTTTTCTAATTACAATTGCCATGGCTTAAACATGATTAGGAGAATGATTAAGAGGGAGTATATAACACAAATCATAACTGTTTTCAGCTAACCACAATCACTTTTTCAGATCTAGATCCAATTCTTGAAAATTTTCTCTCACTTTTTTCTTGCAAATTCTTCAAACACAAGCCATTTCTCTTGATCAATTCATCATCTGGAGGCATTATGCAATAGGTTTGAAGCAAGAATCAAGAGAATCAGTGCACTCTTGCTCATGCTCGAAGCTTGAACTCAACAATGGTGGATTCAGATTTTTGTGGAATCAAGCACGATTAAGCCTCAATTCCTCATCCATTCAACTCTACAAGCATCCTGGAAGATCATTTGAGCATTGCAAGGCCTGGATAACACGATTTGGCAAAGCTGCTCTTCAAGAGGTTCTAAATCGAATCTCTCAATTCTTAAAATGATTATGCTATTGCTGTTCATCTTTCAATGCTGGTTAATCTGAGCTTTATTTCATGAAATTCCATGCCAAATTGAGTTAGTTATGTGGATTTAAAGATTCATGCATGAAAATAGATTGCTTCGATTCTCTTGATGTATGTTGAATTAACCTTAACCATGCCTGGATTCGTGTTGTATGTTGAAAGATCTACACCATGATGTGTTTGATTTTGATTTCTGAAAACTTTTGTTCTTGAGCATGGCACTGTTCATGATGAACATGATGAAGATGATGAATTTTCGTTTCCAGAATTGTGTTTGATCTTCAGAAATGTGTTTCTGGCGTTTTGCATGTGTTTGTGGTATAACGCGCATGTACTGGACCACGTATGCATCTGCATGGCGTTTTGGTTGGCCCTAGCGCCTTTGACCAAGCCACATCACCATTGACCCTGCCAACTGGATTAATGAAACGCAGCGTTTCATCCAGTTTGGCGCCAGCGTTTGAATTGATTCTCAATTCGATTCCTGGCTTCAGCAGAAATTCAAATGCCTTTCATATTTTTTCTTTTCCCTCCATCATTCATACTATGTTTCTCATGCATTTTTTTTATTTTTTCTTTAACTTCCAAAATTCATAAATAATTAAATAATGCTCCAAAAAATATGAGGATTTTTGCATTGCATTCCATTTTTTGTTTAGTATTTTATGAACATTTTTCCATAAATTGTGCGTGGATGGAAAATAATTTGTGCTAGGGTTTGTGTATACATGTCCATTTTGTACATTGCCTTACCATATCCTTTATGAAATGCTGGTTGTTTATCCAATGCTCATGAAATTTTGCATGCTATAATTAGACTCTTGGCTTGACATTTTGGTGTTGATTTGGTATTTTTACCATTTGTAGTTTCTGTTTTATGATCATGTTAAGGTAGGTGTGACAATGTGTGTCACACCTTGTGATGTTCAACTTTATTGATGAATTTGCCAGGCCAAATGTTATCCAAATGCCTTGATTTTTTGCATGATGCTTGATATAGATGTTGTGATATCTCATGATTTTTGTTGGAATTTTTGGATTGATTTCTGATTTAATTGAGATTTTTCATTCTGGATGGTCATATTTGAGCTTTTGAATTGCCTTGAACTTCATTTGATTGTGAAATGCTTGTTCCTTATCCAATGAATGTGAAACTTTGCACACTATTTCTAGACATGTTGAATGTTTTTTTGGCTTTGGTTTGAGGTTTTTACCACGAATCATTTCTGTTTTAGGCCTATTCTAGGTTGGTGTGCCATTTGGTGTCACACATGTGCTTGATTGTGCTTGCCTTGACTTATGCAATTTGATTACCTTGCCTAATAATGTCCAATGCTCCTAATTTTTTGTGTGATGATCATGTTGTATGTTCTGTTTACTCATGAATTTTTCCAAGATTATTTGAATCATTTTTGATTTTATGTGCACTTGTTCATTCTGATGTCACAATGTGATCACAACTTGCATACCTTGCCATATTTGGTTCATGAAATGAATTTGGTGAACGATAATGATATGAGACCTTTTGGATTGTGTTCTTGTTTTGAATGTTTGACCCTCTTTTGACCCTAGGCTTTGACCTAGTGGTTTGGACTCACTGTTTGGGTTGTGGATTTCAGGTTAAGAAGCACATTGCCATTATTGAAGTGGTTCACTCTCTTGAGTTGATTAAATGATTGATGTTGAATAACTTTGAGTTACTTTGTAGGTTGATGCTTATGTTGTGCCCATTGGCTTGTGCCTTGCACCTTGTTGCATTGCTTGCTTATCTGTCTGATTGTGTGATTGTTGTCTGTTTGATTGTTTGACTTGTATACTGATTGTTTGATGTCTTCAGGTACCTAAGTTGCTTTGAGTTCTTATTGAACTTGCTTTTGCTTTGCTTGGTTGCTTAACCATTTGAGGTATAACTCTCTGACTCCATGTAGTCTGGAAGACCTGTCCTGTTATGTGGGCAGGCACCTGTCTGAAGTCCTCCTTAAGAGGCAATGCTTGTGTTTGTTTATTTTTGTGTCAAGCAGGAAAAGACCTCTATGAGGCAATGGGCAGATAAAAGAGATGTGTAATCCATCTCCTGCTATTCAGTGTGTCATTCACTTTGCTCACACACCTTGTGTTGATGCATTGTGGATATTAACCCAAGATCTTTGTTGTGTCAGTCATTTGTGGAGAAGACTTCCTACTTTCTGAACTCCCACACTTTCATTTGTCTGAAGCTCTCTCAGGCCAGGGATGAGAGCTATGAGGCATACCCCTCATCTCCATTTCATCTGCTTCACCCTAACTCTCAATGTTAGGGTTAAGAGCTAACTACACCCGATTCCAGCTGGCTTGTGTTTCACAGCCTAACCTTGTATGAGCCTAATTGTTTGCATATAATGTGTGTGCTTGCTTTTTGTGCTTGTATGTTTTTGCCTATGCTGTTTAGGATAGCTTGCTCCCTGTGCAAGTTAGATAGAAACCTTAACATAGGGATCGTATGCATGACAACTTCTAGGCTCGAGTCGTAGTCTCCCTAGTAGTTTGTGTCTCCCTTTGTTTCTGGTTAGGCTAGTCCTTTTTCCCTGCGTAGGGGAACTACGTCGCCCTGATCCTCATACCAGATGAGGTACGTAGGCAGGAGATGAGCTGATCTCTCCGGGCGCCCTTTTTCTTTTTCAACCCTTTGTGTGTGTTGGAGTCTGACGTAAGTCCAGCGATTGGCAGTTGGTTTCCTGTGTCTTGTTCCTTTATTTGGAGTCTGACGTAAGTCCAGCGATTGGCAGTTGGTTTCCTGTGTGTGTGTTTGTTGGTTCGGAGTCTGATGTAAGTCCAGTGATTGGCATTCGGTTTCCGTGTTTGCTTGCTTGTTTGGAGTCTGACATAAGTCCAGCGATTGGCAGTTGGTTTCCTGTGTGTGTGTTTGTTGGTTCGGAGTCTGATGTAAGTCCAGCGATTGGCATTCGGTCTCCATGTTTGCGTGTTTGTGTGGAGTTTGACGTAAGTCCAGCGATTGGCAGTCGATTTCCTGTATGGTTTGGTTTGGCGTGCGTTAGCCGAGCTACGAGTGCTCTGATTCTTCTCTGGTTAGAGAAGATACGTATGCATAGGATGCGACATCCTAGCGAGCACGTTTCCCCTAGTCCCGAACTACGTCGACTCTGATGTCTGTGCCTGACAGACTACGTAGGCTCAGGATGCGATATCCTGCCGAGTTAATTTCTTTTGTCTTTCTGTGTCTCCTTTTAGCCTGTGTGTGCAGTTTGTTTGAGCAGTTTTTAGCAACCTTATCCTTTCTTTTGTGCGTGGATCCCGTCGAGTACGACGGATGCGTAGGGGTGCTAATACCTTCCCTTCGCATAACCGACTCCCGATCCCATCTCTCTCTGGTCGTGAGACCATGCCTTTCCTAGGTTTACTTCGAGCGTTTCCTTTCCCTCTTTTGGGATAAATAACGCACGGTGGCGGCTCTGTTGTTTCGTTTTCCCGCCGGTTTTTCGCGTAATGCGACAGCTGGTGACTCTGCTGGGGACATAGAGAAGTTGACCTCTTGCTGGTCCATCTTCCCTAAGCGAGTCATTCCTAGCGCTCTCTAGGATAGGGTTTGGTTGCTTTCGCTGTTTCATTTATTGCATTCATTTTGTTTATTGTTTGCATTTATGTTTGCATTTATGTTTGCATTCATCTGTTCATTTGGCTGTGCTGTGTTGTCTCTCTGTTGGGGTGGGAGTTACATGAGGTAAAAGGCCCAATACCCAGGCTATGAGTGAAATCTAGGACACCTAGGAATAGAGTGATTCATGGGAAGCGGGTGGTATTGCGCCACTTAGCGGAACATTGATATCACGAGCAGTTCAGACTCTGATGGGGTATTATCGTTACATACTTCGGGTATGTACATGATGATATTCTATGAAAGGGTTATTTATGTTGCGTTTCTCTCGAGCTTACCCTGGCCAAGATGACACCCGTGAGTGGGGAGGGAATGATCATTATTACAGGTACAGTTGGTGACTTGTGATCCTGTTGGTGACTATGGTTCAGTGGAATTTATGGGCACTTACTTCTGACACGCCGGAATTCTGTCCGTGATATCTATCAGCGGGTTCCGTTTATTTCGGATCCCCGGGTTGAATTTGAGGATACTTGTTCAGAGGATCTGGTTGTCATCCGTTCAGTGGATTTCCTTGATGATAGTGATATATTCCCCAGTTCCGTTTATTTCGGAACCTCCCTAAGTTGGATTTATGGTTAATCGGGCCCTCAGATGATTGTAATCAATTCAGAGACCGGTCCAGTACAGTTGATGCTCAGATGACTTGGAAGATGGCACAGTGACCTGCCTGTATGCATTTGCATCATTCCCATTTCACATTCATCTGCATTTAACCCATGTCTATCCGTACTCCGGGTCCATTTTTTTGATTAAGATTCTGGTCGAGAGACATTCGGATGTCAGAATGTTGTTGATGAAATATTATCCATCTCAATGAAACCAGAATCAAAGGACGGAATTCTCCTCATACGGATAGACATTGCATGTGTGAGTCATATTAACCTGTTTAATGTTTTGTAGGTGTCAGTATCTAACCGGTGCGCATAGCTCTTCCGTTCAGATTTCTCAGACTGATGGATCCACCCAACGCCGACATTCTCGAATTGAAAGAGATGATGAGGGAGTTGTTCAAAGTCGTGCAAGGGCTTGCCTTGGGGCAGAAAGCAATTGCTGAGAGGTTGGAAAGGATTGAGGAATGGATGATAAAAGAGAAAGTTCAGGGAAAGGCTCCGTCATCCGTAGTAAAGAAGCCCTCCGGCAATGGTCAGCTCGAGAAGGAGGTTGAGTCAAGTGGTGTGCAGGCCAAAAAAGAACGCGGTAAGGATCGTTACCACCCTTATGCTGTCACTGTAACCACTCTTGTTGGTAATCCACCTGTACAACAGCAACAACCGCCACCTCAACAGAAAGCACAGAAAGCTAAGAGCCAAGTGAAGAAGGGGACGAAGGACCGTCAGTTTGATAAGCCACCCGTGACTTATGCTCTTCTGTTCAAGAGGTTGAGGGATCTTGGGTTAGTTCGGCCAAGGATATTGGTTCCTGTAGAACTGCGACAGAGGCCTGCAAACTATGATGAGAGTGCCAGGTGCGAGTTCCATTCTGGGACACCGGGACATAACATTGAGGGTTGTAGAGCTTTCAAGCACGTCGTCCAGGACATGGTGGATTCTAAGGCCATCAGCTTGGCGCCAACACTGAATGTTAACCCTAACCCCGTGCCAAGTCCTGTGGGAGTGAAAGTGATGTCAAAGGACAAGAGAGGAATAGAGGTGACTGATGGAGATCAGTTAAAAACCCCAATGTCTGTGGTCCCGAAGCATATGATAAAGAGTGGAGCATTCCCTAGTGTTGATAACTGTTGTGCGGTCATCGCCACAAACGGATGTGCAATGATGAGGGAAACAATTCAGGGAATGATGGAAGTAGAAATGGACGGTGGAAAATTTGAAACACTAGGTCAGGCAGTTGAAACCGTCAAGGTGGAGAACGCCATTCCAGATGAGAAAGAGAAGAAGTTGTCCATTTCTTCTTACAAACAGGCCATGGAAGTGGTGAAGAACAGAGAAGCCCTAGGCTGGGGGAAGATCATAGACATTATGGTGAAAGCAGATATGTTCGGGGTTGGCTATCAGCCAGATCAAGACTTGTCTAGACAAAGCAGAGGACATCGTCCACCGTACACCTTCGTCAGTGCAGGAATGTTGGATCCTGGTCGCGCCTGTATAGTGGGTGAAGAGATCGACCGTGACCGCGAGCTTGAGTCGTGGATAAAATCGTGCGTACCAGGGAACTGGAAGGCCTCAAAGATCATCACTGTCACTCATCATGAAGAGTAGTATTTCTGTTTTTCAATTCTGTTTGCATAAAAGCCATATGTTTTTCCCGAAACGTAATGGTCCATTGTAAGGGCCATCTCATGTGTTTTTTGTGCAACATTTTGCATCATTAATAAATGGAGGTTTTTGTGATTAAAAGTGGTGTTCCCTATTTTTCATTTATTTTTGCAGTTTAAAAAATAATAAAAATGGCAATGGTTTATTTTCATTTTTCTTTCCTTTTGATTTGTCTTGTTCCGACCTCAAAAGAGACTATCCTCCTGACCTCATTGATAACAATTCGGTTACACCTCTGTATGACTTCAACAATCCGATCTATCATGCCAAAGAAGAAGGCGAAGAAGATTGTGATCTGCTGGAATTAGCCAGGTTATTGAAACAGGAGGAGAAGGTGATTCAACCACACGAGGAGCAATTCAAGATTGTTATTCCGGGCACCGCCGAGGTCAGAAAGGAAGTGAAAGTTAGGGCCGCTTCAGAGGCGAGTTGAGAGCGGAATGGTAGCACTGTTAAGAGAGCATGTTGATACCTTCGCCTAGTTCTACCAGGATATGCCAGGGTCGGATACTGACATCGCGGTACACAAGCTACCATTAAGAGAAGACTGTCCTCTAGTGAAGCAGAAGGCCGGTGCCACGTATCAAAGGTCTATGGCGACTTTGTTTCGTGATATGATTCATCATGGAACCAAATGCTATGTTGATGACATGATAGCAAAGTCCCAAACAGAAAAAGGGCATCTGGTGGATCTGGGGAAAGTTGTTTGACAGGTTGAGACAACTCAGACTGAGGTTGAGTCCGAATCAGTGCACTTGTGGAGTGCTATCCGGTAAGTTGCCGAGGCTTATTGTGAGCGAATAAGAGGAATTGAGGTTGATACTACGAAAAAAAAAAAAAAGAAAGAAAGAAAAGAAAAGCAAAAGGAAAAAGCAATGCAAGAAATGCCTGAACCGAAAACAAAAAGAGATCAAACAGTCAGCTGGATAATGATTGCCAAGGGGCATTGAAAGATAAAAGAATAAGTTGCAGGAATCGCTGATTTTGATGCCTCCTATGGAGAGACGGTCATTAATTCTGTACTTGACAGCCCTCGAGGGGTCTATGAGGTGTGTACTGGGGAAGCATGACGAGTCTGGTCGAAAAGAGCATGCAATTTACCTTAGCTAAAAGTTTATCGACTGTGAAATAATACATTCACGGCTCGAGAAAACTTGCTGTACTTTGGCATAGGCTGCTCGCCGACTGAGACAGTATATGCTGGTTCATACCACTTTGTGGATGTCCAAGATGGATCCGATCAAGTATGTGTTTGAGAAGCTAGCATTGACCGGACGGGTTGCGAGAGGGCAAATGATTTTGATTGAATACGATATTCAGTACACCTCTCAGAAAGCAATCGAGGGGAGTGTATTGTCCGATTACATCGCCCCGCAACCCATTGAGGACTATCAACCAAGGAAGTTTGAGTTCCCTGATGAGGACATCGAGGTTTTCAAATCTAAAGATTGTGAGGAACCGATCCCGGAGGAGAGGCCTGACCCTGAATCCGAACGGATTCTGATGTCTGATGGGGGGAGGTTAATGTGGATGAGTTAGTGCCGTTTCGGTTACACCGAAAAGATCCCACATTCCTTTTGTTGCCCGGATAACATTTGAATGCACCAACAATGGTGGCTGAGTACGAAGCTTGTATCCTGGGTATCAATCTTCGGTGTGTACGTCTACTGGGGCAACGCCGCGCTCGCTCGTGTATGGGATAGAAGTGGTATTACCTACTGAAGTCTAGATCCCATTGTAGAGAGTCCTGAGGGATGAGAAATTAGAGAAGGCTGAGTGGATAAGGACTCGGTATGACGCGTTGAGCCTGACTAAGGAAAAGAGGCTGGCATTTACTTGTCGTGGGGCAGTTGTACCCAGTGAATGAAGCGTGTTGTTGACCGAAAAGTGCGACCTCGTGCGTATTATGTGGGAGACGTGTTGTTGAAAAGGATCCTTCTTCCTCAAGACGATCGTAGGAGCAAATGGACATACAGTTATGGATCCCATTCGTGGTCAAGAAGGCGTTCTCTGGTAGAGCCTTGTTGTTGACGACCATGGATGGTGAGGATTTTCCATCCCTTGTGAATGTGGACGCAGTTAAAAGATACTTTGTAAGAGAGACCCGCTGGACGAAAAGAATAAAAGAGTTCAGGCAAAAATGGGCATCCCGGCGAACCAAAGGAAAAAAGAAAAGGTTCGGGCAAAAGTTAGGGATAAAGAAAGAAAAAACTGTACACCCGGCAAGTCGAAAACCCTACAAGGGCGACTTGGGCAAAAAAGGGTATCCCGGTGGACTGAAAACCCGAAAGGGAGGTCCAGGCAAAAGAGGGACTGAAACGAACAACTGCGTCTACCATGGTCGTTTGTGCTTCGGATATAACTTGGATAATCCCGACAGAGATTGATCGGAAGCGTCTTGTTCAGAAGACAGAAAGTGCGGAAAGCCTTGAGGACATATGGGGTGTAACCGAGTTGAAACCCGACGAGATCACGGTTTCATATTGCCATTAGGATAGATTTTTCCTTTTGTGCGCAATCACCTCTTTTCAGGGATTGGTTCCTGTGTGTTGCTCGGTTTGGAGCCACCTTTTTTTTGTTTCATTCAATACATGGATGTCCAGTCAAATAATTTTGTTTTTGTCTTCATTACCGCTTTGATTGCGAAAACATCCGTTTATGTTTGATAAGAATATTTGCATTTTGAAACATAGAGGTCCCTTCCGATTCCTGCTTATAAGATTGGAATCTGGAAATCTTATTCGGAAGTTTGAGTGACCTAGGTGTTGAAATGTTGGCACGCCTGGGGCACGCTTTTATCTAACGATCTCTTGTGCAGGTGCCGTTGGATATCTTCATTCACTTGCAGGCTGTGATATGAAGCCTTTTGACAAAAGATCCTCGCAGAGTCCAATCAGGGGCAAGGGATAGAAGAATGGTGAAAAGACGGTGAAAGAATTGCGACGACGACCCTAGAGGGTAATCAAGAAGACTCTTCAAAGTCTGAAGATTGGAGAGTTAGCCCGGATATGAGGAGATTGATTGTCTCGAAGCAAGGAAGAGACGAGAATATTAGGTGATGAATCAGAAAAGACCAGACGAGTCTGGGAGTTCTCAAAAGTGGAAAGTCAACACTGTGGTTGGATAATGAATGCCAGTGTTCGACGAATCGACGGGTGTTCCGTGTCAAATAGGCCGTATCTCCCCAGTGGATTTGAGAGTGTCATCTCCCTAGCAGATTTGAGATCGGTGTCTCCCCAGCGAGCCTGAAGGTTACCATATCCCCAGTGGAAGTGTCGGTGGGTAGATTGTTCCTAAAGGTTGAGGACGTTTCCCTAGCAGGCTTGGAAGTGGCTGTTTCCCCAAGCAAGTCTGAAAGCTATTAGAGTTATTCTTCCCCAGCAGTCGGGTAGCAGGTTCAAAGGCCTGAAAGTTGATCTATCCACAGCAAGTCTGAAAGCTGTTGGTCCCCACTGAGCCGGGCGGATGTAGTATCCCCAGCAGAGTTGTTTGTGAGTAGGTTGTTCCTCAGCAGTCGGGTCCGCAGTACTGTAATCCCCAACAGAGTTATGCATTTCCCCATCAGGGTGTGGAGTGTTTTCCCCTAGTGGATCTCCATAGCAGAGGGTTTGTGTTGATGGTTTTCCCCCAGCAAGGTCCCCAAGCGGATCGGGTCCGGTGAAATTATCCCCATTAGAGATAAGCATTGGTGTTTTCCCCTAGCAGGGTAATCCCCAAGTAGTTCGGGTTCGGTGGAGATCATCCCCAGCAAGGGTTATCTTTCCCCAACAAGGTGGAAATTGACGTGGTATTGAAATCTTCAACATAGTTCCTTGAGCTCCCCGGTGTTGTCTCTGGAGGAGATGTGTTTTTATGCATTCATCATTTAGATAAGCATAGCATATTGCATCATTAGTGCGTAGCATTTCCATGATCATGGGGCATTGCGCTAAAAAAAAACTCATGTATCAACATTGCAAACATATCCATTAGCCCTAGGCCGTGGTGGCCATCCGAGAATGGGTTGTCAGGGAGAGTTTGGCATCGCGCCATTGGATCGATTTCAGAATTGGGTTTCTCAGCATGGTTGAGAGGTTGGTGTTTTTCCCAACAAGTGACTCCGTAGTTGAGCGGGTATCCCCAGCAATGTTACTCCCCACAAATTTGGTAACATCTTGCAAGCTTGGATCGATTCCCCAAGCAGATGTTGGTGTGTCTGATCTCTCCATATAGAGTCGACCCCTTAGGCAGAAAGTGTCTGTCATTTCCTTCTGCGCTCCCCACTGAGTTCTATCCTCGTGGATGACGGTTGTTTCCTATTGAGTTCTTTCCTCATTAGGATGAGTCTTGATTCAGTCTGCCTTTTTGGATCGATCCTAAACTTGCTTCCTTGTGGCTGTCTCTTGTGCTTCCCTGTGGTATAAATGAATAGTTACTCACTAACCGGCACTCGTTCATCTTATCCTCAGCAGATTGTGTTGGCCTCTACCTACTAACCGGTAGTTGTAAGTCCTATCTTTGTGGTCTTCTACCTACTAACCGATAGATGCGAACTCCATGTTCTCCCCTTTGTGGAGTTAACTCTTTGTGCTCATCCTAATTGATGACGGTTACTTTTCCGTGGTTTTCTACCTACTAACCGGTAGATGTAATCCCCTCTTTGCGGTTATCATTATCCAGGTTTCGGTATTGGTATTCCTTTCCCCTTTTGGATATTTGCTTTGATTAAGCAATCTTATCCCCCAGCGGGTCTTCCCCTTCCTTTTGGATAATTGCCCCAAGTAAGCCATTTTATCCTCAATGGGTCCTCTTTCATTTACCATATGCTGGAAATGTTTGTGGTTTCCCTTTTGATTGGTCATCTTTACATACCTAGTCCTGGTATCCCGATGCCTTTCTTTTTCGGTCGATTTATCCATTTAACAACCTACAACCCGGTTATGGATAATCTTCCATGCGAGTATATTATCTACGTTTTGACGGCTATATATAATATATCTCATGTGCTCTTTGGTTGAACCCTTTGCTTGTTTCCCCAACTGAGTAAGATTCGTATTCCTTGTGGAATCGAATGTCCATCCTTTAACAAGTTTGCTTTCGCTCTCTTCAGGATGATGAGTGTTTTGGAACACAAACCAATTCACGCTTTGGTCGGCCACCTGTTTTATGCCTACAACCCGGTATCCTTGGTGTTCCTTCCTGTCTGCTCCCTGTCGTGACCTTTGATCCCCAGTGAGCTACCTCTCCGTTGGTTTCGATAAACATTGAGTTTTTCCTAGTTGTCCGTTGACATCTAGATGTATCGCTTTCCCCAGGTCATCCGTTGATGTCTGGTCACCTCTCCGTCGGTGTCGATAAACGTTGAGTTTTTCCTATTCGTCCGTTGACGTATAGTTATACCCTTCCCCAGGAGTCACCTCTCCGTTGGTGTCGATAAATGTCGAGTTTTTCCTAGTTGTCCGTTGACATCTAGATGTATTTTTTTCTATTCGTCCGTTGACGTCTAGTTGTATCCTCCCCATAGTTCATCCGTTGATGTCTGGTCACCTTTCTCCGTTGGTGTCGATAAACGTCGAGCTTCTCCCGTTCGTCCGTTGACGTCTGGTCGAGTCTTTCCCATTCATCCGTTGATGTCTGGTCACCTTTCTCCGTTGGTGTCGATAAACGTCGAGCTTCTCCCGTTTGTCCGTTGACGTCTGGTCGAGTCTTTCCCATTCATCCGTTGATGTCTGGTCACCTTTCTCCGTTGGTGTCGATAAACGTCGAGCTTCTCCCGTTCGTCCTTTGACGTCTGGTCGAGTCTTTCCCATTCATCCGTTGATGTCTGGTCACCTCTCCGTTGGTTTCGATAAACGTTGAGTTTTTCCCATTCGTCCGTTGACGTATGGTTGTATTCCTTTCTTTCCAGTCATCCGTTGATGTCTGGTCACCTCTCCGTTGGTTTCGGTAAACGTTGAGTTTTTCCCATTCGTCCGATGACGTCTGGTTGTATCCCTTTCTTTCCATTCATCCGTTGATGTCTGGTTACCTCTCCGTTGGTTTCGATAAACGTCGAGTTTTTCCTAGTCGTCCGTTGGCGTCTAGTTGTGATTTCTTCGTTCCCATTCATCGTCTTTCGATGTCTGGATGCGGTTCCTTTTTTCTAAAAAAAAATCAAATCAAAATACCCAGTGGAGTCATTGGTAAACATCTTGACTGGTTCAGTGACAAACATCAGATCCCAGTGGAAGCTTCCGTTGGTGAATTTTCCTTTCTTGGATCCCCGCAGAGTGCAAATTTCTACGGTTCTTCGGTATTCAATCCCTGTTTACCTTGAAGGTCTGACAGCCGTTGCTCTCATCCGTTCAGGTTCCCAGTTGATTGAATAGGGGCAGCTGTAGCACCTCAAATTTGCACCTCCCATTTGTACATACATTTTCATTTTAGGTCATTAACATTGCATTGTTCATTGCATAGTCCATCAAGTCATCAGGCAAGACTGGTCAGAAGATTCAACTGTGCAAGCAAGCAAGTGCATTTTCTATGAGATCAAAGCCCTAGGGTTGGTGCAATGAGTTCATGTGACCTAAGGATCATTTTGAAGTGATTTGGTCAAGCATTGAAGGCTCAAAGCTCATCAGTCAAGGATCAATTCATCTGAAACCCTAAAAAGTCAACAAAAGTCAACTGTCAGTTCAACCATGGATTTGGAGGTGGGAGATGGTTAGAGATGCCTCACTCATGTGTGAACAAGTCTCATTTGACATTTCAAACATCAACATTGAAGAATTTGAAGCCAGATCAAAACTTTCCAAAAATAGTAAGTGACCTGTAATTTGAAATTGCCAAAAATGGAAAGGTTTTCAACTCAAGATTACATCATCAAGAAAGCTTCAAATGAAATTTTGTCCAACATGAAAGTTGTAGATATTTCTCTCCCATTTCCAAAAAGTCCAAGATCACGGATTTATCATGTATGGTTGAAGAGATATGGATCAATCATGGCAAGGTGTACTTGAAGATTCAAATGTGCATAACTTTCAAACCAAATGTCCAATTCAAGTGGTTCTTTTTGCATTGTTCTTGTTTTGACCTATACTTTCCAAATCATGCATCATATTACACCAATTCTCATCACATAATCACTTGATATTTCACTTGATTTTTGGAGGGAAAAATTAAAGTTTGAAATTGGTGCATTGTTCATACATTTTTCCATGACCATTGGCTCCAAAATGACTTTTTGAGTGAAATTCAAGCCATTTTCGTGTACTGTTCATCATGATTCCATGCATAGAGGTGAAATATCCAATTTTGCACTTACACTCCTATTTTGCTAATTACAATTGCCATGGCTTAAACATGATTAGGAGAATGATTAAGAGGGAGTATATAACACAAATCATAACTGTTTTCAGCTAACCACAATCACTTTTTCAGATCTAGATCCAATTCTTGAAAATTTTCTCTCACTTTTTTCTTGCAAATTCTTCAAACACAAGCCATTTCTCTTGATCAATTCATAATCTGGAGGCATTATGGAATAGGTTTGAAGCAAGAATCAAGAGAATCAGTGCACTCTTGCTCATGCTCGAAGCTTGAACTCAACAATGGTGGATTCAGATTTTTGTGGAATCAAGCACGATTAAGCCTCAATTCCTCATCCATTCAACTCTACAAGCATCCTGGAAGATCATTTGAGCATTGCAAGGCCTGGATAACACGATTTGGCAAAGCTGCTCTTCAAGAGGTTCTAAATCGAATCTCTCAATTCTTAAAATGATTATGCTATTGTTGTTCATCTTTCAATGCTGGTTAATCTGAGCTTTATTTCATGAAATTCCATGCCAAATTGAGTTAGTTATGTGGATTTAAAGATTCATGCATGAAAATAGATTGCTTCGATTCTCTTGATGTATGTTGAATTAACCTTAACCATGCCTGGATTCGTGTTGTATGTTGAAAGATCTACACCATGATGTGTTTGATTTTGATTTCTGGAAACTTTTGTTCTTGAGCATGGCACTGTTCATGATGAACATGATGAAGATGATGAATTTTTGTTTCCAGAATTGTGTTTGATCTTCAGAAATGTGTTTCTGGCGTTTTGCATGTGTTTGTGGTATAACGCGCATGTACTGGACCACGTATGCATCTGCATGGCGTTTTGGTTGGCCCTAGCGCCTTTGACCAAGCCACATCACCATTGACCCTGCCAACTGGATTAATGAAACGCAACGTTTCATCCAGTTTGGCGCCAGCGTTTGAATTGATTCTCAATTCGATTCCTGGCTTCAGTAGAAATTCAAATGCCTTTCATATTTTTTCTTTTCCCTCCATCATTCATACTATGTTTCTCATGCATTTTTTTTATTTTTTCTTTAACTTCCAAAATTCATAAATAATTAAATACTGCTCCAAAAAATATGAGGATTTTTGCATTGCATTCCATTTTCTGTCTAGTATTTTCTGAACATTTTTCCATAAATTGTGCATGGCTGGAAAATAATTTGTGCTAGGGTTTGTGTATACATGTCCATTTTGTACATTGCCTTACCATATCCTTTATGAAATGCTGGTTGTTTATCCAATGCTCATGAAATTTTGCATGCTATAATTAGACTCTTGGCTTGACATTTTGGTGTTGATTTGGTATTTTTACCATTAGTAGTTTCTGTTCTATGATCATGTTAAGGTAGGTGTGACAATGTGTGTCATACCTTGTGATGTTCAACTTGATTGATGAATTTGCCATGCCAAATGTTATCCAAATGCCTTGATTTTTTGCATGATGCTTGATATGGATGTTGTGATTGCTCATGATTTTTGTTGGAATTTTTGGATTGATTTCTTTAATTGAGATTTTTCATTCTGGATGGTCATATTTGGGCTTTTGAATTGCCTTGAACTTCATTTGATTGTGAAATGCTTGTTCCTTATCCAATGAATGTGAAACTTTGCACACTATTTCTAGACATGTTGAATGTTGTTTTGGCTTTGGTTTGAGGTTTTTACCATGAATCATTTCTGTTTTAGGCCTATGCTAGGTTGGTGTGCCATTTGGTGTCACACATGTGCTTGATTGTGCTTGCCTTGACTTATGCAATTTGATTACCTTGCCTAATGATGTCCAATCCTCCTAATTGTTTGTGTGATGATCATGTTGTATGTTCGGTTTACTCATGAATTTTGCCAAGATTATTTGAATCATTTTTGAATTTATGTGCACTTGTTCATTCTGATGTCACAATGTGATCACAACTTGCATACCTTGCCATATTTGGTTCATGAAATGAATTTGGTGAATGATAATTATATGAGACCTTTTGGATTGTGTTCTTGATTGGTCGAGGTTGATCCATGTTAAATTTCATGTTCTGTTTTGAATGTTTGACCCTCTTTTGACCCTAGGCTTTGACCTAGTGGTTTGGACTCACTGTTTGGGTTGTGGATTTCAGGTTAAGAAGCACATTGCCATGATTGAAGTGGTTCACTCTCTTGAGTTGATTAAATGATTAATGTTGACTAACTTTGAGTTGTTTTGTAGGTTGATGCTTATGTTGTGCCCATTGGCTTGTGCCTTGCACCTTGTTGCATTGCTTGCTTATCTGTCTGATTGTGTGACTGTTGTCTGTTTGATTGTTTGACTTGTATACTGATTGTTTGATGTCTTCAGGTACCTAAGTTGCTCTGAGTTCTTATTGAACTTGCTTTTGCTTTGCTTGGTTGCTTAACCATTTGAGGTATAACTCTCTGACTCCATGTAGTCTGGAAGACCTGTCCTGTTATGTGGGCAGGCACCTGTCTGAAGTCCTCCTTAAGAGGCAATGCTTGTGTTTGTTTATTTTTGTGCCAAGCAGGAAAAGACCTCTATGAGGCAATGGGCAGATAAATAAGATGTGTAATCCATCTCCTGCTATTCAGTGTGTCATTCACTTTGCTCACACACCTTGTGTTGATGCATTGTGGATATTAACCCAAGATCTTTGTTGTGTCAGTCATCTGTGGAGAAGAGTTCCTACTTTCTGAACTCTCACACTTTCATTTGTCTGAAGCTCTCCCAGGCCGGGGATGAGAGCTATGAGGCACACCCCTCATCTCCATTTCATCTGCTTCACCCTAACTCTCAATGTTAGGGTTAAGAGCTAACTACACCCGATTCCAGGTGGCTTGTGTTTCACAGCCTAACCTTGTATGAGCCTAATTGTTTGCATATAGTGTGTGTGCTTGCTTTTTGTGCTTGTATGTTTTTGCCTGTGCTGTTTAGGCTAGCTTGCTCCCTGTGCAAGTTAGATAGAAACCTTAACATAGGGATCGTATGCATGACAACTTCTAGGCTCGAGTCGTAGTCTCCCTAGTAGTTTGTGTCTCCCTTTGTTTCTGGTTAGGCTAGTCCTTTTTCCCTGTGTAGGGGAACTACGTCGCCCTGATCCTCATACCAGATGAGGTACGTAGGCAGGAGATGAGCTGATCTCTCCGGGCGCCCTTTTTCTTTTTCAACCCTTTGTGTGTGTTGGAGTCTGACGTAAGTCCATCGATTGACAGTTGGTTTCCTGTGTCTTGTTCCATTGTTTGGAGTCTGATGTAAGTCCAGCGATTGGCACTTGGTTTCCTATGTGCGTGTTTGTTGGTTCGGAGTCTGATGTAAGTCCAGCGATTGGCATTTGATTTCCGTGTTTGCTTGTTTGTTTGGAGTCTGACATAAGTCCAGCGATTGGCAGTTGGTTTCCTGTGTGTGTGTTTGTTGGTTCAGAGTCTGATGTAAGTCCAGCGATTGGCATTCGGTCTCCATGTTTGCCTGTTTGTGTGGAGTTTGACGTAAGTCCAGTGATTGGCAGTCGATTTCCTGTGTGGTTTGGTTTGGCGTGCGTTAGCCGAGCTACGAGTGCTCCGATTCTTCTCTGGTTAGAGAAGATACGTATGCATAGGATGCGACATCCTAGCGAGCACGTTTCCCCTAGTCCCGAACTACGTCGACTCTGATGTCTGTGCCTGACAGACTACGTAGGCTCAGGATGCGATATCCTGCCGAGTTAGTTTCTTTTGTCTTTCTGTATCTCCTTTCAGCCTGTGTGTGCAGTTTGTTTGAGCAGTTTTTAGCAACCTTATCCTTTCTTTTGTGCGTGGATCCCGTCGAGTACGACGGATGCGTAGGGGTGCTAATACCTTCCCTTCGCATAACCGACTCCCGATCCCATCTCTCTCTGGTCGCGAGACCATGCCTTTCCCAGGTTTACTTCAAGCGTTTCCTTTCCCTCTTTTGGGATAAATAACGCACGGTGGCGGCTCTGTTGTTTCGTTTTCCCGCCGGTTTTTCGCGTAATGCGACAAATCTCTTTACACTACTAATTCAAAATCCATTTGATTATTGGTAAGGTATTAAGAGCCATGGATGTTTTTATGATCACTCATCATTAAACCTATTTGCACGTCCCAAACACATATGCCAAATCTCTAAACCGTTCATAAAAAATCCTTAAGTTAAGCTCGCATCTACTCCAAGTGAGTATGTTGGTTTAAGATTAAGATATTACGTGCATGGGTATTTAATTAGTTTCTATGATCAAAGTTTGAAAGTGCAACATTTTGTGACATGTTTTATCTTAGGCCTTTTTGGCACATTTTATTTTCGATAATATTAATGTGTTTTTCGATAATATTAATGTGTTAAAATCAATCAAATTAAAAGTCCATTAAATTGCATTGTTGAGCCCAATTCATTTTTGGTTTGAATTATAGTTTAAATTTTCTTTTGGTCAATACAATTGAATTGTTAAGGCAAAGTTTAAAATTTTAAAAAAGGAGAGAGACTAATTACACAAATAATATTTCCAAATAAATTCCGAATAATCCAAAAGGCCAATGCATAATAACAAAGGGGTTACACGTTTAACCCAACTTTTCAAAAGTTGAAGTATTCTAATCAATTTCAAATTTCTAATACTAAATCCCAATATTATTACAAAGTTTATAGTACATTTAAAATAAGTTAAAAATTGGAATAAGCTGTAAAAACAGCAGTCTAAAGTAGCAAGTCTTCAAGGACTTCTTCAAAGCCAATAGTTGAAATTCACGCCCCAATTTTAGCCTCCAAAGTCGGCGCCGCCCTCTCTTCACTCAATGTCCACTCACCTTTTGCAAACCTGCAAAACCAATTCACAATTTAAAAAAAATAGCTTATCCAAATAAGCACTTTAAAAACTAGAAAATAAAGGATGGAACAAACAGATTAATTCTTTACACAACAAACCAAGAAGAACGTTCAAAGATCACATTCCAATATCCAAACCAACAACCTTAAGTCCATAAGATTAATCATCCCAAAAAATCTGGAGAAAGGATAGCTTGGCAAGTTATCTTATAACCAACAATGAGCATATATAAACAACAACAAAATTAATTAACAGACAGTTTTTGAACTCAGAGGAAATTGTTAAGAAAATGTTTTCTCTGCTAAACCACAAACAAAAGAACAAGACATACGTTTTTTGACAGATTCAACAGAATAACCAAATACTTCCCAACTCAATCAAAGACTTTTTTTCCAGAGAACAATCAAACAATAATCCATAAAAACCTCTAAACCCTAAAACTCAAGCCAAGCAACAACAACACTCAAAGCAAAAATAAAAGAAAGCGAAAAATAAAAGAAGATGGAGAACTTATCTTAAACCGTGGGGAGCTTCGCCGGAGTTGGATTTCAAACAAGTAGTTTTTTTTCCTTCGTTCAAGTCTTTGCATCATCATCATTTACGCCTCTTCATACTGGATGAGATCCTTCTTTTAATTTCTTCATAACTTTGCTGTAGAACTTCAAATCTTGAATCTAGGGTTAGGCTTTGGGTGTTTAAGTTTTTGGTCTAGGTTAAGAGCAAATCAAGCTACATTTGGTCGTGTGAGAAGGAGAGTTTAGGGTTAGGGTTAGTTTTGGTGTTTCGAGGGAGGGCCTCGATTCGGCCATTTGAGGAAGAATTCGGAAAAAGCGAGTTCGGATTTGAACTCAGAAGCTAAAAAAGGTGAGGTTTGGTTGTTTTTTTAGGGTTGAGGGTGGTGGTCACCGGAGAAGGCGGGTGCGGCCACCGCGCGCTGCCGCTTCTCCGATGAAGGTTGAACAGAGGTGGTGGTGAAAATTGTAGAGAAATTTTCTTCTTTCTTTTAGGCGAGGTAGAGGGAGAGAGCGAAGAGAGAGAACGACATGAGAGAATGAATGTTTCTCATCTATTTTTTTTGTTTTATATTTTATTATTATTATTTTGGGGCGCCATGTGGCCCCTTTCCAATGGCGCCATGTGTTTGGCCAGCCAGGGGATCTTGTGTGGATCCCCCCACCATATGGTGATACACCCCTTGCATGCATTCCCTTGGATCTTTGACCCAGTCAAAGTATGCTGAACGCGTGGCCGTGATTTCCTCATATCCAGTCAACCTTTGACCAAGCCATTAGGGCTTTTGATGATTTCGTTTGGGCCAATGCTGTTTGGGTCCAAAGACATGATTTCTATTTAAACCCCCCATTCTATTTCCAACAACATTTTGGTTTGGACTTCTCTCCAACTTGGTCCATTTGCTTGCATTTTTAGTTTAGTTTATTTATTCTGTTTTATTTCTACATATATAAAAAGTACAACAGATTTTTGTGACTATTAAGTAAAATAAAATAATACTTTAGTTTACTTACTTCATTTCAAAATTATAATTATATTATTATTATTATTATTATTATTATTAATTTTTAATAGTAAATATGTAATCATATTATTATTATTATCATGATTTTTAATAAATATGTGATTATATTATTATTATTAATATTTAATAAATATGCAATTATTTGGTTATATTCATTATTTTTTTTTATATATTACTTATTATTTAATTAAAATAAAATAATCCGTTAAACATTCAATTAATTAATTAGTTATATCATCACTAATGTCCTTCATAACTTAGATGTTTGTTTATATTGTGGAGTGTATGTGCATGATTATTTTGTAGTTATTTATTTATACCGAGTCTCGAGTGCATATGGATGACCGTTTACAACTGTGACAAATTACGTCGTTTTCACTGATTTAAAAATCATTCAAGCCAATTTCAAAATGAATGACATACTTCTCGATTCAAAGTCGAGCGCATTTTCAAGCACCTTTGTAAGTCGATTGCTTTTAAGGCATCGCCATCAACCTCACATAGCTTACTCTTGGGCTTTCTTACAATGAGACCTAGTCGATTATTAATTAATCGATTAGATGATGGATCCACATTAATTCAATTCATTCACAAAATACAAATTTAAAACCTCGATCCGACATCGAGTATTCCTTATTAAGAATTAAAATACCTGGTCACAATTAAACGTTATTTCATTTAGGAATAAAAGAGGAAATGGTTTCGAGTTTTCAACTCATATCCTCGATTATTTAAACATGAACTTTTGTACTCAATTAATCGGACAACCGTCATTTCTATCCACCTAAGCACAATCAAATCGAATTCATACTCATATTAATGAAACAAAAAGGGAGATGGCTTTGAGTCTTCAATTTTTTCTCCTCGATTATTTGAATACTAGTTCCCTTACTTGGTTAGTCAAATGATTGTCGCTCCTCCACAAATCTCCAAACCCCGATTAAATCATAATACTTTCATAAATAAGATAAATGAAAAAGGAGATGACTTTGAGTTTCCAACTTCTCTCCCCAATTGTTTGAATACAAGTTCTCTTACTCGGCCAGTCGAACAATTGTCATTTTTCCGCAAACATACAACTTAATCAAATCATTTTCTTAACAGCTATACGAAAAGGGAGATGGTCTTGAGTTTTCAATTCCTCTCCTCAAATGCTTGGATATGAGTTGTCTTACTCAGCCATTCAAGTATTTCTTGTTCATGCTAAAATACATCAACATTATACAGCCTTATCTTCATAAATATTCAGATGAAACAGAAAGCGGTTTAGAGTCTTCTATTCCCTTTCTCGATTATTAGGATACAAGTTGTCTTACTCGATTATCCGAGTATTCGTCATCCTTTTAAAAACACTTTAACTACTATTAAATATTTTTATAATTAAAGATGAAAAAGAAAGTGGACTAGAGTCTTCTATTTCCTTTCCCGACTATTAGGATATGAGTTGTCTTACTCGACTATCCGAGTAATCGTCATCCAACCAAAAAACATCTCAACCAATCAAAACATCCAACATTTTAATCCAACTTGTCACTTCCGTATGACCAAAACTACTTTCGGAAAGAACACTCTTTAATCCTTTCTAATGCGCATAACAAACCAATGCTTAAGCCTCCGCCGAGAGTAGACAAGCCAACGTTTAGCCTTTAGAACGCGATCTAAATAGTTGTTCGGTAAAAAACACCAACCAACCGTAGTTCCCCGAACTAAGAATGCTCTGACTTCCTTATTACACCATAAGGATACGTAGGTAGGAGATTGCTGTATCTTCGCGAGCACACTAATAAAAAACCTCCCCCTTCTCCTTTTTGAGGTTCTCATCTATTTCTACTTTCAATATTTTATAACCCAAGGATAACAAACAAACATAAATTAACACTCGAAACACAAATTAGAACTGAAAGGTTCCCGTTGGGTACAACGGACGTAAGGGGTGTTAATACCTTCCCCTTACGTAATCCACTCCCGAACCCGAATATGGTTGCGACGACCATTATTCCATTTCCTAAAGGTTTTATCGATATTTTCCTATCCCTTCATGGGGATAAATAAAGTTCGGTGGAGACTCTGTTCGAACATAATTTTTTCCGCGACTATCGCGAGGAATCGTATTTTTCGAGATGCGACAGATGGCGACTCTGCTGGGGACTAGCTCCAAGCAAAAGAGAGTGAAGCCTGATTTAGTTCAGTTTCTGTATTGTGCGTTAATCTTGTTTGTTTATCTGTTATTTTTTTATTCTGCTGCTATTATCCTGTCATAATTATTATATTTTGATTTATTGACTATGCCTTATTTGGGGTCCTTTGGTTGGTGATACTTTGTGAGATAGGCTCTCCACCCGAGTCTGAGGAAAACCATAAGATTAAGTTGGTGGTTGCATAGTGGGAGCCCACAAGGAGTCTTCCTTGTTGGGAAGAAACGAAGACCCCGCCTAGAGGAGATTCTCTTGAGATATTATTGCCCGACGGGTCTTCGTCACGATGATAGTATTCTCAAGTTGGATCAGTGACTCTAGGGACCTTTTAACCCATTATATCCGGTGGTTATGTAGTATCTACCTGAAAAGTCCCAGACTTATTGGGTTAATACGAAAGCCCCAATCGGATGAGATCCCTTAGGCGTATTACTACCTTACATTGGTATTCCCAACCTCGATCTATGACTTTGAGAACCTTATTAGAACCTTAGACTCGAGAGTTGTATGGACCCACTAGGAGTCTTCCTCTTTGGGACCATACGAAGGCCTCACCCGAACGAGACTCTGTTTAGAGATGTTATTAGCAGATGAGTTTTCATCATGACAATAACTTTTTTTAAATATTGATTGATGACTTTGGGAACCTCTTACCTTTATCATTCTCCCAAAAGGGTTTTGTTTAGTAACCAAGAATACCCACTCTCATGACCTGTATATTAACCTACATATGACACACATGATATCCTTCATAGCATAACATTCATACTATTTTATTTCCAAGGAATCTGAGTATCATGAGTTGCAGGAATTCAAGAAACATGGAATCAAGCAAAAGAAACATTTACTCCTTCAAGTTCAAGGATCCCGATCTAAAGAACTTACGTAACTTGGTCTCTCAGATGCATCCAGTATACAAAATCAACTTTGGAAAAAATTATGGCAATTTGCTCAGCATCCTCAATCAACAAGTGGACCATACAGCCTTAATCACTTGAACCTAATTCTATGACCTACCTTTAAGATGCTTCACATTCCAAGACTTCCAGCTAGCACCAACGTTGGAAGAATTCGATTGTCTTGTTAGGATTCCTATGAAGAACAAACCACTATTTGAAGGGATAAATGAATCTTTGCCCCTTGAGGTCATTGCTAGTGCGCTTCATATGGATGAAAAGGAGGTAGAAACTAACTTAGAGACCAAAGGGAATACCAAAGGATTTTCACTAAGTTTTCTTTTGGAAAGAGCTCATACCCTATTGAAGGCAGAAAGTTGGGATGCTTGTTACTCTGCTATTGCATTGGCCATCTATGGCGTCGTCCTGTTCCCGAATATGGATGGGGATTGATTGCTTGTTGTGCTCCCTTATTGTATCAGTGGTTTCTAGAACATCTTCCGAAGACAGGTGCTTGGGTTGAACAAATAGATGTTAGTTGGCCTCAAAAATTGGGATCACTCCGATATGAAGATCTCTCTTGGTACTCCAAAGAATACATCAACATGGATATCATATTCAGTTGTGGAGATTTCCCAAATCTACGGCTTATTGGAACCCAAGGATGTGTGAATGCTAATCCAGTTCTATCACTCAGACAACTTGGCTACCCAATGGAAGGCCCTCCAGAGGCAAATTATTTGGAAGCTTTCTTGTTACTTAACTTTGGGGTTGAGAATCCTAGCTTATTCCAGCGAATCAAAGAAGCTTGGAAGAATGTCAACCGAGAAGGGAAAACTGAGTTAGGGAGAGCAAATGGGATCACAAAAGAACCATATTTTCAGTGGGTAAAGTAAAGGGTGCAAATGATTAAAATGCCATTTGTCATTCAGACGCCTATACCTCTTCCTGAACCTAAGCTCACCCATGTCCCTATTGAAGAAATGGAGGAACTCAAGACCACCATGGCAAAGCTAGAAAAAGAGAATGAAGAGCTGCAGATAAAACTCCAACAAACCATCAATGAGAAAAACAATATGAAGTGGGAGCTTGAGAGAAAGGAGGCATAACTTCAAGCACACGTAGAAAAGTTCATCAAGGAGGAGCATAAAAGAAAGAAGATCAAAGTGGGATTAGAACAAGCTGATCATTGTTTGGATACTCTTAAGGGTCAACTACGACAAGCTCAGAAAGAATGTCAAGACAATGAGCATTGGTGGCGTCTAGCCACAAAGGAAAATAAGATGATAAGGGATACACTTGGGGCTAAGATAAAAGAGCTCACCAATTCTGTTCGTCATGCGAAGGCTGAAGTAGATCAGAAGCGCCGACTCAAGAACATAGCCACTGAAGCTTCTAGGGTGTCACCCATGATATGGGAAGAGAAGTCTCGTGAAGTAAGAGACGCCAGGGAGTCTGTCAGCTATTGGAAAAACCAGCTAGAGTCATTACGCCAAGACAAATCCATATGGTTGAAAGAGCGAGACTATGTGATTGAAGATTATGAATCCTTTAAGAAGACCATAGACTTCTTGCAAGGAGATAGGTATAAGTTCCGTGCAAAACTCGATGGGTTAGTGGGGTTCTGTAATTGGGCAGCTAAAGAATTGCCATGGAGGTTGAGAGACGCAGTCGAAGAGTTGAAAGAAGATAACACTCCTCTAGCCATAATCAATTTCATTCTGCTCTGTAAAGGGTTATTGAAGAGATTCAATGAGGAACTAGAAGAGCTTCAGGCCAGAAAGCCAGTTGTTTAATTTGCTTATGTCTTGTATTTTGTTCCTTTAACAAGTGTAATTTTGAACTATGACCTTTTTGGACCTCTATGTTATGTATTGTAATGAATGAAGTTTAAAAATTACTCCATTATTGTTATTCTAAGTATTTCTTATTTCTTCGAATTACTAACAAACTAATGAAACTCGAATGACTCCCTGGAAATAAAATATGCATAACATTCGCATCTTCATTATGCATCACGCTTCATAAAAATCAAAAAAACTTACCCAACCTTTTTACCCTTTATCCAGCCACACTGACTAATCAACACCGATACGAGACACAAAGCAAATACAATATGACATTAGAGCAAGTTGAGGCCAACCAGGTTACCATGAGGACAAACAGCAATACGATCTAGGAGAAGATGGATCAGTTGTTGGAGATAATGCTTGCGATCGCTCAGAGAGAGAGAGGAGCGAGGAGGAAGAAGCTAGGGCAAAAAGGAATGATGGAACACCAGGTCTGAATCCCCAAGACGAAAGTTACGTTCCCACCAAGAAGAGATTGGTTCAGATACCGGTAGGAGACAAAGGAGATGGAGACCGTGCAGAACCTTCTGATACGTCTACTCATCATGGATCCGAAATTGGAGATGACAGTATGATGCATTCTATATGCCTGATCAACCAAAACCTAAGATACTTCCAGATCCTGCTGCAGATAGGCTCCGTGCCCTGGAAAAGAAGATCAAAGCCATAGTAGGAAACAATATCTTCGGTGCTTCTTCCATGAACATGCGTTTGGTATCAAATTTAGTCATCCCGGCTAAATTTAAAACACTGGATTTCGAGAAATACAAAGGACAAACTTGTCCAAGAAGGCACTTGGTAATGTACTTCAGGAAAATGGTTGCTCATACCGAAAATGAAAAACTACTTGTACACTACTTCCAAGACAGTCTGAGTGGAGCATCTCTGAGATGGTACATGAGCTTAGAACAGGGGCGGATTCAAAGTTGGGAGGATTTGGCTGACGTATTTCTCCGTCAGTACAAATATAACTTAGATATGGCACCCGACCAGATGCAGTTGCAAGGAATGGTTATGAAGGAGAGTGAGTCATTTAAAGAATACGCCCGGCGGTGGAGAGAGTTGGCTGCTCAGGTAGAGCCACCATTGTCTGAGAAGGAAATGACCAGGATATTTGTGGACACCTTGAAGGACCCATTCTTTGATCGATTAGTGAGCAGTGCAACATCTGACTTCGCACATCTAGTCACAATTGGAGACGGCATAGAGAAGGGGTTGAGGGATGGAAAGATTCCAGGAGTAATGACAACACCTAGCACACTGAAGAAGTATTCTGGAGGTTTCCCGAAGAAAAGAGAAGGTGAAACAAACGCCATATCCAGAAACTATAAAGGGAAGCAACAAGCTTCATATGGTCAAGTCGCCGCCGTGGTGCCTATACCCTATCAACAGCCAATGCAGCAACAACAAATGTATCAACCACAACATCAACAACATCATCATCAACAAAATACCGCACCACCAAGACAATTCAAGCCAAGACCTCCAAGAAGGCAACTTGATCCCCTACCAGTACCTTATAGTCAGATATTCCCATATCTGTAAAAGGAGGGCCTTCTAACATTGAGGGAGTTAAAACCAGCTATTTTTCCATATCCACCTGGATACGACGCTAATGCCCATTGTGAGTTTCACATGGGAGCACTTGTTCATACCTTGGAAAATTGTTTCACATTTCAAAATCGGGTACAAGACTTGATCGAAGCCAAGGCCGTTTCTTTCACTCTGAGACGCCCGAACGTGAACACCAATCCTATGCCAACACATAAGGATGATTCCGTCAGTGCCATTGAGGAAGGTGATCAAGGCAAATTGATTCGTAAGGTTGAAGAGATTCAAACCCCTATCACCAAGATAGGAGTACAGTTGTTGAAGAGTGGTCTGATCCCAGAAGAGCTGATTGTGGAAAAGAACATTGAAGAGTTGAGGAGTTTTATACAACAAATGTTGGATCGAGGCGAGTTACAGATAAATTGTTGTGTCAATAGCAAGCGCCAGGAAGAGATAGTCGTGGTAGATATCCCCTATGATGAGGTTAAAGTAGAAATACCTATAAGCCCGTTGGTGATAGAGTTCCCAGCACCATTCGAATATAAAGATGAGAAGGCAGTCCCATGGATATATCAGCCCAGAGCTTTTAAGCAGGGGCAGGAAGATAAACCTCTGATGATCAACGAACCAAATGTCACTTCAATTGTGGGACCAATAGGAATGACGCGTAGTGGCCGAGTGTTCGTACCAAGAACTGCTGATACTTCTAAAAGGGCTAAAGGGAATGAGGCTGTTGTCCAGATCCCCATCCCTAATCAAGGGATGCAAGACATGTGCCTGTCTCCTAAAGCTGCTGTCACTCGTGAGGAGGCTGAGGAGTTTTTGAGAATAATCAAGAAGAGTGATTATAAGGTGGTGGATCAACTAAACCAAACACCTTCCAAAATTTCCATGTTATCTCTACTGCTCAACTAAGAAGCACATAGGAATTCACTGTTGAAGGTATTGAGCGCCTCTCATATCACCAAGGGCATAACAATAGAACAGTTTGATGACGTGATAGCTTGTGTGACTACTGGGAATTTCTTGGGTTTTAATGATGACGAGCTACCGATTGAGGGAAAGAACCATAACAAGGCTCTCCATATCTCTTTGAAATGCATAGATATTATACTGTCAAGGGTGTTAGTAGACACAGGTTCCTCATTGAACGTTATGCCAAAGACGACTTTGATAAAGCTGCCAGTGGAAGGGATAAGTATGAAACCTAGTACCCTAATCGTAAAAGCATTTGATGGCTCAAGGCGAGCAGTGATAGGAGAAGTTGACTTACCAACCAAGATAGGTCCAACTATTTTCAATATCTCGTTCCAGGTCATGGATATACACCCTGGTTACATTTTCCTACTTGGGAGACCCTGGATTCACTCCGTAGGTGTTGTCACCTCCACTTTACATCAAAAACTAAAATTCATTACAAATGACAAGATGATTGTGGTTGGAGGAGAAGAAGATATCTTGGTTAGTCACTTGACATCTTTCCGATATATCGAGGTGGATGGTGAAATCACTGAGACACCCTTCCAATCCTTGGAAATGGTAAACATGATGGCCACCCAACAAACCTTGGAGGTCCCGAAATCAGGATCATCCATGGCCTCGTGGCAAGGAGCTAAAGCTGTTATGGAAAGTGAAGATGCACAAGACTGGGGAAAAGTGGTTGAAGTGAAAGAGAAACAAGACAAGTTTGGTCTAGGGTATGACCCATCATCATACAAAGCTGGTAACCAATCTGACAAAGAGAAGATCCCTTTTGTAGAGAAAACATTCACCAGCGTTGGCCACATCTTTGGCAAGCAGGTGGTAATGATCAACAAAGAAGATCGCGAAGAGGGAGTGTCTAGCTGGATGCATCAAGCCGCACCTAATGAAGAACTGACAAATTGGAAGGTTGTGGAAGTTCCCCAAAAATTTCAAAAGTAATTTTATCATTTTAGACAAAACCATGTGCTCTGCCCAAGGCATATTGGCATGTTGTAGGGCCTCCTTTATCTTTTTTAAGAGTTTTTACCATTAATGAAATGACAAATTGCATCCAAATTTTTGTTCCTTTCCTTTCGTTTTTTTATCTATTTACAAAATGGCAATCAATTTTTATGCACGCACTTTCTAAAGAAACTGCATAAATCATAACATGCAGAAACACCACCGATACTGTTGATAACGACACTGCTACGGTCCAATATGACTTTGATTGTCCAATCTACCAAGCTGAAGACGAAGTGGGGGAAGATTGCGAGCTCCCTGAAGAGTTGGCCAAACTACTCAGGCAAGAAGAGAAGGTCATTCAACCACACCAAGAAGACGTTGAAGTTATCAATCTGAGAACAGAAGAAGATAAGAGAGAAGTGAGGGTAGGCGCCGCATTTCAAGATACAGTGAAGACAAGATTGATAGAGCTCCTCCACGAATATGAAGACGTGTTTGCTTGGTCATACGAAGACATGCCTGGATTAGACATTGATATCGTGACCCACAAGCTTCCCCTTAAAGAAGAATGCCCCGCTGTCAAACAAAAGTTAAGAAGAACTCGACCTGATATAACTCTCAAGATCAGAGAAGAGGTGAGAAAACAGTTTGACGCCGGTTTCCTGGAAGTCGCCAAATACCCACAATGGGTTGCCAACATTGTACCAGTACCGAAGAAAGATGGAAAAGTCCGCATGTGCGTAGACTACCGAGACTTGAACAGAGCCAGTCCCAAAGACGATTTCCCATTACCTCACATTGATGTATTGGTGGATAACACAGCTCAGTTCTCCGTCTTTTCCTTTATGGATGGTTTCTATGGATATAACCAAATTAAAATGGATCCCGAAGACATAGAGAAGACCACGTTCATTACGCCTTGGGGCACCTTTTGTTGCAAAGTAATGCCGTTTGGATTAAAAAACGTCGGGGCAACATATCAATGTGCCATGGTGACTCTCTTTCACGACATGATTCATGAAGAGATTGAGGTGTATGTCAATGACATGATTGCCAAGTCCCAGACAGAAGAAGAACACATCACCAACCTAGGGAAACTATTCACTTGTTTGAGGAAGTTTAGGTTGAGACTTAATCCTAATAAATGCATATTTGGGGTTCGATCTGGGAAGCTTTTAGGCTTTATTGTAAGCCAAAAGGGAATTGAAGTAGATCCTGACAAGGTTCGAGCCATTCAGAACATGCCTGCACCAAAGACTGAAAAGGAGGTTCGTGGTTTCTTGGGGAGACTAAATTACATCGCCAGGTTTATCTTTCACCTTACTGCAACATGTAAACCAATATTCAAGCTTCTGAGGAAGAATCGAGGCATGGAGTGGAATGATGACTGTCAAATAGCCTTCGATGAAATCAAAGAATACTTGCAAGAGCCACCGATTCTAATGCCCCTTGCCGAAGGGAGACCTCTCATCATGTATTTAACCGTGCTCGAGGAGTCCATGGGTTGTATATTGGGACAACAAGATGAGATTGGTAGAAAAAAGTATGCCATCTATTATCTGAGCAAGAAATTTAATGATTATGAGACCAGATACTCATTACTCGAGAAGACTTGGTGTGCACTCGCATGGGCTGCTAAGCGTCTCAGGCAGTACATGCTAACCCACACGACTTGGTTGGTATCTAAAATGGATCCCATCAAGTACATATTCGAGAAACCAGCTCTCACTGGTAGAATTGCCCGATGGAAAATTTTGTTGTCAGATGAGAATATCCTGGCAGTTGAAGACTCCGAACTAGAGGAAAGTCTGGAGCCAAGAGCGGGTTAGACGCTCATGTTTGATGGTGCCTCAAATGCAATAGGTCATGGAATTGGGTCAGTGCTGATGTCTCCCAAGAATTTCCATTTACCATTCACCGCAAAGCTTTGTTTTACCTGCACAAACAACATGGCCGAGTATGAAGCTTGCATACTAGGGTTGGAAGAAGCTATTGAGTTGAAGATCAAAATATTAGAAGTATTCGGGGACTCCGCTCTAGTCATACATCAAATCAGAGGCGATTGGGAAACAAGACATGCTAACCTAATTCCATACCGGGATTATGTACTGAAGCTACTCCCAAAGTTCGACGAAATCACTTTCTCTCATATTCCTCGAGAAGAGAATTAGATGGCAAATGCCTTAGCAACTCTGGCTTCCATGTACAAGTTGATATGGCCCAACCATTAGCCTCATATTGAAATTAGGCGTTTTGATGAACCTGCTCATTGCCTGACGAGAGCAGAAGAGCCAAATGGTAAACCCTGGTTCTTTGATATCAAACAGTATCTGGAAAAGAAGGAATATCTGACAGAGGCTTCCAGTCTTGACAAAAGGACCCTCCGGAGGTTGGCATCAAAATTCCTCTTAAATGGAGAGGTATTGTACAAACAAAACTATGTATGGTTTTGTTGAGGTGTGAGGACAAAAACGAACCAGATCAGCTTATGAGGGACATACACGAAGGGTCTTTCGATACGCATGCCAATGGGCATGCCATGGCAAAGAAAATTCTAAGGGCAAGTTACTACTGGTTAACGATGGAAAATGACTGTTATCATTACACCAGAACATGCCACAAGTGCCAAATCTATGCTGACAAAATACATGTACCGCCTACCCCGTTGAATGTCATGGCATCACCTTGGCCTTTCTCTATGTGGGGCATCGACATGATTAGAATGATAGAACCCAAAGCGTCAAATGGACACAGATTTATCTTGGTGGCCATAGATTATTTTACCAAATGGATGGAAGTCGTGTCTTATGTGAATGTCACAAAGCACATAGTCGCCCGTTTCTTGAAAAATAACATCATATGTCGATATGGGATTCCCAACAAAATCATCACCGATAATGGGTCCAATCTCAACAACAAGACCATGGATGATTTATGCGTAACATTCAAGATCGAGCACCACAATTCATCACCCTATCGACCTAAGATGAATGGGGCTGTTGAAGCTGCAAATAAAAATATCAAGAAAATCATCCAAAAGATGGTTGTCACGTACAAGGATTGACATGAGATGTTACCTTTTGCGTTACATGGCTATCGCACGTCGGTACGAACTTCAACAGGGGAAACCCCTTATTCCTTGGTATACGGTATGGAAGCAGTTCTCCCTATAGAGGTGGAGATCCCCTCGATGAGAGTCCTGATGGAGGCTAAGCTAGATGAGGCAGAATGGGTTCAATCAAGGTACAACGAGCTCAACCTTATTGAGGAGAAGCACTTGAAAGCGATAGGTCATGGTCAACTCTATCAGAGGCGTCTTAAAAAGGCATTCAACAAGAAAGTTCGTCCCAGGGTGTTTCAAGAGGGAGATTTAGTGCTGAAGAAAATCTTGCCTATTCACAAAGACTCCAGAGGGAAATGGACAATAAATTATGAAGGTCCATTTGTGGTGGTTAGAGCCTTTTCCGGAGGCGCTATAATTCTAGCAACTATGGACGGTGATGAGTTTCCGCTTCCCACCAATACTGATGCTGTTAAAAAATACTTCGCCTAAAAAAGTGGAATGATAAAAGCTGCTAAATCGAAAACCTGAAAGGGCGATTTAGGCAAAAATGGCTATCCCGGTGGATTGAAAACCCGAAAGGGCGATCCAGGCAAAAATTAGGGATGAAAATAAAAGAATCTGACCCGCTGAGTTGAAAACCCGAAAGGGCGACTCAGGCAAAAATGGGTATCCCGGTGGATCGAAAACCCGAAAGGGTGATCCAGGCAAAAGTTAGGGATTAATTCCAAGGCAAATAGTTGTACTTACAGACAGCTGACATACCCTCGAAGACAAAGAATCAATCTACCTTACTTTTCACAAGCAAAGTGCTCGGACTATCAAAGACATAAGGATCATAGCAGTGTGGAAACTCGATAAGGACTCAATTTTCATTGCCATTTTGTTTCTATGCACAACAATTACCGCATTAAGGAATTGCGTCTTTATGTACAATCGCCCATTTAAGGGTCGAATCAATAAAAGAGAATTTTTCTCAACAAAAGTGTGCCCAAATCATTTTTTATTTTATCTGTTTGTTTGCAAAGCACCTTTTATTTTTGATAAACATCACTTTTAAAAAACTGTTGGAGAAAATAAAACACATGTTTGAATAAAGTGGTAAAATTGCTTTTGAAACAGTAAGCAGACGAATCCTTTAGTCCCCAAGATTCATTCTTGTTTTTCATAAAGGTATAAGACTGATTGCAAATGGTTAAGTTCCTTTCAACTACTAATTCACACCTCTCATAAATGTACTCATGGTATAGACGGACCGGGTCAAGGATCCATCACATTTCCAACAGAAACATTGATAAACCATGGAAGGAGTATCGCGTGTTGAGAAGTCTGAACCTTTCAGTAACTTGGAGCAACCCAAATATATTCCCAAAAACACCTAGTAGGGGCATTAAAACTTGATCTCCGTTAATCACCCCAATAACAAAAGTCCACACTATTGGCATCATACCTCAAAGCAAAATGTCTTAACCGGGGCATGTCCGATTATCCATTTGCATTCTAACATGCATCATATAAATCATTCATAATTGGTTTTTCTCTATCTAATAGAAAATTCAAAAACACAGTCATATCAATCATCATCATACTTATGCATAACCTTATACAAAATAAAAAAAAATCATTTGCATTCTTATACACAACTAAATATCCCCAGCAATTGCATACGTACATGCATCTCATGCATCATCCCATGCATGGTATTCCCACCTAAAGTGGAACATCATACGAGAATCAAACACAAAATATCAGGATCTAAGGTCATTCATGTATATCTTGGACATTTCTCATTTCCAAATAAAGTTATTACCCAACATATGCTCGTGGGATTACTTCTCAGCAAATCATTTTTTCAAAATTTATGATTAATAATGATATTCCCAACATTTTCTTTACAGTCATTGCTCCCCAAACAGAGGTTACCCTAAAAAGTCTCCTATGAGTTTTTTCCCCATGCAGAGCATTTCTAGTAAATCACCCTCAAAAGGAGTCTTTTTTTTATTTAAAAAATTCCCAACAGACGAATATTTGACATACTGCTTCATTTATCTGAAGAATCTCGTTTGTCTGTCCGAGATACTACTTCATTTATCTGAAGAATCTCGTTTATCTTTTAGAGATAATGCTCTAATATCCTCGGAGAGTCTTAGATTTAATTAAGGTATTTTTTCCCTTGTTGGAATATCTTAATTCTATCATATAAGATGTTGTTTCGACCCGATACAGAGATTCTCACGTTTACTGTTTGAGATGCTGCTTCATCAATATGAAGAGCCTCATTTCAGATTTTTTTAGAGGTACTGCTCTAAATATCCTCGGAGAATCTTAGATTCAATTAAGGTATCTTTCCCTTGCTGGAACATCTTAATTCTATCATATAAGATGTTGCTTCGACTCGATACAGAGAATCTCACTTTTACTGTTTGAGATGCTGCTTCATCAATATGAAGAGTTTCATTTCAGAATTTTTTTAGAGATACTGCTCTAATATCCTCAGAGAGTCTTAGATTTAATTAAGGTATTTTTCCCTTGCTGGAATATCTTAATTCTATCATATAAGATGCTGTTTTGACCCGATATAGAGAATCTCACTTTTACTGTTTGAGATGCTGCTTCATCAATATGAAGAGTCTCATTTCAGATTTTTTAGAGGTACTGCTCTAAATATCCTCGGAGAATCTTAGATTCAATTAAGGTATCTTTCCCTTGCTGGAACATCTTAATTCTATCATATAAGATGTTGTTTCGACTCGATACAGAGAATCTCACTTTTACTGTTTGAGATGTTGCTTCATCAATATGAAGAGTCTCATTTCAGATTTCTTTTAGAGATACTGCTCTAATATCCTCGGAGAGTCTTAGATTTAATTAAGGTATTTTTTCCCTTGCTGGAATATCTAAATTCTATCATATAAGATGTTGTATCGACCCGATACAGAGAATCACACTTTTACTGTTTGAGATGCTGCTTCATCAATATGAAGAGTCTCATTTCAGATTTTTTTTAGAGGTACTGTTCTAAATATCCTCGGAGAATCTTAGATTCAATTAAGGTATCTTTCCCTTGCTGGAACATCTTAATTCTATCATATAAGATGCTGCTTCGACTCGATACGGAGAATCTCACTTTTACTGTTTGAGATGCTGCTTCATCAATATGAAGAGTCTCATTTCAGATTTTTTTTAGAGGTACTACTTTAAATATCCTCGGAGAATCTTAGATTCAATTAAGGTATCTTTCCCTTGCTGTAACATCTTAATTCTATCATATAAGATGCTGCTTCGACTCGATACAGAGAATCTCACTTTTACTGTTTGAGATGCTGCTTCATCAATATGAAGAGTTTCATTTCAGATTTTTTTTTTAGAGATACTTCTCTAATATCTTAGGAGAGTCTTAGATTTAATTAAGGTATTTTTCCCTTGCTGGAATATCTTAATTCTATCATATAAGATGTTGTTTCGACCCGATACAGAGAATCTCACTTTTACTGTTTGAGATGCTGCTTCATCAATATGAAGAGTCTCATTTCAGTTTTTTTTAGAGGTACTGCTCTAAATATCCTCGGAGAATCTTAGATTCAATTAAGGTATCTTTCCCTTGCTGGAACATCTTAATTCTATCATATAAGATGCTGCTTCGACTCAATATAGAGAATCTCACTTTTACTGTTTGAGATGCTGCTTCATCAATATGAAGAGTCTCATTTCAGATTTTTTTTAGAGATACTTCTCTAATATCCTCGGAGAGTCTTTGATTTAATTAAGGTATTTTTCCCTTGCTGGAATATCTTAATTCTATCATATAAGATGTTGTTTCGACCCAATACAGAGAATCTCATTATTACTATTTGAGATGCTGCTTCATCAAAAATGAAGAGTCTCACGCCAGATTTCCTTTATATTACTCTAGTATCCTGGAATGTCTTGAGATTTAGCTAGGGATGTCACTCCACATGTCTTGACTGAGATGTCCAAGATACTGTTCTGATGACTCACAGAAAGTCTTGATTGTTCCATTTTACTGTGGGATAATGTCTTTTGCCATTTCTCACCGCATTTTTTTTTAATTTTCTTCCTTGCATTTGCTAGGACAAAATTTGGGTCTTCTTGTATTTTATTATCTGTCACCGCGAATGCATGAAGACTGCTGTCATTCTTACTTTCCGGTTTGAGGTAATTAAATAGGGGCAGCTGCCATACCCTAATTTTGTCCGGTCGTTGGTAACATCAAGTCTTTAATGATACTTTCATCGGTTAAGATCCTTAAGAAAATATCCGCTGCATGTGTTTTTACTGAAGCATGGGATGGTATATGCATTTTTGGATAAGAAAGCCCATTGTCGTTTACCCATGAGATCTCTTTGTTTCAAAGGCCCATTTGCATAAACGTGTCCATAATTTAAAATATGGTTTGAATCTCTTTACACTACTAATTCAAAATCCATTTGATTATTGGTAAGGTATTAAGAGCCATGGATGTTTTTATGATCACTCATCATTAAACCTATTTGCACGTCCCAAACACATATGCCAAATCTCTAAACCGTTCATAAAAAATCCTAAAGCTAAGCTCGCATCTACTCCAAGTGAGTATGTTGGTTTAAGATTAAGATATTACGTGCATGGGTATTTAATTAGTTTCTATGATCATAGTTTGAAAGTGCAACATTTTGTGACATGTTTTATCTTAGGCCTTTTTGGCACATTTTATTTTCGATAATATTAATGGGTTTTTCGATAATATTAATGTGTTAAAATCAATCAAATTAAAAGTCCATTAAATTGCATTGTTGAGCCCAATTCATTTTTGGTTTGAATTATAGTTTAAATTTTCTTTTGGTTAATACAATTGAATTGTTAAGGCAAAGTTTACAATTTTAAATTATAGTTTAAATTTCTTTCTAAATAAATTCCGAATAATCCAAAAGGCCAATGCATAATAACAAAGGGGTTACATGTTTAACCCAACTTTTCAAAAGCTGAAGTATTCTAATCAATTTCAAATTTCTAATATTAAATCCCAATATTATTACAAAGTTTGGAGTATATTTAAAATAAGTTAAAAATTGGAATAAGCTGTAAAAACAGCAGTCTAAAGTAGCAAGTCTTCAAGGACTTCTTCAAAGCCAATGGTTGAAATTCATGCCCCAATTTTAGCCTCCAAAGCTGGTGCCGCCCTCTCTTCACTTAATGTCCACTCACCTTTTGCAAACCTGCAAAACCAATTCACAATTTAAAAAAAAATAGCTTATCCAAATAAGCACTTTAAAAACTAGAAAGTAAAGGATGGAACAAACAGATTAATTCTTTACACAACAAACCAAGAAGAACGTTCAAAGATCACATTCCAATATCCAAACCAACAACCTTAAGTCCATAAGATTAATCATCCCACAAAATCTGGAGAAAGGATAGCTTGGCAAGTTATCTTATAACCAACAATGAGCATATATAAACAACAACAAAACTAATTAACGAACAGTTTTTGAACTCAGAGGAAATTGTTAAGAAAATGTTTTCTCTGCTAAACCACAAACAAAAGAACAAGACACACATTTTTTGACAGATTCAACAGAATAACCAAATACTTCCCAACTCAATCAAAGACTTTTTTTTCCAGAGAACAATCAAACAATAATCCATAAAAACCTCTAAACCCTAAAACTCAAGCCAAGCAACAACAACACTCAAAGCAAAAATAAAAGAAAGTGAAAAATAGAAGAAGATGGAGAACTTATCTTAAACCGTGGGGAGCTTCGCCGGAGTTGGATTTCAAACACGTAATTCTTTTTCCTTCGTTCAAGTCTTTTCATCATCATCATCATTTACGCCTCTTCATACTGGATGAGATCCTTCTTTTAATTTCTTCAAAACTTTGTTGTAGAACTTCAAATCTTGAATCTAGGGTTAGGCTTTGGGTGTTTAAGTTTTTGGTCTAGGTTAAGACCGAATCAAGCTACGTTTGGCCGTGTCAGAAGGAGAGTTTAGGGTTGGGGTTAGTTTTGGTGTTTCGAGGGAGGGCCTCGATCCGGCCATTTGAGGAAGAATTTGGAAAAAGTGAGTTCGGATTTGAACTCAGAAGCTAAAAAAGGTGAGGTTTGGTTGTTTTTTTAGGGTTGAGGGTGGTGGTCACTGGAGAAGACGGTGGCGGCCACCGCGAGCCGCCGCTTCTCCCATGAAGGTTGAACGGAGGTGGTGGTGAAAATTGCAGAGAAATTTTCTTCTTTCTTTTAGGCGAGGTAGAGGGAGAGAGCGAAGAGAGAGAACGGCATGAGAGAATGAATGTTTCTCATCTGTATTTTTTGTTTTATATTTTATTATTATTATTTTGGGGCGCCATGTGGCCCCTTTCCAATGGCGCCATGTGTTTGGCCAGTCAGGGGATCCTGTGTGGATCCCCCCACCATATGGTGGTACACCCCTTGCATGCATTCACTTGGATCTTTGACCCAGTCAAAGTATGCTGAACGCGTGGCCATGATTTCCTCATTTCCAGTCAACCTTTGACCAAGCCATTAGGGCTTTTGGTGATTTCGTTTGGGCCAATGCTGTTTGGGTCCAAAGACATGATTTCTATTTAAACCCCCCATTCTATTTCCAGCAACATTTTGGTTTGGGCTTCTCTCCAACTTGGGCCATTTGCTTATATTTTTAGTTTAGTTTATTTATTCTGTTTTATTTCTACATATATAAAAAATACAACAGATTTTTGTGACTATTAAGTAAAATAAAACAATAATTTAGTTTACTTACTTCATTTCAAAATTATAATTATATTATTATTATTATTATTAATTTTTAATAGTAAATATGTAATCATATTATTATTATTATCATAATTTTTAATAAATATGTGATTATATTATTATTATTAATATTTAACAAATATGCAATTATTTGGTTATATTCATTTTTTTATATATTACTTATTATTTAATTAAAATAAAATAATCCGTTAAACATTCAATTAATTAATTAGTTATATCATCACTAATGTCCTTCATAACTTAGATGTTTGTTTATCTTGTGGAGTGTATGTGCATGATTATTTTGTAGTTATTTATTTATACCGAGTCTCGAGTGCATATGGATGACCGTTTACAGCTGTGACAAATTACGTCATTTTCACTGATTTAAAAATCATTCAAGCCAATTTCAAAATGAATCACATACTTCTCGATTCAAAGTCGAGCCCATTTTCAAGCACCTTTGTAAGTCGATTGCTTTTAAAGCATCGCCATTAACCTCACATAGCTTACTCTTGGGCTTTCTTACAATGAGACCTAGTCGATTATTAATAAATTGATTAGATGATGGATCCACCAAAATTAATTCATTCACAAAATACAAATCTAAAACCTCTATCCGACATCGAGTATTCCTTATTAAGAATTAAAGTACCTGGTCATAATTAAACGTTATTTCATTTAGGAATAAAAGAGGAAATGGTTTCGAGTTTTCAACTCCTATCCTCGATTATTTAAACACGAACTCTTGTACTCAATTAATCGAACAACCATCATTTCTATCCACCTAAGCACAATCAAATTGAATTCATACTCATATTAATGAAACGAAAAGGGAGATGAGTTTGAGTCTTCAATTTTTTCTCCTCGATTATTTAAATACTAATTCCCTTACTTGGTTAGTCAAATGATTGTCGTTCCTCCACAAATCTCCAAACCCCGATTAAATCAAAATATTTTCATAAATAAGATAAATGAAAAAGGAGATGACTTTGAGTTTCCAACTTCTCTCCCCAATTGTTTGAATACGAGTTCTCTTGGTCAGTCGAACAATTGTCATTTTTCCGCAAACATACAACTTAATCAAATCATTTTCTTAACAGCTATACAAAAAGGGAGATGGTCTTGAGTTTTCAATTCCTCTCCTCAAATGCTTGGATATGAGTTGTCTTACTCAGTCATTCAAGTATTTGTTGTTCATGCTAAAATACGTCAACATTATACAGCCTTATCTTCATAAATTGAAATTCTGGTATCAGATATGAGATGTTGAAGGTAATGTCATGACACTAATATCTGAGTAACACAAACATGATAAAGATAAAGAATGGTAATGCAAAAGACATAAGCAATTGTTAACCCAGTTCGGTGCAACTCACCTACGTCTGGGGGCTACCAAGCCAGGAAGGAAATCATCTAAATAGAATCAGTTCAAAGACTCTCGGTACACTTCAACAAGTTACAGTCTTTCTCACCTAATCTCTACCCGTGCAATTTCTACCTAAGCACTCTTAGATATGAGAACCCACTCACTCCCCCTCAATCACACCTGTGATTTTAAACAACAATTCCTTGTGAAAAGAAAACACTTTTCAATAACACACACTTGATTTTACTTCCCAACTTCAATCAAGTAGATACACACTTGATCTTGCTTAACAACTTTGATCAAGTAGACACACACTTGATCTTACTTCGCAGCTTTGATCAAGTAGACACACACTCTTGCTTACAAGCTTAGAGTGACAAATTACAACCATAAATCAGACCAATTCAATAATCTATGGATGAATTGAATGGCTTACAAGTCTCACGACTAAACAAGACACAAACCCTTATATTCTCTCAATATTTCGCTCAGTATTGGTTGTGTATCATATCAGGTTTTCCAAGTCCCTTTTTATATAAGCTTTCAGTTGGGCTTGGACATCTTGAAAACCCTAAAACTATTTTCCAATTAAATCTTCTCATAACAGTTGGTTAGATATCCTTGGAAAATAAGTAAATCAGGTTGTAATCAATGATTGAATGCGCCTGCAAATCAGATCTTCAATCATACATAGATTGTCATTAAACAACATTTTAAACAACAACAGAAGCAAACACATAATTACTAGTTATAGAAGCAACTAGTAAAACACACAAATGCACAAGGGTACTTCTTCTCCCCCTAAGTCTGTGCAACAAACATCTCCTTTAATAATAAAAGCACCTGTAACCACATCAGACATCCCCTTTGACATCTGTAAACAGAACAACATTCTGTCTTACATCAAACAAATCTCCTTCAATAATAGTTGTTCATCTGTTCAGCTACACCAACACATACATCTCCACACAACTCCACATCTTTAAAGTTCCACATCTTTGACTGCTCCACATAATCACTTCTCCCCCTTTTTAGTCAAAATTTTGACCAAAGGTGACTAATTAGACAAAATAAATGTCAATCAGCCTAGCAGAGAATGTCACAACAGATGTCATAACATATCAAATATTAAAACATAATTGTTAGGAGATACAAACCATCATTATACACAGTTGTGACAACTGAGATAATGAGAAATCCATGGAACTCATTAAGAGCCCAAATATTACATAAAGGCGTCAGTAAGGACTGCCACAAATTACACACATTTCAACAGAAAAAAACAAATTCTTCAGCATCAAAACAGCAGGGGAACCAGCTTCCATAACAGCACACACAACAGCCAACCCAACCCAGTCTTCATCACAGCACACACACAGTCTTCAAATAAAGGGGGAACCATTACCACTCAGTCTGAGGAAGTGACATCTTCTTCTTTCAATAACTTTGCCAAAATCCTTGTTATTTTTGTTAGAAATATCCTCTGGGATATTAACCACACACTCCTTTTGGGCATCCAAAGCTTTCAATCACTCTCATGAATACAAATCCCCAATTTCCCTCTTAAACATTCAAATTGATGGGCATCCAAAGCTTTTGTGAATATGTCAGCTAATTGCTTTTCAGTAGTAACATGCTCCAGTGCTATGATCTTCTCTTCCACAAGTTCTCTAATGAAGTGATGACGAATATCAATGTGCTTTGTCCTGCTATGCTGAATAGGATTTTTGGAAATATTTATAGCACTCAGATTATCACAGTACACTGTCATGACATCTTGTGTGACATTGTATTCTGTCAACATTTGTTTCATTTAAACCAGTTGAGAACAGCTACTTCCAGCTGCTATGTATTCAACTTGATATCTACCACAAACACCATTTTCATCTTTCAAATGTGTAGGAGCAGGTGTCCTTTTATGATCTGCATTCTCCATGCCAACCTTCTTATCCTTGTTCTCTGCATATTTGCTTTGAGATAGAAAAATAGACTCTTCTATCTGCTTGACTTGTAGCCCAAGTCCAACAAGGTTCATCTCAACCTTAGACTACATTTGTCTAACAACATGTTCTACCATTTGATCTGACCTCCCACCAAACCCAATATTATCCACATCTATTTGAGCCACCATTAGCTTTTCTCTTTCATTTTTCACAGCTAGGATCTTGTCAATACCTCCCCTCTTGTAACCATTGTGAGTGAGGAACATTATGAGTCTCTCATACCAAGCCCTAAAAGCTTACTTCAGACCATACAGGGCTTTCTTCAATCTGTACACATACCTTTTAGGCTGTTCAACATATACTTCCTCTTTCAAGTAGCCATTTGAGATCACTTCCCTTGATCTAGTTGTGACCCTTTTTCTTGGATCTCTTCGAATGAGATCTTTGGGATGATCCTTCTGAATTCTGATTGAGGGTCCTTTGTTGACTTTGTCAGGTTCAGCTTGACGGGGTTCATTCACCATGTCTGAGAAATCAGCTGGGGAATCATTCAGAGATGTCTTAACATCGTCTGAGACATCAATTTATTGGTCATCAACCACTCCATTAATAGATTCCATCATTATTTTGATTATGGAATTAAGGACTCTATATGCTCTGCTGTAGCCCAGAAATAATCTTTTGGGATCCATCTTCCTTCTTTGTTAACTTCTAGTTTTGATAACTTGACTTTCCTTTTCTCCTTGAAGTTTTAGACAAATATGTTTGAAGACTTCAAACACATCATATTTGTTTCTTATAAAGTTGATCCAGGTGTATCTGGAGAAGTCATCCACCACTACATATGCAAACTTCTTCCCACCAATGCTTTCCACCTGCATGGGTCCCATCAACTCCATATGGAGGGGTTCCAAACCTTTGGAAGTGGTGTCATGTCTGAGTTTCTGGTGTGACATCCTTGTATGACATTTCCCACAGACTTTTCTTTCATCAATCTTCAAGTTGGGAATTCCTCTAACAGCTTCAACAGATATAATCATCTTCATACCTTTAAGATGCTGATGGCTCAATCTTTGATGCCATGTCTTCACTCCTTCTTCTTTGACTAAGGTACCCTTTGAAGAATAACCAATTTGAGAACTCCACATGTAACAGTTGTCTTTGGTCCTGACTCCTTTCATGATAACTTCACTTTCTTTGTTAGTAATCAGACATTCAATTTTAGTGAAGTTAACATTTAGACCTTGGTCACACAGTTGACTGATGCTTATTAGATTTGAAGTCAAGCCCTTAACAAGTAGGACATTGTCAAGGTCAGGAACTCTAGGGCAATCAAGCTTACCAATCCCCTTGATTTCACCCTTTGCTCCATCACCAAAGGTTACATAACTCATGGCATGAGGATGAAGGCCAGTTAGCAGGTCTTTGTTTCCAGTCATGTGTTTGGAGCACCCACTGTCAAAATACCAATCTTCTTTGGCTGAAATTTTGAAGGGAGTGTGAGCTATTAGACTTGTAACATTAGCCTTAGGAACCCATTGCTTCTTGTTGACAAGCATGTGTTGTTTGGGTCTGGGTTGATAGTGAGTTTGATGATGAATAGGGCTAGGATAACCATACAGCTTATAGCAGAAGGGCTTCAGGTGACCAAATTTCCCACAGTAATGGCATCTCCATCTTTGGTGTTTCCCTTTCTGTTGTCTTCTCTTCTGATGTTATGACATATGATGTGACATCACAGGTTTTCTTTTACTATGGCCGCACTTAGGTTTGGCTTTAGGTTTACAACCAGTGTAACTGCACTCAGGCTTAGATTCATTATACCCAATGCAAGATTTGTCTCCTGTTATTTGTCCAGTTTGGAGAATCTTGTCTAAGGAGTCAGATCCATTGTTTAACATTCTTACATACTTGGTCATCTCTTCTAGTTTAGAATTCAAGAACATAGCTTCAGTTTTTAACTTGGAGATGGTTTCCACATGGTCTGCCTTCTCATTCTCCAGCATTACTATCTTCTGGCTTTCAACTTGTTGACTTTCATCTAGCTTGGCATTCAGAACCACTACTTTTGTTTTTAATTTGGAGATGGTTTCCAAGTGTTCTACCTTCTGATTCTCAAGTTGAGTTATTACCTTCTTCTGGCTTTCAACCTGTTTACACACCTCTACACTTTTGTGACACAACTTTCTGTAGGTAGTGGCCAACTTTTCAAAGGTTACTTCATTATCACTTGAGTCTTCATCAGAACCCCATCTTCCAGTCAAGGTAGTTACCAGATTTGCAGATTCTTCTGTTTCACTCTCATCAGACCAAGTGGCAGCAAGACTCATCTTCTTCTTCTTGAGGTAGGTTCCACATTCAGTTCTAATGTGTCCATACCCATCACATTCATAACACTCTACTTCTTTTCCTTCATTGGGCTTATCATCTGACCTTGCTCTTCTTCCAGCATTGTTGGATTTACTAATGCCAGATGAGATGTTCTTGACATTAGCCTTAGATCTTATATCCATCTTTTTCAACAGTCTATTGAACTGTCTTCCCACCATTGCTACTTCATTGGCCAAATCTTCATCAACATCCTGACTATTTTCCTCTTCTGTGTTTGACATGAAGACCATGCTTTTGGTTTTCTTTTCAGAACCATCATTCAATCCCATCTCAAATGTTTGGAGGGAACCAATTAGCTCATCAACTCTCATGTTAGAGATGTCTTGAGACTCTTCTATGGCAGTCACCTTCATAGGAAATCTCTTAGGGAGTGACCTGAGTATTTTTCTTACCAATTTTTCATCTGACATCTTCTCTCCCAGGGCTCCTAAGGCATTAGCGATTTCAAGGATACTCATACGAAATTCATGAATATTTTCATCTTCTTTCATCCTTAAATTTTCAAACTTGGAGGTGAGCAGCTGTAGTCTAGACATCTTTACTCTAGAGGTGCCTTCATGAGTGGTCTTGAGAATGTCCCAAGCATCTTTAGCCACTTCACAGTTGTTTACCAACCTGAAAATATTCTTGTCTACTCCATTGAATATTGCATTCAATGCTTTAGAATTTCCAAGGGCTAGATCATCCTCCTCCTTGGACCATTGTTCTTCAGGTTTCTTATCAGTTGTGGCTTCTCCTTCTTTAGTAATTACAGGATGTACCCAGCCTGTTAACACAACCTTCCAAGCCTTGTTATCAAGAGATTTTAGGAAAGCTACCATTCGAGGTTTCCAATAGTCATAGTTAGATCCATCCAAAATTGGTGGCCTGTGAACAGATCCTCCATCTCTCTCCATAGTACCAAAAAGTATTGTCCCTAGATCTCACCCAGAACCAGAGCAGGATGCCTGCTTTGATACCAATTGAAATTCTAGTATCAGATATGAGATGTTGAAGGTAATGTCACGACACTAATATCTGAGTAACACAAACAGGATAAAGATAAAGAATGGTAATGCAAAAGACACAAGCAATTGTTAACCCAGTTCGGTGCAACTCACCTACGTCTGGGGGCTACCAAGCCAGGAAGGAAATCCACTAAATAGAATCAGTTCAAAGACTCTCCGTACACTTCAACAAGTTACAGTCTTTCTCACCTAATCTCTACCCGTGCAATTTCTACCTAAGCACTCTTAGATATGAGAACCCACTTACTCCCCCTCAATCACACCTGTGATTTTAAACAACAATTCCTTGTGAAAAGAAGACACTTTTCAATAACACACACTTGATTTTACTTCACAACTTCAATCAAGTAGACACACACTTGATCTTGCTTAACAACTTTGATCAAGTAGACACACACTTGATCTTGCTTCACAACTTTGATCAAGTAGACACGCACTCTTGCTTACAAGCTTAGAGTGACAAATTACAACCACAAATCAAACCAATTCAATCATCTATGGATGAATTTAATGGCTTAAAAGTCTCACGGCTAAACAAGACACAAACCCTTATATTCTCTCAATATTTCGCTCAGTATTGGTTGTGTATCAAATCAGGTTTTCCAAGTCCCTCTTTATAGAAGCTTTCAGCTGGGCTTGGACATCTTGAAAACCCTAAAACTATTTTCCTATTAAATCTTCTCATAACAGAAGGTTAGATCTCCTTGGAAAATAAGTAAATCAGGTTGTAATCAATGATTGAATGCGCCTGCAAATCAAATCTTCAATCATACATAGATTGCCATTAAATGCGCAATCACATAACACCTAACATTCACCCTGAATGTTCTGTGTACAGGATGACATCCTGGAACAATCCTGCATAATTCCATAATTCCTTTTATAATTTCCAGCAGGTACATAATATCAGATGTCATGACATCGTGTATGACATCCTGAAACAATCTTGCATAATTATGTGTTCCATTTAAACTCTAGCAGGTACATAGATATCTTATGTTAAGACATCACATACAACATCTTGTGAACAGTCTTTGTTTTACCAAAATTGTTGCCAACACTTAGAACCAACATAAAGATTCAGATGAAACAGAAAGCGGTTTAGAGTCTTCTATTCCCTTTCTCGATTATTAGGATACAAGTTGTCTTACTCGATTATCCAAGTATTCTTCATCCTTTTAAAAACACTTTAACTACTATCAAATATTTTTATAATTAAAGATGAAAAAGAAAGTGGACTAGAGTCTTCTATTTCCTTTCCTGACTATTATGATATGAGTTGTCTTACTCGACTATCCGAGTAATCGTCATCCAACCAAAAAACATCTCAACCAATCAAAACATCCAACATATTAATCCAACTTGTCACTTCCGTATGACCAAAACTACTTTCAGAAAGAACACTCTTTAATCCTTTCTAATGCGCATAACAAACCAATGCTTAAGCCTCCGCCGAGAGTAGACAAACCAACATTTAGCCTTTAGAACGCGATCTAAACAGTTGTTCGGTAAAAAACAACAACCAACCGTAGTTCCCCGAACTACGAATGCTCTGACTTCCTTATTACACCATAAGGATACGTAGGCAGGAGATTGCTGTATCTTCGCAAGCACACTGATAAAAAACCTCCCCCTTCTCCTTTCTAAGGTTCTCATCCATTTATACTTTCAATATTTTATAACCCAAGGATAATAAACAAACATAACTTAACACTCGAAACACAAATTAGAACTGAAAGGTTCCCGTTGGGTACAACGGACGTAAGGGGTGTTAATACATTCCCCTTACGTAATCCACTCCCGAACCCGAATATGGTTGCGATGACCATTATTCCATTTCCTAAAGGTTTTATCGATATTTTCCTATCCCTTCATTGGGATAAATAAAGTTCGGTGGCGACTCTGTTCGAACATAATTTTTTCCGCGACCATCGCGAGGAATCATATTTTTCGAGATGCGACAGTACCAACCAACCCTCAGTGGTGGTACAAGCCCGAGCTTCACTGTGTTTATCATTCCGGTGCTCCCGGACATGATATGGAGAACTGTTATCCCCTAAAGACCAAGGTTCAAGACCTTTTTAGAAGTGGGGTCTTATTTTTCGAGGACGTAGGTCTGAATGTTAAGAAGAACCCATTGCCTGAGCATGGGAAGGCTGCAGTTAACATGGTCCAGGGTTGCCCTGGCAAGTATAAAGTCCGATATGTCAGCCATATCAGACAATCGTTGGTTGAGATGCATAGACTGTTATGTGGATACAGTCATTACGAGCATGACCATGACAGATGCCGAGTATGCACTGTCAACGAGAGAGGATATTGCTAAGTCAGGAAAGATATCCCAGAGACGTTGGATCAGGGTGTGATCGAGATACTTCAGAATCGTGATGAGGATGAAGTTAATGTTATATCACCTGTATTCAGAATACCCGAACCTGTTGTTGTCAGATATGATGGCAGCAAGAAGAAGGTCTCTCCCTCTCTTATTATCAAGCCAGCGGGCCCTGTTCCGTACTCTTCAAATAAGGTTGTTCCCTACAGATATAATGTGTTTGCATTAGAAGATGGGAAGGAGGTTCCGTTACCCTCAACCTCTGTTACAAGTATATCTGATGTCAGTGGAGTGACCCGCAGTGGTCGTGTTTTCTCGACACCGCCGAAACCCCAAGTTGACATGAGAAGAGATGATGTTGTTGATAATTCTGCCAGTCCTGTAGGGACTTCTTCTTCTTCTCCGAATTTGGCACTTGTTGTTGATAAACTGCTGTTGTTGCTAAAACTCCTCTCCCTGTTGGGCAGAATGGCATATTGAAAGAGGACTGTGATGAGATGATGAGGCTCATCAAGAGGAGCGGGTATAATGTTATAGATCAGCTGCTTCAAACTCCGTCAAAGATATTTGTGTTATCTTTGCTGATGAACTCTGAGCCACACCGCGAAGCTTTGCAAAGGGTGTTGGACGTGACATACGTGGATCACGATGTCACAATTGAACAGTTTGATAGCATTGTTGCAAACATTACTGCTTGTAACAATTTGAGCTTCTGCGATGCTGATCTTCCCGAGGAGGGAAAAGACCACAATTTGGCTTTACACATTTCTATGAACTGCAAGGATGATTCCTTGTCTAATGTGCTGGTAGACACAGGATCATCACTAAATGTGTTGCCGAAATCCACTATGGTGAAACTTTCTTACCAAGGGCCTCCCATGAGGCAGAGTGGAGTGGTTGTCAAAGCTTTTGATGGATCCAGGAAAACTGTGATTGGTGAGGTTGAGCTCCCAATCAAGGTAGGACCTAGTGATTTCCAGATCACTTTCCAGGTCATGGATATCCACCTATCATATAGCTGCTTGCTTGGCAGACTATGGATTCACGAGGCAGGCGCCATGACATCCACCCTACACCAAAAGTTGAAATTCGTTAAGAATAAGAAGATGGTGGTGATAGGGGGAGAGAAGGCTCTCTTGGTAAGCCATTTGTCTTCCTTTTCTTATATAGATGCTGAGGATGAGGTTGGGACTCTGTTCCAAGCCTTATCTATTGCTGAGCCTTTAAAGAAAGGAACTTCTTCATTTGCATCCTACAATGATGCGAAGTTGGCCATTGAGCATGGCGCAACTACTGGTTTAAGACAAATGATTAAGCTGGAAGACAATAAATCTCGGGCTGGCATATGATACTCTTCGGGCACTTTCAATGAGCGTGGCTTGTTTCATAGTGGAGGTTTCATCCACACGATCGAAGACCAAGAGGCTGCTGCTATAGTAGAAGATGATGCAGAGGAAGATTCTGGCAACTTTGTCATCCCTGGAGGAGTTTACAATAATTGGGTCGTTGTTGATGTTCCAACATTTGTCCATAAGTCCACGTAATATGTTCACTTTTTTTTGAAAACCCTTCTCCTGTGCCAAAAGGAGAAGTGATGATATTGTTGGCACATTAATACAATGATATTCATTCAATAATTACATGTTAAATGTTTATTTTTCCAAATTGTTTTCCCTTTTTTCTTTTTTGCATGAAATTGGTGATCACTAAAAAATCCTAAAAAAGAGAATAAAATCAATCTTTTCATCTGCATAATGATTTGCCTTGTTTGAATTCTGAAATCTATTTTTATATCCAAAATCATTATGCAGGTTGATCAAACCCATTGAACATAATGATCCAACGCCATCTCCCAACTTTGAGTTCCCTGTATTTGAGGCAGAAGAAGATGATGTTGAAGAGATTCCTGATGAGATTACCCATTTGCTTGAGCAAAAAGAGAAGATCATTCAGCCGCATCTTGAGAATCTGGAAACAGTCAACTTGGGGTTTGAGGATTGTGTTCGCGAAGTGAAGATTGGGGCACTCTTGGAAGAGTCTGTCAAGAAGGGGTTGATTGAGTTGCTACGAGAATATGTGGACGTCTTCGCCTGGTCATATGAAGACATGCCTGGTCTGGATACTGATATCGTGCAACATTTCCTGCCTTTGAAGCCTGAGTGTGTGCCTGTGAAGCAGAAGCTCAGAAGAACTTATCCTGATATGGCAATGAAGATTAAAGAAGAAGTTCAGAAGCAAATTGATGCGGGGTTTCTGGTGACTTCTACATATCCTCAATGGATGGCCAATATTGTGCCCGTGCCTAAGAAAGATGGAAAAGTCCGAATGTGTGTGGACTATCGAGACTTGAATAAAGCTAGTCTGAAAGATGATTTTCCACTACCACACATTGATATGTTGGTAGATAATACAGCTAAATTCAATGTCTTCTCATTTATGGATGGATTTTCCGATTATAACCAGATCAAAATGGCACCCGAGGATATGGAGAAGACAACATTCATCACACCTTGGGGAACATTCTGTTATCGAGTGATGCCCTTCGATTTGAAGAACGTCGGAGCCACGTATCAACGAGATATGACTACCTTGTTTCATGATATGATGCACAAGGAGATCGAGGTATATGTTGATGATATGATTGCGAAGTCGAGAACGGAGGTTGAACATGTAAAGCACTTGCTGAAGCTTTTTCAGCATTTGAGGAAGTACAAACTCCTCCTGAATTCGAACAAGTGTACATTTGGAGTCCGTTCTGGCAAGTTATTGGGCTTTATTGTCAGTGAAAGATGTATTGAGGTTGACCCTGCCAAGGTCAAAGCAATGCAAGAGATGCCTGCGCCCAAAACCGAGAAGCAAGTCTGAGGTTTTCTTGGCCGCTTGAATTATATTTCCAGATTTATATCCCACATGACTGCCACATGTGCGCCAATATTCAAGGTCCTCCGGAAAGATCAGCGTCATGATTGGATCGAGGATTGCCAGAAGGCCTTTGACAGTATCAAAGAGTATCTGTCTGAGCCTCCGATTCTGTCTCCGCCTGTTGAAGGGAGACTCTTGACTATGTACTTGGCAATGCTTGAGGACTCTATGGGTTGTGTACTGGGTCAACAAGATGAATCAGGGAAGAAAGAGTATGCTATATACTATCTGAGTAAGAAGTTCACTGATTATGAGTCTCGATATTTAATGCTTGAGAAGACATGATGTGCTTTGTCTTGGGCCACTAAGCGTTTACGCCAGTATATGTTGAATCATACGACTTGGTTGATATCCAAAATAGATCCAATCAAGTATATCTTTGAGAAGCCTGCTTTAACTGGGAGGATTGCCCGTTGGCAGATGTTGTTGTCTGAGTACGACATTGAGTACCGAGCTCAGAAAGCTATTCAAGGTAGTGTCTTGCCTAATCACTTGGCACATCAACCAAATGAGGATTATCAGTCTGTTCAGTACGACTTCCCTGATGAGGAGATTCTGTATTTGAAGATGAAAGATTGCGATGAGCCTACGCTCGATGAAGGGCCAGAGCCTGGTTCCTGATGGGGCATGGTGTTCGATGGTGCTGTTAATCAATATGGAAATGGTATTGGGGCAATGGTTATTACTCCTCATGGCATACATTTTCCTTTTACAACAAGGCTAACTTTCAAATGCACGAATAATATGGCGGAGTATGAGGCTTGTATTATGAGTTTGGAAGAGTGTATTGATCTTAGGATCAAACATCTGGATGTTTATGGTGATTCGACCCTGGTTGTTAATCAGATTAAGGGTGAATAGGAGACGAATCAGCCTGGCCTCATCCTATACAGAGATTATGCGAGGAGGATTTCAATGTTCTTTACTGAGGTTGACTTCTATCATATTCCTCGAGATGAGAATCGGATGGCAGATGCTCTTGCTACGCTTGCTTCGATGATTGTGGTGAAATTCTGGAATGATGTTCCCAATATCACTGTAATGCGCTTGGACAGACCAACTCATGTATTTGCAGTCGAAGAAGTAAAAGATGATAAGCCATGGTATTATGATATCAAATATTTTCTTCAGAGTCAGATCTACCCTCCTAGGGCATCTGTTAAAGATAGAAAGACTTTGAGAAGATTATCTGGCAGTTCCTACCTCAATAGTGATGTGCTTTCTAAGAGGATTTTTGACATGGTTTTGCTCAGATGCATGGATAGAAACGAAGCAGACCTGTTGATGATTGAAGTCCATGAGGGTTCATTTGGTACTCATTCCAATGGACATGTTAAGGGAAAGAAGATGTTGAGAGCAGGCTATTATTGGCTGACAATGGAGTCTGACTGCTGCAAATATGTGAAGAAATACCATAAGTGTCAGATTTATCCGGATAAGATTCATATTCCCCCGACACTTCTGAATGTTATTTCATCATAATGGCCTTTCTCCATGTGGGGAATTGACATGATTGGCATGATAGAGACAAAGGCGTCGAACGGTCACCATTTTATTCTCGTAGCTATTGATTACTTCACCAAATGGGTTGAAGCGGCATCGTATGCTAATGTGACCAGGCAGGTGGTTGTGAAGTTTATCAAGAATCAACTTATATGTCGTTATGGTGTGCCAGATAAGATCATTACTGATAATGGATCTAACTTGAACAACAAGATGATGAAAGAGTTGTGTAGCGAGTTCGAGATTGCACATCATAATTCTTCTCCTTATAGACCCATGATGAATGGGGTTGTTGAAGCTGCTAACAAGAACATCAAGAAGATTATTCAGAAGATGGTTGTTACATACAAAGATTGGCATGAGATGCTGCCATTTTCCTTGCACGGCTATCGTACATCTGTCCGCACTTCAACCTCCGTGGAGGTTGTGCTCCCTGTGGAGGTTGAGATCCCATCAATGAGAGTCTTGATGGAAGCCAAGTTGACTGAGGCTGAATGGGTTTAGAATCGTTATGACTAGCTAAATTTAATTGAAGAGAAGAGATTAACTGCCATGTGCCATGGTCAGTTATATCAGCAAAGGATGAAGAAAGCCTTTGATAAGAAGGTCAAGCCTCGTATGTTTCGAGAAGGTGACCTCGTGCTCAAGAAAGTCTTGTCTTTCGCGTCCGATTCCAGGGGCAAGTGGACTCCAAACTATGAAGGTCCATACGTTGTTAAGAGAGCCTTTTCAGGCGGTGCTTTGATACTTACAACCATGGATGGGGAGGATTTCACTCGTCCTGTGAATTCAGATGCAGTCAAGAAATACTTTGCCTAAAATAAAAATAGAATAGCTCGCTAAGTTGAAAACCCGAAAGGGCGGCTTAGGCAGAAATGAGCGTCTCGGTGGATTGAAAACCCGAATGGGTGGTCCAGGCAAAAGTTAGAGACATAAAAAATGAATATAATATATCCTGCTAGATTGAGTACCTCACCTTGGGGAAATCTAGGCAAAATTAGGGATTTGGCAAGTAACTGCATCCTGACAAGACTTTGCTCCATAGTTGTCATCTGTCAAAGATTCTCGCTCAGTCATCGTCAACTGAAGCTTCGAATACGTTGGATCCAGAGTTGGTGGAGAAATGGTCATTATGTTCAATGTAGCCCTTTTTCTAATATATATCACCAATTTCAAATTTGTAAAGATCCATGGAGTCTCGCCATTTGCGGACTACCATTCCATCAAATAAATTTGAGCCTTTATCCAATTCTTGGCACTCTTATTTATTTCTGCTCAACAAATGTTTGCATGTTTTAATTGATAAATATCATTGTTTTAAACAAATAAAGTTTTATAAACTATTTTTAAACAAAGTGAACATTCACAATGACTGAAAGGACATTGAAACGTCTTCAGTGCTCTCTCAAGGATAGTATGATCTCCAAAAAGGTAAGACATTTGTTCATATTCCTAGCATGTTTGTATCTTCTTCATCATCTTTCAGGTTGTCTCCTCCGTGAGCGCAGAGGAAGGTGATGCAACACCAAATTCCCCAGAGAGTTTGGAGTTTTGGTCTCGGCCCTCAACTCCCCAGTGAGTCTGGGTCTAGCATCTGTGTTTTATCAATTATATGGTTGTCATCCCTTGTGTGGACTGACCTAAAATCCCTTATAGATTGATAAAAAAATTTATGCTATCTTTTCAAGGAAGTTGGTCTTCCCTCATTGAGAATGGAAATCTCCAGCAGAGTGAGCAAGAATTCCCAGCATGAGTGGAAGTCCTCAGCAGGTTAGCTTGCAGTTTTTCCCCAGCAAGTTTGCTCACCACTCATCCTCAGTAAGGTTGCTCACGCTAGCCTTCCCCCAGTTGGGTCGCCTACAGGTTGTTCCCAGTATGATTGCCAGCAGTCTTTCCCTAGTGGAGTTGCCTGATCAGAGTATGATATATCTGTTCTTCCCTTCTTATTGGATAGTTTCCTCCTAGCAGAGCTGGTGTTGAAGATGTTTATTTCCTTCCCCCAGCAGAGCAGTGGTTCTCTCTCCTTGGTAGAGATGTTTCTCCAACAGATATGAGGAAATTTGTTGATTTTTTTGGAACTTCTGTTTGGTGGTTGTTCCCCGCAGAGTTTCATATCTTTCCTTGATAAGTTCTCCAGTAGAGTTTCTCCTACGATGGATCTTATCCGTGTTGTGCTCCCCGGTAGAGTTTTTCCTCTGCATCGAATCTTTTCTCTGTTCATCAGCAAATCCCTAGCGATGGCTCTATAGCTTCCCCAACTGAGACTTTACCTGATCCTAGTTTGACATTGGAACTTCGAGGAGGATGTGTTGTTAGCTTCCCAGCAGAGTGATTGGTCCTTTCTCCGCAGCAGAGATGTTCCTTCAGTGGTTAGAAGTGAATTTTTGATTGATATGCTTCTGTTTGGTGGTTGTTCCCCACATAATTTCATATTATTCCCTGATAAGATCCCTAGTAGAGTTTTTCTTTGACTGATCTTATCCACATCTCTGCAAGTTCCTGAGAACTGTTGGAAGATCCCTAGCTTTTGATAGCTGTGCCCTTTGGCTAATTCCCAACAGCGGTCTCTGATCCTCGGCGATTCTGCTTTTTTTCCCCTAGCAGCAGTCTTGGTCCCCGGCGGCGACTCTGCTTAATCCTCCGCGATGATTGATGTTTCCCGGTATTTGTTGTTCCCCACCAGATTGGATTTCTCCTGTGGGCTTGGCTTTCTCTCTTGAGATGTTATACCGGATGTCTATCCATTGATCCTTGGACCTATTTGTGTTAGATATGTCTGTTTGTCAGCATTAATCATACATAAACCACGCATATACATGCATAATTATAGCATTCAGATATTCATGTTGCATTCTTTGCTATATATCGTTGCTTGTTATCTCCTACTGTTGGTGAAATGTTCTTCCTCAAGCAGATGTTTGTGTCTGATCTCTCCATATAGAGTCAGCCCCTTAGACAAAAAGTGTTTATCTTTTCTTCCATATTCCCCACTGAGTTATGTCCTCGTGGATGATTATTGTTTCAATTTCCTACCAAAATATGTATTGGGATGGAATCACTCCCCTGAGTTATATCCTCATTGGGTTGAGTCTTATTTCATTGTGTCTCTCTAGTTTGTTCCTGATTGACCCCTTTCTTCTTATTTCCCCTGCGGTTCCCTGTGGTCCAGGTGATCAATTACTCAGTAAACAGTAATTGTTCATTCTCTTCCCAGCGGATGTCCTGGCCTTCTACCCAGTAACCGGTAGTTATAAGTCCTATTTCGGTGGTTTTCTACCCAGTAATCGGTACTTGTAAACCCCATTTTGTCCCCTTGCAGAGCTAATCCTTGATCTTGTTCATCCTAACCGATGACGGATACTCTCACCTTTAGTTTTCTACCCAGTAACCGGTAGATGTAATCCCCTCTTTGTTGGTTATCTTTATCCAATATTCGGTATTGACATTCCTTCATTTTTGAGTATACCACCCAGTAACCGGTGATATATCTCTTGGATAATTGCTCTGATCAAGCAATTTATCCTCAACGAGTCATCTTTCATTTACCCTTGTTTGGTAATGAATTTTTCTCCCCTTGATTGGTCATCATTTTATACCTAGTAGTCGGTATCCCGATGTCCTTTCTTTTTGGTCGATTTATCCTTTATTAACCCAGTAACCGGTTGTGGATAATCTTCCATGCGAGTATGTTGTCTATGTTCCGACGGTAATAGATAATATATCTCATGCTCTCTTCAGTCGAAGTCTTTTTCTTCCCCAGTCGAATAAGATTCGTATTTCCTTATGGAATCGAATATCCATCCTGTAATCGAGTTTTTTTTTTCAGCCCTCCTTTTGGATGATGAGTGTCTTGGAAATATTCCCCAATTCACGCCTGGTTGGTCACCTATTATATGCCCAGTAACCGGTATCCCTGGTGTTCCTTCCTTCTACTCCCTCTTATGACTTCCTGTCCCCCGTGGAGTCAGATTTTCCTGAGTTGAAATATACCTTTTAGGTTTTCCTCAGATGTTTTGGATGATTGATATCTCTCACCCTTATACTGGTTTTAGATATTCTTTCTCCCTAAGCGTGTTGTTCTCTCACCCTTATATCGATGTATTTGATCACATGTCTCTTTGAGTTTATTACTCAGTAACCGGTAATACCTCGTTTTTCTTTCTCAGCTGAGTCCTTTGTGGACATCCCCCACCTGAGTCCAAATTTTTATCCGAAGTATCCTTTGTGGATAGTTTTGCTGTATTGGTATATTCCCTAATGCACGCGTTTTTGCGCCAGCTCGAGTCTTTCCATTGATTTATTTTCATGGAATCCCTTCGTGTCTCCCAACAAGTTTTCAAGTCGTGACCTGCTCATGCATTTTACCCTTAATTCTCCCCAGAGTCTCTGTCCCATTTATGAGTGTATTACTCTTATGGACTTTCAGTTTCTCCTGATTTCTTTTTCCTTTATGGAAACATATCCCCACAGAGTATTAACTTTTGCATGCATACATCTGCATCATGAGGTCTCTTAGGGACCAAAATTCGTCTCTTTGTTATTATTTAAGCCCATTCTACCTCGTCGAGACGAAGATTCTAACCTTCATATCTCCGGCTAGAATGACCTTAAATAGGGGCATCTGTAAGACCCTAATTTTTACCCTAAGATCCCTCATGGCATCATAACTGCTCATTTGCATTTGCCTCAAGGATCACAGCATCTTGGCTCTTTAACCCTAGGGTTGGGACTTGTGTGAGTTGGTTTGAGACCACCAAGCATGCTTGAATTGTATATTATTGCTTTTCTTATTTTGTTTACTAACCAAAAGCACAAAAATATGTCACTAACCTCTTTTGTTTTGAAGTTTGAGCAGTCATGTGATCCAAGGCTCCTAGGAGGCTCCTATACCCAATGAAATGGCCAGATGAAGATGAAAGCAAGCATGAAAATGGTTCCCAAAGCTCTCAATCATCATATATGCCTCTCAAGTATCTCAGTTTGTCATTTTGATCAAGATAAACCAAAGGGCTTGAGGATTGTTTCCCAAGGAAACCCTAATTCAACTGTGCATTGATTGTGCCTTGCTCTTGAAGCAATCTCAACCTATGATCAAATTCAATCAAAGTAAGTTCTTTCATTCATCATTTTATGCATATATGAGTCTATGCGAGTATCTTCAATCATTCATTCATCAAGTTTTGAAATTTGGACTTGAGAAGTTGACCAGTCAATTCATCTGACTAAATTGAAATCGATTGATGCCTAACTTTTGATGTGTTTGTCAAATGATGATGGCCCCAAGAGAAAAACTGTTCTTAAGAACCATATGAATAAATTTCATGTTCATCAAAAGTTCATTTGAAACTGAGAAGGTCATCATTCATTTCAAAACATTATAGGTCATTTTGACTGAAACCCTAATTTTGGGTCAACTTCCCAAGGACATAACTCCTTCATTTTTTATGATTTTGAGGTGAGACCAATTGCATTGGAAATTTTAAGATGTCTACTTCAATTGTTATGTTGTATAAAAGTTCATAATCCTAAAATAAGTACATGTGATAATATAAAACATTATAGGTCACTTTGGACCAAAGCCATTGAATCTTGAAAAAGTCCAACTTCAAGTACCCATAACTTTCTCATCAAAAGTCCAAATGATGCAAAATATAAGTCCAAATTTATTGTATTGAAACTATCTACAACTTTGATGTTGGAAGTTTTTCTATTTGAGGCTTGCATCATTGAAACAGAAGGGCTTGAAAGTTGGTCCATTTTGGCAAATTTTCCAAATGCATGTTTCGTACCTTGAACTTCATGGCTAGTTTTCAATATTTTCCAAACTCCAAATGTATTTTTGTTCAACATAGCTCTTGTTCCTTATGTCAAGATCTTTCCAAAAATTACCCACATGCTTATGTTTGGATTTTCCAAATGGGATTTTCGAAGAGATGAACTTTTATGACCAATTATGCATTTCATGTTAAATTTTCATACACAAGCTAATGCCATGCAAACTGTGTAACACCCCGATGAAATAAGGATAATTATTTAATTTAAATTAATATAATATTTATTAATTTAATTAAATAATTGGAATATTATTGGAATATTATTATTATTATTATTGGAATAAAAGTTGGAATTAGAAAAGGTCCCATTTGGTAAAAGAGAGTTTTCACGTGAATACAGAAAAACGACTGAAAAGTGGAAAAGGGCAAAGAGCAAGAGAACAAGGGTTGAAGGAAGGAAAAGCTTGAAGCTCAGAGATTTGCCGGATTAACTCAGGTAAGGGGGGTTTATCGTCGATTAATGGGTATTATGGGATAACATGTAGTGGGTAGTGATAGGCCATTGATTTGACTCTAATTGGAATGATGCATGATGAAATTGTGAACTTTTGGATGAACGAAATTGGATTTTGATTGAAAGGAATTCGTAGGAATTAGATGTAAAAATGTTAGAATTGGTGAAATTGAATAAGGTATGATTCGTGTTAGATGATATGAACGATTACTGTGTAAAATTGGACTGTAGGAGATTGGAATTGGGAGATCTCGTAGCAGAGAAAACCATAGCAGATCTGGAAATCTGGTTTCTGGTCATACGCGTATGGCACTAGGCAATACGCGTATGAGATGGTCTGGTACGCGTATGGCACTAGGCAATACGCGTATGGATGAGGAAGATGATGTTTTGAACGTGGTTTGGTCTCTGTTGGTACGCGTATGGGGAAGTGGTACGCGTAGCATACGCGTATGAGATAGGTGGTACGCGTATGGGATTGGCTGAGGAATGGGCCATACGTGTATGGGACTAGGCAATACGCGTATGGGCAGGATTGTGATTTTTCTGTGTTGTTGTTGTGCAGTTTTTGGTTGTTTAGCTGAGTAATGTAATTTAGCTGATGTATGAAATTATGAATGGACTGTTTATGGCTTAGAGTGTGAGCATATGTCCATTGTGGATGATTGTTGACGTTTGCATGAATAAGTGATTTAGCTTGCATATTGTGGCCTTTATGGTGGTAGCTAATTCCCATGGTGAGGAATTAGTGAGTTAGTATTGTGGATTGTTGTTGATGTTTGCATGCTAGGTGATTAGCGTGCATATCATAGCCCTTGGGGTGGTAGCTAATTCCCATGGTGAGGAATTAGTGAGTGAGTCACTAGGTCTCAAATGAGTGGGACTAGTGAGCTTGGTAGCCGTATCTGGATTTGATCGGTGAGGTTGAACTATATGTTCACGAATAGTCGGTACCGCATGCATGGAGTCTCATTGCATAATGTATGTATGTATGGCGTATAATATGAATGGATGTATTCCAATATTATACGTGGTTTTATGGTTGTGTTGAGTTTGAGTATGATGATGATGATGATTATGAGTTGATATTGCCGTTGCTGAATATGTGTGATCTGATTAGGGTGATGATATGTGTTAAATTACTTAGCATTACATGATATTTTATAATGCTTATTATATCGATTGAGGAACTCACCCTTACAACTATTTTTCAGGTAACGAGCAGTGATTGAGTAGAAGCTAGTCCTTGGAGTCTAGTGTAGTTCCTTAGTGGGTCATGCTCTGGTAGATGTAACATCGGGATGGGATGTTTTACTATGTTTTCATTTGGTTGTTGAACAACTTTACATGTAATGTGTTACATGGTTTGAATGTTGTTAGTTTGTATCCGCTGCGTATTATGCAAATGTTCTATTTTGATTAAATAAATGAGCATGACAGGATATTTTGGAAAATGGTGTGAAGTGTCAAGTGTGACACCCTTGATTGCATATTTACTCTGATATATATTTGTTGTTTTAATTAATTATTGGGGTATTTTAGAAGGGTGTTACATTAGTGGTATCAGAGCATAGTTGGTCGAGTCGAGTCGTAATTATTCTGTTTCCCCTGTACGGGATAGGTGTTGTGTAACCCTATCAGTACTTATTGTTTTAGCTTGTTGGGTTTTCAGAATAGAGATGGCTGGAAGAGGTAGAGATGATGCTGCGATTGCTGAGGCTCTGGGTATGCTAGCTGGAGTACTTGAAGGGAATCCGAATGTTGTGGGAATGGGAGCTGCTCGTCAGCTGAGTGAGTTCCAGAAGAATAATCCTCCAATGTTCAAGGGAGCATACGATCCAGATGGTGCTCAGAAGTGGTTGAAGGAGATCGAGAGGATCTTCCGAGTGACTGAGTGTGCTGATAACCAGAAGGTCAGGTTCGGTACGCATATGCTGTCAGAGGAAGCAGATGATTGGTGGGTTGCTACCCGCACTGAGTTGGAAGCTGCTGGGAATGCTGAGATCACTTGGGCGGTGTTCAGAGAGAGATTCCTGAGGAAGTACTTTCCAGAGGATGTCAGAGGAAAGAAAGAGATAGAGTTCTTGGAATTGAAGCAGGGCAATCGGTCTGTTACTGAGTATGCTGCTAAGTTCACAGAGCTGTCAAAGTATTACACTCCCTATAACGAGGCTATTGGGGAATTTTCGAAATGTGTGAAGTTTGAGAACGGGTTACGTCCCGAGATCAAGCAGGCTATTGGGTATCAGCGGATTAGAGTGTTTTCTGATTTGGTTGACTGTTGCAGGATTTTTGAACAGGATACCAAGGCCAGAGCGGAGAGCTATCAACAAAGGGTTGATAGGAAAGGCAAGAATCAGAATGATCGTGGGAAACCGTATGCAGCTGGCAAAGGTTTCCAGAGACAAAGTGGGATGAAGCGGCCTAGTGGGGGAGACTCCAGTGCCCCTGCTAAGTGTTTCAGATGTGGTCAGGCGGGACATCGTATCCATGAGTGTACCAGTAATGAGAAGAAGTGTTTTATGTGTGGAAAAGGTGGTCATTTGGCTGCAGAGTGCCGGTTGAAGACTGTGACTTGTTTCAACTGTGGAGAAGTGGGTCATATCAGTCCACAGTGTCCTAAGCCGAAGAAAGAGAACCAGTCGGGGGGCAAGGTCTTTGCTTTATCGGGTTCTGAGACTTCTGCAGATGATCGTTTGATCCGAGGTACGTGTTATATTAATGGCTTTCCTCTTGTAGCTATTATTGACACAGGTGCGACTCATTCCTTTATATCTTTGGATTGTGCTGTGAAACTTAAGTTAGAGATATCCGAGATGCATGGAAGTATGGTGATTGATACTCCTGCGAAGGGTTCAGTGACTACTACTTCAGTTTGTTTAAATTGTCCTTTGAGTATTTTTGGTAGAGACTTTGGGATGGACCTAGTGTGTCTTCCACTAGTGCAGATTGATGTTATCCTGGGTATGAACTGGTTGGTGTTTAACCGAGTCTATATCAACTGTTTTGATAAGACTGTGATCTTTCCTGAGATTGAGGAAGGAAAGAGTTTGTTTCTATCTGCAAGGCAGGTGAATGAGGCAGTAACGGATGGGGCAGAGTTGTTTATGCTGTTAGCGACTTTGGAGGCTAAAGATAAACTGGCGATTTGTGATCTAGCCATGGTGTGTGATTTTCCTGATGTGTTTCCGGAAGAAGTGAATGAATTACCGCCAGAGCGTGAAGTTGAGTTCTCGATTGATTTGGTACCTGGTACTAGGCCGATATCGATGGCTCCGTACCGTATGTCTGCTGTTGAGTTAACTGAATTGAAGAGTCAGTTGGAAGATCTGTTGGATAAGAAATTTATTCGTCCGAGTGTGTCACCGTGGGGTGCACCAGTGTTATTGGTTAAGAAGAAAGAAGGTACTATGAGGTTGTGTGTGGACTACAGGCAACTGAATAAAGTGACGATCAAGAATCGGTATCCTTTGCCGAGGATTGATGATTTGATGGATCAGTTGGTTGGTGCGAGTGTGTTCAGCAAGATAGATTTGAGGTCGGGATATCATCAGATATGTGTGAAAACTGAGGATATTCAGAAGACTGCTTTCAGAACAAGGTATGGACATTATGAGTATTCTGTAATGCCTTTTGGTGTGACTAATGCGCCTGGAGTGTTTATGGAGTATATGAATAGGATTTTCCATCCGTACCTAGATCAGTTTGTTGTGGTGTTTATTGATAATATTTTGGTGTATTCGAAATCTGAAGAAGAGCATGCTGAGCATTTGAGAGTGGTTTTAGGAGTTCTACGCGAAAAGAAGTTATTTGCTAAACTGTCTAAGTGTGAATTTTGGTTAGAAGAGGTTAGTTTTCTTGGTCACGTGATTTCCAGAGGTGGTGTTGCTGTTGATCCTTCTAAGATAGAAGCGGTATCTAAGTGGGAAGCTCCGAAGTCAGTTTCCGAGATAAGGAGTTTTCTTGGACTTGCAGGTTATTATAGGAAGTTCATTGAAGGATTCTCTAAGTTGGCGTTACCGTTGACGATGTTGACTAGGAAGGGGCAAGCGTTTGTTTGGGACTCAAAATGTGAAGAAGGTTTCCAAGAGTTAAAGAGAAGGTTAACTACTGCTCCTATTCTGATATTACCGAGTTCGTCGGAATCATTTGAGGTTTACTGTGATGCTTCATTGTTGGGTTTGGGTGGTGTGTTAATGCAGAATAAGCAGGTTATAGCTTATGCTTCGAGACAACTGAGGGTTCATGAGAGGAACTATCCGACACACGATTTAGAGTTGGCAGCTGTGGTTTTTGTTCTGAAGTTATGGAGGCATTACTTATACGGGTCAAGATTTGAGGTTTTCAGTGACCATAAAAGTTTAAAGTATTTGTTTGATCAGAAAGAGATGAATATGAGACAGAGGAGATGGTTAGAGTTTCTGAAGGATTATGACTTTGGTTTGAATTACCATCCGGGTAAAGCAAACGTAGTGGCTGATGCATTGAGTCGGAAATCACTGCATATGTCTATGTTAATGGTTAAGGAATTGGATTTAATTGAACAGTTTAGAGACTTGAGTTTGGTGTGTGAGAGTACTCACAATAGTGTTAAATTGGGAATGTTGAAGTTAACGAGTGGTATTCTGGATGAGATTAGAGAGGGTCAGAAATCCGATGTGCTTTTGGTTGATAAGTTGACTCTAGTGAATCAAGGTCAAGGTGGTGAATTCAGAGTTGATGAGAATGGTGTTTTGAAATTTGGTAATCGGGTGTGTATTCCGGATGTTACCGAACTTAAGAAGAGTATTCTTGAGGAAGGACATCGTAGTGGCCTGAGTATTCATCCTGGGGCTACGAAGATGTATCATGATTTGAAAAAGTTATTTTGGTGGCCGGGAATGAAAAGAGAAATTGCGAGTTTTGTTTATTCCTGTTTGACTTGTCAGAAGTCAAAGATTGAGCATCAGAAGCCGTCTGGGCTAATGCAACCGTTGGCTATTCCCGAGTGGAAGTGGGATAGTATCAGTATGGATTTTGTTTCTGGTCTACCGAGGACAATTAAGAATTTCGAAGCTATTTGGGTAATTGTTGACAGATTGACGAAATCGGCTCATTTCATTCCGATCAGAATGGATTATCCGTTAGAGAGATTAGCCGAGTTGTATATTGAGAAGATTGTAAGTTTGCATGGTATTCCGTCGAGTATTGTTTCGGATAGAGATCCTAGATTTACATCGAAGTTCTGGGAAGGTTTGCATAGGGCTTTGGGAACTAAGCTGAGATTGAGTTCTGCATATCATCCGCAGACTGATGGTCAGACTGAGAGGACGATTCAGTCACTAGAGGATCTTTTGAGGGCTTGTGTTTTGGAAAAGGGAGGTGCTTGGGATTGTTATTTACCTTTGATTGAGTTTACCTACAACAATAGTTTTCATTCGAGCATTGGTATGGCACCGTTTGAAGCTTTGTATGGTAGGAGATGTCGGACGCCTTTATGTTGGTATGAGTCCGGTGAGAGTGCTGTGGTTGGACCGGAGATTGTTCAACAGACTACGGAAAAGATTAAGATGATTCAGGAGAAGATGAGAATTGCTCAGAGTCGTCAGAAGAGTTATCACGACAAGAGGAGGAAGTCACTTGAGTTTCAAGAGGGAGATCATGTGTTTCTTCGTGTTACTCCGATAATTGGGGTTGGTCGAGCTTTGAAGTCGAAGAAGTTGACACCTCGATTTATTGGTCCTTATCAGATTTTGGAGAGGATAGGGGAGGTAGCCTATCGTATCGCTTTACCGCCGTCACTTGCAAATTTACATGAAGTTTTTCATGTGTCTCAATTGAGGAGGTACATTCCTGATCCGTCGCATGTGGTCCAAGTAGATGATGTACAGGTGAGAGATAACCTGACTGTTGAAACATCACCTAGGAGGATCGAGGATCGAGAGTTGAAGCAGTTGCCGGTAAAGAGATTGTTTTAGTAAAGGTAGCTTGGGGAGGACCAGCAGGTGGCAATGTGACTTGGGAACTTGAGAGTCAGATGAAGGAGTCTTATCCTGAGTTATTCACTTGAGGTATGTTTTCGAGGACGAAAACTCTTTTAGTGGGGGAGAGTTGTAACACCCCGATGAAATAAGGATAATTATTTAATTTAAATTAATATAATATTTATTAATTTAATTAAATAATTGGAATATTATTGGAATATTATTATTATTATTATTATTGGAATAAAAGTTGGAATTAGAAAAGGTCCCATTTGGTAAAAGAGAGTTTTCACGTGAATACAGAAAAACGACTGAAAAGTGGAAAAGGGCAAAGAGCAAGAGAACAAGGGTTGAAGGAAGGAAAAGCTTGAAGCTCAGAGATTTGCCGGATTAACTCAGGTAAGGGGGGTTTATCGTCGATTAATGGGTATTATGGGATAACATGTAGTGGGTAGTGATAGGCCATTGATTTGACTCTAATTGGAATTATGCATGATGAAATTGTGAACTTTTGGATGAACGAAATTGGATTTTGATTGAAAGGAATTCGTAGGAATTAGATGTAAAAATGTTAGAATTGGTGAAATTGAATAAGGTATGATTCGTGTTAGATGATATGAACGATTACTGTGTAAAATTGGACTGTAGGAGATTGGAATTGGGAGATCTCGTAGCAGAGAAAACCATAGCAGATCTGGAAATCTGGTTTCTGGTCATACGCGTATGGCACTAGGCAATACGCGTATGAGATGGTCTGGTACGCGTATGGCACTAGGCAATACGCGTATGGATGAGGAAGATGATGTTTTGAACGTGGTTTGGTCTCTGTTGGTACGCGTATGGGGAAGTGGTACGCGTAGCATACGCGTATGAGATAGGTGGTACGCGTATGGGATTGGCTGAGGAATGGGCCATACGCGTATGGGGCTAGGCAATACGCGTATGGGTAGGATTGTGATTTTTCTGTGCTGTTGTTGTGCAGTTTTTGGTTGTTCAGCTGAGTAATGTAATTTAGCTGATGTATGAAATTATGAATGGACTGTTTATGGCTTAGAGTGTGAGCATATGTCCATTGTGGATGATTGTTGACGTTTGCATGACTAAGTGATTTAGCTTGCATATTGTGGCCTTTATGGTGGTAGCTAATTCCCATGGTGAGGAATTAGTGAGTTAGTATTGTGGATTGTTGTTGATGTTTGCATGCTAGGTGATTAGCGTGCATATCATAGCCCTTGGGGTGGTAGCTAATTCCCATGGTGAGGAATTAGTGAGTGAGTCACTAGGTCTCAAATGAGTGGGACTAGTGAGCTTGGTAGCCGTATCTGGATTTGATCGGTGAGGTTGAACTATATGTTCACGAATAGTCGGTACTGCATGCATGGAGTCTCATTGCATAATGTATGTATGTATGGCGTATAATATGAATGGATGTATTCCAATATTATACGTGGTTTTATGGTTGTGTTGAGTTTGAGTATGATGATGATGATGATTATGAGTTGATATTGCCGTTGCTGAATATGTGTGATCTGATTAGGGTGATGATATGTGTTAAATTACTTAGCATTACATGATATTTTATAATGCTTATTATATCGATTGAGGAACTCACCCTTACAACTATTTTTCAGGTAACGAGCAGTGATTGAGTAGAAGCTAGTCCTTGGAGTCTAGTGTAGTTCCTTAGTGGATCATGCTCTGGTAGATGTAACATCGGGATGGGATGTTTTACTATGTTTTCATTTGGTTGTTGAACAACTTTACATGTAATGTGTTACATGGTTTGAATGTTATTAGTTTGTATCCGCTACGTATTATGCAAATGTTCTATTTTGATTAAATAAATGAGCATGACAGGATATTTTGGAAAATGGTGTGAAGTGTCAAGTGTGACACCCTTGATTGCATATTTACTCTGATATATATTTGTTGTTTTAATTAATTATTGGGGTATTTTAGAAGGGTGTTACAAACTGCATGTCCAAACCATTCCATAATCATTTCAGCACTCATTTACAATTGGTTTTGGGCCTCACATGCGCCTGTACAGGCCCATGCATGGAGGACCCAAGTTCATGCACACAAGTTTGCTCACACATTCCTTGCAGCTGTGGCTATAAATAGACATGCTTGCCTCACACAAATCTCAACCTGAAGGCGCTTGAGTCTCTGCTGAATTCATTCCCCAACCTCTCACCAAAGGAATTTGAGTTTTCACTTTCAGTTTTCAAGTGTGATTTTCAACATTAGTTGATTATCATCACTAATTCCTAAGCCTAGCTCTCATACCAAGCATCAGGATCAAGCTGCAAGCAAAGAATTGGTTGGATCAAGCTCAAAAAAGCTACTCTACAAAGGTTTAAACCTCACTGAATATTATGCATTGCTTGTGTTGGTTTGCATTTCTGAAGTCCTCATATGAGATCGTGAGTTTTAATTTTGTGAATTGGTGAACTTCAGATTGAACACCTAGTTTTTCAACCTCAAATTTCTTCTTCTATAAGGATCTTGAGTATAAACTAAGGTTACAGGGGTGATATACATCACCCCAACTTTAATTTGGTATATGGATCGTGAGTTTTGGTTGAGGTTGTAAAACCTGCAACTGATGGCCGGATTATTGAGCTCGCCGGAGAAGACGGTGGTTTCCACCACCGTCCCTTACGTGGAAGCCTCATGTCCATTGGATCCAAGAGTTGTGATCTAATTCTGGCCGTGTATTATTATGACTTCACTTAATGCTGCATACCACGTTGTTGACTAACGCTCACCCTACGTGCGCGTTTCATTTCCCTTGGATCAACCACGTCAATTAATGAGCGTTAATCCAAGCGTTGTGGTTTTTTCTATTTTCTGAATTTCTATTTTATTTTCTTTTATTCCATTTATTTTCAAAAATTCATAACTTCTTTATTTGGAATCACAAAAATATGGGACCAATTGCAAAAAAATTCTCTTAAATTCTAGTTTCATAAAATGATTTTTAATTATTTTTGTGATTCCATTGAATATTTTTTGTGAATTATTTCATTTCTGATTGTTTTTAATTCATTTAAAAAACTATTTGATATTCAAAAATGCCAAAAATAGTTTCTTAACATGTATGAATGATGATAAGTCTATGAAAAATATTCTCATCAATTTCTTAATTAATTTGAGATTTATTTGAGATTTTAGTTCATATATGTTATTTTTATTCATTTTAATTGTTTAAAAATAGTTTTTGTTTTCAAAAAATGTTGAGAAAATTTGTCAAACCTTGTTTGACCATGTTAGACTTATGATGATCCAATTGGACTTATCCAAGTTGATTTGAATTGGATTTGAAGTTTGACCTTAATTTGTTCATTTTATTTTATGCATTATTTTAATTCCAAAAAATACCAAAAATATGTTTGACTTTTCTTGACTTCTAAACTTCATTTCACTTCTGTTTACCATTGATTGATGTTGATTCCATTCATGTTTGATCAATGTATTTTGGTTATATTTTTTTTAATCTTCATTTTGTACATTCCATTTCCATCTTCATCTTCTTCTTTTTCTTTTAACCAATGAGTTAATGATTTGTGGTTAGCCTTGACATATGAAAAGCTTAACCTTCTTTGATCCAAATCAAATTCATCTTGATCAAAGATCAAGTGAATTGCTTTGTGTCCATGATAGGTTGCTTCTTGGTCAAGCAAAAAACCTAAAATCCATACAAGGTCATTCTTCTTTTCTTTTGGCATGGCAAGTTGTAGGAGCTTGGCTTACTAGTCATGGTCTCTAACTTGTGTTTATTTGCCTATAATTTTATTGACCGGCCTCAGATAGGTGTGACTACTACATTAGTCCACTTACGATTGCTTAACATAGCGCTAAATTGCCTTATGGCATACTAACACTAACTACTAATTACTAATTTTTAATTCAAGCATTTAATTGTTGCAATTTACTTTAATGCAATTTAATTTCTTGCTCATTTATTCATATTGCCTTTTCTTTTTGCTCACTCGAGCTCATGTTTATGTTTATGCAATTTGCTTTTTGCTCACTTGAGCACATTGTGTAAATATACTATTGCCTTGTGTTTGTTTTGTTTTTGTTTGTGTGAACCCAATGCCAAAGGAGAAAGGACTTAGAATTAGGACCTTACCTATGATTAATGGAGTTCAAGAGCAACTAGGCCTCATGCCTTTAGAATGCTAAATATGTTGAAGAGCAACTAGGCCTTATGCCTTTAGAATGCTTAATCTTGAAGATGACTTGAAAGGAACCTTAATCTAAACTCTCTCTTTGTCCATTTCAATTATTGCATTGTGGAACTTTTTTTATTGCTTGTTCTTGTGATAGGGATTCCAAACTTGAGCTAATTAGAAGGACCATTGTCATAAGCATCCAAGTTAAGAGAAAGGCAAAGCCAATTGGAAGATCCTAGGAGCCTGATTGAATATTTGCTTGATTGCTTGAGTTAATTGCTTATTGCTTGCTCAGTCCAAAGGAAAGGAGCAACTTGGATCATCTTTATGATCTCAAGAAAGGAACTCCAAGGGTTTTATTTCTCTTCCCTCATCTTTGCATGTTTAGGATTAGCCCTTCTCTTCTTCTCTCCACTCTAACCCAAGCCAAACTCATTTTGTGCAAACATTGACATTGTTTTAAAATCTAGAAACCTAGACATTATGCCTTTGATTTTTCAAACTCTTTTCATTAATACTTATTTTGAAATTGAATCTTAAGTCAACTTTGACTTTATTTTGTGAATACTTCTAATTGGTAAATCCAACTCACTTCAAATGATTTTGTGGTTCCAATGGCCACCTTTGCCAAAGCTTTTCATAAACATTAGCTATTAGGTTTGAGTTATCATAGTAGTTGATATAAACCTCACCTGTATCCTTAGTGATTGGACTATAAGTCTTCCATACTTATTATAGGGTGGATCCCTCACTAGTATGTTGAAGCTCTCCTCACATGGTGGATTTGTGGTTTAGGTTGAGTTTTCTCCCTTTGATAACAAAAGACCTTAAGGCTTTTGACCAATCAATTCACCAACTTATTTTGAGATTTTTACCCCGAACTACGAGGTTTTGATCCTACCTTTGTGATGGTACGTATGCAATGGGTTCATCCATTCAAACAACAAAATTGTAAATGATTTGTATATTCTTTTCTCATCTCCCCAATCATGTTTGCACAAATATTTTCATAAATACCAACCTACCATACAACATTTGCAAAAAGGGCTCCCTTAGAGTACTAAGGATGTTTTGGGTGCTTAAAACCTTCCCATTGCATAACCAACCCCTTACCCAGATCTCTGACATTTTTATTAGTTTTTGATTTGATAAAACTTCTCGGTTTTTGTTCGCTTTCTAACCTTTCCTTTGGATAAATAGAAGTGCGGTCGCGACTCGAATTGTATGATTTACTTTTGATTTAGTCAATAAATCTAAAGGTAACGAATACCCCGCTACACTAATGATGGTTGAAATTGAGAATGTCAAATGAGATTAAAGGTACTGCACTGTCAGTGTAAAAAAATTTTATATCATCATCCAATAGAATTATAATGTTCTGCCATATCATACCAGTATTTTAAAATTAAATGTGTGATTTGACGGGATGCGCATCTCTCATTGGTTGATAGTGTAAAAATATTTTACATTGTCAGTCAGTGCATAGTCTTTTTTCTCATGCCAAATTTAAAATAAATTATAATAAAATAAAAAGAGAGTTCCTATATTGACATCAAAAATCAACACCGTAGACACAAGAGTAAATGTTAACATGTCATAAGAGAGAGAGAAAAAATTAATATAAAAATAAAACCGGTATGTGTTACGGTATTGGGTGTTGATGTCAAATAAACATATATGATATAAAAAATGAGAAAAGTGGTGATGCAATAAATTTATTTTACACTTTCAACCAATGACGACCATACATTCCGTTAAGTCAGATTAAATTTTTTAAAATACTAGTATAACATGGAGAAATGATATATTCTTATTGAAAGACACTATAAAACTATTTTATACTGTCAGTGCATCACCATTAAACCCATAAAAAATAATGGTAGTTGAAGTTGAGAATATTTATTTTTTCATTTTAAATCTGACATTTTCCTCTTTAAAGATAAGGTGTAAAATTAAGGTTTTTTTTACAAAAATAACCCACTTTTTCAAGGAAATTCCCAAACTACCCCTGGTTTCAAAAAAAATCCCAAAATACCCCACTTTTAGGAGGAGTCGCCAATTGAATTGGAGACTCCTCTTAAAACTTGAATGGAGGCGCCAATTGGATTGGCTAAGGCAGGTGCCCTAGCCAATCCAATTGGTGCCCCTGTGTAGGTTTTAAGAGGAGTCGCCAATTCAATTGGAGACTCCTCCTAAAATGCATTTTTTGTCTTATAAATAGATGCGTTGTATGACTAATTGTTCCACATCTCATATAATCATTTGACAATCATGTTTGGTGTTCATCGCCGATATGGAAAGGTGATTTATGCGAGAGACAAACCTCAAATGCTGATGCTGTTTAGGAACATCACCACGTTCGATAAACTGAAGAGGGAGCTGGTTCGTTGGTTAGATGGGAAAATACCAGAAGGGGAAAAAATCAGAAGTATTGAGAGACTTGATAGTATCTTTGGTTGGGTGCGAATGAAGACTGATAAGGATGATAGGGAAATGATGTTCGGTCGAGACGACATCAATTTGATTGTTGTAATCAGTTAGAAATATATATGTTTTCAGATGTTTTGTACTAATGTTTGTTGTGAACCTCGTTGTAACAAAAACTTAATGATATATAATGATTGAAGGTTACAGAAATACAATGTTACAAAAAGCTTAAGACCTAGATGATGCTCCTCGATTGGGACAATTGTTCTTGTTGTGTCCTAGTTGACGACAGATACTACATAATCTTATCATTTTATCTGTGGAATCCATCTATGTTCTGATACGTGTTCTGTTTGGCCTTCCTTTCTTCTTTCTACGCACCTCGTCATTGTGCCAAACAATATCACCTTCATATGGAGGCCAGTAATCCTCCATTGGTAGTACTGAGAAGCTTTGAGTATATACATTCATGATGGTGTTGGCCTTGTACACATAAGATAAATGGATGTAAGCGTCTTGACGAGTATAAGCGCATGCTGCTATGACATGGGAGCAAGGTATGTGGAAGGCCTGGAATTTTCCACAATCGCACCAACTTATGTTTAGTCTAACAGCGTAGGCTAAATTTGGTCTCCCCTCGTTGTGGTCCATTGTTTCCTGGACGCTGAAATTTTGTCTATGACGGTCAAAGACTGTTACAGCGTGTGTGCTAGCTTTGATGCTCTCCTCTTTCATGACCTTCATGCAACACTCACTGAATACTTGCTGGGAGATTAACATCGCACTCCATCTTTCACCTTTGGTTGCGAACATAGAAGTCAACCTATAATAGGTTGATCTTACCAAGGCGGTTATCAGAAGATTTCGAACTTAGTCAAGTGTTTTATTCTTTCTTTTATAGGATGTATCAAGGTTCCGAGCTAGGGTCCACGAATATGTCCATATGGACCCGATAATTCAACCTTATGTTGAACTCGCCGATTTTGGTCATATTAGCAAGATTTTGTCTTGGTCCATAGATAACAAATTCATTCTAGCTTTATGCGAAAGATGGAGACCAGAGACACACACATTTTGGTTCCCAACTGGTGAGTGTACCGTGACGTTAGAAGACGTCTACATGCTTTTAGGACTACCCATTGAAGGTAAGGCTGTCAATGGTAAGACCAACTATGCAAATTCAATTTGCATGGAGCTCTTAGAGACTGATTTGTTAGATGATAATGCAAGAGGTCAAGGTATACTACTCTCACGCCTTAAGTCGTACTATAATAGTTTATACTTAGATTAGCATTCTATCGAAGATGATCGAATAATAAAAACTAGGTGTTACATTATGCTGTTAATTGGCTCGTTTTTATTTCCTGAAGGTAGTGGTTCTAACATGCATATTATGTACTTACCTCTACTTAGACATGTAGATAGAATAGGAAGTTATAGTTGGGGATCTGCTTGTCTAGCCTATCTCTATAGCTCCTTGTGCAAAAACTCACACAAAGATACATCTACATTTTCTGGATGTGCTGTTTTACTACAAGCATGGGGTTGGTCAAGACTACTGTCTCTAGCACCCGTCAATAACAACCCTTTCACATTTCCGTATGCACAAAAGTAAGTTGTTTAAATTGCTATATCTTTACTTACTTCTTCAAAGATTATTACCTCTAACTAATGTTTTTTTACTTTTTAGTGTAGATGGTCTGCACGTGGTATGATTTACAATAGATGTCCAAGATACTGTATTACTCAGTATCGCAACCTATTGGATCACCTTCGACCGACAGACGTAAGGAAAATAACTTAATTATTTCGTTATATTTTGTTAACTTCTTCTACATTGACTATAATCCTATCTTCTTTCACATTTCAGTTCATTTGGCATCCATACCTTAATTTGGATCATGACCATGAGGTCAACGCTGAAGACGCGGCCGTATGGACTGCATGCACACCGATAATACGGTTTATAACTGTGGAGATGCACAACAGTCATCGTGTCAAGCTGCAGTTCAGTATGCTCCAAAATATCCCAGATCCCCCAGCTAGCCTAGGAGAATGGCATTTGCGCAAAGTTAACGACCAATGGAACTTCAATCCATGGCAAAGCTTCGCAAGATCGGAGTGTCGCAAATGGAAGCACCGTCATGACCATGGGTTAACTGACCCAGTCATGTCAACTGAAGAAAAACCAAGTCGTACTTATATGGCTTGGTACAGATCAGCTGGTTTTCAGTTCATCGCCGAGGATATGTACTTGTACGGCCCACGCCAGATGACTTACACACCTGACACCTTAACATCAAACCCCCAATAACAGTGTCAGACCGGATACACACAACCCCCTGTCTGTTAAACATTCCGTTCAACCAACACACAAACATACAACCAAAACATTTCATACACCTAACCCCAATACCAAGAGCATACCCCATACCACCAGCAACAAATTGACTATCAACCTGATACTCAACATCGCTTCGCACCCACCCCATCACCCTACCAAAGTCGCCTAATCCAGAACACCCAACGTTCATTCAACACCAACCACCCCTCCTCCTACCGTAGCCAAGAAGCTCAAACCTCACAAAACCAAAACATCCAACAACCCTATCTCTACCAAACACCCCAACAACCTTTCCAACCTTTCCTCGACGCATCGTTCACACAAATGTCTCCCTTCAACCATCCCGATCATCCATCAATGAGTCAACCACATCCCAACTTCTCTGGCATGGGTCATGAGCTCAGCTACGGCGGTACACCATCGATGCATACTGAAGACTATGTCGGATTGTCTGACTACCTCAATAGACCTTCTCCTGTAGTTGGTAGTGACGCTCCTGGCCCCTCAGATGATCAAACATCGGTACCGAATCGTCAATGTGGGTTAGGGCCACGGGTTAGGGTAGCTAGAGGATGTGGGACCGGAGGTCGGTTAGGTGATCCCGGTCATCACCATTAGGTTTCTTTGTGTAAACGGCAAATTTTATTAATATCAAGTGGTCTTATATCAAATTTATCTATCACAGGGGCTCCAATTGAATTAGCGACTCCTCTTAAAACCTACACAGAGGCGCCAATTGGATTGGCTAGGGCACCTGCCCTAGCCAATCCAATTGGCGCCTCCATTCAAGTTTTAAGAGGAGTCTCCAATTGAATTGGCGAATCCTCATAAAAGTGGGGTATTTTGGGATTTTTTTTGAAACTAGAGGTATTTTGGGAATTTCCTTGAAAAAGTGGGTTATTTTTGTAAAAAAACCTAAAATTAATACTTCAAAAGTCATTTTTTTTTTCATTTTAAATCTGACGTTTTCGTCTTTAAAGATAAGGTGTAAAATAATACTTCAAAAATCATTTAATAAATAGATATTATCTCGAATACTTATTATAAAAAAAAAGTTCACATTTGATTTATTTATAGTTTATATTTATTTGTTATTTAATGTATTTAATTTTTTTTTTATAATAAAAACAAAATAATAGGTGTTTTGTTTTTATTTTTATTTATCTTAAATTATTTATTTGTTCCTTTAAGATATTTATTATTTATTTTTACTAATTTACTATTATTTATTAGATTTTAATTCATCTAACTGTTCTATTATTTATTATTAATAAAATAATATTTTATAATTAAAATCAATATAATTAATTATTATTTTAAAAAGTGTGAAAATTTCAAAGAGAGTAATATTCTATAAATATTTCTCATCATATTCATCCTTCAATTTAGAGAGAGAAAAACTCAAGAGATGGGAAACATTGATCCCGCTTACATGCAATCCACAGAACACCGTCCCAAATCATCTGCATTTGTACAAGTCGATGAAATTCCAACCATTGACCTCTCAGAAAGTATAGAACAAAAGCTGGTCTCAAACATTGGCAAAGCATGTGAGGAGTGGGGATTCTTTCAAGTAATCAATCATGGAGTTCCCTCTGATATTATCCTAAAGGCTGAGAATGAGACCAAGAAATTTTTCGAGCTAAGTATGGAGGAAAAGAAGAAAGTGAAAAGAGATGAAGTTAATGCAACAGGTTATCATGATGTTGAGCACACTAAGAACATAAGGGATTGGAAAGAGATTTTTGATTATCATGTTGAAAATGCAACACAAGTCCCTTCTTCTGATGATCCACATGATTTAGAGCTATGGACTCTCAAAAATCAGTGGCCAAAATCCCTTCCAAATTTCAGGTATATTTCTTACTTAAAATAGTTTCTAAATTAAAGCAACATAAAACCATCATTATGTTTTTTATTTTCCATTAGGGAAACAATGGAGGAATATGCTAGGGAAGTGGAAAAGCTATCTTACAAGTTATTGGAGTTGATTTCATTGAGCTTAGGCTTACCTGGTGACAAATTCCATGACTGCTTCAAGAACCAACTAAGCCTAATGAGGCTGAATCGCTATCCTCCATGTCCTTTTCCTGATTTGGCACTTGGTATTGGTCCTCACAAGGATCCTAGTGCTTTGACTGTGCTTGCACAAGATGAAATTGGAGGCTTACAAGTTCAAACAAAATCACTTGGTGATTGGATTCCTGTTAAACCTATTCCTGGTGCACTCATCATTAATTTAGGTGATATTGTTCAGGTACGTTGTTCCAACAAAGCAGTTTCAATATTGGAGAGGATATAGATTTTTTTTAAAAAGATTAGAATATAGAATTATGAATTAAATAACTTAATCTTTGTTATTGTAAATAACTTAGCTAGAGTGTAGTGTAGCATAGAGTAACTTTCTATAATTTGGATAATAATATTTAAAAGGATTAAATAAGATTGTGATTCTTATAAATATATTATTAAATTTTAGTTTTTAGGCAAAGTATCTCTTGACTGCATCTGAATTCACAGGACGAGTGAAATCCTCCCCATCCATTGTTGTAAGCATCAAAGTACCGCCTGAAAAGGCTCTCTTAACAACATATGGACCTTCATAGTTTGGAGTCCACTTGCCCCTGGAATCGGGCGCGAAAGACAAGACTTTCTTGAGCACGAGGTCACCTTCTCGGAACATACGAGACTTGACCTTCTTACCGAATGCTTTCTTCATTCTCTGCTGATATAACTGACCATGACACATGGCAGTCAATCGCTTCTCTTCAATCAAATTCAGTTGGTCATAACGACTCTGAATCCATTCAGCATCAGTCAAATTGGGATTTGAGGGTATACTTTTTCTTTTATTTTTTCTTTCTTTTTGATTTTGATTTTGATTTTGATTCTTTTATTTTTCACCCCCTTTTTTTTTATTACATTTGTAATGCCCCAGTTTGACTGTTTTTGCTGATTCTCAAGATACAGCTGACTGATCTTCTTTTTGTGCTCAAGAAGACGGGTAATCTCATCAGGAATCCCTTCAACCTCATCTTCCTCTGCTTCGAATACAGGGAATTCAAAATTGGGAGATGACGTTGGATCATTATGTTCAATGGGTTTAGAAATCCCTGCATAATGATTTTGGATAATGGAAAGCTTTTGAATTTAAACAAGCAAATCATTATGTAGATGAAAAGAGATTTTATTCTTGTTTTTCATGGTTTTTTGTGATCACCGTTTCCATGCAAAAAGCAAAAAGTGAAAATAATTGGAAAAACAAATGTTTAACATGCATCAATTGAATGAAAATATCATTGTATATGATGCCGACAATGTCATCACTCCTCCTTTTGGCATGGGAGAAGAGTTTTTAAACAAAGTGAACAAATTACGCTGACTTATGAATGATTGTAGGAACATCCACAGCGACCCAATTGTGGTAGATCCCGCCAGGGATGACAAAATTGTCAGTATCCTCTGCATCCTCTTCCAGAATAGCAACAGCTTCTTCAGCTTGATTGGCGTGGATGAAACCTCCACTCTTGAACAGCCCTTGCGCGTTGAATGCCCCAGAAGAATAGTCAATGCCAGCCCGGGATTTGTTGTCTTCAAGCTCGATCATCTTCCCTAAACCAGCAACTGCACCACATTCAATGGCCAGTTTCACATCACGATAGGAAGCAAATGAAGGAGACTTCTTCTCAACAGGCTCGGCTATAGACAAAGCTTGGAAAGGAGTTCCAACTTCATCCTCAACATCAATATATGAGAAAGAAGACAAGTGGCTAACCAGGAATAAATCCATCAAAAGCACTTAGTCTGGTGATTTCCTCTTTGAGTTCACAATTCTCTTGTTCGAGATGATCCATCAATCTTGCAAAGTTGGCTCTGGTGTAGTACCGGTGAGTGCGCGTGTCTTCAAAATAAATGAAGAGCACCACAGTTAGGCCACAGGACCAGAGGCTGAGAACAACACCTGCTTATGCAAATGATGCATGCAATGCTCGTGCACATGATTTGTTTTTATTTCAAAGGAACTCGAGAGTTTTATTTGCAAATTTTGAAATATTAAGCATTTTATCGCATATGGAAATATCTCATCAAATAGTTCTTTGCCTTTCCATACCTGAAATTTTTTGCAAAGAAACCCCTGAAGATCCTTAAAAAAAAATTCTCATTTTTTGATGATATGGATGCAGATGAATGCATGAATGCATGAATGCAACAATCACACTCAAGGATCAAGCAAAGCACACCAGACAAAGGTCATGGGAAAACTCATAGCATCCTTAATATCAATCATCCATTTTGGTGGATTATGGTTTTCACCTTATCGACACCCAAGTTCCATTGATATTAACGATACATGAACCGGCTCAATCATCCTTAATATCAATCATCCATTTTGGTGGATTATGGTTTTCACCTTATCGACACCCAAGTTCCATTGATATTAAGGATGTCTGAACGACTCAACGATGAATCACGGGTTTGTTGAGAGTCACGAGCATGGAGTCTCGGTTAAGAACCACCCAGAGGGAGTGTACTAGGGTTTAAACCTGCTGTCGCATCGCGCGAAAAACCGGCGGGAAAAGAAAGAACAACAGAGCCGCCACCGTGCGTTATTTATCCCAAAAGAGGGAAAGGAAACGCTCAGAGTAAACCTGGGAAAGAACATGGTCTCGCGACCAAAGAGTATGGGTTCGGGAGTCGGTTATGCGAAGGGAAGGTATTAGCACCCCTACGCATCCGTAGTACTCTACGGGATCCACGCACACTAGAAAGGAAATTGGTTGCTAAACACTGCTCAAATATTCACACACACCGGCTGAAAGAAAGGAAAGAGACTGACTGAAACTGAACTCGGCAGGATGTCGCATCCTGGGCCTACTTAGTCTATCAGGCATAGACATCAGAGTCCAAGTAGTTCGGACTGGGAAACGACACATGCTCGCTAGGATATCGCATCCTATGCATACGTATCTTCTCGGACGAGAGAAGAATCAGAGCATTCGTAGCTCGGCTGACACGCACACAAACAAACACCGGCAAAGGCAAACGTGGAGCCCGAATGCCAATCACTGGACTTACATCAGCATCCGAACCAAAAACACACGCACACTGGAACCCAAATGCCACTCGATGGACTTACATCGGCTTCCAAGCACACAACAACACAACAGGTTGATAGGGAGTCGGGGACTCGAGTCTATAACTGTCAAGCACACACTCAAACAAACAGACAACAAATTGCTAAGGAGTCAGGCACTCGAGCCTAGCAAAGGTCAGACGACACACACAAAATGAAAAAAAGGGGCGCCCGGAGAGATCAGCTCAATCTCCTGCCTACATACTTCATCTGGTGTGAAGATCAGGGCGATGTAGTTCCCCTACGCAGGGATAAAGGATCTAGTCTAACCAGATAACAGAGGGAGACACAACTAGGGAGACTACGACTCGAGCCTAGATGTTATCATGCAAATCATCCCTAAGTTAAGGTTTCTAGCTAAGTGGCACAAGGGCCAACCTATCCTAAGCATGGCTCACACAGGAAGCAAGCCACACACACTTAACTTGCACAGGAAACAAGCCAAGCAAAACCTAACTTGCACAGGAAGCAAGTCTAAACTAATCCTGACTTGCACAGGAAGCAAGTCAAACTATCCTAACTTGCACAGGAAGCAAGTCAAACTATCCTAACTTGCACAGGAAGCAAGTCAAACTATCCTAACTTGCACAGGAAGCAAGTTAAACTATCCTAACTTGCACAGGAAGCAAGTCAAACAATCCTAACTTGCACAGGAAGCAAGTCAAACAATCCTAACTTGCACAGGAAGCAAGTCAAACAATCCTACAAGCATAGATAGCACACGCTATACACAAACAAGTGGCTCAAACAAGGGTTAGGTTTTAGTCAAGGGGTCATATCAACCTCAACAAACAAACCTCTGGAACTGGGTGAATGTTGCTCTTAACCTTGCCATTGAGGGGCTAAGGTGAAGCAGATGAAAGGATGAAGTGAGGATGAGACCTCACAGCTCTTATCCCTGGCCAGGGAGATCTCAAGACAAGAATGTGTGGGTTCAGAAAGTGGGAACCCTTCTACACATTAAAACTGACTCAACTGTACAGTTGTACAAGATCTTGGGTTTGTATCCGCAATGCATCAACACAGTGGTGTGAGCAAAGCAGATGACATACTGAATAGTGGGGGATAGATTGCATATCCCTACCTTCCACCAATTGCCTCTTCACTTAGGAGGACTTTGACTCTATGCAAGGACAAAATTAAACATCCACAAACATTGCCTCTTAAGGAGGACTTCAGACAGTTGCCTGGCCAAGTAACGGGCCAGGTCTTCCAGACTACATGAAGATTAGAAGCATACCTCAATGCAAATTGCTTATACAAGCAAAGCAAAGCAATAAGTTCACAAGGAACTAAGCAACTAAAAGCACCTGAAACAGTCAAGCAGATGTTAGTATGCAACTTCAAACAAAACAGACAGAAACAGACACCAACAGTCAATTAGAGGCACATGGATGTGCAAGGCACAAGGCTTAAGGCATGTGAGCCAAGCCACCTACAAAACACACAAGTTAGTCATGGTATTTAAACAAGCTCAATCAAAAGAATTGGTCTCAATGGCCATTTGGTGTTCCACCTGAAAACACAAGCTCAAAGGTGAGTAACGGGACCACTAGGGCAAGCCTAGGGTCAAAAGAGAATAAAAAGGTCAAAACAGCAAGGGATACCCAATCAAAGTCAAGTTTAAACATTCAAGAAACAAAACCAATTGGGTTCACATCCACATCAATCATCATCATCATTTCATGAACAATTTAGGTCAAAGTATAGCAAACAGAAGCTCATAGGAGTCAACAGCAAGACTTAACTCAAAAGTCAACTCAAACATTTCCAAAAATCGCCAAATAAATCATGGTCAATCACAATCCATAGCATGGTAAGCATGTCAAATTTCATCTCATTTGGACAAGTGGAAGGAAGTCAATGAAAATCAGAAAGTCAAAGCAATTTTGAACATGCTCAAAAAAGTCAACCAAACATGTATCAACTTAGAAAATTCATAAATCAGAGATGACATATGATAAATGAATGGGATCAAAACCATGGCAAAGATGAGGATGTCTAGTTATCTCATGTAAAATTTCATGTCCATCCAATAAAGTATGAGAATTTCACAAATGAAATGGGAACAAGTGTCACACAAGGTCAACATATGACTAACCAGGGGAGAAAATCTCAAACAATTAGGAAATGCCACAAATAAATCCACAAAAAATCACATGTAAACTATACATACAAGAGTAGGTTCATGCAAAAAATCAGATCAATTGGAGGTCAAGAAGCATGGTAATGAAATTCATGAAGTTGGGCATCAATGGTGTGACACAAATTGTCACACCCTAATTCAAAAATTCATAACTCACAAACCAGCAATGATAAATTCACAAACTCTACACCAAAATCACCATGAGTGTGTCTAGTTTAAGCACAAAAAATTTGGGAGCCATTGGATAAAGTATCATCATTTCACAAAGGTTTTGGCAAGATGTACAAAATTTGGTCACATGTCACAAACCCTAGCACCATTTAAAAACCATTCATCCAAAAATTCTGGAAAAATAAAGATAAAAAAGTAGAGATCATGATGAACACAACATAAAAAATCCCATTCAAATTGGATTAAAATTGAGCAAGTTAGGAATTTTGGAAGATTGGTAATCAAAGTGAAGAAATTAATTGAATTAATATTGAGAGAATGACATTTTTGTAAATAACCCAGTCACTTATCAAAACGACCGTGTTTTGGTCCAGAAAATGAAATGTTTTCATTGGCTAGTGGGGAATGGCACAGTAACACGTGAGAATGTGAAAAATTCTGGAAAAATAAATTGGGAAACTAGGGTTTATGTTCATCATCATCCCCCAAATTCGAATTTCTTAATTTCTCCCCAAAAATGTCAATTGAGCATACCATTGTAATCATCAAACATCATACAACAACAATCCAAACCCTATTTTCATTAATTCGAACTACACAACAAGAAATCAAAGGAAACATTTTCAAGTATCAAACTTTATCTCATCATATCTTCATGAATAAGCAACCAATCCAAAAAGTGAAAGCATCACTAAACTCAGCATTAAAAAACCTATTCCAAACATGTGTCAATTTGAGAAATCATGGAACTCGAAAACTTACTTATTTGGAAAAGCAGTTGTGTTGCTGATGCTTTTGGATGTTATTGAAGTGCAACAGTTGTCCAATGGCCTTCTTGATGATGAATGATGATGCTAGCTTTGCTTTGTGGATGCTTGGAGTGAAATTCAATGCTCAACCTCTTTGATGTGCAGGGTGTTATGTTGCTGTGCATGATGGTAGCAGGTTTTGTGATGATGAATAGATGGTCCAAAATGAGGCTTTGGAGTGAGTGTGCCTCAGTGAAGTTCCACTGGTTTTTTTTGGTTGATGGCTACTAGTTTCAAAATGGTGAGAGCATTGTGAAGTGGCAAAATGGCCAGGTGAGGTTTTGACAGAAAAATGAAATGGAGGTTGCTAGGCTGCTGCAGGTTTGAAGTTGGCAAGGCAAGGTTTTGTTTTTTGACAGCAAGTTGAAAAATGTAAAGATGGATTTTTAGAGAATGAGATGGAGTTGGCTGTTGGTGCTGCTGCTGTAACTGTTGTTGTTGTAACTTTGATGCCTTTTGACAGAAAACCTGAGATGCAAAGCCAGGATCAGGTTTTTAGAGGGTGTATGCTGCTAGCAGTTGGTTGTGTTAGCAGAAAAATAGTGATGCCAAGGTGAGTGCAAGGTGATTGTGTGATGTAGGCTAAGTCATGTTATGTTGGTGGTCACCATGCAATGCTTCAAGTTTGGTTCATGCAGGGTTTAGGCAACTTTGGTTTTGGACAGGTTTTGGAGTTTGGCCAAATGAAGTTCAAAGGCAAGTGGCAAGGTGTGATTTGGGGTTGGACAGAAAAATGGGAATGTAGGGCAAGGCCAGGGCAGTTAGCAGGTTTTTGTGGTGGATGCTGGTTAGGTTTTAGCCATGATGAAGAGTTGTGGAAAAAATGCAATGGCTAGGTTTTTGTAGGCTTGGACAGAAAGAGTGAGAGGCAAATAGCAGGGTGAACCAATGAAGTTCTACTGTTTTTTTTTGGTTAGCAGGTTTGGTTTGTTGTGCTTGACAGCAAATTTTGGAATGCCCCCAAAGCAGCCTGAATGCAATGCAGTGTGTTAACCAATTTTTCTGCTGTTACATGTGGCTACCATTAATGCTTGGTCTTGACAGAAAAAGAGGAGTCCAGTTTGCTGCTAGGTTGCTTTGTGTCTTCTTGGTCTGCTGCTGTTCTTGGACAGGAAAAATGCAAAGTGAGGTCCTGGTTGGAGAGTGATTTTCTGTTGCCAAGCGTTTGACTGTGGCTGTGGCTGGTTTCATGACAGGGAAAAAGAAAGGGAAAACCATGCTGTTACTGTTTGGTTTGAGATGGCTTTGTGGTTTTGAGTTTTTGACAGTTTTTTTTAGAACATGGCCAAAGCAGTTTTTAGTATGAATGAGTCTTGGTCAGTTCTGTTGCACTCCTCCCTTTCTTGTGACTGCCATGAGCCTCTCTTGACAGAAAAGTGGTGCTGTCCAAACTGCTATTGGACAGTACAAGTTATGGCTATTGCATTTGGTTGTTGAAGCAATGTACTTTCCTCCTCAATCCAAGCAAGCAAGAATGGCTTTATGTACTGTTGGGGTATGGCTGCATAATGAGGCTTCAAAAGTGACAGAAAATGCTGCATAATTGCTGTCCTTTTGAGGTACAAGGCAAGGCATGGTGGAAGCATATACAAGTATGGTGTTTTTGTACCTTTCTTGCAATTCAAGCAACCAAGCATGACTCACATGTGCTGCATATTTTGACTTTGCAAACACATCCTAAATGACATTTATGAGCTGTTCCAATTGGCCAAATGTTGAAAAAATGTTTTAATCAAAAAGTCAACTCTTGGTCAAACTTTCATTTAAATGAAAAAGGTCAAAATATGCCATTTTGATTGGTGAAGTTTTGGCACATGAAATTTATATTTTTGGAAAGAGGGGATCAAATGTGACTTGTAGGAAAAAACCCCACCAAAATTGGTCAAACGGTTTGAGAGATATGGCCTTCTGAAGTTCAAGATTTTCTGAAATCGATTCGATCATAACTTTCCAACCACACATGGGAATTGAGAGTTCTTGGACTTTTTGGAAATGGGAGAACAAGATCTTCAACTTTCATGTTGGGCAAAAATTCATTTGAGGCTTGTATCAAAATGTAAGTTTGAGGATCAAGACTTTCCATTTATGGCAGGTTTCAATTACAGGCCCAGTTTCTATTTTGGGAAATTCATGATCTGGCTTCAAATTCTTCCATGATGGTGTTTGGCATGATATATGATGACTATTTGGACATGAATGAACTCTCACAAACCAATTCCAATCATCCAATCACTGATTAAATGGACAGTTGACCAATAGTTGACTTTTAGGGTTTCTGACTGATTATGCATTGACTGATGACTTCCAAATCCTAATTCCTTGAGAACTTGACTTCAAATGATGTCCCAAGTTGTATGAACTCTTGATTATTGATCATGGTGCCCAAATTCCACAAGAATGGCCATCATTCACTGCTTTGACTGACTGTTGACTTTCTAGGGTTTTTGACTGTCTGTGCATTAACTGATGAGCTCTGAGCCTTCAACCCTTGACTTGAACACTTCAAATGGACCCCCAAGTCATGTGAACTTGTTGGACAAACCCTAAGGCCTTGGCCCCTTGAGAATTGTGCTTGCTTGCTTGGTTGACTGATCTCCTGATCAGTTTGACCTAATTTCTTGATTGGCTTGCACTTGAGGCAAAAGAGGCGATGCAATGCTATGCAATGGACCATGATATGCTATGACCTAACATGAAAATGTATGTACAATGATAGGTGCAAATTTGAGGTGCTACACCTGCCAAACATGTTCTACCAGAGGTTCCCATAGTCATCATCCCATCTTTCGAATATTATCGGAGGAACGAATACTCGTATTCCAAAAATATTCTCAAGAGAGACTCTTATGAGTGTAGTATCGCGTAACAATCGCATCAGATCTTACATCTGAACGACCTCCGCACTACGTCCTAAAAATAGGCCAAGATGGGCTTGGTAAACTAAGGTCCTTGGCTTCTAAGGCACATGATTGAAAGAATAATGCCTAACCACAAATAACTTATGTGACATTATTAATCCAACATGACCTCCACCAAGTGAACGGACTCGCAAGTCAACTTGCTAAGGAATACTCCACACAAGTCGACAAGACTATGCCATTCTCGTATCCTAGAGTGCACTCGAGTTTGGGTATAGAACTCATCTCACAGAGATCACCAAGCAAACAACAATTGTATATCAAGCAATTCAAACATTACAATCAATACAGTAATCCCAAATTGTACAAAAATATGTCAAACAAATAAACAATAACATACAACAAGGGTGAAAAGTAGGCAAAACCACCAAGGATTTTATCCCCAGCAGAGTCGCCACTTTTCTGTAGCGGTGTATTCGTCACTTTATGATTTATTGATTAAATCAAAAGCAAAGCATACAAAGAATCGAGTCGCCACCGCACTTTTATTTATCCAAAGGAATGGCTAAAAAGCGAACAAAAGCCTAAGAAGTTTTACACATAAAAAACTAGTGAAAAGATCAGAGATCTGGGTAAGGGGTTAATTACGCAATGGGAAGGTGTTAGGCACCCAAAACGTCCTAGGTACTCCTAGGGAGCCCTTTTCACAACTTGTTGTATGAAATGTTATTTGTTTATGAAATATTTATTGTGCAAACATGGATTGAAGAGATGAGAGAAAGAATATACAAGTTATTATTTTTGTGTTTGAACGAATGAACCCGTTGCCTACGTACCTTTCCATGGAAGGTAAGGATCAAAACGCCGTAGTTCGGCTAAAAGATTTCCAAAAGTGTGGGTGGATTCATTTTAAAACAAAAGCCCTAAGGTCTTTCGTTATCCACGGGAGAAAACTCAACCTTATACAAACAACAAGTCCACCATGTGAGAAAAGCTTCAACTTGCTAGTGAGGGACCATGCCCTATAATAAGCAAGGAAGTCTTACAGTTCAATCACTAAGGACAAAAGGTGAGATTTACATCAACCACTAAGATAATTGAGATCTATGGCTAATGTATGAAAACTTATCAAGAATGGACAAAGCCACAAAACAATTGAATGAGTGGAATTAATCAATTAGAATTTATTCACAAAAGATGATCAAGATATGATTAGAATTCAATTCAAAAGAAGTATTATGAAAATGAAGTTTGAAAAAATCAGAGGCTTAAAGCCTAGGTTTCTAATTTGAAAACAAATGAAAATGTTTGCATAATAGTTTTTCAGGTTTTGAGTTAACATGCAAATGGAGGTTTAAAGCAACAAAAGGTGGGAGGGTTAAGGAAGTAAAACTTCTTAGATGTTCACCTCTTGAGATCATATGTAGATGATTCAAGTGATTCCTTTGGAATAGGCAATAATGCAAATAACAGATGAACAAAGTAAATGGATACCGGATGCCAATCAATGGACTTATTCCAATCTCACAAAACAAAATGGATATCGGATGCCAATCAATGGACTTATTCCAATCTCCTAAAACAAAATGGATATCGGATGCCAATCAATGGACTTATTCCAATCTCCTAAAGCAAAAAGAAACAAATGATACCAGATGCCAATCAATGGACTTATACTAGTCTCCTAAAACAAAACAAAACATGGAATGCAATAAGCAAGAGGAAACAAGTTGCCAATAAATGGTCTTACACTCGACTCCAAGGAAAGGAATGCCAATGAATGGTCTTAGTTCCAAATCCCTACCAGATCATAAGAAACAACTGCCAATAAATGGACTTACAATTGATTCCTCAATGGACAAACAAAGATGTCACAAAGATATGAGCAATGATCATGAAATGATATACCATTAATGATGATAAGTGCACAAAGGTACACATAAGCAAATATGTATAGATGAATCAAGTAAGCAAACAAACAAGTCAATTAGCACACACTATACACAATCAATTAGGCTCAAGCAAGGTTAGGCTTGTACAGCCAACTGGAATGGGGTCATTGTGCTCTTAACCCTAACATTGAGAGTTAGGGTGAAGCGGATGAAATGGAGATGAGGGGTGTGCCTCATAGCTCTTATCCCTGGTCAGGGAGAGCTTTGATCAATGGAAAGTGTGGGAGTTCAGAAAGTTGGAACTCTTCTCCACATATGATAGACTCTATAAGATCTTGGGTTATTATTCACCATGAATCAACACATGGTGTGAGCAAGGTGAATGACACACTGAGTAGCAGGAGATGGATTACACATCTCTTTTATCTGCCAATTGCCTCATAAGAGGACTTTTCCTGCTTGGCACAAAAGATAAACAATCACAAGCATTGCCTCTTAAGGAGGACTTCAGACAGGTGCCTACCAATAACAGTAGGTCTTCCAGACTACATGAAGATTAGAGATTATACCTAAGTGGTTAAGCAACCAAGCAAAAGCAAAGTTCAAATGAACTTAAAGCAACTTAAGTACCTGTGGAAACACTAAACAAATCAGTACAATACTCAAACAAACAGACAATAGTCAATAAGCAACAGTCAAACCCAATATACAAAATGTGTAAGCCAAAAGCAAACTCAAATGAGTTAACATCAATCTACAAAACACACAAAGGTTAGTAATCAAAGGCAAACATCAATGCTCAAGTGATGAAGCATCATTAACCATGTAACTTGAATGCTCAACCTGAAATCAAAGCTCAAATGTAAGCCACAAACCACTAGGTCAAAGCCTAGGGTCAAAGATGGAGAAAAAATTCAAAACAGGAGCTGAAACTTAACATGAATCAACTTCAATCACATCATGACACATTCCAAAAGGTCTCACATCAATATCATTAACCAAAAGCATTTCATGATCAAGTGAAGTTCAAGGCAATTTCAAAGCTCAAATGTGATCAACCAGAATGAAAAATGCAAATCAAATCATAAATAATTCAAATAATTATGAGAAAATTCATGATCAATCAAGACATTCATAATATGCATCACACAAAAAATCAGAAGCATTGGACATCATTTGGTATGGCAAACTCATCATACAAGTTGAACATCAAAAGGTGTGACACAAATTGTCACACCAACTTAGCACAATCATAAAACAGAATTGGTAATTGATAAAAATGCCAAATCAAAACCAAAATGTCAAGAAATGTGTCTAGTTATAGCATGCAAAATTTCACATTCATTGGATAAGAAACAAGCATTTCACAACATGATAACCAAGGTAAGGTCAAATAAGGACACATGTCCAATCATTTTAGCACAAAAAATTATCCAGCCAAGCACAACTTGTGAAATCATGATGATAAAAAACTAGAGAGAACAAGGATCACAATGCAAAAAAACTGGTATTTTTTGGATTAATTTTCAAATAGTTATGAATTTTCTAAGATGAGAAAAATTAAAAACAACACATGAAGCATAGTATGAAATATGTGGAGGGAAAATGGATAAAATGTGAAGGCATTTGAATTTCGCTGCAGCCAAGGATCGAACCACAGACGAATTCAAATATGCACACCTTAGACAAAACGACGTCGCATCACTCAAACCCTAGCGCGCCAAGCATTTCGTAGCTAATTCAAAAAATCGTAGCTAAATGGAAGCAGAATGGTAGTTAATACTGGAAATGAGAAAACTCAAGGTTGAAGATGAAGATCATCATGATCTTCATCTGGATTTTCCAGAAAATCTCAAACATGTCCAGAAATTGAAATCAAGCACAGAATCATGTAGTGCATTCAACATACATCAAAGATCCACAATTATTTCATGCAAAAACATCCAAACATGCACGGATCGAAGAAAATAAGATTCAATCATCAAGACTTCAATCTATCATATCTCACTCAAAACAGCACCAATTTGCACGATTCAAAGCTCAGAATTACCAGCATACCTAGATCTACAACATCATGGCAAGGAAATTCAAAAATAAGAGATTCGATTTGTAACCTCTTGAAGAGCAGAAACTGGAATTTGTGCTATCTGCAGCTTGTAATGCTTCAATTCTACTCTACAGTGCTTATGGAGTTTATTGATGGAAAGAATGAAGCTCAAACACACTTGGATTCAACAGAATTTGAAATCACCATGAATGCTTTCATCTTCGAGTATGCTTCAATGTGGCTCCAATTGCTTCAAATCCACGTGCAAACTTGTTCAATAGAGGTTCAGGATCATGAATCTAGCATTGGAATGTACTCTAGTTTGAAGAATTTGCAGAAATTTTTGAGAGAAAATTTTGGAGAATTTGGATCTAGATCTGAAAAATGAATGTTAATTCCCTGAAAACAGTTATGATTTTCTTTATATATGCCTTGCTAATTATGATGTAATCATGTTTAAGCCAAATGCTAATGAGATTAGTCAAGTTTTAAGGTGTATGTGCAAATTGGTTTTTCACCCTCATGCATGGAATGCATGTGTGAGCAGTGCACGAATTCCCTTCATTTTCACTTAAAATCCAATTTTGAAACCAATGGTGATGGCAACAAGTTCAAACAATGCACCAATTTTGAATGTTAGAATTTCCCTCCAAAAAACCAATGAATTAACAAGTGATCATGTGATAATAGTTCATGTAATGTGATGCATGATTTGGAAATTAGAGGTCAAGAGGAGAAAAATGCAAAAAGAGCCACTCATTTTGGAGCTTTGGTTGAAAAGTTATGTCCATTTGAAGTTCCATGCATACTTTGCCATGTTTTGATCATATCTCCTTAACCACATATGAGAAATTGATGATCTTTGACTTTTTGGAAATCGGAGAGAAAGATCTACAACTTTCATGTTCAACAAAATTTCATTTGAAGCTTTCTTGATGATGTAATCTTGAGTTGAAGTTGGTCCAAAACCTTTCCATTTTTGGAAAGTTTGAATTATGGGTCACTTTCTATTTTTGGAAAGTTTTGACTGGACCTCAAATTCTTCAATGTGAGTGTTTGAAATGTCAAATGAGACTTGTTTGAACATGAATGAAGTATTTCTAATCACTTCCCACCTCCAAATCCACAGTTGACTTTGCAGTTGACTTTCTAGGTCTTCAAATGACTGGGAAATGTTCTGATGAGATTCAAGCCTCTTCCACTTGGGATTTTGCTTCAAAATAACATCATAGCTCATATGAACTCTTGATAATGATTGTGGGGTCCAAATCTCAAGAATGACCACCATTTATTGCTCAATGAATGCCTTTGATTGCCTTGACCTGTTATTGCTTTATTTGCAAGACAAAGGTTAGATGACATATTTTTGTACTTTTTGGTTAGTGATAAAAAGAAAAACAATGATATACAAATGCAAACATGCTTGGTGATCAGGAACCACTCTCAAAAAGATGACCCACCCACAGGGAAGGAAGCAAGGTGTCCAATGATCCTTGAGGCAATGCAATGATATGATATGATGCCCTGAGGGATCTTAGGGACAAAATTGGGGTCTTACACTTAGTTTGTTATATTTGTTACTTAGTAGTCAAGTAATTTTATATATAAATATTTACATATGTAAATCAGTTTATATAACAATCATTCTTCAATCATAGTAATTCTTATTTTCATATTCTCTCTCTCTCTCTCTTCCTCTCCTCACTAAAAGTGTCTCACGCACTAACAAATTGGTATCTAGAGTTTCGGTTAGATTCTTGATCGTGTTTTCAAGAATCACACGTAAGTGACCGTCTTTCCAGGATTGTGGGTTATTAATCGCGTCTGCTGTAAAGATGAATGGCACCAACGACATTCTGAATTGACTTTCAATTTTTGACAGCAAGAATTGGATTCGATGAAGAAAACAGATGTAGTTCTTATTCGGATTTCATGAAACCCTTGAAGTGGTTACTAATGGCGTTCTTGAGCTTGCTGAGAATGCAACTGATGCTCAGAGAGTCGCGCACAAGAAGGCGAAGAAGAAAGATTGCAAGGTCGCGTATTGCATTCAATCGACGGTAGATTCGGTGAACTTCAACAGAATTCCTCATGCTGAATCGATGAAGGAGGTATGAGATACTCTTGTCAAGTACTTTGAAGGAGGTGAGAAAGTCAAATTTGTCGAATTGCATACTTTACGACGACGATATAAATTGTTGCAGATGGGAGAAGATGAAAATATTGCAGGCTATGTGTCCAAAGTGAGGAATCTCGTTCATCTCATGAAGGGTTATGGTGAAACCTTAACTAATAAGATGATAGTTGAGAAGGGAATGTGTACGTTGAACTCTCACTCTGATCACGTTATCATAGCAATTCAAGAATCCAACAATCTTCAAACCATGAAGTTTGAAGATTTGGTTGGTTCGTTAGAGGCGCATGAGATTAGGATTGTCGAAAGGAAATGGGTTTAAGATTTGATACAAGCACTGCAACCTCAGGCTTGGGAGAAACATGGTGGTTCCAACAAGTTCAAAGGCAAACGAGACAAGACTCAGAGTAAAAAGTCTTGGTCAAACCCTCAAAAGCACAAGGTTGATGATAGTGCTTCTGAATCTTCGAAAAGATGAGGAGGAAACTCCTATAAAAAAGACAAATAGAAAAAAGGTGGGCAATGTTATAACTGTGAAAAATGGGGTCACATAACCAAGAAATGACGATACAGGAAAGACAAGGGATCGATAAAACGCATGAGGAAGGAGAAAACCTTGCACGCCAAGATTCAGATGATTATGAAGATATGGTGGTTATGGTTGCAGTTGCAGATGACCATTTCGAATCCAAGATATGGTTCCTTAACTCGGGTTGCTCAAGTCACATGATTGTTCAAAAAGTATGGTTAAAATATTTCAACTCGTCGAGCAAGAGCAAGGTCAAACTTACTGATAATAGCTCGTTACTAGTAGAAGGTACTAGCGACATATTTTTTGAAAGTTGCAATGAAGGAAAAGCTATGATCAAAGATGTACTCTATGTACCTGGAATAAAGTGAAACCTGTTAGTTTTGGACAACTTATCGAAAAAGGTTTCTCAGTGATTATGAAAGATGGAGCCTTGGAACTGCTCAACACTGAGAATAATTTGGTTTTGAAATCCCCTTTGTCGAAGAACACGACATTTAAGACCATGATCAGTTCAACTGAAGTACAATGTCTAAAAAGTGTTGTCGACCACAAGAATAGCTGGATGTGGCATTTGAGGTTTGGACATTTGAATTTTCGATCACTAAATCAACTTATCACTCAAGATATGGTAACTGGCATACCAAGTTTGAAGATACCCGACAAACTCTGCGAAAGTTTTCTAGTCGGAAAACAATCCAGAAAGTTTTTTGTTTCGATTATGACAATGAGATCCTCCTGCATACTCGAAGTTTTACATTCAGGTGTATGTGGTCCTTTTGAGGAGCATACCATTAGTGGAAACAATAATTTTGTTTCGTTTGTCGATGCGTTTAGTCAAAAGCTGTGGAACTATGTGATCGAGCAAAAGGAAAAAGTATTCGAAATCTTTAAGAGATTCAATATGCTTTTCAAAAACTATAGTGAGAAGAAGATCAAAGTTCTGCGAAAAAATGGAGGTGGCGAATACATATCCAAGATATTTGAAAAATTATGTGTAGAACACGATATTAATCATGAGGTAAATGCTCCTTAAGCGCCTAAACATAATGGAATAGCATAAAGAAGATATAGGACCATATTGGACATGGCGAGATGCATGTTGAAGCATAAGAATTTTCCAAAATCCTTATGGGATAAAGTTGTTTGCACTGCTGTGTATACATTGAACAGGTGCCTTACCAAGAAGTTGAAGAACAAGGTTATTGAAGTAGTTTGGAGTGGCAAACAACCATCAGTGAGTCATCTGAAGGTGTTTGGCTCTATTTGTTATAAGCATGTTCCTAATGCTAGAAGAAGGAAGCTCGATGACAAGAGTGAACTTATGATTCTGGTAAGATATCATAAAACTGGTGCATACAAGTTGTTCAATCCAATTAATAAGAAGATTGTGATAAGTCGATATATTGTGATTGATGAAAATTCTTCTTGGAATTGGAATTTTAGTGATGCAATTAACAAGCCATTAATGAGCTATGATTTCGACGAAGCAAGTAATTATATAGAAGTCGAAGATATTATCAATATTCCAGACCTAGTCAAAGCAGTTGCTGACATGCCCGACACAGTCAAAATTGAAGACGGTGTAGCTAGTACTAGTCAAAGACCTCAAAGAACTAGAGTTCATCCAACAAGATTTTAATACTATGAAGTGACTAGTGATGATGTAGTCACACTAGATGGAGAATTAGTTCATTTCTCCTTACTTCAAGTGTTGAACCAAACAACTATAGAGAAGCCTTAAATGATAAACTGTGGAATTCATCTATGGTCGAAGAGCTACAAGAAATCAAAAGAAACAACACATGGGAGTTAGTCTAATTGCCATCACATACAAAAGCTATCAAAGTGAAGTATGTGTTCAAGTTGAAGCACAATGTTTATGGGTCAATAGCAAGACATAAGGCGAGATTGGTAGCTCGAGGTTTTCTTCAGCAAGAAGGAACTGACTGCTCTGAAGTATATGCACCAGTAGCAAGATTGAAGACTATTCGACTAGTAGTTGCCTTGGCATGTAAGTAAGATTGGCTGACATTTCACTTGGATGTGAAATCATAATTTTTGAATTTTCCTCTAGATGAAAAGATATATGTCACACAACCTCCCGGGTTTGTGATTTAGGAGGAAGTAAGGAAAGTATACAAGTTGCATAAAGCACTATATGATCACAAGAAGGTACCTAGGGCATGGAACAAGAAGAACGACTCATATTTAGTCAAATTGGAATTCGCCAAATGAAAATATAAGTATGGTGTCTATGTTCAGGTTGTGGCACAAGATATAAAAATCATATGCATATTTGTCGATGACTTGTTAGTAACTAGAAGTAGCTTGAAGAACTTGTCGAAGTTCAAAGAGCTGGTGGAGAAGGAATTTGAGATGTCAGGTCTGGGAAACGGTCTTATTTCCTAGGCATGGAATTTTAAATTTCGAAGTAAGGTATGATGCTACATCAAAGAAAGTATGTCAAAGAGATACTAAAGAGATTTCAAATGGATGATTCGACTCCTGCATCTTCGCCTATCGAAACAAATTTGAAGTTAGAGAAGCATGGAGAGGAAGACAAAGTTTATGTAACCGTCTTCAAAAAAATTGTTGAATCTTTGAGATATGCAACATTCGGCCTAATATAGGTTTCTCAGTCAGATTAGTAAGCAAATACATGAGTGAACCAAGGGTATCACACATGAAGGATGCAACAAGAATCTTGAGACACTTAAAAGGATCGATAAACTATGGTATTCTACTTCGATGTGACTCTAAAAGCAAAAAATCTATGGTAATTGCTATTCAGATGTTGATTGGTGGGGATAAGGAAGATCGAAGACGCACAACTGGTTATTTCTTTCAAGTATTTGGTGCCTCAATCTCATGGTGCTCGAGAAAGAAACATGTGGTGGCATTGCCATTGTGTGAGGTTGAATATATAGTAGGATCCTATGCTACATGTCAAGAAATTTGGATCAGATATGTGCTTGAAGAGATTGAGGTCGAAGTGAAGAAACCTCTGGTGCTGCAGATCAATAACAAGTCAGTCGTAAATCTCATGAAGAATATAGTTTTGCATGGAAGGAGTAAGTACATCGAAGCTAGATTTTATTATCTTAAAGAGAAGGTAAATCGAGGTAAAGTTAAAGTGAGGCATTGCTCAAGTGAAGCATGGTTGACCGACATGTTCACAAAAGGATTGAAGATCGACAAATTCTTGAATTTGAGAAAGAAATTAGGAATAGTTCAGGTCGACTATGATTAGCATATGTTCGACAACTTAGATTATAGGGGGGTATGTTGAGATATATGATATAATACAAGTTGTGTGTGGCTCAAACCCAACGTTAATTAGGGTTTAGGGTTTGTTAATTAGTTTGTTATATTTGTTACATAGTAGTCAAGTAACTTTGTATATAAATACATGCATATGTAAATCAGTTTGTATAACAATCATTCTTCGTCGCAAAACCATTGCAAAAGATTAAAATTCACCGCAAAAATTTATAATCTGCCACTAAAATTCATAAATCGTTTACTAAAACTTAGAACTTATCACAAAAAATTTAAAATTAAATTTGTTTAGTTTTATCATGATTTGATCAATTAATATTTGTTAAGATGCAATTTTGATTTTAGAATTTTAGAATTCTTATATTATATATATATTTTTTCATTACACTTGATTTTGATGGGATCTCGTGTCCCTTCTGTGGGGGGTTAGTTGACCCAGTTTTTCATCTTTTTGGTCACTTGTAAGTTACTTTTGACTAGGGGTGGCAAAACGGGTCCTGCTCGCTGGGCATGCCCATTTTGTCCGCACTTTAGTGCGGGACGGGCCAATGATTTAGGCCCTCACCCTCTAATGTGTCCGTCCCGCCCCATTTTTTTCAAGGGCACGTGCATTTATATAATTTTTTGCATTTTTAGGCTTAAAGAGTGCAGTGCCTGCGGACTTTCCCCGTCCTCACTTTTTTGCGGGACGAGCCTAAGTTTTAGGCACACATCTTCAACTTGACCATCCCGCCCCGCCCCATTTTTTTCAGGGCGGACATGCTCGTTTGCCACCCCTACTTTTGGCAATGTGGTATATGAACTTCTGGTGGTTGATTTAGAAGGTGGTTCTTCCTAGTGATCAAATGATTCTTTGAGTTTTTCCTCTCTTTAGGTGGTAGAGCTTAACCTATTGAAGTTTTGCTAGGATTCGACATGTTATTGTCTGGTCTATTTTGGATGGTCCATAACGATAAAAAAAAAATCAGTGCTTCAACATCTATGAAATAAGTGGAAGAGGACAATATTTGTATGGTTGGAGATAGTTTTTATGTAAAACATAGATGAACCTATGCACTTTCTCTTACTGACTTCAGAACCCTATCCTTTTTCTTAACTAATAGCAGATCAAGTATTTTATATTGATTCTCAATTTTGTTTTGTAATGTGGTTTTTGGTGTTTCTCTAAGTGGATTTTGATATGTCAATGGTGGTTCTGGTGGTTGAGATCTAGTATGAACCCTATGGGGTGAGGTTTTAGGTGTTTGGGTTATTTATGTCTTGTTTTGTTAGGCCTTGTGCCATTTTCTTATGCTTCTTTTTATTGTATATTTTTTATTTTTTTCTGGTGGTCTATATGACACACATCTTATGCGATCTGATAATCTTTCTTATGTACGCTGGTTATTGTCCACACTTATATTATTATATCATTAAAAAAACTAGCAATGTTAGATTTGAGGGCACAAATAACATATTGATTTATTTGTACATTGACAATGTACTTTAAGATCAAATTAAGTGTGTGGTTTAAATCAATTCCACAAAACCGATTTATAAGATATTTTGTCAAAATGGTAAGAACAATTGTTATAAACTTAATACCGAAATCATATATAAAAAAACTTAATTTCAAATTAGAACAAAAAGTAATTAATGATATTTGATTATTTATTCAATTGTTTCAATCTTAATGTTGAGTGGTTTGCAGATTTGGAGCAACGACAAGTATGATTGTGCTGTACACAGGGTGGTAGTAAACTCACAGAAAGAAAGATTTTCCTATCCATTCTTTCTTTTTCCAGGTCACCATATTATGGTGAAGCCTGCAGAAGAGCTGGTTAGTGAGCAAAATCCTGCAAAATATAAAGCATTCAATTTTGGTAAATACTATGCTAATAGAACTCAAAGTGATTTCAACAAACAAGAGGCTGAGAATATCCAAATTCACGACTTCAAGATTTTGGATTAGCTATTAAAAATATTTAGCACTTGTTCTAGAATTTCTACTGTTTTTCATATCCTTATTCTCTTCAAAGACAAATTTGTGATTAGGATATTGAGAAATAGTCCTCTAATAATTTAAATAAATGTTTGTTGTTTCTTTAGTTTTCAATGAATTTAAATTGGTTGCTTCTTCTTTGTTGTCTTAGATTTATTTTTCGACACCATATTACTTAATCAATTTGATTATTATGCACTTTACTCTTTTTTCTTTATCTATTTGAGTTTTAGAAGAAAAAAATATTAATGAATTAACTGTTAGAAAATAATTTATATTGATCCTATAAATGAGGAAAATAAAATTGTATAATTACCTCAAACTATTATTACACAACTTACTATTACGGTGTTGTGAGGAAATTGTCATTTAAACTTCCAAACTTTCACTTTATTCCATGTATATGATGTATATTTTGAATCATGGAAAAATCAAATAAGAGTATGCTTAAGGACTAAATTATTTATGAGTTTGACTCTACCATCTAGAATTGAGACTCTACGATCAAAAATTGACAAGCCATTTAATATAGTTAAAAGTCTTTACCACCCAATATAAATTACTATTAAAAGTCATTATCATTCAATATAATGACCATTAAACATGAGACATTTTAAAGATCAAAACTCCATAAATCTATGAAACATTTAAATGCGGGTTATTACTAATAGTAAATTTTAAAATCATTTTTGCATTACATTGTTTCACTTGGCCAGTATAATCTAATTATTGGTCTAAATCGAATCATCATATACCATATTCAAAAAATGATTTAATTGAAATGCACTCACAGTGTAAAAAAAATTTACATTGTCAATTAATCTTAGACGTTGGATATTGAAATAAGTTTCATTTTTATTTTAAAAATCTATAAAATAATGCAAACGGGATGATGGTGATGAATCGATAGTGTAAATCTATTTACACCGACAATACATAGTAATTAGTCCCTTCAAGAAATAGACATCTGAGTCATAAAGATAGTTCTTCTAAAGGCGAACATTCTCATTCATGTATTACTACATTTTTAGTTTATTAAATATATATGTAATGTGGTACTTAAATTTAATGAATAAGTCATATATTTATTCTTGGTCCAATTAAAATACATTTCTCAAAATATATAGTGAGTATGAATATGAGAAAATATCGCAATGTAAGTTTTATTTAAAAAACGAATGAATATAATCATAAGGAGGAAACAAGTCTCATATTTTCTACACGCTCGACTTTCAATTGTTAAATTAGTGCTTATGAGCTCATTAACTTAACTAGCGTGTAGTGTAGCATAGAAAAACTTTCTATAATTTTGATAGAAATATTTAAAAGGATAAATAAGGTAGTGATTCTTATAAATATATTAAATTTTACTTTTAATTCTCTCTATTAATGTTTGTTGACGAAGGATGATGTAGTCCACAACATGACATTACACCGAACCGTGGCAAATATGTTGACATGACGTGTTTCATGATAATTTGTAACTCTTTAATACTAATAAGTTAAATAGAAACATATAAGTTGAGAGCTAAGTCTATAGCAAAAGATGAAAAAGATACAATTTCATGACAAAAGTTCAGAATGTGTAACTAAAATGCATAATTCGTCACTAAGACCATTGCAAAAGATGAAAATTCATCGCAGAAAAGTTTGCAAAGATTGCATTTTGAGAAAGTATTTTAATTCAAATCAAATTAAAGAAGACTTTATTAAATCATAAATTTGTCCGAAAAATATTTTTATTAGATATAATTTAATTAAAAGATTTGTATTTGCTTTTGTTAAAGAAAATTGGTTATTGATTAAACCCTTGGAGACTTTTTAGATGGATCACTTTTCTATTTAAGGAGAATGTTCTGCTTATTTGGAGACTCAAGCTTTTGAAGAAATATGTATGTGTCATGTAATAGATTTATTTTGATTCTTTGTATTTTTTTTTAAATATTTATCTAAGAGAGTCTCTAATTATTTAGAGAGATAGTGCATTTGATAGGTAATTCTGATATAAGTCACGTTACAAATAATTGATTCTTATAAAATACTCCCTCTGTATCATATTATAAGCAGATTTCACCTTTTTAGATTCATTAAATAATTAATGTATCTAGTCTATATATAGATTAGATACATTAGTTATTTAATGAATCTAGAAAGGTGAAATTTGCTTATAATATGAGAGGAAGAGAGTATATGGGAGTATCTCAAATTTAGGAGAGTCTTAATTGAAATTCATTAATAGTGTTAAGAAAATACAACTGAACTGAGAGAGTTCGGATGAGAAAGACGTGTATTATTAATTACTTGAATTAATGAATTTCTTTTCACAAAATGATGTTGCACCAATCTATATTATTAATTCTTTGTGTTCTTTCTTTCTTTATTTGTTTAAATCATTTATCACTTAATTTATATGAGTTTCTATTTTATTTCAATTTTGTGTGAGATATATTGAGTCTGGCTGAACATAATTATATATTATTTTTCCATTAGAAAGAAGAACGAAATCAATATTTAGACTAGATAAAGGTGGTGAGTGAGGAGACATTGCATACAAGAGTTTGTCTGATCTTATAAGAATCAATATTTTTCTTACTTTAGGACAAACACCAATTCATTGAGATAAGTCTTTCTCTAAAAACAGTTATCTAAATCATAAATTAAGTATTTCATAATACTCCAAATGTAAGCCGGTAAATTAAATTAAGAATTATGAGTGGAATTCCAAACATATATCTCCAATTTGATGTGATAAAATATGAACTCATTGCGATGATGAGCCGGTAATTACGTGACAAGAAACAACACAAGAGGTAAGAAAAGTCTGTGTAGTTCACACACCAACAAAACTTTATATATTGGAAATGTATTATGAGAAAACCAGAAACCAAAAGCTTCAAAAAAATGGGAGACATAGATCCATCTTACATACAATCCACAGAACACCGTCCCAACTTATCCACCTTTGTCCAAGTTGATGAAATTCCAATCATCGACCTCTCACAGAGTAATCAACTAAACCTCATCTCAGAGATTGGCAAGGCGTGTGAAGAATGGGGATTCTTTCAAGTAATCAACCATGGAGTTCCCTCTGATGTTAGCAAAAAGGTTGAGATTGAGAGTAAGAAGTTCTTTGAGCTAAGCATGGAGGAAAAGAAGAAAGTGAAAAGAGATGCAGTGAATGCAATGGGATATCATGATGCTGAACATACTAAGAACATAAGAGATTGGAAAGAAGTTTTTGATTATCTTGTTGAGGATGCAACACTAGTTCCTTCTTCTCATGAACCAAATGACTTGGAGCTAAGGACTCTCTACAATCAGTGGCCACTATACCCTACTCATTTCAGGTACTCTTAAATTTATCATGCTAGTGTTTCGTTATCCTCTTTTTTTTTTTTTTATAAGCAAAATTTCTTAAAATAGAGTACAAGGGTACTCAAGCCTTATGTAACCACTAAAGGTTAATCACTTACTATTAAGACAATTTAAAGGAGATGTAAACCATTCATCTAAATCACAATCCTCACTATTGGAAAAATAACAAAAGAAACAATTATTCGCAAACAAAAGTATATCTACAAGAAAAAAAAAATTAAAAACAAAACTCACAAATTTATTATTCAACTTCTAATCTTTACAAATAAATTTTTTAATTTTTGAACAGAAAAATTATAAATCATCTCTCAATTATAATTTTTAAACGGAAAAATTGCAAACACTCAACAAATTATTTTTGAACGGAAAAATAGAAAACTCTTTTAACAAATTATTTTTGAACGGAAAAATTATAAATCATCTCTCAATTATAATTTTTAGACGGAAAAATTGCAAACACTCAATAAATTATTTTTGAACGGAAAAATAAAAAACTCTTTTAACAAATTATTTTTGAACGAAAAAATAGAAAACTCTCTCTAAATAAGTAACTCTCCAAAATCTCAATACACCCAAAAAATTACATTTTACATTTTGTTGTTGTGTGAAAAACTCAATCTAATTATCTCTATTTATATTAATACCTCAATTCTATTTTTGTTGACTATCCGATTTAGAACTTGAATGAATATAATATTTGATCTAAGATTCACTAACTAGCTTTGTTTCCAATTATAAGTCAAACCCAAAAGTATAATTGAATTAAAAAACAACACATCTTTTATGTTACAATCCTTTCCTTTGGAACAAAAAGTTGTTTCTTGTCGGTCAAAGACTCTAACAAGTAGCTAACCAAATTATCATCTCCTCAGAATATAATGTTGTTTCTTGTCGGCCAAAGACTCTAACAAGTAGACCAAATTATCATCTCCTCAGAACATAATGTTGTTTCTTGTCGGCCAAAGACTCTAACAAGTAGCTAACCAAATCATCCTCTCCTTATTTTTTCTAGTTTTTCTTTTCAAGATGCTCACATGCTTGTTGAAACAATCACAACTATCTTTATCCTAGTCAATTTTAATTCCTATCCAAATCTCCACATACTTCCAAATTCTTCTTCTACTAACATTGTAATGGACAAAAGATGAGATAAATTTTCATCTTCTATAAAGCCAAAAACAAAAACTTATTCCTTTCTCTTTGGATGATGCCTCATTTTATGAATTGATCCCTAGTTCACAATTTGTTCAAAAAGAGTCTCAATCTAAAAGTTTGAATTTTAGATAGAACTTTTTCTTTCCATAGTCCTTTCAAGGACCTTTTCAGATCTTCATCTACTTCTCCACTTAAATATCTTCTACTGCCAACCTATAGCAAGATTTCACACAAAAAATATTCATAACTTTCAGGCAACCAAATGAACTTATCATGCCTTTCTAGTGTTGGTTCAATTCCTATTAGAATCATGTGTAATTCTTCCTTTTGCCACCCAATTTCTTCTAGTGCTTCCTCTGAATTCTAGTGTAAATTCCAAAGTCATTCATTATTGACTCAGCTTCCCATGTCTTCCACACTCCTATTTAGGTTATCTAACATCAACTAAAGCTCATGAAAAGCTTCCTTTATTGTTTGATTCCACATCCTTCTACTTTTTCAAAAGGATGTATTGTTGCCATCACCTAACCTACAAAATATATTATATATGAATTTGTCCCTGTCCATGCCTACATTAGTTCTCAGGGCTTTGAGTTCTCTTCAACACATTGACTCTTTACTTCTTCCTTCTTTTTTTGCTTAATAAAAAAGTTGAGCTCTGGATTACCATACTTATGATTCAAGATTTCAGTCCATAATGCCTCATTTTCCATAATATTCTCCATTCACATTTAAGTTGAAAGACCTTGTTAAATATTTATATGTTCTTGACACCTAACCCCTCGTTATCCTTTGGACTGCAAGCCTTTTTCCAACCGAACTAGAGTATTGATCTCATATCCTTTGTGCCATTTCACATGAACTTTCCCTTAATGTTTGTAATCTCTTTCAACACTTTGACTGGAGCTTTATAGAAGGATAAAGCACACATTGAATGACACTGAGAATATCATTAATCATAACCATTATTCCTCCCATATAAAGATATATGAATTTCAATAAGGATAATCCTTTCCTCAATTTTCCTATGAATGGCCTCCACATTCTACATCTTCTTGGATTGGATCTAACATGCACCCCTAAGAACTTGAAAGGTGGGTTGTCCATATAACCCCATACTTATGTATAACCCATTATCCTTCATGTAGGATTCTACTCATACATCAACAAAACATACATAAACCATATAATTTAAAATTGAATCATTTAATAAGCAACAGAAAATTATAAAATAGTCGGCATCAAAAGTCTCAACAATAATAAATTTGAAAAATGGTTCAATATTAAAATCAAAGGAAAGAATATGCCACGTAAAGCAAATAAAAGAACAGTGTGTCCCATTTGTGTTACATATCAAAGCGACTCCAACTATAAACTCGATCGACATTCAACTGAAGAGGCACAACGTCATCCTCTACTTCAAGCTCCTACTAAGGTACTTGATTGTCTATACTGCAGAGGAGCACAGATCCATCAACACAAAAACGGGGTGAGAATACGTTCAAATAATAATCGGTGCACAAAAAAAATCAAGATAGATTCACACATCACAAATGATACACATATCAAACATGCACTGCAATATCACATATTCATATTTCACCCACATTGCAATCAATCACCAATCACAATTGTATTCATCACATTTGCATCACGGTTATGTAATACAATGCAACATATACTCAATTCATGCATATGGTACCCACTCAATAAATGGTTCTTCATACGAGTCGGGTCCCAACATCTGAACCCCCGAGCCCTAACATCCGAGCTTCAAGCCCCAACATCTGAGTTTGGGAAAAGCCACTAGTCCTCTCTCTGAACTCGTGATCAGCCTCTTTCACAACACGACTGAAGGAGAATTGCGGTCCAAAACGCAGCGGAAATTAAAATTTTCTCCTTTAGAGATCCTTACGAATGGTCATGATCAGTGATAGAATATTTACCTCTTGTGACGATTGAAACCTTTGGTGCATATCTCTTGTGACGATCAAAACCTTTGATGCAGATCCACGGAGCGATCACGAACGGTGAACGATGACAACGTCTCTACTCAGTCCACACGAACGGGTTCCTTCAATCTCAGTGCTAGCTGGTACGAATGAAGGCTTTGAGTGAGAGAGAGAGAGAGTGAGAGAAAACGAAAATAATGCAACCGCAAATTTTTGCTTCTGCACAAGGGTTCTATTTATAGAACCACTTGTGTGGGCTTCAAGCTAAAAAGCCCACTTAAGTGTATTTTGGCCCATATCTTATGATATGCCCAAAATCACTTAAGCCCATGGTACCTTACCATATTTCGTATTCTACTCAAGTACACCGTACCTTACGATGTTCTATAATTCACTTAAGGGCACCATACCTTACGGTATTCCTTAGTTACTCTATCTCTCATCAATCCGTCCTTTGTGTGTGACCCTGTAGGTTTTCATGACGTTGGCAATTATATTAAATCACGCATTTAACATAATAAACAGTGAGCGGTATCTAGCAACACATCACTGCTACCCAAGACACGAAAATGTCATGTGATCTGACAATTCCTTCTGTGATAATAATTATGTGTATAATTACCCTTTTGCCCTTATGTCTATATTGAACACAAGGCATAGACCGTGTCATCTTTGTCCAGTTCAATATTGGGCCCATAGACATTTATCTTGTTATGCAGGATGGGCAAATTCCATCTAGGTCACTCATGTCCCTCAGCATGCTTCGTGGAGTACCCATCAACTGCCTTTATGGTTATCCAGTTACGGACAACGTTGGATCAGCAATAAAGCACTCGACTCCACATCTAGGATCCATAATGGTTTCAGGTCGAAGAGTGGTATACACCATTATCACCATGAGAATAACTTATGACACTTTGCATAACTTTCTATATAGTATTCTCATAGCGGGTCAATCCGGTATAAATATTACTCCTAATATTCATACCTATGTTTAAGACTTGATAACTCTTTATCTATGATCCATGAGATGTGATCATCAGTCTACAAACATAATAGTCTTAATGCTTTAATGTTATCCCACTTCACACTAAAGCTCGACTACGGATACTTTAGGAATAATGTCCTTATGTTTAATGTGTTCTCATGATTAAGTCACACTTAATATATTAAACGGACTATCTATTCCAGGGACTTTATTAATCAACTATAATAAAGAGAATGCCTTTTATTATTAATAAATAATTCGATACAAGTACCAAAATGTATTGGCCTCTAGGGCTTACACCAACAATCTCCCACTAGCACTAGAGCCAATCAGGCATACCCCGTATGCCCATTGATCTAGTATGGCCATCATGCTTCTGCTGCGCAAGAGGCTTTGTCAGTGGGTCAGCTATATTGTCAAGTGTAGGTACTTTATATATTTTCACATCTCCTTTATCTATTATCTCTCGAATGAGATGATAACGCCTAAGTATGTGTTTGGATCGTCGTTGAGATCTAGGCTCCGTAGCTTGTGCGGTAGCACCATTGTTATCATAATAGAGACCAATGGGATCCACAATGCTAGGGACTATGCCAAGTTCACTAATGAACTTTTTGATCCAAACAACTCCCTTTTCTGCATTTGAGGCAGCAATATACTCGGCCTCGGTTGTAGAATCAGCAACTGTATCTTGCTTTGAAATTTTCAAACTCACAGTGCCACCATTTCAGCAAAACACATAACCATTGGAATCATTCATATTAAAGCGTCTCAGCACCTTGTCTATGTACTCTGACTTAGGCCAAGCATTTTATGATCTATCTCTATAGATTCTGATTCCTAATATATAGGCTGCTTCACCTAGGTCCTTCATAGATAAGCATTTCCCCACCCAAGACTTTGCTTGTTGCAGGGTAGGGATATCGTTTCCAATAAGTAATATGTCATCTACATATAATACCTGGAATACGATCATGCTCCCACTAACCTTCTTGTAGACACAAGGCTCATCTTCGTTCTTGATGAATCCATATTGTTTTACTGTTTCATCAAAACGAAGATTCCATGAGTAGGTCACAAGCTCATCTTGATCCATGAGTAATACATCACCTTGATCAGATATCCATATATCTTAGGTAGGTGACGTATCCTGCCTGACCTACGCTGGTCTTGTTCTACTTGAGGAGGTTGCTCTTACACAACTACTTGTGTTTCCTGCTCCAATTCCTCCATAGGTGTGTCGATGCTTTGTGATTCTTGAATTTCTTCAAGCTCTATTTTCCTCCCACTGGTTCCTTTGGAAATAAAAATCCTTTTCTAGGAAAACTCCAGTTCGAGCGACAAACACTTTGCCCTCAGAAGGATTGTAGAAGTAATACCCTTTTGTTTCTTTGGGATACCCCACAAATAAGCATTTGTCAGATTTGGGCTCAAGCTTAGTTGAAATTTGTCGTTTCACATAAACCTCGCAACCCCAAATCTTTATGTAAGACATATGTGGTTTCTTACCACTCCATATCTCATATGGTGTCTTCTCAACCTTTTGGATGGAACATGGTTAAGTGTGTAAGCTGCTGTCAATGTCCCAAAAGGAGTATGGAAGATCGGCGTGACTCATCATGGATCGGACCATGTCTAATAGGGTTCGATTTCTTCTCTCAGATACACCATTCCATTGGGGTGTTCCAGGAGGAGTGAGTTGGGATAGGATCCCACACTCTTTCAGATGGTCATCAAACTCTAGGCTTAAATACTCACCACCTCGATCTGATCGAAGAGTTTTAATATTCTTACCTAGTCGGTTTTAACTCGTTGGGTTTCACCCTTTTAGTATTAATGTTATTAATAGGCATTTCGAGATCAAGGACATACAGTCCATTGCTCATTTGTGCAGTAGCATAGAATATATCATTCAAATAAATTGAGCAACAATTGTTCTTTATTATAAATGAAAAACCAAACTTGTCCAAACAAGAAATGGAAATAATATTCCTGCTAATTGCAGGTACATAATAACAGTTCTCTAACTGAATTATAAAACCACTAGGTAAAGTCAATACATAAGATCCTACGGCTAAAGTAGCAACCTTTGCTCCATTGCCAACTCGTAGGCCAACTTCACCTTTTGCCAAATCTTTACTCCTTCTCAGCCCCTGCACATATGTACAAATGTGAGAACCGCATCCAGTATCTAATACCCATGATGCAGAAGTAGATAAATTTATTTAATAACAAAAATACCTGAAGTTGAAGTCTCTACTCCATTCTTCTTATCTTCCAGGTACTTTGGGTAGTTCCTCTTCCAGTGTCCGGTCTTACCGCAATGGAAGCAGGTGCCTTCTTTTGCTATACCTCCACTAGGCTTTAAAGCAGCAACGGTGGGTTTGGGGTTGGCAACTTCCTTGCCTTTCCCTTTATCACCCTGCTTAGTGGGCCTTTTGTTCTGTCTCTTTCCATTTCCGATCATCAGAATGGACTTCCCTTTTGACTTCAGATTCTGCTCGGCAGTTCTTAACATGGCGAGCAGTTCAGGAAGAGATTTGTCCATATCAATCATATTGAAATTTAGGACAAATTGACTGAAACTATCTGGCAAAGATTGCAAGATCAAATCAGTCGCAAGTTCCTTTTCGAGGGGAAAACCCAATCTCTCAAGGTTTTCCACATACCCAATCATCTTGAGTACATGGGGACCTACAGGGGCTCCCTCAGCTAACTTGCTTTGGAAAAGGGCTTTTGAAACTTCAAACCTCTCATGCCTTGCTTGCTCTTGATAGAGCAGCTTCAGGTGTTCGATCATATCGAACGCTGACATGTTCTCATGTTGCTTTTGCAATTCTGAGTTCATGGTAGCCAGCATGAGACAAGCAGTTTCATTGGCATCATCGACATGCTTCTTATAAGCATCTCTTTCTGCCTTAGGTGCAGAACTAGGAGGTTCCTCTTCAGGAACAGGTGTCTCCAAGACATACAGCTTTTTATCATGTTTGAGGATAATCCTCAGGTTTCGGTGCCAATCCAGAAAATTTGTCCTAGACAATTTTTCCTTGTCAAGGATTGATCGCAAGATGTTGTTAGAGGTGTTTGCTGTCATGGTTATCTACATAAGGATTAAGAAAATATAAGTATCATTGACATATTTAATTAGGCCTTTAATCAAATATGCTCCCACTATTTTACTCAAAACAAATGACCCTCATCATTTGATTCGGAAAATCCCGTTGGAAGATTTTCTAGTGGGTCGAGATCCATATTTCACTTCGTTCTAAGTCCGCGTAGGCGGATTACACAAAACTAGGTTATTTAGGTAGGAACTCCTTCCAATTGTATCTCATGCAACTCTCGAAAATTTCAGTTGGGTGAATAACTCCTTATTCGAATCCATCATATGGATCATTCCCAACTCTTGCTTCTAAAACATATATGATATTATTATAATTAAGTTTGACCCATTGTCTTAGCAGTTGGATATTACAATTATCCCATCGCACCTTACTAATATAGAACATGCACCTCGCTTTGGCGAAACCTACATTATCCGATACTAGTCTTGATGAGTGCTAAAACTTGGAAAGCAAACATATATAATATCATCATAATTTGTTTAGTTAAGTTTGACCCACTGTTTTAGCAGTTGGATATTACAATTATCCCATCGCACCTTACTAATATAGAACATGCACCTCGCTTTGGCGAAACCTACATTATCCGATACTAGTCTTGATGAGTGCTAAAACTTGGAAAGCATAAACTTAATATTTTAGTTTGAGGGAATTGCAATTGTTATGATCTCACCGGCTTATTTATTATATAAATCGTCTCTCACATGCATCAACATACATTCACATGCATCAACATACATACACAATGAAACAGTTATGGCCCCTAGCGCAATTGTTCTCCCAAGCCAATGAGAGAACCTAAGCTAACCTAATAACGATCTAAGCTTCTCCAAGCAAGATCTTCAAGGTTGTCCTCCTTTAGTATTGAATTCTTCTCTAAGCTTCTCCAAGCAAGATCTTCAAGGTTGTCCTCCTTTGATCTTGAATTCTTCTCTTTCTTCATAACATTGTCTTCTTCTCTTTCTTCACAGTATTACATTCCAGAAGAAACTCGTTTTACATACGAGGGTTTGAGATGAGAAAAGAAGTTACATTAAGAGATCAAAAGGAGAGGCACGACACGCAGGTCGTATTTAAAAAACCCAAAACAAAATAAAGGATAACTAAGGCCATAACTGATCACCACAAGGCAATAATAACAAACACATTATTATTATTATTAAATTTTAATTCCTTTAATTAATTAAAACCAAATTAAATTTCGGCGACCGATCACACTACGCAGAGTTAGCCGGGGGTTCCGCTGCCCGGTCAGCGAACGGTGGTCAAGGGGCAGCGCCCGATCACACTACGCAAATTTTAATGAACAATTCATTTGAAATGGACATTGTTTTGCATGAACACAACCCTTGCATAGTCACAAAACAGGAACCCCAAAATTTTGACTCTGGGAGTGTGACGACCGTCACAGGCGTGTGACGACCGTCACAGGCGTGTGACGACCGTCACAGGCGTGTGACGACCGTCACAGGCGTGTGACGACCGTCACAGGCAATGTGAGTGTGACGACCGTCATGGGCGTGTTACGACCGTCACGCATCCAGTTTGTTACGCCTGTTACGCTCGTCACACGAGCTTCACGCGGCCAAACTAATAGAACTTTGAAACAGTCTATTGACCTCTTCCAAAAAGCCCTAAATTCACAACTCCTTGACGGCACAACCCTTGCGCCGTCACCAACCCTAATGCGCCAATTTCATACCGTCAAACACACCTCGATTGTTGATTCAGTATGATTGATCAACAGGTCATTGCTTCACCATACTAATGTCGGATTCCGAAGCAAATGACCATTGATCGCTCAAAGGAAAACAATCATTTAGTGTTCGAATGAACGAAACAGAAACAGTATATCACATATACCGTACTTTGCATTAGGATTACTTATATCATATATAAGTTGATCGGTCTCAATTGCGTAACCTATGGACGATCGATGTATCGCTGCTTCACCATACTAATGTCGGATTCCGAAGCATAGTCAACATCAATCATCCAACTCGTACACTCATGATGCCAAATTTAATTACTCGTTTAATTAATTGATTCATTCTGTCTTTTAATCATATTAATAAAGAAATTAAACAGCTATCCGATTCATGGTTTCGTAAGTGGCTCTGATACCACTGAAGGAGAATTGCGGTCCAAAACGCAGCGGAAATTAAAATTTTCTCCTTTAGAGATCCTTACGAATGGTCATGATCAGTGATAGAATATTTACCTCTTGTGACGATTGAAACCTTTGGTGCAGATCTCTTGTGACGATCAAAACCTTTGATGCAGATCCACGGAGCGATCACGAACGTTGAACGATGACAACGTCTCTACTCAGTCCACACGAACGGGTTCCTTCAATCTCAGTGCTAGCTGGTACGAATGAAGGCTTTGAGTGAGAGAGAGAGAGTGAGAGAAAACAAAAATAATGCAACCGCAAATTTTTGCTTCTGCACAAGGGTTCTATTTATAGAACCACTTGTGTGGGCTTCAAGCTAAAAAGCCCACTTAAGTGTATTTTGGCCCATATCTTATGATATGCCCAAAATCACTTAAGCCCATGGTACCTTACCATATTTCGTATTCTACTCAAGTACGCCGTACCTTACGATGTTCTATAATTCACTTAAGGGCACCATACCTTACGGTATTCCTTAGTTACTCTATCTCTCATCAATCCGTCCTTTGTGTGTGACCCTGTAGGTTTTCATGACGTTGACAAATATATTAAATCACGCATTTAACATAATAAACAGTGAGCGGTATCTAGCAGCACATCACTGCTACCCAAGACACGAAAATGTCATGTGATTTGACAATTCCTTCTGTGATAATAATTATGTGTATAATTACCCTTTTGCCCTTATGTCTATATTGAATACAAGGCATAGACCGTGTCATCCTTGTCCAGTTCAATATTGGGCCCATAGACATTTATCCTGTTATGCAGGATGGGCAAATTCCATCTAGGTCACTCATGTTCCTCAACATGCTTCGTGGAGTACCCATCAACTGCCTTTATGGTTATCCAGTTACGGACAACGTTGGATCAGCAATAAAGCACTCGACTCCACATCTAGGATCCATAGTGGTTTCAGGTCGAAGAGTGGTATACACCATTATCACCATGAGAATAACTTATGACACTTTGCATAACTTTCTATATAGTATTCTCATAGCGGGTCAATCCGGTATAAATATTACTCCTAATATTCATACCTATGTTTAAGACTTGATAACTCTTTATCTATGATCCATGAGATGTGATCATCAGTCTACAAACATAATAGTCTTAATGCTTTAATGTTATCCCACTTCACACTAAAGCTCGACTACGGATACTTTAGGAATAGTGTCCTTATGTTTAATGTGTTCTCATGATTAAGTCACACTTAATATATTAAACGGACTATCTATTCCAGGGACTTTATTAATCAACCATAATAAAGAGAATGCCTTTTATTATTAATAAATAATTCGATACAAGTACCAAAATGTATTGGCCTCTAGGGCTTACACCAACAACGACAACATATGATGCATGACACATAATAATGCAATGACAATAACATAAAGAATGAATACAATCCCACATCTGACTATTAATAATCGTGCATTCAATGCATCGTCGGTATTTCTCACTTTGAACTACTCATCTCATCAATTCATTAGCAAACATGTACAATAATTCACCTAATTAAACTTGTATTTCACAACGTATATTCACACATTGAACGTACATCCACACATCATTCAAGCATATCAATTTATCTCATTAAACACAACCAAACAGCAACCAATGGTCGTTGGAATCAATAAAACAGACCGATAAATCGACACAAAATAATAACCTTGTAATGTCATTCTCGCTAGGCGAGCACAAAAACTCACTGGGCGAAATTCTTCCATATATCTTTGGATGTCTATGCCTTTTTCTCCACCAGTTATTTGATTTTTTTTCTCCATTAGCTACTTCTATTAACATGTCTAACTCATTCAATTATTTTACTAAGTCTTCTACTTTCAAATCCATCTAGCTTCTCCAAAAACATGTCTAATTTTTAGAAAGATTTCATTGAATCAGTGAATTTTTAGCCTATACCTGGAACATCAACTAATTATATATGTTGAATGAAGGTCCTAAATTCATTAGTTTATCCACTTCTACTTCTAACACCCGCCCCTTTTCTTTCTTTTCTACTTGATATTTAACTAAAGTCACCTCTCAAGCACCACTCTTTTATGCAACCTTTCATGTTTAACTCCACAAGTTTCCCCTACATCTTTCTTTTCTTACTCTAATGCACATGATGCATAGATGCTCACAAATTTATATGTCATCTTCTACTAGTTTGCACTGATACCAATAAAACCATCTCCCCTAAAATTGTAGTTCAAAGAAACTAACCCTTATTTCTACAAAACCATTATACCTCCAGATGTGCCTAAATCCCAACTATATGTCCATTCTACCTCCTTACAACCCAAAAACTATTTACCAATTGACTATCAAGAACTCATAGTTTTTTTCTTACAAAAAAACAAATATCTACCTTGACTGATTGGATGGTCTAGCTAATCCTCTTTCTCTTTACCCAGTTGTCACCTCCTCTTATGTTGAAGGATACAATATTATTGATAATAATGATTTTTCGTCTCCCTCTTGCTCAACCTTATTGATCTCTAAATTCCATCTTTCTTAATGCTTCTCCAAAGACCTCATTGTTTTTTGGCCCCGTTATTCCCAACTTTGATATGACCTCCCAAAGTTTCTATGTTACGTCTTATTCCATGTTAGCCCAGAAATGCCTATTTCCTTGGACTACATCAGAATCCGTAGTGGATTCGCACCAAAGCATTGATCCTCCCAAGTATTGTCCTTCTTGCATTTTCAAATTATGTTGGAAAACAAGACCCTTCTTTAATTGTGAATTTTCATTCAGCTTCGAATGATTTTGAATCAGAGAGATACTAGTGTTTTCAATTCATTTGACTTTGGTGGTCTTGGGGCAGAAAAATAAGATGGTCGAAAAACCCCAGACTCATCCCCAAAAATCACTTGATTTGACTTCCTAGATTTTAACCTTCCTTTTCTTGGGCTTAAGTTTTAGGACTTAGTTCGATTAGTCTGAAATGGGCTTTATTCAAATCATGACAAATCACTTTTGGGTCCATTCCCTCATAATGGGCCCTACTATCTTCAAAACATTATCCATCAAGCTCCCTCTCTCTTGCACCACTCGTAGATCTACTAGAGTCCTTAGGTTTTTCCTCTAGCATCCATTCTCTACAAGATACTTTCGTTCCTTATGCACTGTGACAACTGCAAGTAGGGTTGGACAATGGGTCAGGCTAGGCGGGTTCGGGCCCAAAACCTCCACCCATCCCAAATCGCGGGTAGTAATAATAGACCCATTTTCGCCCAATTTTAAATTCGATTTAGATAAGTTCGATTTACGCGGGTTCAGGGTTATTACGAACGGATATTTTGGGTTATTGGATTGGTCCAATATTTAGGCTCAAAAATATTTAAATTTATTTAATACTGATTTAATACATACTAATTTATTGTAGAACCTGTAGTATGCACTTTGGCAATTATATATTACCGGTTTAATACATAAACTAATCCCCACATATTAAGCTTGCGTTTTACAAATAATCACCACATAAACTAATTACAACTTTGGCTATTATAGATACCGATTAAATAATTCTTCAAACTACTACAACATTATCCTTTAAGTTGTCATGTATCGGCTTCCTCTTCCAAAACAACCAAGATGTAATTGTACACAATAATTAACCAAAACAACCAAGATGTAGTTGTACACAATAATTAATTCTCTATGAAGAATGAAAACTAGTTAATATAGTTTAATACTTACAGAATATTTGAAGAATCTAGTTTCAACACTTACAGAATATTTAAACATTATTAAAGGGCTAATTTTCAATGAAAGAATATCATTGTGATATTCCTATCAATTGTATCAGCATTTACATGATATCCTAATATTAGTATCCAATAAAAATAGAATTAGAACTAGAATGAGACAATCAATTACACCTTTGATACAATAATCACTGGTTTTTCAGGTCAAAATATTAGTATCCAATAAAAATAGAATTAGAACAATAATCACCTTTTAGAATGAGAGAATCAATTACACCTTTGATATAATTGTATCAGTTACATGGAGCGAATGAGAGAATTAGCTACACATTTTAGCATTATTTCTATAAAACATAATAAAAACCACAATAAATTTAGACTAGGTGAGAAAAGTGAATGATTTAATGTCAAATTTAAAAAAAAGGTAGAAGAGAATAGGAAAGGTTACCTTCATTATCTTCGATCTTTCATTTGTGGTTTTCTCTTTTTCAACAATGAGACACAGTGATGTCAATTCCTGTTGAGAAATTCAAACATAGTTAATAAACAAATCTTAACAAATGCAATCTTTCAATTTGAAGTACAAAAGGTGGAGCATCACCATCAACAGGTATTTTAACAGTCCACTGGAATAGCCACAAAACAACTTCAGTAGAGTTGTCATCGTCAAGAACAACATCGTTAACCTGCACGAACATACAACTGTAACTTTATATATTGCAGATAATAATTTGACCTAATATGCAAGAATGTAATAAGTTAGACTTAACCTATCTTTTTATGTTAGCAAGGACACAATTGAAGCAAAATTCGACGGATTCTGTTACGTAGTAGCCTAGCTAGTTTCTTCAAAATCCAAGGGAATATATATATATATATATATATATATATATATATATATATATATATATATATATATATATATATATATATATATATATATAATATATATATTATATATATATATATATATGTGTGTGTGTGTGTGTGTGTCATATATGACTCCAAAAAATCAAAAAACATAATTGACCTGAAAAATTGGACAACATAAACATTAGTTATCAAAAAATAATAAAATAATAAATAAATAATGATATACATATATCTATTTCAAGCACAACCTGAAGGTTGTGGCTGAGACTAGACATACTCCCCTTACTGATAAAGACATTTGTTGACACAACAATGAATTTCTTAGGACATTTTAAAATATGGTGGTTCAAATTGATCGTGTTGTGAGTCCTAGGGTCACACAAGTATTTTTTGTGGTTGTGTTTATAGGCTGCAGTGGGTGCATCAATTAGGTCATTGTGTAATCTAATAAAGTGTTTCCAACAAGCATATGATAACCACTTCCATTAAATTTCCTCTTCTTCGATTAGGCTCACCAGTCACTGAAATAACGAAGGAGCCAATCAACAACTACCGATCAACAAATAACAGTTCCAATTCATCCACTACTAGATTTAAAACTATGATTAATAATAAAAGTTTTGTAAAGAGAGTAATGATACTTGATACATAAAGAAGAATCATAAAGAAACATAAAAGAGATAACAATAACCACACCAGAACAATCCTTAAAACACTACTGCATTAATATATAAGAACCAGTACAGGGACAACAATAACAATATAAAATCAACAACAATACTTAGAATGAGACAACAACATTACCAATCAATTTATAAGAACCACACCAACAGTACTTAGAATGATTAACACTAGTGTGATTAAAACTATGATTAGAATGATTAACCATCAAAGTAATTCTTAGAATAAATTCGGCATCCCAATAAAAAAAAATGTCATTCTAAATAGTTATTGGAAAGATATAAAAGTATTAGTTAAATAAGTGTCATTCAACGTAAAAGTATCCCAATCAAATATGTGTCATTCAGCATGAAAAAAAATAAAAAGTGACATTCTAAAATCTTGATACACATAGTAGCATTTGTAATTAATATATATTATTAAAGTTATAACTAATGTAGTACTTAGTAGTGTTAGGCACCATATATAATTCTTTATTAAAGTTGTACCTAGTGATATATATATTATTAAAGTTGTAGCTGATGTAGTTTTAGAACAGAAACTGAGAAATACAAATTAAATACTAAACCGAGTAAATTGACATTGAAAATTATATTTGAGTTCAACAATTTTGGAATAATGATTTTGTCTTGATCAAGATTAAATGTTTTACTTCAACACTGAAAAAAAAATTATAAAATAAATAGAAATTAAATAGGTTAAATGAGATTTAAAAAAAAGGGATTAAATATACAACATATTCATGACATAAGAAATGATCATCAGCACGAGCATACCAGTAATAATTTCAATAATTATATTTAAATCCTACAACTTCATCCAATCTCTTTAGGGAAACAATGGAGGAATATGCAAGGGAATTGGAAAAGCTATCTTACAAGTTATTGGAGTTGGTTTCATTGAGCTTAGGCTTACCTGGTGACAAATTCCATGACTGCTTCAAGAACCAACTAAGCACTGTGAAGCTCAATTACTACCCTCCATGCCCTTTCCCTAACTTGGCACTTGGTGTTGGTCCTCACAAAGATTCTAGTGCATTGACTGTGCTTGCACAAGATGAAATTGGAGGCTTACAAGTTAAAAGAAAATCACTTGGTGATTGGGTTCCTGTCAAACCTATTCCTACTGCATTTGTCATCAACTTAGGTGATGTTTTTCAGGTACGTTAAGAGACATCTGATTATAGAGGCGTTGATATAACAATTTTTTAACATTAAAATTTGCAGGTTTGGAGCAATGACAAGTATGATTGTGCGGAACATAGGGCATTAGTAAATTCCGAGAAAGAAAGATTTTCCCATCCATTCTTCCTTTTTCCAGGTCACCATGTTATGGTGGAGCCTGCAGAAGAGCTGGTAAATGATCAAGATCCTGCAAAATATAAAGCATACAATGTTGGTAAATTCTATGCTAATAGAAATCGTAGTGATTTCGGCAAACTAGAGGTTGAGAATATCCAAATTCATCATTTCAAGATATTGGATTAACGGTTCAAAATATTGAACTCTTGTTTTAGAATTTTAATTGTTTTTCATATCCTTGTTCTCTCCGGATACAGAATAAATTCGTGAACGGCATGATTCGAATTAATCTTCAAATTTAATTTAACGTTTATGACCTCTTTTCTTTTCAATGAATTTAAAGTTGGTTGCAACTTCTTTTTCCACATAGATTTATATTATATAACAGCTTATTTAATTATATTGCACTTTATTTTTCTCCTTCATATTATTGGATTTATCTATTTGATTTTTTCAACTTCTTTTAGAGTTAATATTTAATTCTCCTCCAATCATATAGAATGAATCTAAAAAAAATGTAGACAACACAATAATTGATCTATCAAACTTTCATCAATCTTTATTATATCATTCTGTCATTGTAGATTTTTAAAATTCATATGTTAACAACTTTCATCAATCTTTATTATATCATTCTGTCATTGTAGATTTTCAAAATTCATATGTTAAGTGGTTAACATATGAAGATGTTATTTTTGGAAATTTGGTATTTGGACTTTTATAACAAATTATTTGTCTTTAACTGTTATAGAATTTTGAAAATATATTCCTGACATGACTCACAATTTTTTTATTTATGTTTGTAGAGCATTATCATTTTATATGGTTTTGGTGAATATGTTTTGAAATCCGATAGTAGTGTGATTTAGGTGCTTGATGATTATGAAATTCGATGGTTATGCACAGTTGATTTAATATGAGAGTAGGGAAAAACGAGTCAAAATTGAAGGCTAGTGGCAATGATATTTTGATTCTAGACTTCGAAGCGAAGGAACTATAGTGAAGATTGGTGCTACAAAGCGGCCATCTTCAGATAAATATGTATATTACCCTTAAAGTCTTTTGAGTTCATCTTTATTTATTATTTTGATGTACATATATTATGTGTTTATCTTAGTCGTAAAGGATGAATACAGTGATATGTTTGAAATCTACCTTGTAACTATCACTTTACAAATACGGTAAAGTTAAAATAAAATTCAAATATGTCAATTATACTTGAGTATAGACTACTATAAAATATAATTTTTTTGTTAAATTTAATTTGAATTTTATTTAGTTGTTTTTGTGGTATAAATATTGAATTCAAGTTTTGGTTTGTAACAGAATTCATCTTGTAATCGTTTTCAATTGAGTTTAAAAGTTAGTTAGAATTCTTTCGCTTCCATCATCTTCATCTTCATCGTTCTTGTACATCAATAATTGGTATTTAGAGCTTCAGTTCTGATTTAGGAACGGGAAACACGAGTGTACGTAAGGCGTGTGTGATTGATTATGTTCATTCAATTCACAGTGGATTGAAGATCGAAATCGAAATAGAATCATATTTCTTGATTTTGTGGGATTGGGGAACACGGATCTGAGTGAATTTGCAGAAGAACGAAGATGAACAGCAAAAACAGTAGCTTGAACACAAAGCTTCCAGTATTTGATGGAAAGAATAGGAATTGGTGGATGATTCAGATGCGTGTGTTGTTTTGCGCTCAAGATGTTCTTGATCTCGTCAATGACGATTACACGACGGTTGTAGAAGATGCAACGAAAGCGCAGAGAAATGTGCATTGAGAAACAAGGAAGAAGGATTAGAAGGTGTTGTTCGATATCATTCTGTGTATGGATACAAATGTGTTTGAGAAGATCATTGATTCAACAACGGGGAAGGCTGTGTGGGACACACCGGTACAGTGCTACGACGATGACGCGTCAGTTAAGAAGGTGAAACTTCAGTCTCTATGTAAGCAGTATGAGAATCTCAATATGAAGAACAATGAAAAGGTACCTGATTACATCTCCAAAGTGACTTTGATCACAAATGAGATGAAATCTTGTGGAGAAACTCTCTCTAAATAAGTAATTATTGAAAAGGTAATGAGATCACTTACTCCTTAATTTGATTACATTATTGTAGCAATTGAACACTCTAATGACCTTAGCACCATGAGAATTGAAGAGCTATAGAGTAACCTAGAGGCACAAGAGTTACGTCTGATTGAGAGAAACTCTAAAAGAGAGGTAGAGTAGGCTCTAAAAGAGTCTTTTGGCAAGAAGAATTAGAAGCAGTCTTGGTGATAATTCACCATTTTCACTATATTTTCGTTGCTTATCCGACAAGAAACCGAGGATTTTGAGACACTGTGTACGCATTATGGTACCTTTAAAGTTAATTTTCATTCCCGTAAGTTATTTCAGCGATTTTATTAATTGACAGTTTTATTTTGTGTTTTCGGGATTTTATGCTTCGGTTGTCGTGTTTATGCCATCTAGGTCCATGGAGAAGATCCAATGGACTTAATGCGAGAAAGTGGAAAGTTATGGCGTTCGAAAAAAGAAGATTTCCCAGCTCAGGAGGCCTGACACGGGCCGTGTGTAGCGGGAAATTCATGATCATCAAGCTATTGACAAGCTATAGCTCAAATAACAAGAGTCGCCACGACGCTTTTATTGTTTCCAAGGGAAAGGGAAAAAGTACGAACAAAACCCAAAAGTAAGAAGTTTTCAAATAAAAACTAATAAAAAGTCATAGATCACAGGTAAGGGGGTAGGTTACACAGAGGGAATGTGTTAGCATCCAAAGTGTCCTAGGTACTCCTAGGGAGCCCTTTTTGTGTGCATATGTACTTGGTATAAAGTGATGTTTACAAACAAATAGAATGGGGGGGGGGGGTGAGAAAAGAATTCATTAATTATATTTTTGTGTTTGACAAGACCTTCGGTCTTGTGCCTACGTACCAACATAAAAATGAGGGATCAAAACCTCGTAGTTCGTGATACAAATTCCAAAGTGGATGCATTAGTTTTTTAACAAAAATTAAGTTTGAAAGGCACAAAGGCCTAAAAATGGTTTGAATGAGTTAGTTCTTTTTGGCTTTTTGAAAGTTTAAGTCAAGTATAGTTAAGTCTATTTATAAGTTTGATTTAAGAAAAGAAGTTTGAAAATGCAATGACGTAAGGCCAAAGTTTCTATCTTTTTGCAAAAGTGGTCAAAGTTTAGAACAAAAATAGTTCACACAAAGAAGATTTTTAAAAGTGGAGGGAGATATTTTGAAATTAAAGAAATGGGGAGAAGATGAAGAGACTATCCTATGTACAAAATTAAAAGTTTAGAGTTGAAAAGATCTGACCAAATGGGTAGCAATCCAATAGACAAGAATGTCAATAGAAACCCAAAATTCCCTTGGACTTTTAGAATCAATCAACACACAAATGCACAATTATATTATCTTGAAGAGCAAGGCATCAAATAAAGATGGCCACATCCAAGCTTATCCATTCCATGATCTTCTCCAAAATAGCCCATGTAACAGATGAATTCCACAAGTCACAGGTTCAAAATAACAGCTTCACAATGATCATGTTGCAGATTAATTTAGAGAGGTCTTCAAAGATGTATCAGATGAAGTTCAAAATTGCAAGCACTTGATTTCTCAACAAATTGGCATTGGCCAAGTCCTTTAGCTTAGGAAGGTTGCCTAGACTCTAAATCCATTATTCAAGATCAAGCCAACAGTCCACTCAAATGTTTTTTTAGGGTTTTTGTTATTATTATGTACATTAATGGTCAAAGACCAAACAAACAAGCAAAGTACACAAACAAAATATATCACACAATATGGTCCAAATGGACAAAGTGAATATTGCATTAACATAAATAAACAGAATGATATGAACAATGGCAAATGAAATAGATGCTAAAAGTAAATTGCATTAAAGTAAAAACTTGAAATTAGAAGTTAGTAGTTAGTTGGTTAGAAGTTAGTATTGTTTTGCTTTTGCTTTTCATTTCAAGAAATTCTTCGGAGAACACTCAACCCACTTATCACAAGCATGAATCCTTGAACCAAAACATCTTCCAAAGGAAGGAAAGAAGGCCAAGTTTCCACACAATACCATGAAAGAGGGGAGACTTACAATCTCACTAACTAGAATGCTTATGCCTTTTATGTCACAAATTTAGCGTTATGTTAAGCAATCGTAATTCGACTTATGTAGAAGTCACAACTATTTGAGGTCGGGCAATAAGATTTTGGTGTTAATGCATGTTAGAGACATAGTATAATGGACTATGCTCATGAAACATACCACACACAAAAAAGAATATGCAAAAGGTGTGGCCTAATCTCATCCATACTCATGTCAATTTTTCAATCAACTAGCATTAGGACTTTGAGATATCATAGGCCAAATAGAATGAATGAATAAAGAAAGGGAATAAGATGAAGTGGGAGGGGAATGGATCAAAACACAAATTGGTCAAAGGAGGACTCTTACCAAATTAATATCATCCATTCATTTTGGGAGATGGAATGTACATTCCATCAATCCCCTAAATCCAATGATATTAATTTGACAAAGTCAAATCAACCTTGACCAAGGCCCAACAACAAGAGTTAAACATAAACAAGTCATCACAATTGGTCAACAAATTTATTTGGCATTTATTCAAATTAAAAATATTAAAATAGTGCATTTAAATTAAATATGGTTTGTCCAATTTCTAAAATCTCATAAAAACACCAAAGTAATGGCCATGAGATTTATCATAGGTCAAACAAGGTCAAAGGACCTTGGAGAAAAAATTTCATAATTTTTGGACATTTAAAAATATTTTTAAACAATTAAAAACAAATTCAAAATCAATTAATTCATGAAAAATATTAATAATGATCCAAAAAATAATTTTAATTCAGAATATGAAAGAGAAAAATATTTGATTTTTTTTGATGAAAGTCCCATATTTTTTGGATCAATATTGAATTTAATATGAATTCTTGAAAATAAAGCAAATAAAATGAAAATTAAAATATCAGAAAAAACGTGGACCACTTGATCTCCCTCATTAATTGAGGTGGCAGATCAAGTGGCCAGGAATACGCTATCAACGCTGGTCACTAGTCAGCGCGTGGAAACATTGGTAATTCAAATGCACGCTCCAGATTAAAACAATTCAAATCAATCCAAAGGCTCAGAACCAAGCCAGCACATCATCGGCGTCCAAAGGCCGGTCGTCTTCTCCGGCGATCCTGGCCGGACTGGTTCACTCATCACCATAAAAAAATGAAAAAGGGGGACATGATCTGAAAGAAAAAATGGCATAGAGCACGAATCTGACCTCAATTCACTCTAACTCCAAGTATATTGAGAGATACATGGAGTTGAAATTTGAGGTACATGAACTGAGTTGCTTCGATTTGGCCTCAAAGCAACTCAATCTTCTTGCCTACATTGGTAGGAGTTCAGACAACCAAAGAATCAATAGAATTGAGCAAGAATTTGAGAGAATCGAAGAATTCAAAATTTCTGGAAAATACCTTCAATGGAGGTCTAGATTCAACTGATCTTGATCTTGCTTGTGCTTGGTCTCACTCCACTTGCTTGCAGAAGAAGGATTGGATGCTTACAAGACTGTGAATTCCTGGAGATTTGAATTTTAAAACAGTGGAAATTCAACCTCAAATTCAAAAGAATTTCTCAGGTTTATCCTTTGCAAAGTGAGGGTTTGAGATGGGGGATCAAAGCTGGCGCGAATGTGTGTGAAATTGTGAGCAATTGGAGCTCTATTTATAGTCAATTCAATTGATATTTTCACACTTGAAATCACTTTGCAAATTTGGCAAAATGGTGATACATGGGTGCATGGGCGTGTACAGGCCCATGAGATCATTGCAATAAGTCCACAAATGAATGTTGGATAGTCTGAATTGAGCTTGGATTGCAAGGCAAGTGTGCATTTGGATTTGAAGTTTGATCCTTGCCAAGTGATGTCACCATGTTCATGCCATGCGCGGCCTATGCATTCCTTGTCCAAAATGAATGAATTTGAGCTCTTTGGAAAGGTCAGATCAAGAGGAACAACTTTCATGTTCAACGCTTTTTAATTTGGAGCTTGGAACTTGAAGAAATTTGAGATGGAAGTTTGGAAATTTTTGACATATCAAATTTTTTCTAAGTGTCAAGCCATATGTCTCAATTTTCCACCTTGCTTAACTTTCTATATGAGCTTGAAATGATAAACGTGTCTTCATCAAAGTTGTAGATCTCTCAAATACCTTCAAATGGTCACCAATTTCATGTCATTAGGATTTAAAATGATAGAGTTATGCATTTTTGAAGTTTGGAAAAATCACTTGATCAATGGTATAAGTCAAAAGTGACCTATAATGTAACCTCATATCACATGCTCAAAAAAGTTGAATTAGCTCCCACTCCAAACATCAAAGTTTAAGTATGCACATTGAATTTGATGGTGCGACTTGGAAATCTTTCATCTCATAAAAATTGAGCAAGTTATGGCCTTGGGAAGTTGACTTTCAAATTAGGGTTTAGACAAGATGACCTATAATGTTTCAACATAGAAAATAATTTTCCAAGCAAAAATAGCTCTAGGTCTAAACATGAAAGTTGTTTGTAATGTCATTTAGAGTAAGTTTTCTCTTGGAATAATTTTCATATGGTGAAAATTATAGGAGATAAGGTCTAGGGAGACCCAGTTTTGATCAGATGAATTCATCTAGCCAACCACCATCAACCAACTTGCTAACTTCCAATTATCTTGACTTTCTTGGCTCATGGTAGATCATATATGCATAACATGATTAATTTTGAAGTGTACCTTGAGAAATTTTATCAATTGGTGAGATAGCTTGTTGGAGAAGTTACTCAAGATACCTAGTCAAACTAGGGTTTCCAAGGCAAATCACCCTCAAACTCTTGAAGCAAACTTTATCAATATAACATGTAGAGAACATTGGGACTCATATATGGTGTTCATAACCATTCTTGAATTAATTCTTGGTTGTGCTCTTTGTTCATGAGGGTCTCAAACCCTAGATGTGAATTTTATGAATCAATGGAATCATGCTCTTCCTACAAAAGAGTTAGACAAATGCAAAGACATATTTTTGGTATTTTGGTTAGTGAAATGATAAAATACAAGTATGATATAATCACAAAGTGCTTGGTGATCTCTCCCAAAACAAACCCAATGAAAGAGGGGCAAGGAGGATGCCAAGGTATGATCTCAATGCTAATGCTTATGATGAAATTGCATGAGGGGTCTTAGGGTCAAAATTGGGGTCTTACAGATGCCCCTATTTAAGGACATTCTAACTGAGGAGACAAAGGTTAAAATCTTCATGTCGACTCAGTAGAATGGGCTTAAATAACAACATATAGAAACAAATTTTGGTCCTTAAGAGACCTCATGATGCATATGACATGAATGTAAAAGTTAATGCTCTGTGGGGAAATATTGGCACAAAGGAAAAAGAAATCAGAGAGACCGAAAATCCGCAGGAGCACAATGTATTCCATAAGGAAAACTCGTTGGGGAGACAGAGACTCTAAGGGGTAAAGGGGTTATGCGTAGGCCAAGCTACGACTTAAAACTACTGGGGGACTAGAGGGATTCCACACAAACATGGAAAAGACTCAGCCAAGGAAACAACAACATCTGCAGGGGATATGAGTAAGTCAGGATAAAACTGAAATACTCGACTCATGCAGGAAAAGCAATTTCACTAAGGAAATGCGCACTCAACTCAACTGGGGAAGCAATAAACTTCAACACAGGAGGAGCAGAAATCTATTATCTACTACCTGTTACTGGGTAAGGAGATAATAAAGATCTGACAGAGAGAACATTTGTCATCGGTTAGGATGAACATATCAAGGATGACTCGCTGAGGATTCCAGGAGAGGAAATTCATTACCGGTTACTGGGTAAGAATAACCTTGCTGGGAAAAACTGCAGAAAATAAGATTTACAACTACCAGTTACTGGGCAGAAGACCAAAGGTGAGAGTATTCGTCATCGGTTATGATGAACATATCAAGGATAAACTCAACAGGGAAGAAAATCCGTCATCGGTTAAGATGAACATATCAACGATAGACTTTCCTGAAAATGTCAAGGAGGATACCTGTCATCGGTTAGGATGAACATATCAAGGATATACCAACTGAACAAAGGGGTAGGAATTACATCTATCGAAAACTGGATAGAAAACCGTCGGAGAGAAAATCCGTCATCGGTGAAGATGAACATATCAAGGATAGACTCCGTGAGGGGACAAAGTAGGATTTACAACTACCGGCTACTGGGTAGAAAACCAGTCAAAGAGAAAATCTGTCACTGGTTAAGGTGAGCATATCAAGGATAGACTTTGAAAAGGGAATAATGTGGGATTTACAACTACCGGTTACTGGGTAGAAAACCAACCAAAGAGAAGACATGTCATCGGTTAGGATGAACATATCAAGGATCAACCCTGATGAGGAGAAAAATAGGGATTACAACTACCTTTTTACTGGGTAGAATACCAACAATGAGAATATTCGTCACCGGTTAGGATGAACATATCAAGGATACACTCAGGAAGGGGCAGGAAAGATATTTGTCATCGGTTAGGATGAGCATATCAAGGATACACTTCTTGGGGAATAGATCCACTGGGGACTCTACTGAGGAGAAAAATAAGGGTACTTTTGTCGGGTATTGGGCAAGAAGTAACAAACTACAAACTAAGAAGAATATTACCAGTTACTGGGTAATAGATTCTTATGGGATCAAAGCATCTATCTAGGTAAGAGCTAGAAAGAAAACGGCCAATCAAGACTCAACCCAATGAGGACATAACTCAAGGGGAGTAATTCCATCCAAAAAATCCACTAGAGAGGAAACTGAAATAACAACCATCCACGAGGAAATAAACTCAGTGGGTAAACGGAGAAAGGTTAAAGTCTTTCTGCTTAAGGGGCTGACACTCTACAATTGAAGGAGGACAGACACCAGATTTGGTATGGGGATAAAATGTCGCCATAACAGAGAATAAGCATCTCAAACAAATCAAATATGAAGATGCGAGATATGCAAATTATGAAATTATATATATATATATATATATATATATATATATATATATATATATATATATATATATATATATATATATATATATATATATATATATATGATTATGCTGACAAAATAATCACAAAGAATATAAAGGTGTCGCAAAGAATTTGAACCACCGGTACAATCCTCGGTCAGTCCACAAAATATGGAGACAACTGCTGGAGAACAGAGAGATCAACATCCTAAAGGTTCAAACCTAACTGGGGAAGGAGGAGATCTTCTGAGGATAGAACATCTGATCTGCGGGGAATTTTAGGTCAACACCATAAAAAATGGGAGACAACCCTACAGAGAAATAATCATAACAAAAGCTGCTCAAAAACTAGAAGGAAACTCTGACTAGGAGCAAGTTGAATAGCGTTTGGTGGGGAAACCAAAGCGATCCACTAGGGAAGATCAACGATCTCTAAAGATTAACCCTGATGAGGAAATACGAACTTCGCTGAAGAAGGCAAAAACTCTGTCGGGGAAAACAACACGCCGCAGGGTATCTGAATCAACCAAGTCAGTTGGGGACAAAGAAATTCCACTGAGGGTCAAACATTCCACTGAGGAACTGAATCAACATAAATGTCTAGGGATATTCGAAGGGTTAACTTCTTGGGGAACCTCTGATGTTTCGCACTTAAGGACTTGCTATCCATTGAAATGTTGTTGATATTCCTTTTGCTTGCTTTGAAAAAAAAAAACTTGCTTTTATATATTAAAGAAAACTTGATTTTTATTTAAAAATTTAATTTCAAAATGATCATAATAAAAATTTAAAACTATTGGCTGAAGTAAATAAGAGTAGAAATAATTGGATAAAAGCTCAACTTTATTTAATAGAATGGTAGTCTGTAAATGACAAGACTCCATAGATTTTACAAAGTTGAAAATGGAAATTTACATGGAAAAGGGTTACATTGAATACAAATGATCCTTAATCCTTCTACCAACTCTTGATATCCACTGTGCTCTTGACCGCTGCTGGGGTGATGAATCGATGTCAACCCTTATGCTCAAATAAGCCTTCAAAACACTGAAGATCAGCAGAATGCAGTTACTTGCCATAATCCCTAATTTTTGCATATGTTGCCCTAAGGTGGGGTACTCAACTTATCGAGAAATTCTTTCTGTTTTATGTCTCTAATTTTTTCCTGGATCTCCCTTTCGGGTTTTCAATCCACCGAGACGCTCATTTTAGCCTAAGTCGCCCTTTCGGGTTTTTAACTCAGCGAGCTATTCTTTTATTTTTTTTAGGCGAGGTATTTCTTGACTGCATCTGCGTTCACAGGACGAGTGAACTCTTTACCATCCATCGTTGTAAGAATCAATGCACCGCCTGAAAAGGCTCTCTTAATAACATATGGGCCTTCATAATTAGGAGTCCATTTTCCTCTGGAATCTGGCTTGAACGTTAAAATCTTCTTGAGCACAAAATCACCTTCTCTGAACACTCGAGGTTTGACCTTCTTATCAAAAGCTTTCTTCATCCTTTGCTGATATAACTGACCATGACACATGGCAGTTAATCTCTTCTCTTCAATCAAATTCAACTTATCAAACCTGGCCTAACACCATTCAACTTTAGTCAACTTGGCTTCCATGAGCACACGCAATGAAGGAATATCAACCTCTACGGGAAGCACTGCTTCCATACCATAAATAAGAGAGAAAGGGGTTATCCCTATTGAAGTGTGGATGGACGTACGATACCCATGCAAAGCAAACGGGAGCATCTCATGCCAATCCTTATATGTGTTAACCATCTTCTGGATAATCTTCTTAATGTTCTTATTCGCAGCTTCAACAGCCCCATTCATCTTAGGTCTGTAGGGAGAAGAATTATGGTGTGCAATCTTGAAGTCTTTGCAAATAGCTTCCACTATATTGTTATTCAAGTTCGATCCATTATCAGTAATGATCTTACTTGGCACACCATAACGACATATGATTTGATTCTTGATAAACCTTACAATAACTTGATTGGTTACATTTGCATACGATGCCACTTCAACCCATTTTGTGAAGTAGTCAATTGCCACTAAAATGAAACGATGTCCATTCGAAGCTTTGGGCTCAATCATCCCAATCATATCAATTCCCCACATGGAGAAGGGCCATGGGGAAGAGATAACATTCAATAGTGTCGGAGGAACATGAATCTTATCAGCATAAGTTTGACACTTGTGGCATTTCTTCACAAATTTGAAACAGTTAGATTCCATTGTCAGCTAATAGTAACATGTTCGCAACATCTTCTTTGCCATTGCATATCCATTAGAATGAGTACCAAAGGAACCTTCGTGCACTTCGGTCATCAACAAGTCTGCTTCGTGTCTATCCACGCATCTGAGCAAAACCATGTCGAAGTTTCTCTTGTACAGTATATCACCATTCAAGTAGAAATTACCGGCTAATCTTCTCAAAGTATTTTTATCTTTCAAAGATGTCCCAGACGGGTAAATCTGACTTTGGAGGAAACATTTGATATCAAAGTACCACGAATTCTCGTCTTTGATCTCTTCAACAACAAACACATGAGTTGGCCTATCAAGACGCATCACAGATAAATTGGGAACTTCATTCCAATACTTTACTACAATCATTGATGCCAACATTGCAAGAGCATCTGCCATCCAGTTCTCATCTCGAGGGATATGATGAAACTCAACCTTCGTAAAGAAAGTTGAAATCCTCCTCGCATAATCTCTATATGGTACTAAACCGGGTTGATTTGTCTCCCATTATCCTTTGATTTGATTCACAACGAAAGCAGAATCACGAAGACATCAAAATACTTAATTCTGAGATTCATGGCCTCTTCAAGCCCCATAATGCAAGCTTCATATTTTGCCATGTTGTTTGTACACTTGAAAGTTAATCTAGATGTAAATGGTAGATGCGTGCGTTGATGAGTAATAATCACTGCCCCAATGCCATTTCCATATTGATTAACAGCTCCATCAAACACCATGCCCCAACGGGAACCAGGTTCTGGCCCTTCTTCAAGCAATGGTTCATCACAATCTTTCATTTTCAAGTACAAAATCTCTTTATCGGGAAAATCATACTGCACTGACTGGTAATCTTCAATGGGTTGGTGAGCCAAATGGTCAGCCAAGATACTACCTTTGATCGCTTTCTAAGATCGGTATTTTATATCATACTCTGATAACAACATCTGCCAATGGGCAATCCTCCTAGTTAAAGTAGGCTTCTCAAATATATACTTGATTTGATCCATTTTGGATATCAACCAAGTGGTATGATTCAACATATACTAACACAGACGCTTAGCAGCCCAAGCCAATGCGCAACAAGTTTTCTCAAGCATAGAATACCGAGTCTCACAGTCGGTGAACTTCTTACTGAGGTAGTAAATTGCAAATTCTTTCTTTCCAGTCTTATCTTGCTGACCAAGAACACAACCCATACTATCTTCAAGCACAGTCAAATACATGATCAACGGTCTTCCTTCAACAGGTGGAGACAAAATCAGAGGTTCAAGCAAACATTCTTTGATACTGTCAAAAGCTTTCTGGCAATCTTCGGTCCAATCACAAGACTGATCTTTCCGAAGAAGCTTGAATATAGGCACACATGTGGCAGTCATTTGGGAAATGAATATGGAAATATAATTCAAGCGGCCGAGAAAACATCTGACTTGCTTCTCAGTTTTGGGCGCAGGCATCTCTTGTATTGCTTTGATCTTGGCAGGATCAACTTCAATACCCTTCTCGCTGACAATAAAGCCCAACAATTTACCAGAACGAACACCAAAAGTACACTTATTGGGATTCAGGCGGAGTTTATACTTCCTCAAACGCTGGAATAGCTTCAACAAATGCTTAACATGTTCCTCTTCATCAATCGATTTAGCAATCATGTCATCGACATATACTTCAATCTCTCTGTGCATCATATCATGAAAAAGATTAGCCATTGCTCTCTGGTAAGTTGCACCAGCATTCTTTAGACCGAAAGGCATCACTCTATAACATAATGTTCCCCAGGGTGTAATGAATGTGTTCTTCTCCATATCTTCGGGTGCCATCTTGATCTGATTATATCTGGAAAATCCATCCATAAACAAAAAGACTTTGAATTTAGCAGTGTTGTCTACCAACATATCAATGTGTGGCAGAGGGAAATCATCTTTCGGACTGTATTTATTCAAATCTCTATAATCGACACACATGCGGACTTTTCCATCTTTCTTCGGTATAGGCACAATATTCGCCACCCATTGCGGATACTCAACTGTCACAAGGAAACCGACATCAATCTGCTTTTGCACCTCCTCTTTGATCTTCACAGCCATATCAGGATGCGTTCTTCTCAACTTCTACTTGACTGACAGGCATTCTGGCTTCAACGGCAATCTATGCTCCACAATCTCAGAATCCAACTCAGGCATGTCTTGATAGGACCAAGCAAACACATCTAAATACTCTCGAAGAAGATCAATCAACCCCTTCTTAGCATCTGGACACAGTCGAGACCCAATCTTGACTTCCTTCACATCATCTTCGGAACCCAAGTTGACTAGCTCAATCTGCTCTTCAAACGGTTGAATAATATTTTCATCTTGCTCAAGAAGACGAGACAATTCATCACTCACTTTTACATCACTTTCCTCCTCGGCCTCAAATATAGGGAATTCAAAATTTGGAGAAGGAGAAGGATCATTGTATTCAATGGGGTTAGGAACCAACCTGCATAGGGATTTGATATTTTGATTTTAGAGAAGTGAATTTGTGACCAAATATTATGCAGATGGACAATTATATTGTTTATTTATGTTTTTTGTGATTACCATTTTCAGAATAAAGCAAAAAATAAAAATAAACATCAAAGATGTGGATGAATAGAATTAATTTTATTGATGATCAATTTAAAATGCCCAAACAATGTTCACTTCTCCCTTAGGCATAGGAGAAGGATTTTAAAATATAAAAGCATTTACTTAGATCGATGCAAAATAACAAGAATATCAACGGTAGTCCAATTGTTGCATGTCTTTCCATGCGTAACAAATTTGGTGCAGTTTTCCTCTTCGTTATCCTCTGGCACAGCAGCTAAGTGTTGTTCATTGCCATGAATGAACCCTCCGCTAAGGAACCTAAGTTGCACATCTTCAGATCTAACAGTTGATGAGCCTTTCTGGAACCCCAAATCGGTTCTACCTTTGTTGTCGGAGACCTCTACCATTCGCCCCCACTGATCAACATGACTTTCTTCTACAATCTTCTGAGCATCTTTCAACGAGGACATAGGTGCCCCAACTGTCTTCTCAGAAGCAATAGACAAGGCTTGGAACGGAGTTCCAACCTCATCCTCAGCTTCTACATACGAGAAAGATGATAGATGCCTAACCAATATTGCCTTCTCTCCTCCAACAATCACTAGCTTTCCATTCTTGACAAATTTCAATTTCTGATCCAGAGTGGAGGTAACAACCCCTGCCTCATGAATCCATGGCCTTCCCAATAAACAGCTGTAGGCCGAGTGGATATCCATTACTTGAAAAGTAATCTGAAAATCACTCGGACCTATCTTGACTAGAAGGTCCACTTCACCAATTACTGTCTTGCGTGAACCATCAAAGGCTTTGACGATTACACCACTATACCTCATAGGTGTTCCTTGGTAAGTTAGCCTTGACAAAGTTGACTTCGGAAACACATTTAGTGACGAACCAGTGTCAACAAGCACATTTGATAAAGCATCTTCCTTAAAGTTTATTGAAATATGCAAAGCCAAATTATGATTTCTTCCCTCCTCAGGGAGTTCTTCATCGTAGAAGCTCAAATTATTGCATGAAGTCATGTTAGCCACGATATGATCAAACTGATCCACAATAACATCATGCTCTACGTATGCTTATTCAAGAACTCTTTATAGCGCTTTTCTGTGCGCTTCGGAATTCAAAAGCAGAGACAACACTGAGATTTTTTAGGGGGTTTGGAGCAGCTGCTCAACCACATTAAATTCGCTCCTCTTTATTAATCGGAGTACCTCATCATCATCGTTGGCTTTCAAGTTGCTGGATTCACCAGACTTATCTTTTGAACAGCCAACTGGATCTACATTAGGCACCTCCACCTTCTTACCAACAATTGTTTCCTCTTTGTTTTCCGAGAACACCGGCCCAAACACTCGACCACTGCGGGTCACTTTCGTCACATCAACAGTGCTCACTACTAAACTAGTCGTAGGTAACGGGACCTCTTAACCATTCTTTATCATTATAGCATTGTACTGGTACGGTACAGCCTTATCAGATGAATACGGGACTGGGCCCGCTAACCGTATTACCAACGGCGATACTGATCTTTGACTGACATTATTATTGTTGCTGCTATCATATTGAATTACCAACCGCTCTTGTTGTTTGAAAATGGGCACTATGACATTGACGTCGTCATCTACATGATGAGATTGAACAATTTGGATCATGCCTTCATCCATCAGACGTTGGATGTCCCTTTTCACTACACCACACCCTCTTGGGTTAACACTGCAAACAACACAACCATCATGGTCATGTTCGTAGTCACTCACCAAATAGATATCCTTGTGCATCTGCATCAAGGATCTTCGGATAAACCGGACGTTAAAAACTTTGAATTCTCCAGGACAACCGTCCACCATATTCACTGAAGAGTTCCCATGAGCGGGAAAAGGGTTTGCTTTCACATTCAGCACACGGTCCTCAAAGGACACCATACCACTCTTCATAAGATTTTGAACCTCATACTTTAACAGATAGCAGTTTTAAATATCGTGTCCGGGTGCTCCTTGGTGAAAAGCACAACGGAGTTCTGGTTTATACCACCAGGGAAGTGGTTCTGGGATCTACAGTGGGTTCCTCGGTTGAATCAAGTTCTTGAGAACTAACGAGGGATACAACTCTGCATACAACATAGCAATTGGGTCAAAAGAGACCTTTTTCCTCTCAAAGTTCTGCTGATGATGATTGTTGTTGGTATTATTGTTGTTGTAGGTGTTCGTTCTTTGTTGCGGTTGTTGTTGTTGACGTTGATGTTGTTGTTATTGTTGAATTGGTGTTGCTTGTTGATTAGAAAATACCGGAATTACTAATGACACTTGATGATGATGATGTTGACGGGGTGGTGGATTTCTTCTGATCTGAGGCCTCATCTGCCTCCCACTGATTACTGCATTGGTCTCATTGTCCTTTTTCTTACCAAAGTTGCTACCATATCTCTTGCTTGTTGACGCCTCATCTCTTGACAACCGTCCTTCACGGACTCCTTCCTTAAGTCTCATCCCCATATTTACCATTTCGGTAAAGTCACTGGGGGCACTAGCGATCATGCGTTCATATAAAATGAACTCATAGTTTTCAAGAAGATTTTTTTCATTTCTTTTTCCTCCAAAGGAGGAGTAATCTGGGCAGCCAGCTCCCTCCATCTTTGCGCGTACTCTTTAAATGTCTCTTTGTCTTTCTGAGACATAGACCTCAACTGGTCTCTATCCGGCACCATGTCCATATTATACTTGTATTGCTTCACAAAAGCCTCTCCCAAGTCGTTGAAAGTGCGAATGCTTGCACTATCCAACCCCGTGTACCAACGGAGTGCAGCACCAGTTAGACTATCTTGGAAGTAGTGAATAAGCAATTGATCATTGCCGGTATGAGTAGACATCTTGCGGGCATACATCACAAGATGACTGAGCGGGCAAGAGTTCCCCTTATACTTTTCAAAGTCAGGCACTTTGAACTTCACCGGGATTTTGACATTAGGCACCAAACACAAATGCAGATGTTTGTGAATGGGCTAAAAGCAGTTAATTGATACAGCAGCTAGTGGATCAACAAATTTCTCAACAACCACCGGTATTAAAAGGATCATTGAAGCGATGGCCGCAAATGAGCATCTGGAATTATATGATAGGTGTACAAGCAAACTTGAAGGAGTCATTGACCTGCAAGTAGAAGCAAATAAAATCTATTTGGAAGATACAATCGCTGTTGAAGTGGAGAATAAATTAAAAGCGATGAATATAGGTACTCAACAGGTAGCTCAAATTCAACCTGCTCAGACCATCACTTGTGAAATCTGTAATGGACCTCACCACAATGTGTATTGCTTTGCAACCCCTCAACAAATTGAAGAGATAAAATTCTTATAGCAGAATAACCCCTACTCTAACACTTACAATCCAGGTTGGAAGAATCATCCAAACTTCTCCCGAAAAGATCAAAAAGGGAATGTTCCACAGCATGGTCAAGGTCAATATCAGACTCAATATCAACAACAATAGCAATAACAAGCTCCAAGGAAAGTAGACTGGGAGATTTCCATTGAAAATATGGCAGCTCAAAATAGGAAATTTGAAGAAGAGACAAGAAACAATCAGAAAAACACCACCGCCTCTCTAAAGAATCTTGAAGTTCAGCTGGGGCAGATAGCACAACAACTAGCAAGTTCTTGAACACCAGGTTCCTTACCAAGTGAAATAGTTCAAAATCCAAGAGGTCACGAAAATATTAGTATTGTCACGATGAAAAATAAAAAGGCTTCTAAAAAGAAAAAAAATTATATCACTGGGCGAGCCGACTGAAGAGGAAATTATAAAAGAGACTAAATCGGTGATTAAGTTGCCCTACCCTCAGAGAGTGACAAAGAAGGAACCAAGCGAGTCATACTTGGAGAAATTCATGACAATGTTTAAAAAGGTTGAGGGTCATATATCTTTGTTTGAAGCACTCGAAAGAGTGCCCATGTACAAGAAATTCATGGAAGAGGTAATGGCCAAAAAGAAACCAACAGTAGAAGAACATGTAGCCTGGAAGGAAAAGTATAGTCCAAACTCACTAGGGCAGAAAATTCCTAACAAACAAAAGGATCTGGGAACGGTAACAGTACCATGCACAATTAAAGAAAGAATCTTCAAAAAGTTACTAATAGATTCTGGAGCTAGTGTGAGTCTGATGCCATTATCAATCTATTACACGTTGGGTATTAAAAATATCATTGATACAAAGACCAATCTGAAGTTTGCGGATCACTCAAGAAAGGATGCATATGGTATAGCAGAAGACGTACTGGTAACAACAGAGGACTTGATTTTTCCTATTGATTTTGTAATCCTAGACATACCCGAAGATGATGAGGCACCCATCATTCTGGGTCGACCTTTCATGCAGACAAGTCGATGCAATCTCGACATGGATCAGGGCAAGTTGACCTTGAAAGTTCATGACAAAGAGATAACATTGAATGCTATTGAAGACCAAGAGCTAGAGGAAGATACATAATATCACTATCAAGTAGGTTTAATCAAGACAAAGGCGAGAAGTCAAAGTAACATGCCAACATCAGAGAAAGATGCAGGAAGGCCCTCTCGACTCTCATCACTACCATTAGCCACCCTGAATGGAAAGACTCCCATCTTAATTCCAAAAACCAAGAAAAAGAAAAGAAAACAAAAACAAGGTAAGGAGATGGAGGTTAAAGAGGACTTGTGGCACAAAGGAATCCATACTGATGAAAGAGACAACTTCCTAGTTTTGGACAAGGGGTGCAACAAGGTGTGGAGGCTGAAGTACCCCCCATAACAAGGGGAATGAACCGTCGAGCTATGCGATGTTAAACGAAGTGCTTAGTGGGAGGCAACCCACGCGTTACTAGTTCTAATTATTGTTTGTGTTTGTTTGTTATTTTAGGTTTGCACAATGCCTTGCATAAAAGGGAGAAGGTACTCACATGGAAAAAGTTGGAAAAATGAGCAGAACAGCAGCCTGACACGACCATCCGTGTTAGGCCTACAGATTTGAAATTTGTTTGGAAATTTTGAATTTCGTGTGGGCATGTTGCACTTTCCACCATCAGCCTCCCCTCAGTGGGGTACTGTGAGTCACCCTTCTTCTATCCTGTTCTAAAACATTGAGGTCAATGTTTAGTTCATATATATATATTGCACCGTGACTTTTAATTTTAAAGTGTCATTTTAAACTACTTCTAAATTTGTTTTTTAAACTACCACTTTAAAAATAACGTTTTTTAAATATTGTACCATTTATATGATTTAATTTGTATCCTTTTATATTATTTTTGACTTTATTATTATTATTAACTATTTTTAAGATTTTAAATATGCCCATTTATTAGTATTGTATCTTCTGTAGCACCTCAAATTTGCACCTATCATTGTACATACATTCTCATATTAGGTCATAACATAACATGGTCCACTGCATAGCATTGCATTGTCCATTTGCCTCAAGTGCAAGCCAGTCAGAAGAATTAGGTCAAACTGATCAGGAGATCAGTCAATCAAGCAAGCAAGTGTGTTTTTCATTGAGCCAAGGCCCTAGGGTTGGTCCAACACGTTCACATGACCTAGGGGTCCTTTTGAAGTGTTTTGGTCAAAGATTGGATGTTCAGAAGTCATCAGTCAATGCACAGTCAGTCAGAAACCCTAAAAAGTCAAACTTGGTCAACTGTGATTGATTTTATGGTTTTGATGGATGGATTTGGTTTGAGAGAGCTTATCCATGTCCAAATAGGCCTCATATATCATGTCAAACATCAGCATTGAAGAATTTGAAGCCAGACAAGAAATTTCCAAAAATAGAAACTTGACCTGTAATTGGAATTTGCCAAAAATGGAAACTTCTTGATCCTAGACTTACATCCTGATACAAGCTTCAAATGAATTTTTGCCCAACATGAAAGTTGAAGATCTTGTTCTCCCATTTCCAAAAAGTCCAAGAACGCTCAATTCCCATGTATGGTTGGCAAGATATGATCAAATCATTTTCAAAAATTCTTGAACTTCAAAAGGCCATATCTCTCAAACCATTTGGCCAATTTTGGTGAGGTTTTTTCCAACAAGTCATATTTAACCTCCTCTTTCCAAAAATGTAACTTTCATGCACCAAAACTCTATGGATCAAAATGGCATTTTTTCACTATCATGTTTAAATTTCAAGTAAGGGTGAAAAGTGACTTTTTGATTTAAGCATTTCCAACCACTTGTGCCATCCAAATATGTTCAGATACAGTATTTTTGACTTGTTGCAAGCCCAAATTCGTGGCCTTTGCTTATGCACCATCCCACATGGACAAATGTGGCAACTTAGCAATTTGCTTTCATTAAGTTAAAAGGTGATTAGCATACATGGATTAAACTTAAACAGACAATATATACCATCTTTCTGACCATTGTGAAGCCCTAGCAGCTATTGAATATCACAGAAAAACTCTTGCTCTTAAAAATCCATTTTCTTCATCTTTCAAATTTCTTCCAAAAACTCCAAAGGCCCCGAGCTACCTATTGTTGTTTCATCATCCAAACAGCATCTTGAGCTCATTGCAACCTCATTTCGCCAACTGAAACCACCATTTGTTCGACTGTTCTTCAAAGCATCATCCATGGCAGAGTTGGTGTCGAGCAAAAACAAGCTTCATTGAGCCAAACCATCTTCGTCATTCATCATCTGGAGGGCCACAGGACATCTGTTTTAGCAAGGCATCACACAACAACATCAGAATCACACTGCACTTCAGAATTGGTAAATTTTCGATCTCCTTATTTCTTCAAATCAATACATGCTTTAGAAAGGTTTCTCCATGCTGAGCTTTGTGATGGTCTTACTTTTGAAAATGGTTGGATATTTATGAAGTTATGTTGTTTTCAAGTTTGATGATGAATTGCATTTGTGTTCGATTCTGGAGTAATGTTGTGTTTTAATGAAAATTGATGATGGATTCATGTTTGTCATGCTTTGCTGATCATTTGTGTATATTCAATTGCCATTTCTGGAAAAAAAATTTGTTGAGCACGATTTGAGATGATGAAGCTTCATACTGTATGTGCGAAACCCTAGTTCGTTTTTGCCTTGCCCAGATTCACGTGCATGCCACTGTACATCCATATTGGCCAATAGAATTATTTCCTTGCCTTGCCCTAAACGACCGAGTTTTGATAAGTGGCTCACCTATTTACAAAATTGCCACTGGCGTGGCACATGACCCATTGGATTTTGTTATTTTTCATGTTAATTTCATTTTTTGATCACCAAACTTGTAAAAATCATAAGTCAAGCATGCTTTATCCAAAATTCATGGGATTTTTTGCATTCTCTTCATCATGATCTCTACTTAATTGTCATATTTTTTCCAGATTTTTATGATCAATGGATTTTATTTGGCATACTGATTTGTAACATGCATCCATATTGTACACAGTTTACCAAAACCTTTGTGAAATGGTCATGCTTTAACCTTTGACCTTGAATTTTTTTGAGCACAAACTAGACATCTCAATGGTGATTTTGGTGTAAAGATCATGAATTTATCTTATCTGGATTGTGAGCTATGAATTTTTGAAGTAGGGTGTGACAATTTGTGTCACACCATTGATGTGTAACTTGTTGATTTTTATAGCCATGCCTATTGACCTCCAAATGGATTGATTTTTTGTATGATTGAGTTTGAACATGTCTAGTTTGCATATGATTTTTTGTGGATTTGTTTATGGCATTTTCCATTTGTTTGAGATTTTCTCCCCTGTTTGACCAAAATGTTGACCTTATGTGATACATGTGCCCATTTGTTTTGTGAAATGCTCATACTTTATTAGATGGACATGAAATTTTTCATGAGATAACTAGACATACTAAGCTTATGTGATACATGTGCCATGGTTTTAGTCCCATTCCTATTGATGTGTAACTTGTTGATTTTTATAGCCATGCCTATTGACCTCCAAATGGATTCATTTTTTGTATGATTGAGTTTGAACATGTCTAGTTTGCATATGATTTTTTGTGGATTTGTTTATGGCATTTTCCATTTGTTTGAGATTTTCTCCCCTGTTTGACCAAAATGTTGACCTTATGTGATACATGTGCCCATTTGTTTTGTGAAATGCTCATACTTTATTAGATGGACATGAAATTTTTCATGAGATAACTAGACATACTAAGCTTTGCCATGGTTTTAGTCCCATTCATTTATCATATGCCATCTCTGATTTATGAATTTTTCAAGTTGATGCATGTTTGGTTGACTTCTTTGAGCATGTTCAAAATTGCTTTGCCTTTCTGATTTTCATTGACTGCCTTCCTCTTGTCCAAATGAGATGAAATTTGACATGTTTACCATGCTATGTGTTGTGTTTGATCATGATTTATTTGTTGATTTTTGGAAATGTTTGAGTTTGCTTTTAATTCAAGTCTTTCTGTTGACTCCTATGAGCTTCTGTTTGCTATACCTTGACCTAAATTGTTCATGAAATGATGATAGTGATTGATATGAATGTGAACCCAATTGGCATTGATTCTTGATTGTTTGAACATGATTTTGGATGCTTGCCCTTTGCTATTTTGACTTTTTCATTCCTTTTTGACCCTAGGCTTGCCCTAGTGGTCCTGTTACTCACCTTTGAGTTCATGTTTTCAGGTTGACCAACAAATGACCAATGAGACCAATTCTTTTTGATTGAGCTTGCTTGAATATCATTGTTTAACTTGTTTGTTTTGTAGGTGGCTAGGCTCACATGCCTTAAGCCTTGTGCCTTGCACATCCATTTGCCTCTAATTAACTGTTGATGTCTGTTTCTTTTTGCTTTGTTTGAAGTTGTATACTAATGTCTGCTTGACTATTTCAGGTGCTTTTAGTTGCTCAGTTCCTTGTGAACTTTTGCTTTGCTTTGCTTATTAAGCAATTTGCATTGAGGTATACTTCTAATCTTCATGTAGTCTGGAAGACCTGGTCTGTTACTTGGCCAGGCAACTGTCTGAAGTCCTCCTTAAGAGGCAATGTTTGTGTATGTTTAAATCTTGTCCCTGTACATATTCAAAGACCTCCTAAGTGAAGAGGCAATTGGCAGAACCCAAGGGATATGCAACTTATCCCCTGCTATTCTGTGTGTCATCTGCTTTGCTCACACCACTGTATTGATGCATTGCAGATACAAACCCAAGATCTTGTACAATTGTACAGTTGAGTCAGTATCAAATGTGTAGAAGGGTTCCCACTTTCTGAACCCACGCATTCTTGTCAAATGCTCTCCCTGGCCAGGGATAAGAGCAATGAGGCACACCCCTCATCTCCTTTCATATGCTTCACCTTAGCCCCTCAATGGCAAGGTTAAGAGCAACATCTGCCCAATTCCAGAGGTTTGTTTGTTGAGGTTGATATGACCCCTCGACTAAAACCTAGCCTTGATGTTTGAGCCCCTTGTTGGTGTGTTTATTTTATGCTGTGTGTGCTTGTGTGGTGCGATTGTATCCCCTAGGTTTGTTAGACTCCGCGTAGTCTCGTTTGCATGTCAATTAAGGTAGCACGGTTCCTTCGTATAGGACTTCCTTTCTTGCTTGAGCTTTCCTAAAACACAAACAAACATTATCCCCTCTTAAGGATACGTCCACTCCTTCTGCTACAGGTGAGTAAGTCTCCCAAGGTCGAGCATCCGATAGATTGCGCAGTGACGTTGTCCACTTAAAAAACACAAACCAACGGGAATAGTTTAGCCAAACTACGGCAACTCTGATTCTCATGTCCAGATGAGATACGTAGGCACGAGATGCGATGTCTTGTCGAGTTTGACTAACAACTAACACTAATTCTTTTCTCTCGCCCTCGTTGCGATTGAGACCTCCCTTTTCTCTTGCCCTAGTTGCAATCGAGACCCTTGCTTCCTGTGCAAGTTAGGTTAGGTGTGGCTTGCTTCCTGTGCAAGTCATGTTTAGGATAGGCTTGCTTCCTGTGCAAGTTAGCTAGAAACCTTAACTTAGGGACGACTTTGCATGACAACATCTAGGCTCGAGTCGTAGTCTCCCTAGTGTTGTGTCTCCCTCTGTTATCTGGTTAGGCTAGTCCTTTTTCCCTGCGTAGGGGAACTACGTCGCCCTGATCCTCATACCAGATGAGGTACGTAGGCAGGAGATGAGCTGATCTCTCCGGGCGCTTTTTTTCCTTTTTGCGTGAGTTGTTTGACAGTTGCTAGGCTCGAGTGCCTGACTCCTTAGCAATTTGTTGTCTGTTTGTTTGGGTGTGTGCTTGACAGTTATAGGCTCGAGTCCCCGACTCCCTATTAACTTGTTATGTTGTTGTGTGCTTGGAAGCTGATGTAAGTCCATCGAGTGGCATTCGGGTTCCAGTGTGGGTTTGTTTTGGTTCGGATGCTGATGTAAGTCCAGTGATTGGTAGTCAGGCTCCACGTTTGCCAGTGTTTGTTTGTGTGCGTGTCAGCCGAGCTACGAATGCTCTGATTCTCCTTCGTCGAAGGAGATACGTATGCATAGGATGCGATATCCTAGCGAGCATGTGTCGTTTCCCCAGTCCGAACTACTTCGACTCTGATGTCTATGCCTGATAGACTAAGTAGGCCCAGGATGCGGTATCCTGCCGAGTCAGTTTTGTTTGTTTTCTTGTGTCTCTTTCAGCCAGTGTGTGTGTGTGAGCAGCATTTTTAGCAACCATTTTCCTTCCTATTGTGCGTGGATCCCGTCGAGTACGACGGATGCGTAGGGGTGCTAATACCTTCCCTTCGCATAACCGACTCCCGAACCCATTCTCTTTGGTCGCGAGACCATGCTTTTTTTCCAGGTTTACTCTGAGCGTTTCCTTTCCCTCTTTTGGGATAAATAACGCACGGTGGCGGCTCTGTTGTTCTTGTTTTCCCGCCGGTTTTTCGCGTAATGCGACAGCTGGCGACTCTGCTGGGGATATAGAGAAGTTGACCTGTGCTGGTCCATCTTCCCCGAGCGAGCCTCTCCTAGCGCTCTCTAGGTTAGGGCTTTGGTTGCTTTGTGCTGCTTTATTTATTGCATTCATTTGTATATATTTGCATTTACTGTTTGCATTTATTGTTTGCATTAATGTTTGCATTCATTCATATTCATCTGCCGGTTGTCTGTTTGTTGGGATGGGATATTTTGTGAGAAATAAGCCCACTACCCAGGCTTGAGTGTACACATAGGTGTTAGAGTGGATAGTCATGAGGCTTGCATGGCATGTTGCTATGATAAGTCGTTCATGAGACCCACATTCCAGACGAGGTTTCTGTTGGATATATTTTGTCCTATGGGTGTTCCATAACGACAGATATTCCTTTAGAAATCGTCGACTCTGGTGACCATTTCCCGAGAACTCAGTCGAGGCCTCTCCTCCGAGACGTGATTATGTTAGCTCTGGTGGGCGCATTCTCGCTGCTCAATCCGAGGACCCCGAGACTGGGAACTTGCTTTAGGATTTCCTGTTGAGGGGAGTCAGCAGAGGTCTTTTATCCCGTAATAATGCCAAACCTTCAGTGGTAAACGTATTGTTCTCGACTGAAGGGCTGAAGCTGACAAGCTTCTGTTCTTAGAACCTACCAGTGAGGGGAGGGTTTGATCTCTACAGATACGGTTTCTGCCAGTGATGCTGTGATGGTGACTTTGGTTCAGCCGAATTTATGGACATTTATTTCTGGGACACCGGAGTTCTGTCCGTGGTTTATCAGCGGGTTCCGTTTATTTCGGATCCCCGGGTTGAATTTGAGAGTACTTGTTCAGAGGACCTGACTGTCATCCGTTCAGTGGATGTTCCTGTGATGATAGTGATGTAATCTCCAGTTCCGTTTATTTCGGAACTCCCCAAGTCGGATTTATGGTGACTCAGTTGACTGTGACTGGTTCAGAGATTGGGTCTTCAGATGACTTGGTGGCACAGTAACCTGCATTCATGCATTTGCATCATGTCATTTTGCATTCATCTGCATTCAAATCATGCCTGTCCATACTCAGGGTCCATTTTTTTTTAATTGAGACTCAGGTTGAGAGACATCCAGATGTCAGAATGTTGTTGATAAAATTTTATTTGTCTCGATGAAACCGGAATCAAAGGACAGAATTTTCCTGGTATGGATAGACATTGCATGCGTGAGTCATACTAACATTTTTGCTGTTTTGTAGGTGTCAGTGACTAATTGGTGCGCATAGCTCTTCCGTTCAAGTAGCTCAGACTAATGGATCCTCCCAACGCCGATATCTTCGAGTTGAAAGAGATGATAGGGGAGTTGTTCAAAGCCGTGCAGGGACTCGCCTTGGGGCAGAAGGCGATTGCTGAGAGGTTGGATAGGATTGAAAGCTGGATGACAAAGGAGAAAGTTCAGGGGGATGCTCCGTCATCTGTGGTACAGAAATCCTCTGGCGATAGTCAGCTTAAGAAAGTCGAATCAGGTGGTATGCCTGTCCGAAAAGAGCGTAGTAAAGATCGTTATCACCCTTATGCTACCACTGTATCCACTCCTGTCAGCAATTCACCTGCTCAATAGCAACAACTGCCACTTCAACAAAAGACACCGAGAGCTGAAAGCCAGGTGAAGAAGAAGAAAGAGGATCGTCAGTTTGAGGAACCACCCGTGACTTACGCCCTTCTGTTCCAAAGGTTGATGGATCTTGCCTTAGTACGGCCAAGGATATTAATTCCCATAGAACGGCAGAAGAGGCCACCAAACTATGATGAGAAGGCCAAGTGCGAGTTTCACTCTGGGGCACCTGGACACAACATTGAGGGCTGTAGAGCTTTTAAGCATGTCGTCCAGGACATGGTGGACTCCGAGACCATTAACTTGGCCCAGATTATGAAGGGGGATGTCAACCCTGTGCCCAGGAAGGGTTCTGTAAAAATCAAGATGGTGAAGAAGGCCAAGAAGGGAATGGAGATGATTGAGGAGGATCAACTAAAGGTTCCAATGGCTGTGGTCCCAAAACCTCTGGAGCGGGATGGAGTTTTCCCTGTTAGTGATAATTCTTGTGCGACCGTCACCATAGAGGGAGGTGTATTGATGAAAGACACGACCCAGAAGATGAAGGAAGTAGAAATGAACGATGTAAGGTGTAGAGCACCCCGTCTGGCAGTTGAAACCATCCAGGTAGAGAAGGCCCTTGTTGCTGAGAAAGAGAAGAAGCTGTCCATTTCTTCTTATAAACAAGCTCTGGAAGTGGTGAAGAACAAAGAGGCCCAAGGCTGGGGAAGGATCATTGACATCGTGATAAAAGCAGACATGTTTGGGGTCGGTTATCAGCCGGGTCAAGAGTCGTCTAGACCAAATAGAGGATGTCGCCCACCATACACCTTCGTCAGTGCAGGGATGTTGGATCCTGGTCATGCCCGTTCAGTGGGTGAAGATGTTGACAGCGACCGCGAGCTTGAGGCGTGGATAAAGTCGTGCGTACCAGGCAACTGGAAGGCCTCCAAAAGCATCACTGTCACTCATCCAGGAGTGTAGTATTTCTGTGTTTTAATCTTGTTTGCATGAAAGCCATACGTTTTGCCCGAAACGTACTGGTCCATTGTAAGGGCCACTTCATGTGTTTCATTTTGCAACATTTTTGCATCAGTAATAAATGGATGTTTTTGTAATCAAAAAAGCGGTGTTCCCTGTTTTTCATTTATTTTTGCAGTTTTAAAAACAAATAAAAATGGTAATGTTTATTTTCATTTTTCCCTTTTGATTTGTCTCGTTCCAACTTTGACAAGTAATTCTCCGGATCTCATTGATAACAATTTGGTTACACCTCGTATGACTTCGACAATCCGATCTATCATGCCGAAGAAGAAGGCGAAGAAGATTGTGATCTGCTGGAATTAGCCAAGTTGTGGAAACAAGAGGAGAAGGTGATTCAACCACACGAGGAGCGAGTCAAGATTGTCATCCCAAGTGCCGCCGAGATTAGAAGGGAAATGAAAGTTGAGGCCGCTTCAGAGACAAACCAAGAACAGGATGGTATATGTGCGCCTGGTTGTATCTAGATACACCAAGGTAGGATACCAATGTTGTGGAGGCACGAGCTACCATGGAGAGAAGATTATCCTCCAGTGAAGCGGAAGCCGGTGCTAAAAGATGAGAATGTGTGTGGACTGCTGAGACGTGAATAGAGCTAGTTCGAGAGATGAATTCCCGGTACGTCACAATGAGGTATTGGTTGATTATATAGCTCAGGTCTCAGTGTTTATCTTCATGGATGGCTTCCTGGCCAAGATCAGATTTGAATTGTTTCCAGATGATATGAAGTAAACCAGGTCCATCACACAAGGGGCACCTTCTTGTTCTAAGGAGATGTCGTTCAGTATCGAGAAGGCCGGTGCCAAGTATCAGAAGTCTACGGTGACTTTGTTTCATGATATGATTCATCGTGAAAGCAAATGCCATGTTGATGACATGATGACAAAGTCCCAAGCAGAAGAGGGGCATCCGGTGGATCAAGTTGTTTGACAAGTAGAGATAACTCATACTGTTGAGTTCGAATTAGCGCACTTATGGAGTGCTGTCCAGCAAGCTGCCGAGGCATGTTGCGAATGAAAGAGGAATCGAGGTCGATCCTGCAAAAAAAAAAAAAAAAAAAAGTAGCAGGAACCTCTGAAGAAACGACTGTTAATCTGGTACTCGGCAACCCTCGAGAGGTCTATGAGGTGCGTACTAAGTCAGCATGACTAGTCTTGTCGAAAAGAGTATGCAATTTACCTAAGAAAAGAGTTTATCGACTGTGAAACAATACACTCACTGTTCGAAAAAACTTGATGTACTTTGGCATAGGCTGCTCGCCGACTGAGACAGTATGCTGATTCATACCACTTCGTGGATATCCAAAATGGATTTGGTTAGGTATGTGTTTGAAAAGCTAGTAGCAATCCATGGAAGGTTATCAACCAAGGAAGTTTGAGGTCCCTGATGAGGACATCTCGAGGTACTCAAATCGAAAGATTGAGAGTGACCGATCCCGGAGGAGGGGCCTGGCCCTGAATCCGAATGGATTCCGATGTCTGATGGGGAAGTTAAAGTGAATGAGGTAGTGCTTCCCGAATCACAGTTGGTTGCACCAACAATGGCGGCTGAACATAAAGTCTGTATCCTGGATATCGAACCTTGGGATGTGCATCTACTTGGGGTAGTGACTTCCTCACAGATATATGAGAAATTAGAGAAGACTGAATGGATAAGGACTCGGAATGACATGTTGAGTCCAATTGAGGAAAGAGGGCTGACAGTTACTTGTCATGGGGCGTTGTACCCAGTGAATGAAACGTATTGTTGACTGAGAAGTGTGACCTCGAGCGTACCACGTGGAAGAATTGGTTGAAAAGGATCCTTCCTCCTCAAGACGATCGTGGGGCAAATGGATAAACAGTTATGAGTGTCTCATTCGTGGTCAAGAAAGTTTTCTCAGACCAGGCCATGTTGTTGATGACCACGGATGACGACGATTTCCATCCACTATGAGTGCGGACGCAGTTAGAAAATACTTCGTGAAGGAGACCCGCTGGACAAAAAGAATAAAGAGTCCAGGCAAAAATGGGTATCCCGGCGAACCAAGAAAAAAGAGAAAAAGGTTCGGGCAAAAGTTAGGGATAATAAAAGAAAAGAACTGTACACCCGGCAAGTTGAAAACCCGCAAGGGCGACTTGGGCAAAAAAGGGTATCCCGGTGGACTGAAACCCGAAAGGGAGGTCCAGGCAAAAGAGGGAATGAAACGAACAACTGTGTTCAGCATGATCGTTTGTGCTCATGATGATTTGGATAATCTCCGACAGAGACCGATCAGAAGCGTCTTGTTCAGAAGACAGAAAGTGCGGAAAGTCTTGAGGACATATGGGGTGTAACCGAGTTGGAACCCGATGAGATCACGGTTCCGCATTGCCAATAGGATAGATTTTTTCCTTTGTGAGCAATCACCTCTTTCCAGGGTTTGCTTCTTGTGTGTTGCTCAATTCTGAGCCATTTTTTTGTTTCAGTCAATAAAGTGTGTGTTCAGTCAAATAGTTTTGTTTTTGTTTTCATTACCGTTTTGATTACGAAAACATCCGTTTATTTTGATAAGGATATTTGCATTTTGAAACATAGAGGTCCCTTCCGATGCATGCTTATAAGATTGAAATATGGAAATCTTATCCGGAAGTTTGAGTGACCTATGCGTTGAAATGTTGAAACGTCTGGGGCACGCCTGGGGCACGCTTTTATCTATTGATCTCTTGTGCAGGTACTGTTAGATATTTTCATTCACTTACCGGTGGTACTGTGAACCCCTGTTGACAAAAATCCCGGCAGAGCCTGATCAGGGGCAAGGGATAGTTGAACGGTGAAAAGACAGTGAAGGATTACGACAACGGTCCTGGAAAGTTAATCAAGAAGACTCTTCAAAGTCTGATGATTGGAAAGTTTGTATGAACCAGGAGTTCGATCCCCGTGGAGTACGGACGAGATTGGGAATACAAGATGATGGAGCAGAAAAGTCCAGAAGCGTCTGGGAGTTCGTAAAAGAGGAAAGCCGACGCTATGGGTGGACGATGGATGCCGCTGTTCGGCGACTCGACAGGTGTTCCGTGTCTAATAAGCTGTATTTCCCCAGTAGGTGTGAGAGCGTTACCTCCATAACAGGTTCAAGATCAGTGTCTTCTCAGCAAGCCTGAAGGTTGTCGTATCCCCAGCGGAGTTGTGATTGTTTTCCAAGTCTGAAGCTGTCTTCCCAGCAGAGGTTGTGTTGATGGTTTTTCCCCAGCAAAGGTTTGTCTTTCCCCAGCAGGATGGAAGTTGACATGGTTATAGATCCCCAGCACAGTTCCTGGAGTTCCCCGGTGTGGTCTCTGGAGGAGACGTGTGTTTATGCATTCATCATTTAGATAAGCATAGCATATTGCATCATTAGTGCATAGCATTTCCATGATCATGGGGCATTGTGTAAAACAGAAAAAAAAAAAACTCATGCATCAACATTGCAAACATATCCATTAGCCCTAGGCCGTGGTGACCAGTCGAGTTTGGGTTGTTGGAAAGAGTTTAGCATCGCGCCATTGGATCGGTTTCAGAATTGGGTTCATGAGCATGGTTGAGAGGTTGGTGTTTTCCCAACGAGTGATTCCTCAGTCGAGTGGGTATCCCCAGCAGTGTTACTCCCCAATTGTTAGCGTCTTGCTAGCTTGGGTCTTTTCCCTTAGCAGAAGTGGGTGTGTCTGATCTCTCCATGTAGAGCCAACCCCTTAAGCAGAAAGTGTCTATCCTTTCCTGCCATTTCCCCACTGAGATACATCCTCGTGGATGACGGTTGCTTCCGCTCCCTCCCAACACACATTGGGATGGGTTTTCCCTATTGAGTTCTTTCCTCATTAGGATGAGTCTTGTTTCAGTCTGCCTTTTGGATCGATCCTAAACTGGCTCCCCGTCGACTGTTTCTTGTGCTTCCCTGGGGCATAAATGAATAGTTGCTCACTAACCGACACTCATTCATCTTATCCTCAGCGGAATTTGTGGGCCTCTACCTACAAACCGGTAGTTGTAAGTCCTATTGTCGTGGTTTTCTACCTACAAGCTGGTAGTTGTAAAATCCCACTTTCACCCCCTAGCAGAGGTAACCTTTGTGGTTCATTCTGTTTGTTGGCTTCTACCTACAAACCGGTAGTTGTAAGTCCTATCTTTGTAGTTTTCTACCTACAAGCTGGTAGTTGTAAAATCCCACGTTCTCCCCTTGGTGGAGTTAACCCTTTGTGCTCATCCTATCGATGACTGGTTACTTTTCCGTGGTTTTCTGCCTACTAACCGGTAGATGTAATCCCCTCTTTGCAGTTATCAGTATCCGGTTTGCGGTATTGATATTCTTTTCCCCTCTGGATACTTGCCTTGATCAAGCAGTATTGTCCCCTTTGGGTCTTCCCCTTCTTTTTGGATACTTGCTCCGAGTTAGCAACTTTATCCTCTTTTGATTGGTCATCTTTGCATACCTAGTCCTGGTACCGATGCCTTTGTTTTCGGTCGTTTATCCATTTAACAATCTACAACCCGGTTATGGATAATCTTCCATGCGAGTGTATTATCTACGTTTTGACGGCTATAGATAATATGTCTCATGATTTTCCGGTATTCAGACCGAAGAAGTTTCCGACGATCAGGTCGATGTACTTATGTTTTTCCGGTATTCAGACCGAAGAAGTTTCCGACGATCAGGTCGGTGTACTTATGTTTTTCCGGTATTCAGACCGAAGAAGTTTCCGACGATCAGGTCGATGTACTTATGTTTTTCCGGTATTCAGACCGAAGAAGTTTCCGACGATCAGGTCGATGTACTTATGTTTTTCCGGTATTCAGACCGAAGAAGTTTCCGACGATCAGGTCGATGTACTTATGATTTTCCGGTATTCAGACCGAAGAAGTTTCCGACGATCAGGTCGATGTACTTATGGCACTCAGGCCAATTTTCCGGTATTCAGACCGAAGAAGTTTCCGACGATCAGGTCGATGTACTTATGGCACTCAGGCCAATTTTCCGGTATTCAGACCGAAGAAGTTTCCGACGATCAGGTCGATGTACTTATGGCACTCAGGCCAATTTTCCGGTATTCAGACCGAAGTGGCGTTCAGGCCAATTTCCGATTTTCAGATCGATGAAGTATTCCTCCTCTCCGTTGGTGTCGATAAACGTCGAGTTTTTCCCAATCATCCGTTGATGATTTGGTTGTGTTCACTCTCCCCAGTAGAGTTTCCTCCTCTCCGTTGGTGTCGATAAACGTCGAGTTTTTCCTAGTCATCCGATGATGTCTAGTTGTACCCCTCTCCATGCAGAGTTACCTCTCCGTTGGTTTCGATAAACGTCGAGTTTTTCCTAGTCATCCGATGATGTCTAGTTGTACCCCTCTCCATGCAGAGTTACCTCTCCGTTGGTTTCGATAAACGTCGAGTTTTTCCTATTCGTCCTATGGCGTCTAGTTGTACCTGTCCCCACGTGGATTTACCTCTCCGTTGGTCTTGGTAAACGTCGAGTTTTTCCTATTCGTCCTATGACGTCTAGTTGTACCTGTCCCCACGTGGATTTACCTCTCCGTTGGTCTTGGTAAACGTTGAGTTTTTCCCATTACGTCCGCTGACGTATGGTTGTATCCCTTCCAGTCATTCATTAATGTCTGGTTACCTCTCCGTTGGTCTTGGTAAACGTTGAGTTTTTCCCATTTCGTCCGTTGACGGATGGTTGTATCCCTTCCAGTTATTCATTAATGTCTGGTTACCTCTCCGTTGGTCTTGGTAAACGTTGAGTTTTTCCTAGTTGTCCGTTGGCATCTAGTTGTGTTTTCTTTTCCCATTCATCGTCGTTGCGATGTCTGGATGTGGCCGTACCCTTTGAAAAAAAACAAAAAAAAATAAGTATCAGATCCCAGTGGACGTTTCCATTATTGGATCCCTGCATTGTGCAAATTCTACGGTTCTTTGGTATTCAATCCCTGTTTACCCTGAAAGTCTGACAGCCGTTGCTATCATCCGTTCGGGTTCCCAGCTGATTGAATAGGGGCAGCTGTAGCACCTCAAATTTGCACCTATCATTGTACATACATTCTCATATTAGGTCATAACATAACATGGTCCACTGCATAGCATTGCATTGTCCCTTTGCCTCAAGTGCAAGCCAGTCAGAAGAATTAGGTCAAACTGATCAGGAGATCAGTCAATCAAGGAAGCAAGTGTGTTTTTCATTGAGCCAAGGCCCTAGGGTTGGTCCAACACGTTCACATGACCTAGGGGTCCTTTTGAAGTGTTTTGGTCAAAGATTGGATGTTCAGAAGTCATCAGTCAATGCACAGTCAGTCAGAAACCCTAAAAAGTCAAACTTGGTCAACTGTGATTGATTTTATGGTTTTGATGGATGGATTTGGTTTGAGAGAGCTTATCCATGTCCAAATAGGCCTCATATATCATGTCAAACATCAGCATTGAAGAATTTGAAGCCAGACAAGAAATTTCCAAAAATAGAAACTTGACCTGTAATTGGAATTTGCCAAAAATGGAAACTTCTTGATCCTAGACTTACATCCTGATACAAGCTTCAAATGAATTTTTGCCCAACATGAAAGTTGAAGATCTTGTTCTCCCATTTCCAAAAAGTCCAAGAACGCTCAATTCCCATGTATGGTTGGCAAGATATGATCAAATCATTTTCAAAAATTCTTGAACTTCAAAAGGCCATATCTCTCAAACCATTTGGCCAATTTTGGTGAGGTTTTTTCCAACAAGTCATATTTAACCTCCTCTTTCCAAAAATGTAACTTTCATGCACCAAAACTCTATGGATCAAAATGGCATTTTTTCACTATCATGTTTAAATTTCAAGTAAGGGTGAAAAGTGACTTTTTGATTTAAGCATTTCCAACCACTTGTGCCATCCAAATATGTTCAGATACAGTATTTTTGACTTGTTGCAAGCCCAAATTCGTGGCCTTTGCTTATGCACCATCCCACATGGACAAATGTGGCAACTTAGCAATTTGCTTTCATTAAGTTAAAAGGTGATTAGCATACATGGATTAAACTTAAACAGACAATATATACCATCTTTCTGACCATTGTGAAGCCCTAGCAGCTATTGAATATCACAGAAAAACTCTTGCTCTTAAAAATCCATTTTCTTCATCTTTCAAATTTCTTCCAAAAACTCCAAAGGCCCCGAGCTACCTATTGTTGTTTCATCATCCAAACAGCATCTTGAGCTCATTGCAACCTCATTTCGCCAACTGAAACCACCATTTGTTCGACTGTTCTTCAAAGCATCATCCATGGCAGAGTTGGTGTCGAGCAAAAACAAGCTTCATTGAGCCAAACCATCTTCGTCATTCATCATCTGGAGGGCCACAGGACATCTGTTTTAGCAAGGCATCACACAACAACATCAGAATCACACTGCACTTCAGAATTGGTAAATTTTCGATCTCCTTATTTCTTCAAATCAATACATGCTTTAGAAAGGTTTCTCCATGCTGAGCTTTGTGATGGTCTTACTTTTGAAAATGGTTGGATATTTATGAAGTTATGTTGTTTTCAAGTTTGATGATGAATTGCATTTGTGTTCGATTCTGGAGTAATGTTGTGTTTTAATGAAAATTGATGATGGATTCATGTTTGTCATGCTTTGCTGATCATTTGTGTATATTCAATTGCCATTTCTGGAAAAAAAAAATTTTGAGCACGATTTGAGATGATGAAGCTTCATACTGTATGTGCGAAACCCTAGTTCGTTTTTGCCTTGCCCAGATTCACGTGCATGCCACTGTACATCCATATTGGCCAATAGAATTATTTCCTTGCCTTGCCCTAAACGACCGAGTTTTGATAAGTGGCTCACCTATTTACAAAATTGCCACTGGCGTGGCACATGACCCATTGGATTTTGTTATTTTTCATGTTAATTTCATTTTTTGATCACCAAACTTGTAAAAATCATAAGTCAAGCATGCTTTATCCAAAATTCATGGGATTTTTTGCATTCTCTTCATCATGATCTCTACTTAATTGTCATATTTTTTCCAGATTTTTATGATCAATGGATTTTATTTGGCATACTGATTTGTAACATGCATCCATATTGTACACAGTTTACCAAAACCTTTGTGAAATGGTCATGCTTTAACCTTTGACCTTGAATTTTTTTGAGCACAAACTAGACATCTCAATGGTGATTTTGGTGTAAAGATCATGAATTTATCTTATCTGGATTGTGAGCTATGAATTTTTGAAGTAGGGTGTGACAATTTGTGTCACACCATTGATGTGTAACTTGTTGATTTTTATAGCCATGCCTATTGACCTCCAAATGGATTGATTTTTTGTATGATTGAGTTTGAACATGTCTAGTTTGCATATGATTTTTTGTGGATTTGTTTATGGCATTTTCCATTTGTTTGAGATTTTCTCCCCTGTTTGACCAAAATGTTGACCTTATGTGATACATGTGCCCATTTGTTTTGTGAAATGCTCATACTTTATTAGATGGACATGAAATTTTTCATGAGATAACTAGACATACTAAGCTTTGCCATGGTTTTAGTCCCATTCATTTATCATATGCCATCTCTGATTTATGAATTTTTCAAGTTGATGCATGTTTGGTTGACTTCTTTGAGCATGTTCAAAATTGCTTTGCCTTTCTGATTTTCATTGACTGCCTTCCTCTTGTCCAAATGAGATGAAATTTGACATGTTTACCATGCTATGTGTTGTGTTTGATCATGATTTATTTGTTGATTTTTGGAAATGTTTGAGTTTGCTTTTAATTCAAGTCTTTCTGTTGACTCCTATGAGCTTCTGTTTGTTATACCTTGACCTAAATTGTTCATGAAATGATGATAGTGATTGATATGAATGTGAACCCAATTGGCATTGATTCTTGATTGTTTGAACATGATTTTGGATGCTTGCCCTTTGCTGTTTTGACTTTTTCATTCCTTTTTGACCCTAGGCTTGCCCTAGTGGTCCTGTTACTCACCTTTGAGTTCATGTTTTCAGGTTGACCAACAAATGACCAATGAGACCAATTCTTTTTGATTGAGCTTGCTTGAATATCATTGTTTAACTTGTTTGTTTTGTAGGTGGCTTGGCTCACATGCCTTAAGCCTTGTGCCTTGCACATCCATTTGCCTCTAATTAACTGTTGATGTTTGTTTCTTTTTGCTTTGTTTGAAGTTGTATACTAATGTCTGCTTGACTATTTCAGGTGCTTTTAGTTGCTCAGTTCCTTGTGAACTTTTGCTTTGCTTTGCTTATTAAGCAATTTGCATTGAGGTATACTTCTAATCTTCATGTAGTCTGGAAGACCTGGTCTGTTACTTGGCCAGGCAACTGTCTGAAGTCCTCCTTAAGAGGCAATGTTTGTGTATGTTTAAATCTTGTCCCTGTACATATTCAAAGACCTCCTAAGTGAAGAGGCAATTGGCAGAACCCAAGGGATATGCAACCTATCCCCTGCTATTCTGTGTGTAATCTGCTTTGCTCACACCACTGTATTGATGCATTGCAGATACAAACCCAAGATCTTGTACAATTGTACAGTTGAGTCAGTATCAAATGTGTAGAAGGGTTCCCACTTTCTGAACCCACGCATTCTTGTCAAATGCTCTCCCTGGCCAGGGATAAGAGCAATGAGGCACACCCCTCATCTCCTTTCATCTGCTTCACCTTAGCCCCTCAATGGCAAGGTTAAGAGCAACATCTGCCCAATTCCAGAGGTTTGTTTGTTGAGGTTGATATGACCCCTCGACTAAAACCTAGCCTTGATGTTTGAGCCCCTTGTTGGTGTGTTTATTTTATGCTGTGTGTGCTTGTGTGGTGCGATTGTATCCCCTAGGTTTGTTAGACTCCGCGTAGTCTCGTTTGCATGTCAATTAAGGTAGCACGGTTCCTTCGTATAGGACTTCCTTTCTTGCTTGAGCTTTCCTAAAACACAAACAAACATTATCCCCTCTTAAGGATACGTCCACTCCTTCTACTACAGGTGAGTAAGTCTCCCAAGGTCGAGCATCCGGTAGATTGTGCAGTGACGTTGTCCACTTAAAAAACACAAACCAACGGGAATAGTTTAGCCGAACTACGGCAACTCTGATTCTCATGTCCAGATGAGATACGTAGGCACGAGATGCGATGTCTTGTCGAGTTTGACTAACAACTAACACTAATTCTTTTCTCTCGCCCTCGTTGCGATTGAGACCTCCCTTTTCTCTTGCCCTAGTTGCAATCGAGACCCTTGCTTCCTGTGCAAGTTAGGTTAGGTGTGGCTTGCTTCCTGTGCAAGTCATGTTTAGGATAGGCTTGCTTCCTGTGCAAGTTAGCTAGAAACCTTAACTTAGGGACGACTTTGCATGACAACATCTAGGCTTGAGTCGTAGTCTCCCTAGTGTTGTGTCTCCCTCTGTTATCTGGTTAGGCTAGTCCTTTTTCCCTGCGTAGGGGAACTACGTCGCCCTGATCCTCATACCAGATGAGGTACATAGGCAGGAGATGAGCTGATCTCTCCGGGCGCTTTTTTTTCCTTTTTGCGTGAGTTGTTTGACAGTTGCTAGGCTCGAGTGCCTGACTCCTTAGCAATTTGTTGTCTGTTTGTTTGGGTGTGTGCTTGACAGTTATAGGCTCGAGTCCCCGACTCCCTATTAACTTGTTATGTTGTTGTGTGCTTGGAAGCTGATGTAAGTCCATCGAGTGGCATTCGGGTTCCAGTGTGGGTTTGTTTTGGTTCGGATGCTGATGTAAGTCCAGTGATTGGCAGTCAGGCTCCACGTTTGCCAGTGTTTGTTTGTGTGCGTGTCAGCCGAGCTACGAATGCTCTGATTCTCCTTCGTCCAAGGAGATACGTATGCATAGGATGCGATATCCTAGCGAGCATGTGTCGTTTCCCCAGTCCGAACTACTTCGACTCTGATGTCTATGCCTGATAGACTAAGTAGGCCCAGGATGCGGTATCCTGCCAAGTCAGTTTTGTTTGTTTTCTTGTGTCTCTTTCAGCCAGTGTGTGTGTGTGAGCAGCGTTTTTAGCAACCATTTTCCTTCCTATTGTGCGTGGATCCCGTCGAGTACGACGGATGCGTAGGGGTGCTAATACCTTCCCTTCGCATAACCGACTCCCGAACCCATTCTCTTTGGTCGCGAGACCATGCTTTTTTTCCAGGTTTACTCTGAGCGTTTCCTTTCCCTCTTTTGGGATAAATAACGCACGGTGGCGGCTCTGTTGTTCTTGTTTTCCCGCCGGTTTTTCGCGTAATGCGACATCTTCCAAAAGCTATCAATGCAGGCGAGTGAGATTGT